>NC_042965.1:7780223-8380223 GCF_901001165.1 Salmo trutta
ATAGTCACCAAGACTTTTATTATTAGAAAAGGCAACTCCCTCACGCGTGGTTACCTCTGCAAATTGTTCATTGTGTTGGCATTAGGAGGAGGTCCTATTTGGTTTATTTTGCTCCACCGTATGGAATGTGTTGCAAACCGATCGATAAGACCCCCGACTGGAACCGTTGCAGCCCGGGCTGTCAGATGAGATTTTGTCTCCCACGCTTTCCAAGCTCTTGGACATGGTCCTATGTGAGGAGTTGAGGAGAGCCAAAACATGTTTGACAGCACACAAAAATAAGTATGATGTGAGGTCCTGGATTATTTAATGTGGTTGGCTCCTGTACATCTTCCAATATTTGCTTGAATATTTGCTTAAACTTGGTTGGAACTAAGCAACGGAAGTGACTATACATTCATTATATCCACATTCACAACCCCCTGATAACAGCATTATTTGAACACTGTGAAACACCACCCCTCCCCATATCTGCGAACACCCCTGGGCTCCCTAACTGACTGGCTTAATTTTGGGACTCTCAGTGCTGGCTCCTCGCACGAGGGAGGGGCTCTGAAGTCTGACATACAGAGTGTATTGACACTCTATGCTAGGTTTAAAAAATATATATTAATAATCATTCGTCTTTGCCTTTACTGTGTTTCGTTTCATGACTGAAAATCCTACTGGTTGGCATCCCGGTGGAGCTGCTGACATCTCCTGTGGCTCTATTTCCAGCTGGCACTATTTCCAGCTGGCATGTTAGTTTGCAATTTCGTCATGTAAAAACAGGCATTTTACGGCCCTAACGCAAGGTTCGGTAATTTACCTGTCTCGTCATCTCACTTGCCCTGAGGTGGGAGGGGTGGCAATATTTAATTTCATGCAGAGCTAATGGGAAGTTAAGACCCACAAAAAGCAGGTCTTAATGGCATGGAGTTTGAGAGCGGAAACACAGCCATGCATGAAGGAGAAATGTGCCTTTTTTATGCCAATTCATCTGGTTTAGAAATATAATTTAGTTTAATTTGATTCAAAACCAAGCATAGCCTACCCTCCCCTTAACCAAGGCTGGTTTAAGCAGCATCAGAAAGGTGCATATTTTTATTCTGGCTACTAGCCAAAAGAAGCCTATATTTCAACAACAATGCGGTTTGCCTTTTTTATCCTGGTCTTGCAAAGTAGCATTTCCATAAAAGTAGCCATCCCCATTTCCAAAGAGCGCCTCTCATCCTTTTACGAAAGACTCCCTTATCCAAACGTATTGAAGGATTCAGTCCTATAATGCAGTATCAACGGTAGGCCAAGGCTGTATTTTGCTTATTGACAACATGCCTCACATACAATACAATTTACAGAGCCTAGTATTTTGTTATTTTAGGAGAAGTGTGATGCGTAAAGATGTAGGCTAGGCTCGTTGAAGCCAATTAGAAATTCAAACATACTGTTGCTATTACTCATTACTGTAGCCTATGCTATTTAATATATTGTAGTATCAACCCACAATGGACCTGGACGGGAATTGAAGTTGATGACAATAACCTACAGAACTTGAGACAAACGCAGGCAATATTAAGCCTATGGACCGCGTTGATTGGCCAGTGAGTGGCCAAGCCCTCGTCACAACTACAACTTGTTTATTCATCAAAACCCAGCCCTTTCGGGCCACCGCCAGCTATTGCATTCATAATTACGGCTGTGAAAATAGCTAAAATATTTCTGAAAGACCCCAGGACCTACAGTTGAAGTCGGAAGTTTACATACACTTAGGTTGGAGTCATTAAAACTCGTTTTTCAACCACTCCACAAATTTATTGTTAACAAACAATCATTTTTGGCAAGTCGGTTAGGACATCTACTTTGTGCATGACACAAGTAATTTTTCCAACAATTGTTGTTACATACACTAAGTTGACTGTGCCTTTAAACAGCTCGGAAAATTCCAGAAAATGTCATGGCTTTAGAAGCTTCTGATAGGCTAATTGACTAATAGGCTAATCATTTGAGTAAATTGGAGGTGTACCTATGGATGTATTTCAAGGCCTACCCTCAAACTCAGTGTTTTTTGCTTGACATCATGGGAAAATCAAAAGGGATCAGCCAAAAAAATTGTAGAACTCCACAAGTCTGATTCATCCCTGGGAGCAATTTCCAAACGCCTGAAGGTACCACGTTCATCTGTACAAACAATAATATGCAAGTATAAACACCATGGGACCACGCAACCGTCATACCGCTCAGGAAGGAGACGCGTTCTGTCTCCTAGAGATGAACGTACTTTGGTGGGAAAAGTGCAAATCAATCCCAGAACAACAGCAAAGGACCTTGTGAAGATGCTGGAGGAAACCGGTACAAAAGTATCTATATACGTAGTAAAACGAGTCCTATATCGACATAACCTGAAAGACCGCTCAGCAAGGAAGAAGCCACTGCTCCAAACCCGCCATTAAAAAAAGCCAGACTACGGTTTGCAACTGCACATGGGGACAAAGATTGTACTTTTTGGAGAAATGTCCTCTGCTCTGATGAAACAAAAATATAACTGTTTGGCCATAATGACCATCGTTATGTTTGGAGGAAAAATGGGGATGCTTGCAAGCCGAAGAACACCATCCCAACCGCGAAGCACGGGGGTGGCAGCATCATGTTGTGGGGGTGCTTTGCTGCAGGAGGGACTGGTGCACTTCACAAAATAGATGGCATCATGAGGCAGGAAAATTACGTGGATATATTGATGCGACCTCAAGACATCAGTCAGGAAGTTAAAGCTTGGTTGCAAATGGGTCTTCCAAATGGACAATGACCCAAGCATACTTCCAAAGTTGTGGCAAAATGGCTGAAAGACAACAAAGTCAAGGTATTGGAGTGGCCATTACAATGTCCTGATCTCAATCCCATAGACAATGTGTGGGCAGAACTGAAAAAGCGTGTGCGAGCAAGGAGGCCTACAAACCTGACTCAGTTACACCAGCTCTGTCAAGAGGAATGGGCCACAATTCACCCAATTTATTGTGGGAAACTTGTGGAAGGCTACCCAAAACGTTTGACCCAAGTTAAACAATTTGAAGGCAACGCTACCAAATACTAATTGAGTGTATGTAAACTTCTGACCCACTGGGAATGTGATGAAAGAAATAAAAGCTGAAATAAATCATTTTCTCTACTATTATTCTGACATTTCACATTCTTAAAATAAAGTGGCGATCCTAATTGACCAAAGACTAGGAATTTTTCTCGGATTAAATGTCAGGAATTGTGAAAAACTGAGATTAAATGTATCTGGCTAAGGTGTATGTAAACTTCTGACTTCAACTGTGTAACGCTACTTCCATTGCTTGGATTTACCATTGCTTTACGTTTGATTAAATAGAGCCCTGATTGTGTGGATGATGTTACTCTGGTACTCTACCTACACATGCATGCGTGCATACATACATACATACATACATACATACATGCGCACACACACACTCAGTCCTGGAAGATGAGTAGTGTCCAGGTGTGTGCGTGCAGTAAGAAACTGTTAATCTGCTGACTGGTTTATGCGGTAGAGTTGCCCCCAGTGACACCAATTTCATTATTTGGAGGTAGAATGTGAGGCTCTGAGGCTTATAATTGAGGCTAAATATGACATGGTATTGATGTTCCTTGTTTGATATGTTCAGAGTGTAAAGAATTGGGGAAACTACCAGATACGGGGTGCTATATAAGACATTTTCAAAGGGATTTATTGCTTTTTAAAGGCAGTCACTCTTTAAGTGTGGCATTGAGGAGGAAGTGTAAAAGCATCACAGTTATTGGGCATGAAAATGAGACAGAGAAAAATCATGTAGCGGACCACAGCTACCCCTGGAGGCTGATCCAAGTCATGTTCATAATTGCAGTCTTCTTTGTGATTGGGTTGGCGGATCGCATCCAACTTAAAGGTGCATACACCACCACCTACTGTACTAAAGTGTGAGGCCAGTCACGGCCTACCTACATTACATTCTCTTCATTATTCCTTTTCCTTAAAGGAAAAACTTGCACCACCAACTAGCCTTAGACCTATATACCACTATTTAATAAACATTTAAATCACCACCCCATTAACTCTTCTGCAGTAAAATCTGGCACACCCAGGTAGTTCTCTGCAGCTGCCACTTACACTCATTAAAACCCACTACCCCATTCCACTACTTTGACCCAATCTGCTCCTGCACCATGCCAGGGCCTGGGAGGACGGGACATTGCTCTTCAACACACCCTGTAACTCTTCTGAAGTCAAATCTCATATACCCAAATACTTCTCTGCAGCTGCCACCACATCTATTCTCTGATTCACGTTCCATTTCTGCGGTACATTTGATAACCATTGCTAAGAAGCCAACCTTACTGAAGCAAAACTCACTTGTTCCCTCTGTGCTGGCACAAATCTACCCACTGGGATCTAGGGCTGGGTGGTATACCATATTTTACTATATACCGGTATTGATGCACGGACCGGTTTGGGTTTTTACTTTACCTTCTATAACAGTATTTGAATGTTTGGTTTGTTAAATGTGATACGCCGTGTAACATCCATTTTTATAGTTTACTACGCTACTTGAGTCTTCTCTCTCTCTCCACGCAGCTTTCCACACAGACCTAGTCCCACCCCGTCACTCAAGGAGCTCATTTGTTGTTGCTATAGATAATGTGTGGGCAGAACTGAAAAAGCGTGTGCGAGCAAGGAAGCCGACAAACCTGACTCAGTTACACCAGCTCTGCCAGGAGGAATGGGCCAAAATTCACCCAACTTATTGTGGGACCTGGTGGAAGGCTATCTGAAACATTTGACACAAGTTAAACAATTTGAAGGCAATGCTACCAAATACTAATTGAGGACCTACAATAACTCATCTGTTTCACCATGCTTCCTACTGGGTCTGCGTCGCACCAAACAGCGGGCGTCACAAACACCAGGAATTTCTACTTCAATTGCTCCATCTCCACACTTGATACTACCCCAAAAATCACCCCTTTCAATGTTGCCCTGTTCCTAACAGCAAGGCAAGAAACATATCTTGACCCAAAAAGTAACGCAATCGCAGTAGGTGTCCAATGTCCAGTTGTACAAAAGTGTTTGTTGACTCCACAAAGGTATGACTGGTGGCACAGCAAAGCTCAAAAAGCAGTAAATTCAGGAAACAGTCGTTACTTTTGTTTCAATAGGTTTCTGATATCAGGGTCATTACATTCATTAGGCATCAAATGGAATAAAACAGACTGAAAGAGGGAGGGACTAACTGGACTTGTCCAATAAGACAAGGTTTCCCAAACTCGGTCCTGGGCAGGGTTAGTAGCTAGCTAGTTGAAATGTTACTGATAGTCTGTAGAGCAGGGTTTCCCAACTCTCCTCAGGCCCGTACCGATGTTTCAGAGTTTTTGTTTTAACCCTAAACTGGCACTCCTAATTTCAATTAGTCAACTAATCATCAAGCCTTTGACCAATTGAATCATGTGTGCCAGTGTAGGGTTAAAACAAAAATGTGAAACGTCTGGGGGGACCGAGTAGAGTGTTGGGAAACCCTGCTGTAGAGCATCTACAGATGGATTATCCAAATAAAGTGTTACCAAATGTTTTTTGCTGCATGCCCTAATGATCCCGTTATTCTAACTTGTTGCAGGAAGAATGTTGGCAGTCGTAAGAGGAAGCTGCCCACCTCTAACTATACGGTGCTGGCCACTAAGAAGGAGGTGGTGGAGAGCGAGCTGAGCCCCATGGAGCTGAGCCTACCAGGAGAGGAGGCTGCCTCTGCGATGCTGGACAACGCGATCGACAGCCACACCTTCGACAGCATCAGCGAGGATGACTCCTCCCTCTCCCACCTCAAGTCGTCCATCACCAACTACTTTGGGGCGGCGGGGCGGCTCACCTGCGGAGAGAAGTACCAGGTGCTGGCCCGTCGGGTCACTCCGGAGGGGAAGGTGCAGTATCTGGTGGAGTGGGAGGGCACCACTCCCTACTGACCTAGCCGGCCAGACTGGCTGGCTGCTGCAGTAAGGAGGTGTCGCAGAGGAAGGGGGGAGTAATAGGCAAGATCGGCCTAGCAAGGCCTGCCTGGTTGTACTCGTTTATTTTTTTCATGTTACTTTCTCTTGCTCTACAGTACTATCTTTATTTCAGTATAATATAATATTATTTTGGGTATATTGAACCAATTTGGTAGTGTCCTCTTGAGCATCTTGAATTGTAACAAAGCCTGAAAAACTGTGTGCCGGATGCTAGTTTGAGTAGGTTTGTGATGGTAAAGATAACGAAAGAGTTGGCTCAGAGTTCCAAGAAAGAACAATACCACTGATTCTAAAGGATTGGAGCAAAACTGTCGGAAGAGCACTACTAAAATGGCTCTGTGTCCCTAAATTCAACAATATTCTGCTCTATTAATAGTTTTTCACAGTATTTTTTAAAAACTTTCTGTTTAGAATTGTTTCACAATAACAGCAATATGCCATATCTAAGCCACATTTACAGTGCCTTCAGAAAGTATTCATGCCCCTTGACTTATTCCACATTTTGCTCGGTTACAGCCTGAATTCAAAATGGATTAAATGTATTGTTTCCACCCATCTACACACACTACCCCATTTTGCAAATGTAGGGAAAATGAAATACAGAAATATCTAATTCACGTAAGCATTCACAGCCCTGAGTCAATACTTTGTAGAAGCACCTTTGGCAGCGATTACAGCTGTGAGTCTTTCTGGGTAGGTCTAAGCGCTTTCCACACCTGAATTGTGCAACATTTGCCCATTTTTTAAAAATTATTTTCTAAATTCTTCAAGCTCTGTAAAATTGGTTGTTGGATCATTGCTAGACAACCATTTTCAGGTCTTGCCATAGATTTAAATCAAAACTATATCTTGGTGGCTCAGGAACATTCACTGTCTTCTTGGTAAGCTACTCCAGTGGGCCTCCCGAGTGGCGCAGTGGTCTAAGGCACTGCATCGCAGTGCTAGCTGTGCCACTAGAGATTCTGGGTTCGAGTCCAGGCTCTGTCGCAGCCAGCCGTGTCCGGGAGACCCATGGGGTGACGCACAATTGGCCCAGCGTCGTCCGGGTTAGCGGAGGGTTTGGCCGGCAGGGATGTCCTTGTCACATTGCACACTAGTGACTCCTGTGGTGGGCTGGGCGCAGTGCAACAACAACAAAAAACTACTCCAGTGTATATTTGGCCTTGTGTTTTAGGTTATTGTCCTGCTGAAAGGTCTCACGGTGTGTGGTGGAAAACAGACTGAATCAGGTTTTCCTCTAGGATTTTGCAGATGTTTTAGTTCAATTCCGTTTCTTAGCCCCCCAGTCCTTAACAAAACAATTTGAGAAACATAATTCCACATTGACAGTATTGTGTGTAGGCCAGTAACAAAAATGCTTAATTTAATCCATGTAACATTCAGGCTGTCACACAACAAGGTGTGTGAATACTTTCGGAAGGCACTGTAACTTGTAGCAAGTTATACTTTTGAGGTTGTGCCTCCACTAATCAATGAAATGTTTATCAGCTTTATCTAGTACTATATTGCCAAGTGTAAAAGCTGAGTAATGGTTTTAGATTAAATACACATGCTTTTATGAATGTTATCAGAAAAGTCAGTTTATACTTTGTCCTTTCATTTTCAAATGTGTTTAGAGTCAGTTTTACAGGATGGTTTGGGGACAACAGACCAAAGCAAACAGCGTTTTCCCTAGGATTTCTTTTTCCTGCAGCGGTGGCAAGGTTAGCGGAATTGTAAAGATTTTGCCATGGGGCTGAGAGAAAATGTGCAGTTTTAAAGCTAATTTCTGCAATTCTACACTTTTTGCCATGGCTCATGCCGTGTTCTTATGCTATCTGAGTGACTCAAACATACAAAATAAATGGGGGCTCTATGACATATTTTTTTATTCTCCCTGACTGTCTAGTTATTATTTTGGTGGTTGTTGGTTTTCAAAGATCTTTTAAATATAGCTCCATTATCTTTTCTACAGTGCCTTTGAAAGTATTCAGACCTTTTCCACATTTTGTTACTTTACTTTAAAATTGATTAAATTATTTTTTTCCCCCTCATCAATCTACACCCAATACCCTATAATGACAAAGCAGAGACAGGTTTTTATACCTATTTGCTCATTTATAAAATAAAAACTGATGACACATTTAGTTTCCAGAGTATTCCAAACTTGGATTAGCTAACACAACGTGCCATTGGAACACAGGAGTGATGGTTGCTGATAATGGGCCTCTGTACGCCTATGTAGATATTCCATAAAAAATAAATCTGCCGTTTCCAGCTACAATGGTCATTTACAACATTAACAATGTCTACACTGTATTTCTGATCAATTTTGTTATTTTAATGGACCAAAAAAATTGCTTTAATTTAAAAAACAAGGACATTTCTAAGTGACCGCAAACGTTTGAACGGTAGTGCACATACAGTGCATTCGGAAAGAGTTCAGGCCCCATGACTTTTTCCACATGTTGTTAACTTACAGCCTTATTCTTTCCTCATCAATCTATACACAGTACCCCATAATGACAAAGCGAAACAGGTTTTTAGACATTTTTGCTGTGAGACTCGAAATTGAGCTCCGGTGCATTCCATTGATCATCCTTGAGATGTTTCTACAACTTGATTGGACTCCACCTGTGGTGAATTCAATTGATTGGAGAAGATTTGGAAAATAATACAAGTCTCTAATATAGCGTCCCACAGCTGACAGTGCATGTCAGAGAAAAAAAAAACAAGCCATCAGGTCAAAGGAATTGTCCGTAGAGCTCCGAGACAGGATTGTGTCGGCACAGATCTCTGGAAGGGAACAAAAATATTTCTGCAGCATTGAAGGTCTCTAAGAAAACAGTGGCTTCCATCATTCTTAAATGGAAGAAGTTTGGAACCACCAAGACTCATCCTAGAGCTGGCTGCCCAGCCAAGCTGAGCAATCAGGGGATAAGGGCCTTGGTCAGGAAGGTGACCAAGGACCTGGTGGTCACTCCGACAGAGCTCCTCTGTCGAGATGGGAGAACCTTCCAGAAGGACAACCATCTCTGCAGCACTCCACCAATCAGGCCTTTATCGTAGTGGTCAGACGGAAGCCACTCCTCAGTAAAAGGCAAATGACAGCCCGCTTGGAGTATGCCAAAAGGCACCTAAAGATTCTCAGACCATGAGAAACAAGATTTTCTGGTCAGATGAAACCAAGATTGAACTCTTTGGCCTAAATGCCAAGCCTCACGTCTGGAGGAAACCTGGCACCAGCCCTATGTTGAAGTATTGTGGTGGCAGCATAATGCTGTGGGGATGCTTCGGGACAAGTCTGAATGTCCTTGAGTGGCCCGGACTTGAACCCGATCAAACATCTCTGGAGAGACCTGAAAATAGCTGTGCAGCGAAGCTCACCATCCAACCTGACAGAGCTTGAGAGGATCTGCAGATAAGAATGGGATAAACTCTCCAAATACAGGTGTGCCAAGTTTGTAGCGTCATACCCAAGAAGACTCGAGGCTGTAATCACTGCCAAACTTGCTTCAACAAAGTCCTGAGTAAAGAGTCTGAATTCTATGATAGTCTTGCTTTTATTTTTAATAAATATGCAAACATAAAAAAAAAATGTTTTTGCTTTGTTATGGGCTGTTGTGTGTAGATTGTGGAAAATGTAATCCATTTTAGAATAAGGCTGTAATGTAACAAAATGTGGAAAACATCAAGGGGTCTGAATGCACTGTATAATTTCATATTTTTTTGGAATGATGGCAACGATTTAGCAGCGGCAGCCCGCCTCTGCTCAATGAATTTAGGGGAAACACTGGCAAACACTGCAAGCACCTCTTATATAGTGTATAGTCCTGGTTTTCCTTTGGCTCTGTTTATGCTGACATAGGTAGTTTGGCTAAGTAGATGCAAAACTTGTATTTTCCCGGAAATGCAATGTAGATGATGGAGAGCTTAACATAGTACTGTAAGATATTTTTTGACATTTGAAATCTAGAAAGTTACAATGAGAATATTATGGACTTCAAGGGGTAGTCTTGGTTTATGTTCTTACAATATCCAAAGATTTCTTTACCTATTCCTCCCATCCATAGTTATTTCTGTGTTGCCTCAAGACATACATTACATATATTGTGCCTGACTGTTGATTTATTTTTCACTGACAGTGAAACCTGGGTCGTGTTCCTTAGGGCACTCAGTGGAAAAAAACGAAAATGAGTGTTTAGGCCTTCTTATTTCACAAGTCCAGGTCGTCCCTCCCTGTTTCATTTTATTTCCTTCTTTTTCTGCCTAATGAACATCGTATAGAAAATAAATATGATTAAGTTTCAATAAGTCAGTACATTATGAAAGATAAATGATGCTTTCCTATTAACATTTCTATGCGCTTAACCCCCTTTGCTTCATTGCACTAATGACATCTTAAACTATGCAAGTATTGTTTTGTTTTTTCAATTCATTTGACTAAATAACCAAATATTATTTACAAATAGTTTTAATTGGTGGTTATGGAAATTTGTGATCAGAAGTCAAATGCTATATGCTTCTATATTATTAATAAGAAAAGTTTGAAGCTAATTGTAATATTTTTCCCGTTTGGCATTTTGCAACCATTTATGCTCTTATGTCTTTAAATTACAGTGTGACTGTATTCACTCTAAAACAAACTGTTTACATGAGTAGATTCATAATATCTATCCTATGGAGTCTCCATTTAATATAATTTTTTGGTTGATTCTTGAAGTGACATGTCAATGGTAAACTGTTCATTGTTTTACCATGTAACATGCCCAGAGCTGTGTAGATAGAGAACTTACTGTATACATTTCCCCTATTTCCTATGCTTGTTAGAAATTACATCTCTCAGCGGGTATTGTGCATCCTTTATTTGTCATTTGTGAATCTTTATTTGGTATTTTGAATTGTAATTAAAAGCATTTTGAGATGTGTGTATTTGCTCCTTGGATAGATGCCATATGAGTTAACTCCATGGTAAAGGCAAAGTGCCCAAGATACCGATTCACACAGGAATAGAAATGTAAAATGTGCATGATCTAAAAACCATGCCCACATCTGTTCACAAAAGGCTTTAGCATTACTAAAACCAAGCCTGGTGGTTTTCTAGAGCAGCATGTGTGAAGTGTTACAGGAGAAGACTCCATGTCTTTTCCTTTTAATAATTGTTCAACCTCTAGCTTTGCTCTCTAAACGTTGAACATCACTGGCACTAGAGGGCAGCATAATAGCATGAAACAGTCTGATCAGATCTGTTGTGATTGAAAGTCATAATGATGTTTGAAGACATCTACAGCAAGGTTAAATACACCTATGTCCCATACGTTTCCAGAGTAATTTATTAAAAACCCAAGTCCATGCCAGACAGTTAATTCTTTAATATAATTAAGGCGTTATACGCCCTAGTCAGCGTGTCAAAACACGGCCCTATAGTCTTTCAGCGAGAGTTTGACTTTGGAGTCTGAAATGGAGAGTTCGTGGCGAAGAAGTTGTGGAAGTCGTGCATAATAATGGTCCTGAAAAGAGACAAAATGCTTAAAGTAAAAGTACCTCAAACAATAACAGCCGAGGGAGACGCCACTGTATTTTTGTTATCCCCGTGAAAAGTTCGCTCTACGAAATAATGAGAATTTGGTGACCCATCTTTCACGATGCCAATTCCAAGGCTGGATGAGTGGACGCGGGAAGTAACGTTAGCCGTTAATAAACACAGCAAATGTTTTAGCTAGCTAACTAACTAGCAAATTAAACCTCAACTCAAGCACCGATGAAAAGGGATGCATCTCAAATCAATGGGCTGCTGTATAATTGCTAAAAGCTTGTAGCTACGTTAGAACTGTTGACGTTCATGTTAAATGTCATTCTATTCATGAGAAAGGCCAGTCAGCTAACATTACCTATTAAAATAACTAAGTTGCGCATGAGTCAAGACGGGTGAGAACACTCAGCACCTAGAGACATTTTATTAATTTCTCTTTCCTTTACTTGTTTCCAAGTTGTGCAACCAAAATATAGATATTAAGCTGCAGGATACAAGCTTTGTCCTGTAAAAACATTAGTTGACCGAATATAGACGAGTGATGCAACCATTGAAAAGAAAAAAATCAACTGGAGGAGCACTAAACTCAACTTGTCATCTACAACACTCAAACTTTGTATGTCTTCAATCTGATATGGGTACACACTGACAATACTGGTGTAACCTATCATACGGTTAAAGTCAAATGAGTCAAAATCCATCTTCAAGCAGTAGACAACTTCAATTTGTTAACAGAGGATGTCACAAGCAAGGGACATTTGACCCCTGCTTAGTGACCTTATTCTCCAGCAAAAATGGGGATTACTGAAAACACAGCGTTGCCCTGCAATGACATGGTTTATGCTGCCTGCCTACAGTGCTTAGCATAGGCAATAATCTCCTACCCTCAGTATCAACTTCATTTTAGTATGAAAACAGTCAAACTCAGTAGCTAAGTTACTGTGCCTGATGGACTTGAGTCACCTAACCATTCTGTACCACAGCAGTGATGAGCCCAGAAGAACGAGCCCAAAGTCCTACTGCGAAAGGTGGAGGATTATTGAAGGATCCCCATGAGTCTTGATTAGAGGTCGACCGATTAAACAGATTGGCCGATTAATTAGAGCCGATTTCATGTTTTCATAACAATCGGGTAATCGGCATTTTTGGACACCGATTATGGCCGGTTACATTGCCCTCCACGAGGAGACTGCATGGCAGGCTGACTACCTGTTATGCGAGTACAGCAAGGAGCCAAGGTAAGGTGCTATCTAGCATTAAACTTATCTTATAAAAAACAATCAATCTTAACATAATCACTAGTTAACTACACATGGTTGATGATATTACTAGTTTATCTAGATTGTCCTGCGTTGCATATAATCGATGCAGTGCCTGTTAATTTAGCATTGAATCACAGCCTACTTCGCCAAACGGGTGATTTAACAAGCGCATTCGCGTAAAAAAGCACTGTCGTTGCACCAATGTGTACCTAACCATAAACGTCAATGCCTTTCTTAAAATCAATACATAAGTATATATTTTTAAACCTGCATATTTAGTTAATATTGCCTGCTAACATGAATTTATTTTAACTATGGAAATTGTCACTTCTCTTGCGTTCTGTGCAACAGTCAGGGTATATGCAGCAGTTTGGGCCGCCTGGCTCGTTGCGAACTGTGTGAAGACCATTTCTTCTTAACAAAGACCGTAATTCATTTGCCAGAATTTACCATAATTATGACATAACATTGAAGGTTGTGCAATGTAACAGCAATATTTAGACTTAGGGATGCCACCCATTAGATAAAATACGGAACGGTTCCGTATTTTACTGAAAGAAAAAAACATTTTGTTTTTGAAATGATTGTTTCCGGATTTGACCATATTAATGACCTAAGGCTCGTATTTCTATGTGTTATTATATTATAATTAAGTCTATGATTTGATAGAGCAGTCTGACTGAGCGGTGGTAGGCAGCAGCAGGCTCGTAAGCATTCATTCAAACAGCACTTTCCTGCATTTGCCAGCAGCTCTTCGCTGTGCTTAAAGCATTGCACTGTTTATGACTTAAAGCCTATCAACTCCCGAGATTAGGCTGGCAATACTAAAGTACCTATTAGAAAATCCAATAGTCAAAGGTATATGAAATACAAATGGAATAGAGAGAGATAGTCCTATAATAACTACAACCTAAAACATCTTACCTGGGAATATTGAAGACTCATGTTAAAAGGAACCACCAGCTTTCATATCTTCTGAGCAAGGAACTTAAATGTTAGCTTTTTTACATGGCACATATTGCACTTATACTTTCTTCTCCAACACTTTGTTTTTGCATTATTTAAAACATGTTTCATTATTTATTTGAGACTAAATTGATTTTATTGATGTATTATATTAAGTTAAAATAAGTTTTCATTCAGTATTGTTGTAATTGTCATTATTACAAATATTTATATATATATATATATATATATATATATATATAAACAAATTAATCGGCCGATTAATCGGTAGCGGGGGGGGGGGGGGGGGGGGGGTTTGGCCCTCCAATAATCGGTACCGGTATCGCCGTTGAAAAATCATAATCGGTCGACCTCTAGTCTTGATGCTGTCTGTGTCATATGGGTAAGTAAATGGATGTATTGTTTGCCCCTTAATCAGAGCTCGCATGGATCACATTTCCACTGTACCATCCGGGATGCTGACATTTAATTTTTTATGTGCACACATTATTTATCCATTCCAATAAAGGGATTTGCTTATACGTACAGATAGACTACTGTTAGTAATAATATCTTAGTTTGTACATGTTTTGCAGATATTAAGAGCTCATCAACTAACTGGATATCCTGCGGCCAGCCTTTCACTGAGCCTGCCATATTGAAGTTCGGCACAGTTACCGACTATCAGCTACTTCTATTTGACAAATTAGATATTTAACCCCTGTCCAAATAATGAATAATATATGGTGTGAGTATTGAAGAGATGGAAAATCATTTAGGCCTGTATTTGTACTTTTTTAAGGAGAGTGGAATTCCACCCTCCTGGAGTGAATTGTCCCATTGTTCAGTAGCAACTGTAGCCTAAGTTGCCCTCATTCCCTGCTGTTCTGGTTGCTCCTCAGATCCACCCGCTGCTGTTGCAGGAGCGCCGGGCTGAGTCGTGCACAGTTTGGCTACTACGTCACGCCCTGACTGTGCCCACAAACAGCCACACCCCCGGAGACCACACAGCCACAGATGACAGTGAGTACAACCCCACCAACTCCTCCCCTACCAGACTGGTAAACATCACTCCACTATACTATGGGATGAAACACTTCCCTGACAAACAACAGAGTACAGTGGTAGTAAAATATACAGTGGCTAGCGAAAGTATTCACCCCCTTGGAATTTTTCCTATTTTGTTGCCTTATAACCTGGAATTTAAATATATTTTTGGGGGGATTTGTATCATTTGATTTACACAACATGCCTACCACTTTGAAGATGCAAAATATGTTTTATTGTGAAACAAACAAGAAATAAG
This sequence comes from Salmo trutta, assembly GCF_901001165.1. Taxonomy (NCBI): domain Eukaryota; kingdom Metazoa; phylum Chordata; class Actinopteri; order Salmoniformes; family Salmonidae; genus Salmo; species Salmo trutta. Next base: position 7,795,264 of record NC_042965.1, read on the forward strand.
ACAAAAAAAACAGAACCTGAGTCAATACTTTGTAGAGCCACCTTTGCAGCAATTACAGCTGCAAGTTACTTGGGGTATGTCTCTATAAGCTTGGCACATCTAGCCACTGGGATTTTTGCCAATTCTTCAAGGCAATACTGCTCCATTTCCTTCAAGTTGGATGGGTTCTGCTGGTGTACAGCAATCTTTAAGTCATACCACAGATTCTCAATTGGATTGTGGTCTGGGCTTTGACAAGGCCATTCCAAAACATTTAAATGTTTCCACTTAAACCACTTGAGTGTTGCTTTAGCACTATGCTGAGGGTCATTGTCATCCTGGAAGGTGAACCTCTGTCCCAGTCTCAAATCTCTGGAAGACTGTAACAGGTTTCCCTCAAGAATTTGTATTAGCGCCATCCATCATTCCTTCATTTCACACCAGTTTCCCAGTCCCTGCTGATTAAAAACATCCCCACAGCATGCTGCTGCCACCACCATGCTTCACTGTGGGGATGGTGTTCTCGGAGTGATGAGAGGTGTTGGGTTTGCGCCAGACATTGTGTTTTCCTTGATGGCCAAAAAGCTCAATTTTAGTCTCGTCTGACCAGAGTACCTTCTTTCATATGTTTGGGAAGTCTCCCACATGCCTTTTGGTGAACACCAAACGTGTTTGCTTATTTTTTTCTTTAAGCAATGACTTTTTTTCTGGCCACTCTTCCTTAAAGCCCAGCTCTGTGGAGTGTACGGCTTAAAGTGGTCCTATTGACAGATACTCCAATCTCCGCTGTGGAGCTTTGCAGCTCCTTCAGGATGATCTTTGTTGCCTCTCTGATTAATTCCCTCCTTGCCTGGTCTGTGAATTTTGGTGGGCGGCCCTCTCTTGGCAGGTTTGTTGTGGTGCCATATTCTTTCCATTTTTTACCAATGGATTTAATGGTGCTCCGTGGGATGTTCAAAGTTTCTGATATTTTTTTATAACCCAACCCTGATCTGTACTTCTCCACAGTTTTGTCCCTGACCTGTTTGGAGAGCTCCTTGGTCTTCATGGTGCCACTTGCTTGGTGGTGCCCCTTGCTTAGTGGTGTTGCAGACTCTTTGACCTTTCAGAACAGGTGTGTGTGTGTGTATATATATATATACTGAGATCATGTGACAGATTATGTGACACTTAGATTGCACACAGGTGGACTTTATTTAACTAATTATGTGACTTCTAAAGATAATTGGTTGCACCAGATCTTATTTAGGGGCTTCATAGCAAAGGGGTGAATACATATACACGCACCACTTTTCCGTTTAGAATTTGTTTAGCATTTTTGAAACAAGTTTTTATTTTTTTCATTTCACCAATTTGGCAGATTTTGTGTATGTCCATTACATGAAACCCAATTAAAAATACATTTAAATTACAGGTTGTAATGCAACAAAATAGAAAAACCGCCAAAGAGGATGAATACTTTTGCAAGGCAATGTATAGTCTTGTCTATTCACTCCATCTTTGACGAAGAAAATAGAAAGTATTCATCTGCAGCAATTGGAAGCATAGCAAACTAGGCTACTCGTTGTAAATATTGGAATCATTAATTTAATATCACACCAGTAAATATTTTGTGCAGGCTTTAACTTGTTTTAGGACTGGAGTAGGCTAACATATTTTATTCTGCATTTGAATCATAGCGCTGATAATGAATTTAGCCAAGATTTAGGTTAATGGAAAATGAAACTTTGATTGGAAAAAGTTGCTTGTGGTTGTGAAATTAAGGCTGTTTGTCAGAATGGGGATAATAAAATATTTCCTAGATCTGGCCATTCGGTAGCAATTACGAGATGATAATATATTATTCTTTGAATGATAATATTATAATTTACCAATGTTTTCGAATAGTAATTCCGTGATTTGTAACGCTGGATTCACTGGGAGCATTCGAGCCGAAAAAAATTCTGAATTTCACCGCGACTGTAAATGCTGTTTTTGGATATAAATATGAACTTGATGGAACTAAAAATGCATGTATTGTATAACATAATGTCCTATGAGTGTCATCTGATGCAGATTGTCAAAGGTAAGTGCATAATTCTAGCTGGTTTTCTGTCTGTGTTGATGCCCTTCTTTGAATTGGCTAAACATTACACACAGCTATTGTCAATGTACTCTCCTAACATAACCTAACTTTATGCATTCTCCGTAAAGCCTCTTTGAAAATCGGACAACGTGGTTAGATTTAGGAGATGTATCTTTCAAATGGAGGAAAATAGTTGATTATTTGAGTATTTGAAATGATTAGACTCTTGCAGTTTTGAATTCCCCGCCATGGTCACATGACAATGAATCCCAATACCGGGATAAGATCCTGCCCCCTGGCCCCGACAGGTTACTCCTATTACGTTCCATCTCTGTTGTTCATTCAGTTGAGCCTGCACTCGATTGAACAATAATTGTGTGATGGTGGGGATGCAGGGTTGTGTTCCAAACTTAACTACAAGTGTGCCTGTTCTAGTTCCTCAAGGGCACAGCTAGGATGGCTCAAAAATGCACCTTTATAGTTGAAGACTCTTCTTTGAGTCATAAAAGTGCATTGAAATTACTTATAAACTGTACTAGTGCTGAGCGATTAGTGCTTTTTGAGGTTGGATTCGATTATTTAATCACGGGTTTCGATTATTATTTTTTACATGAAATGCATTATGCGGGTTGAATGCTGTAAGAACACAGAAAAACTATTAATAAAAGTCCTATGATGGTACTGACTGCCCATTACTGCTTATAACTTACTAACCATAATTTAGTCACATTACTTTAATAAAATATTTGGTTGTTGTGTACATTTATATCAGTCGCTCTGGATAAGAGCGTCTGCTAAATGACTTAAATGTAAAATGTAAATGTATTCCAAGTCATCATCTCTATAGAGTTGCTGCATATGCTGTCTGCTGCAGTTATTCGAAAGAGAATGTTCCTGATGGATCAGGAAATTAAAATGAGCCTTGTGATTGGCTAAAAATGAGCAGTTCTCTTTTTTCCATTTGGGGGCAGTCGAGTCATTCGGATCAGGGCTTTCTGTCGTACAATAATTTTCTCTCGCTCACTCAAATGCTATAGGCCTAAGTCCTATTACTTCAACATTCAAATGTGCAAAAATGTATCTGAAATTCAGCCATGCATATCAACAACCGTCATTTTATATAGCTTAACAACAAGATTAGTTGTTGGTCTCCACTAGGCTACGACATATATTTCTAGTGTATCCTAAGATAATGAACTGTCAAAATTGAGTTTAATCGTGGCCTGGGGTGGTCTAGCGGTTAGGGCCACTGCCTTCAGCGCACACATACAGGACTACCATGTTGGTGTGGGTTCAATTCCTTCTGGCACAAATAATGCAATCTCCAGATTGACTTTATGTTTTTCAAATATGGGCAGTCCAGGGTCATTTCTTATTTTTCTTGATAAGAAATTACCATTATGGATAACATAAATAGTAAACAAATCAAAAAAATAACATTACACCAACCTTGGTTTCCATTCATGCAAAGTGTCAGTTAAATTGCCACAGTAGATTTGGCGTGGTAAACAAGGAAATACTTTATTTCTACTGCACAGAATGCTTGTAAAATAGACAAATTGCCCTTAGTCTGTTCAAAAAGGACTACATTTTTCCGATGTCAATACCAACCAGAGGGTGAACATACAGTGCATTCGGAAAGTTTTCAGACCCCTTGACATTTTGTTACGTTACAGCCTTATTCTAAAATAGATTTTTTTTAATTCCCTCATCAAACTACACACAAAACCCCATAATGACAAAACAAAAATAGGTTTATTTTTTGGTGCAAATTTATTAAACATACGTAAATAAGGTATCAGTTTTTTAAGTATTCAGACCCTTTGCTATGCGACTCGAAATTAAGCACAGGTGCATCCTGTTTCCATTGATCATCCTTGAGATGTTTCTACAACTTGATTGAAGTCCACCTGTGGTAAATTCAATTGATTGGACATGATTTGGAAAGACACACACCTGTCTATATAAGTTCCCACAGTTGACAGTGCATGTCAGAGCAAAAACCATGCCATGAGGTCAAAGGAATTGTCCATAGAGCTCCGAGACAGATCTGTGCCTCGACACAATCCTGAGAAAGGGTACCAAAAAATGTCTGCAGCATTGAATGTCCCCAAGAACACAGTGGCCTCCATCATTCTTAAGTGGAATAACTTTAGAACCACCAAGACTCTTCCTAGAGCTGAGCAATCGGGGGAGAAGGGCCTTGGTCAGGGAGCTGAACCCGATGGTCACTCTGAAAGAGTTCCTCTGTGGAGATGGGAGAAGTTTCCAGAAGGACAACCATCTCTGCAGCACTCCACCAATCAGGCCTTTATGGTAGAGTGGCCAGACGGAAGCCACTCCTCAGTAAAAGGCACATGACAGCCTGCTTGGAGTTTGCTGAAAGGCACCTAAAGGACTCTCAGACCATGAGAAACAAGATTCTCTGGTCTGATGAAACCAAGATTGAACTCTTTAGCCTGAATGCCAAGCATCACATCTGGAGGAAACCAGGCACCATCCCTACAGTGAAGCTTTGGGGATGTGTTTCAGTGGCAGGAAGACCAGTCAGGATCGAGGGAAAGCTGACCGGAGCAAAGTACAGAGAGATCCTTGGTGAAAACCTGCTCCAGAGCACTTGGGACCTCAGACTGGGGCGAAGGCTCAACTTCCAACAGGACAATGACCCTAAGCACACAGCCAAGACAACGCAGGAGTGGCTTTGGGACAAGTCTCAGAATGTCCTTGAGTGGCCCAGCCAAAGCCCTGACTTGAACCCGATCGAACATCCCAGGAGAGACCTGAAAATAGTTCTGTAGCGACACTCCCCATCCAACCTGACTGAGCTTGAGAGGATCTGCAGAGAGGAATGGGAGAAACTCCCCAAATGCAGGTGTGCCAAGCTTGTAGCGTCATACCAAAGAAGACTCAAGGCTGTAATCACTGCCAAATGTGCTTCAACAAAGTACTGAATACTCATGTAAATAGATATTTAAGGTTTTTATTTTTAATACATTTGCAAAAAATCTGAAAACCTATTTTTGCTTTGCCATTATGGGGTATTGCGTGTAGATTGAAAAAAAACCAATTTAATCTATTTTAAAATAAGGCTGTAACAGAACAAAATGTGGCCAAAGTCAAGGGGTCTGAATACTTTCCGAATGGACTGTATCTTTAAAGACTTTGGTTGCAAGCATGACTATGTGGCAGAGAGGAAGATGCGAAGTGAGAGGGTTCACTCTCGCCAAAATAAGCTCAGTGCATTTCTATGGCTTAATACTGTATGCAGACCTAAACTTGTTGGCTGCCTTCCTGCCTTTGGGACAACTCCCATTGTTAGGGCGGAGACATGAGCATCTCGTCATTATATATAGATCTCTGACTAAGGTAACACCAACATCATCTTTTAGGGAGCGGTAGAGGTGACCAATAATGGTTCATTTGAGATCAGCTGTGTGTGTGAATTTAGCGCATATTGATGGTTTAATGAGACCTCAGTTGTCGATAATCTAGTGCCATCGATGGTTGCAATAGGCCTCTTGTTATTTGGTTATATTTCTATAAGCTACATTTTGTCGGCTACCCATTAATCAAATCAAAATCAAATCAAATTTATTTATATAGCCCTTCATATATCAGCTGAAATCTCAAAGTGCTGTACAGAAACCCAGCCTAAAACCCCAAACAGCAAGCAATGCATGTGAAAGAAGCACGGTGGCTAGGAAAAACTCCCTAGGAAAAACTCCCTAGAAAGGCCAAAAACCTAGGAAGAAACCTAGAGAGGAACCAGGCTATGAGGGGTGGCCAGTCCTCTTCTGGCTGTGCCGGGTGGATATTATAACAGAACATGGTCAAGATGTTAAAATGTTCATAAATGACCAGCATGGTCAAATAATAATAATCATAGTAGTTGTCGAGGGTGCAACAAGCACGTCCGGTGAACAGGTCAGGGTTCCGTAGCCGCAGGCAGAACAGTTGAAACTCGAGCAGCAGCATGGCCAGGTGGACTGGGGACAGCAAGGAGTCATCATGCCAGGTAGTCCCGAGGCATGGTCCTAGGGCTCAGGTCCTCCGAGAGAAAGAAAGAAAGAGAGAAAGAAAGAGAGAATTAGAGAGAGCATATTTAAATTCACACAGGACACCGGATAAGACAACAGAATACTCCAGATGTAACAGACTGACCCTAGCCCTCGACACATAAACTACTGCAGCATAAATACTGGAGGCTGAGACAGGAGGGATCAGAAGACACTATGGCCCCATCTGATGATACCCCCGGACAGGGCCAAACAGGAAGGATATAACCCCACCCACTTTGCCAAAGCACAGCCCCCACACCACTAGAGGGATGTCTACAACCACCAACTTACCGTCCGAAGACAAGGGCGAGTATAGCCCACAAAATCTCCGCCATGGCACAACCCAAGGGGGGGGGGGGGGGGCGCCAACCCAGACAGGAAGACCACGTCAGTGACTCAACCCACTCAAGTGACGCACCCCTCCCATGGACGGCATGGAAGAACACCAGTCAGTGACTCAGCCCCTGTAATAGGGTTAGAGGCAGAGAATCCCAGTGGAAAGAGGGGAACCGGCAAGGCAGAGACAGCAAGGGCGGTTCGTTGCTCCAGCCTTTCCGTTCACCTTCACACTCCTGGGCCAGACTATACTTAATCATAGGACCTAATCACCAATGAAAGGTGTGAAAACCGATAAGCTACTGTTTGTGTTTACCTGGCTAAATCAATTAGATTTTTTTGTGCCATCAGTTGATTGACAGATGTAGGCCTACTGTGGAATGATCAACTTTCCTGCAGTGTGGATGCTTGCCCATCTTTTATAGTTAAGCTATGTATAATTTTCAGAGGTGGGTAGAGTACTGAAAATCTGTACTTAAGTAAAGGTAGTGTTACTTAGATTGTAATTTACTAAAGTAAAATAAGCCTTAAACTACTCAAGTAAGAGTAAAAAAGTATCCGGTCAGAGAACTACTTTTTTTTTACACCTTATGATAAACTGTAACAGCAAACCAAAAGAACAACAACTTAGTACAATTGATTTTGACATTAATTTATTATTAAAGCCTGCCAGCACAGGTACTGACATCAAACAAAGTCCGTAGGCTGTACAGTTTCAATTACGGTCATTTAATGTTGATTTAAAATCTATCAATGTGCACAATTTCATAAAAAGGTATATGGTACAAGAAATTGGAATCATTTTACAATTTCAATAGCATTAATGAAAATAAATGTCACTCATTTGCCATGGTGAATGCATACTAAAATTATTTACCCCAAGTGTGATGTTTAATTTTGAACAGGTAAGTCTTATAACAATCAATACCGAAGTTTCACTATCAATCCCCTCTCTCCACTGGGATTCTCTGCCTTTGACCCTATTACGGGGGCTGAGTCCCTGGCTTACTAGTCACTTGAGTGGGTTGAGTCACAGACGTGATTTTCCTGTCCGGATTTGTGCCCCCTCGTGCGGTGGAGGAGCTCTTTGTGGGCTATACTCAGCCTTGTCTCAGGGTAGTAAGTTGGTAGTCTGTTGATATTCCTCTAGTGGTGTGGCAAAGTGGGTGGGGTTATATCCAGCCTGGTTGGCCCTGTCCGGGGGAATCGTCAGACAGTGTCTCAGTCTCCAGTATCTATGCTGCAATAGTCTATGTGCCCGGGGGCTAGGGTCAGTCTGTTATATCTGGTGTAATTCTCCTGTCTTATCTGGTGTCCTGTGTGAATTTAAGTATGCTTCCTCTAATTATCTCCCTCCCCTCCCAGAGGACCTGAGCCATAGGATCATGCCTCAGGACTACCTGGCCTGATGACTCCTGACTGTCCCCAGTCCACCTGGTTGTGCTGCTGTTAAAGTTTCAACTGTTCTGTCTGCGAGTAGGGAACCCTGACCTGTTCACCGGATGTGCTACCTTGTCCCAGACCTGCTGTTTTCGACTCTCTCTCGTTCTCTCTCTCTACCTCACCTGCTGTCTAGATCTTGCTTAGCCTCTGACCGCAAGGCACTACAATGGGTAGTGTGTACGGCCCAGTACATCACTGGGGCTAAGCTGCCTGCCATCCAGGACCTCTACACCAGGTGGTGTCAGAGGAAGACCCTAAAATTGTTCAAAGACCCCAGCCACCCCAGTCAGAGACTGTTCTCTCTACTACCGCATGGCAAGCGGTACCGGAGTGCCAAGTCTAGGGCAAAAAGGCTTCTCAACAGTTTTTACCCCCAAGCCATAAGACTCCTGAACAGGTAATCAAATGGCTACCCGGACTATTTGCATTGTGTGCCCCCCCAACCACTCTTTTTATGCTGCTGCTACTCTCTGTTTATCATATATGCATAGTCACTTTATCTATACATTCATGTACATACTACCTCAATTGGCCCGACCAACCTGTGCTCCCGCACATTGGCTAACCGGGCTATCAGCATTGTGTCCCGCCACCCACCACCCCCTCTTTTACGCTACTGCTACTCTCTGTTCATCATATATGCATAGTCACTTTAACCATATCTACATGTACATACTACCTCAATCAGCCTGACTAACTGGTGTCTATATGTAGCCTCACTACTTTTATAGCCTGTCTTTACTGTTGTTTTATTTCTTTACTTACCTATTGTTCACCTAACACCTTTTTTGCACTATTGGTTAGAGCCTGTAAGTAAGCATTTCACTGTAAGGTCTACACATGTTGTATTCGGCGCACGCAACAAACTTTGATTTGAATGCTCGGCTATGAAAAGCCTCTACAACCACTGTGATTATTATTTGACGCTGCTGGTCATCTATGAACGTATTAAGATCTTGAAGAACAATCTGGGTTTAAATAGCCATGTACTCTTGTAATCTCCACCCAGCACAGCCAGAAGAGGACTGGCCACCCTTCAGAGCCTGGTTCATCTCCAGGTTTCTTCCTAGGTTCCTGCCTTTTTTATGGCGTTTTTCCGAGCCACCATACATCTACATCTGCATTGCTTGTTGTTTGGGGTTTTAGGCTGGGTTTCTGTATAGCACTTTGACATCTGCTGATGTAAAACGGGCTTTATAGATCAAATTGACTTTCTTGGGCGCCCTGAAGCCTTCTTCACAACAATTGAACCGCTCTCCTTGAAGTTCTTGATGATCCGATAAATGGTTGATTTAGGTGCAATCTTACTGGCAGCAATATCCTTGCCTGTGAAGCCCTTTTTGTGCAAAGCAATGATAACGGAACGTGTTTCCTTGCAGGTAACCATGATTGACAGAGGAAAAACAATGATTCCAAGCACCACCCTCCCTTTGAAGCTTCCAGTCTGTTATTCGAACTCAATCAGCATGACAGAGTGATCTCCAGCCTTGTCCTCGTCAACACTCACACCTGTGTTAACGAGAGAATCACTGACATGATGTCAGCTGATCCTTTTGTGGCAGGGCTGAAATGTAGTGGAAATGTTTTTGGGGGGATTCAGTTCATTTACATGGCAAAGAGGGACTTTGCAATTAATTGCAATTAATCTGATCACTCTTAATAACATTCTAGAGTATATTCAAATTAGAATCATACAAACTGAGGCAGCAGACTTTGTGAAAATGTATATTTGTGTCATTCTCAAAACTTTTGTCCACGACTGTACACTGTAAGAACGGCCCATGTTATGAATTCTATCGCTGAACAAATAGTTATATTGACTACGTCTGTCATTGCATGCTCATTAATGTCTTAATCGAAATTACAGATTGTCTCTTATCCACTTGTCGTCCCCTTATGCCATGGTTTGTACATCTCAATTGTCAATAGAAACCACATTTGTTTAAGCAAGTCAGCCATATCAGCTATGTTTTTTTTTAAAAAGGCAGTAAATGAGGCTGAATGAACTGTTTTGCTGCCAGACAAGGCTCCGCTGAAAGCCAGGTGTATCAGTGGTAAGGTGTTGGGACAGTTTTATGTAGGCCTTAACAGTTTGTGGGCACCGTTTGTCACAGTTATAGTGCAATTCATGTATTGTTTAGTGTTGTGTGATGGCTTTGCTGGCATGCATCCCAAATGTTTTTATTTTGCCCTACCAAGATTTGCATGCTAAAATCGCCACTGTATAGGATAAACCAAGTGTATTTAGAAACACAAAAACTACATAGACTAAAGGTTACAAATGATCTTCATCAGTCAGTTTAAAGCTAAGTAACGCATCTACGCAGTTCAACTCCCACAAAGTTGTGTCAAAAGGGGGCATGATTTGTTAGCATAATTGTAATCCAAACCCAATGTTCATTTACTAGGTGTGGTGCGTTGAGGTTTCAAATTCCGTTTTAGATGAGACTGACTTTATGACCCAAATTATTCTATTTGCACGTTGTAGTCAAATTTGACACTATAACACATGTTTCAGACTCCTATCGATGCCATTTTCAAAGGGATTAGTTGTTTTTTAGGATGCAGTCGCTCTTTAAATCATATTCCAGAGGTAAACTCTACGTTGCTCCTACAGCACAGCACCTCTTACTACTGAGACACGGGTGAACCTAGCCTATTTCCTGTCCTCAATAGTCAATTACAAAATGTAATGTCTTGTAATAATGGCTAACCGTGACCACAGGACTCAAAATGAAAATGAATTGATCTAATCCATCAATTTGCCTGCTACTGCTTGTTTTTGCTCAGTAGCGCCCTTAGCTGTGGTCCTGCATCACCACGTGTTCATGTAGTAGAGGATCTGGTTGTCGATGGCCATTGGTCAGGATCTCAGAGAACTGAAGTGAGAGAGATTCTGAACTTGTTAGGTGACCATCTGGTGAAAGGCAGATGATAAAAAATGTGCTGTGTCTTTAAGAGTTGAGGAGCGAGAGCTGGCAGTGAGGCCCTATGTTGAGCCCAACTTAATCATAGACTTGGAAAGGCTGCCAGATGTAGCACAGCTGCCCCTGCAAAACCAGGCAGCGCTATTCACTCTGGTAGGCGGGAGACGAGGCTCGGTTTCTGTGCCTCACTCGATTCTACATCCGCACGCACACAAACACAACTGGCAGAGAGGAGCATGCCTCATTCTGTGCTTTGAAGTTATGGAGTTGGACAACGCGGCCGAACTGGAGAGCTACAATGGTAAGGGCAACTTGTTAAGTCAAGCAGACAACCTGTTGAAGTCTGCTTCTGTCACCGAGGCAATGGGAGCTTTGAGATCAGCAAGACTCGCGGCTGTTCTCTTTGTGCTTCTTTTTCACTCAGCTCCAGATTGGAGTTTCATTGGAGTTTCTAGTGAAGTGGGGTTGTTTGCTGTTGATGCAGATTGCTTGTGGAATTCCTATGAATCAAATGTTTTGTTCGAGTAGACAGCAGATGCCAGGGGGGGTACTAATACTGTATTCAAGAGGATGTTTGACGTTATTAGGAAGAATTCTTAGTCCATATGAATGCTTTAGTCCAAAAAGTAAGTGGACACTTTTTGCTTAGAATGCTGTCTGCAACAAGAGATTCATATAAATATTATTCTGTCTCAGAATAAATTCAAGCAATCTGTGCCGCAACTGGATTTCCACTCTGTAATCTGTGGGTTGAATGACCCATACAAATCTGGTTATGCGTCTTCTAAAGAAGAGCATGAATATTGTGCAAAGCGCGCAGCACCGGTTCAAGTGTGAGGACGTGTAGGAGTCGTTACATTCTTGAGAACGGAGACGTAATTGTTTGTCCTGAAAGCTTGTACATGTATATAACATTTTCGGGAGAACAACTGTTGAATGAACGGTTGAGTTGAAATTCTACTTTGTATTAAATACCGATCAACTTGAAGTGTGGCTTTAGTTTCAACACGAGTCCAGGTTAGAATATTTCCAGAGCCACATTTGGCTGACTTGGATTTATTCCGTTTTATTAGCCGGGCTCTGTGCCACTTTAACATTTGTCACGAGAATACCATACCAAAACCACTGTTTGGCCCAGCTTTCCAAATTCCACAACTATCTGCTTCACCTCATTTGAAGTAATTGTCTAGTACCTACAGTACACACTCCAGTATGGGTTAGAATAGCCATCCATCCTGATGCTCAGACGGTCTCCTCCAGTGTAAAATTGTCTGGGTTCTAAACAACCCTTGATGCACCAGTATGTAATCTAGACACCTCTTTGTTGATGACTGCCAGGTGAGCTTTTTTTGTGACTGCCAATGAATTCATGCCAGTTCCCTGATATGATCAACACATTTTCTTATGCTGTTCTTTAGTACGTTAGCGTTTGAATGAATTTGAAGGGAGACATCAGCCTATGTTTCTATTTAACATGGTTAATGTGAATGCATATTTTTGCATTTCTATCTTCATGAGCGTGTAATGTTGTGGTGTGATGAATAATTCATTTTATTAGCACTTGCAGGAGTCACTGTCAGTACTAGAATATCCTTGCGAACAGTCCAGAAAGATACCGGTACGGGCCTTTTTGACTGCTACTATGGCTGAAAAACACAATCATAAATTCCTCCTCAAATATGAATGAATGATGTGCTGAAATATAGACATCAACAGTCAATTTTACATAACGCTATCTCATCGTTCTCTAAAGTATCCAGAACTATTTGTTTTGTTAACACTGTAAAGGATTACATGATCCAGACAGCCTGCATTAGCCCGAGATGCAAACACAAGGAGTTAGCATAATCTTGATGACATATCAAAATTGACATAATCTGCTTTAGCATGAATTTAGAGTCAACATTTTATTGCTGTGTTGCAATGACGAGTTGACGATTGCCAAGAGGTGGGACAATAAAGCGAAAATGATCGATGACCAATCACTTATCGCAGGCATTTTACTGATATCGTTCTTTACGATAAATAGCCTATACTACAGAAATGGGAAGTTTGAAATGAAATGAGTTTGCTAATAATATGACTTAATATTAGGAGTGATTGTTAATGGTACAATTGATGGCTACAACCATTACATTAGTTGAAGTAGTTTAAATTATAATTAAAAAAATGGTGTACATTAACGTTATAAACATGTTATAGTTATCGTTATCGTGGCAATTTATCGCGATATCTGTCTATATTGCCCAGCTCTACAATAGCCTATGATGAATTTGTTATTTTAGTTTGAGAGATGATCTCAAATCAAACTTTATTTGTCACATGCGCGCAATACAACAAGTGTAGACCTTACAGTGAAACGCTTACTCACAAGCCCTTAACCAACAGTGCAGTTCAAGAAGAGTTAAGAAAGTATTTATCGAATAAACTAAAGTAAAAATAATAACACAATAACATAACAATAACGAGGTTATATACAGGGAGTACCGGTACCGAGTCAATGTGTTGGGGTACAGGTTAGTTGAGGTAATTTGAACATGTAGATAGGGGTGAAGTGACTGCATAGATAATAAACAGCTAGTAGCAGCAGTGTACAAAACAAATGGAGGGGGCGGGGTGTCAATGTAAATAGTCCAGGTGGCCATTTGATTTAATTGTTCAGCAGTCTTATGACTTGGGGGTAGGAGACTTTTGGTCCAAGACTTGGCGCTCCGGTACCACTTGCCAATCAGTCTATGACGTGGTTGACTGGAGTCTGACAATTTTTGGGTCTTTCTTCTGACCCCACCTATTATATAGGTTCTGGATGGCAGGAAGCTTGTCCCTGGTGATATACTGGGCTGTACACACTACCCTCTGTAGCGCCTTACGGTCAGATGCTGAGCAGTTGCCATACCAGGTGGTGATGCAACCGGTCAGGATGCTCTCGATGGTGCGGCTGAGGGTCTGGATCTTAACTCTATTGTTGGGGAAACCTAACACATTTTTGGGAGAGGTTCTCTTCTGCACAGTTGAACCAGTCCAGTAAATGTGGAGGAGGAGTTAAGATGGTGTGTCGCCTTGTTAACGTCCAAAAGCGGAAGTCGCGTCACAGGCTCTTTAATTTCCCCTGAAAACAGGATGCATACGGTTGTTTACCGGCCCCACAGAGGGTACTGTTGGGGAGAAAGAACAGATGTACATACCTCAGTGGCATTACACTTGGGTCCCATCTGTTGTTCATCTTGTCATTTAGATGTCTCCCTAGTAACCAAAGTTGTCATATTCACTGCTGACATTTAGATACAGAATGTCTTACAAGCCGAAAACCAAAGAACCTAACCACTCAGGCGTATTGCAAACGTAATCAAAAAAGTCTAAAATTGTAATGTGTTGTATGGCGGCTTACAAAAATCTCCCATGTTTATTTTTAAACTTTTTTTTTAAGCAAGTTAACAAGTTTTTATCCCCTCTTACATGGAAGGAAATGTCTGCTCGGGATGAGTCCCCCCTCCAGATTGAACAATTATTCCAGTGTACATAAGTGTTTGCCTTATTTCTGTGACCAAAAACACAAATAGTTTTTGTACCAAATTGAAGTCTATTTGCATATTGTATCACTTACAATGCCCTCAAAAAACATGGTACGGCTTGCTAATGCTTTTTGAGTTAAAAATGCCGGTGAATCCCAGCAAGCTCTGAAATAAAGTGTGAAAAAAGATGAGGATTGTGGATGACATTTTATTGGGTCCCAGTCCATTTTTGTCCTCTTGAAAAGAAAATCGCTTGCCTCTGAATTTAATGGGATGACTGACTGAACAATGGTGCACTTCTTTTAGACTCAACTTTGTGGGAGTTGAACTGCGTAGATGCGTTACTTATCTAGCTTTAAACTGACAGATGTTACATTTGAACCTTTTTAGTCTATGCAATGGTATTTTTTGTGTTTCTAAATCCATGTGGTTTATCCTGTACTGTTGTGAAAGTATGTTTTACATGAAGGCTAGCTGACATCTGCTCTTCCCATGTTATGAAGGTGAAAAGATGAGGCTGCCACTTCTCACTTTTTATCGTCATTCTTCGGCTTGTCTTTGAATCAAGTAACAAGTCTAAGCTGTCGTTGCGCATGCTATGTGCTTCTGTGGTTTTACTTTGGCACTTCAATTCACCTTGAAGGCAAGGGAATGATTTGAGAGATTTTATATTGCTATGAAATGTTTGCAGTAATTATAAGGGTCCTTTTCAGCTCAGTTGTATTAGAGCGGACGAACTGATTTTAGTTGTCAAATATGAAGATCATAGTTTGACTAAATTAGGCTACAAGGTTTGACAAAATATTGCCCTTGGTGTGAAATATTTGACCTGTTGGACTGTTGAGCTATCAAAGAGGGGTAAAAAAATAAACAAACATCCTTTTACTATAGATCACGTGCTCCATCTTTGACATATAAACATGTAAAAGCATGTGGGCTTGTGACATTTGAAGTTCGAATTCCTTCGGAGAGGACTCAGCTAGCCATCATACGTCAGGGCAAATTGCTGACCTCACATGCTGCACACAAGTGTCTTTGTCTGTAAAAGAGCAGCTGTATAAATCCTCTGCCCAATCTTCTGTTTCTATAGTCCTCCACTCAGGAAGTTCTGTCTCGCACAGCTTGTTAGGCCAATAGACTGGAGTGCACCATGCAGTGAGAGACAATGATAGACTCATAGCAATGGGCTGTAGACCAGGCGATGGTGTCAGACCAGAGATGCAGTCCGCAGCCATTTTTCACCCTCTGTTTATACTCATTATACTTGTTTTACTGGGCTTTTTTGTCTTCAAGAGATCCAGGGCTGGAAGTATAATGCCCTATAGTTGCTTAAAGCCCAGTGGATTGCTGGGATTAAAAATATGAACATTTATGAAAATGTTGCTGTTTGCAGTCAATAAACAGTGTACAAGTTCAGACATACCAGTTGCAGTGACAGCATAGAAAGACAAATATTATTTTCCAAAATTCAGAATTGTATTACCCCTCTTTGTGGACCATGAAGCTCCCTTGTTCAAGAGACTGGATAAAAACACTTTCCCAAAACGAGGTCATATTTTCAAAGCCCTGTATACTGTTAGTATCAATTTATGTAAGTGAAAAAATGATACATTTGACTATGCCTCTTTTTAAAGTGTCAAGCCACAGTTGAAACAATAAAGTGTTGTCATTGTTTTGGTAAAACGCAGAGGGGTGGGCCTGGAGAAATATATAACCACTCTCAAATTCATAGACAGAGCTATGGACAGACCATCCATGATATCACAATAGTTTTAATATGTTTTTGGTTTGCCATTGGTTCTGGGAACGAAGCCATAAGTTTCCCGACGGGTAAAACTGAATGCTTTTTTAAACATTCTGAGAATGGAAGTGAACATTTCTCCAGTTCTGGGAATGTACATTTTTAGGTTGCAGGGGGGTTCTGAGGAAGGTTCCCTAAACTATTTCCTGGGAGGTTTTATAAAAGTCCTAAGAATGGAAATTATAGGTTATTTGAAGGAAATTAAATAATTTTCTGAGAACATTCCCTAAATGTTGTGAAAGTTTTGAATATAAGGTAAAGGTTATTTGTAGGTTTTTCTTAACTTTCACTGAATGTTTCAATAAGACTTAATAAACATCACAATTTTGTTTACTTCATATTCAAAATCTCCAGTACCACCCCAACATCAACATATGCGAAAATGGCACGTTTCTATTTTTTGTAGTAAAAAAGATAGATAAGTGTTTCCAATGACATCATCAACCAATTAGTAGGCAATGCCTACTCACAATTGGTAAAAATCACATGAATAAGAAAACATAGAAACGCAGCATTTTCACATGTTGATGTTGGGATTGGGCTAGAGACGATGAATATGAAGTTGAAAAATGTTGACTTTTCCCTTTAGCTGTTCTGAACTCCAAGCACAGATGGGACAAATGGAAATGAATTTGCTTAGGCATTAATCATGCAAACACGTTTTTTATTTTTATTTTGGCACGGCGTCATTGAGATTCAAACCTGTGATATTCTGTTCTCTGTCTTTGGAATTAGTCTTCTGCTAGCAAGCCATGTTTTTTTTTTTTACTCCTACAAAACTGTTCATTTTAGTGTATAAAAACAGACCCCATTTCAAAGGAAACACTCATTAGGATCAGGAGTGGCCAATTAGCGGGCCAACACACCTAAATAGGCTTGGGCGGTATCCAGATTCTCATACCTTCACACCAACTTTGTGCCCTTACCGGGATATTCTGTAATACTGGCACTGAACATAAGGGGTGCAGTTTTTGAACCCCACAGCCTCTGTAATCCAAAGGCTAACAATGCTAACAAGTAGATCTAAAATCCCATAGAGAATGCTAAATAAATGCCAATGAGCGCATTGCGAACATTTTATACAGTCTCTGACCTAAACTATTTTCAGGACAGACATCACAGCTCAAAAGGTTATACAAGTATCAAAAACTGCTACAGTTTGCTGCACGCACAAAACAAATATTAGACAGCAAGTATCTAGATCCAGGAGGGGATTCTCTGCTGTTACCAAGCAAAACTTGATTTTGGATGAAGCTAACCACTTAGCTAGATAGCTGACTAGCTACTAAATTAGCAAACCAAATGCACAACTGCAGAGCATTTGTCACATTTTAGACAGTTAAGTTATAACATATCCAGCTGGCAAACATTTAGTTGTGAATTCCATACTGTATTGAAAAAACATTCTGTGGCTATTTACAAATACCCCAGTATACATATATATATAGTATACTGCCCAAGCTTACACCTTAACACGCTTAACAAGATAAAGGATAGAGTTTTGTTGACACTGAGAATGGAATCTATGTTTTAAAATAACATTCTTAGAAGGTTCTTTGAACGTTACTAAAGTTTTCTTGTGGTTTTTATGGAACATTTTCTTAATGTTCTGAGAACATGCCTTGAAATAGAACCCAGAGGAAACCTGTAGAAAACATTATGCTGAAGTATTGTAATTCCCACAGAAGAATGTTGCTTCTTAATGTTCTCTGAACTAGTACATAGCCAAAATTGAAATCAAATGTAACCATGTTAGAACTTTGTAAGAAACATTCAGTTAAAGTAAGAAATACCAATTTTTTTTTGTTGTCAAGTTCCTTAAATGTGCTGAGAATCTTCCAAAGCCAATAAACTATCCTGCACCATTCCCAGAAAGTTATGGGAAGGTTGTATGCAAAATAACCATATGACAACCACATTTTCACCAAACTCTCAAACATATGGTTCTCAGAATGTTATGTGCTAGCTAGGTATACAGAAGTATGTATATACACAAAGGTATACAGTGTTTGTTTACATGTACTTTTTACAACATTGGAGTAAAACATATATAAGTTATATTATACATACATTATACTGTGTATATAAACAAAAGTATGTGGACAGTCCTTCAAATTAGTGGATTTGACTATTTCAGCCACACCCGTTGCTGACAAGTGTATAAAATTAGGCACACAGCTATGCCAACTCCATAGACAAACTTTGGCAGTAGTGAAGAGCTCTGTGACTTTCAACGTGGCACCGTCATAGGATGCCACCTTTCCAACAAGTCAGTTCGTCAAATTTCTACCCTGCTAGAGATGCCCCGATCAACTGTAAGTGCTGTTATTGTGAAGTAGAAATGTCTAAGAGCAACAACGGCTCAGCCGCGAAGTGGTAGGCCACACAAGCTCACAGAACGGGACCGCCGACTGCTGAAGCGCGTAGCACCTAAAAATCATCTGTCCTTGGTTGTAACACTCACTATCATGTTCCAAACTGCCTTTGGAAGCAACGTCAGCCCAAAAACTGTTTGCCGCCATTGGACTCTGGAGCAGTGGAAACACGTTCTCTGAAGTGATGAATCACGCTTCAACATCTGGCAGTCTGATGGATGAATCTGGATCTGGTGGATGCCAGAAGAACGCTAGCTGCCCCAATGCATAGTGCCAACTGTAAAGTTTGGTGGAGGAGGAATAATGGTCTGGGACTGTTTTTCATGGTTCGGGCTAGGCCCCCTAGTTCCAGTGAAGGGAAATCTTAATGCTACAGCATACAATGACATTCTAGATAGTTCTGAGCTTCCAACTTTGTGGAAACAGTATGGGGAAGGCCCTTTTCTGTTTCAACATGACAATGCCCCGTGCACAAAGAGGTCCGTACAGAAATGGTTTGTCGAGATTCGTATGGAAGAACTTGACTGGCCTGCACAGAGCCCTGACCTCAACCCCATCAATCTTTGGGATGAATTGGAACGCCGACTGCAAGCCAGGTCTAATCGCCCAACATAAGTGCCTAACCTCACTAATGCTCTTGTTGCCTCACTTGTCCCTGCAGCAATGTTCCACCATCTAGTGGAAAGCATTTGCAGAAGAGTGGAGGCTGTTATAGCAGCAAAGGAGGTACCAACTCCATATTAATGCCCATGATTTTGGAATGAGATGTTTGTGCAGGTGTCCACATACTTTTGGTAATATAGTGTATCAATAATTTAGAAGTCCAAATATTGCCCCTTTTTTAAAGCACATTTCACAAGGCTTGTGAAGACTGACTTCTCAGTTGTAACTGCTACTTTAGAGAGGTACTACAGGTCCAGGGCCAACTTAGGCCTACTCACGCTGTACTCTGCCCACTGATTGGCTCTTGTAAGCCAGGAATGTAGCTCTCTGCAGCATTTGTTCCCCTGAATGCCACAGAGAGATAGCAGGAGAGAGTATTTCTATAACCCAGTACCCAAACAGCTCCTGAACAGAAAAATGCTTAATTTATTTTTATTTTCTTTACTCTTGAAAGAGGGAGGGACAGAACTCGGAGAAGCAATCTTGACTTTGTCATGGTGTGTGACTGCCTCTGAGTTGAGAGGAGGGGAAATGGCATGGGACATTTTGGATTGCTCCAATTTACTATTCAGCTTTCAGAGGAAGTCACTCTCTTTCTTTGAAGTGAGACATTAGAAAAAGTCCTCTGAAGTGCTCCTTCATCCATACACCTTTCTCACGTGTGATCTTTTGAAAACAAAATCCCAGGCCATAACCGAGAGAGGTTCTCATTGCTTTGCGTTCTTTGTGGAAGACGGACAGGCGTTGCAGTGAAATCCACAGGTACTGTACTGTGCATTCCAACCACAAAACTCCAGAGTCAGCAATGCTTCTAAATGCTTTGTTTTCAAATCTAGTTTACTGCCATTGTAATGCCAGTATAGAAATGACAGCAGGTTGCTCTTCGATCATGCTAAGTTGTGACTTCACCACCCATAAGTCACCAAAGTGAAGTTCTTCTTTGCAGTATGTTTTGTATAATCCTTCATCAGTAGTCACATTTCAATACTCTGAAACAAGCCACAGAAATGTGGCAATGCTCTAAGAGCCCGTAAACTTTAGTGAAACCATGGGGAATGAGGATTTTTTTGTTGTTGTTGCTGTTTGTTTCATGTACTGTGTTGAAGTGCGTTTCTCTTAAATGTTTTTCAAATTTGGTTGGTTGCTGTATGTACATAACACCCTATCTAGTAATTTGTGTGTTGGAATGTTGTGTCTCTTGACTGCTCTCATCAATGTACACTGGCTCAGAATCATACTGCTTTGCAGAAACAACAGTTCCCTTCCAGTTTACCACCAACTGGCTCGAGAAGGCGCCTCCAGAGAGAAAGTACACAACACTGCTTATTATCCTCCCATCAGGGCATTATTTCCGCAAACTTTTTCCACCCTGGGTTTTAGAATAATCCATTCCTTTACTAAACTCACTCACTCCTAGAATCTTCTCTGTGCTCAAACAGAAAGCTAGACATGTAGCTTAGAGGATAAGTTAAAGGGAAATTCATCCATTTTGAATGTTATATTGTTTTTGTGCATCTGAGCAATGTTCCATTGATTCCTGGGGTGTTTTCATGTGTATCTGAGCAATTCGCCGTTCAAGCAGGCAGAAATACAGCCAGTATGACGAGTTTTGCATCATATGCTCGGGAACTTGGGGAAAGTTTCAGAAATGTTGCAACCCTAATCTTTACATGTAGACACACCGTCAGCATGCTAATGATAAGATTTCTAATCCAGATGAAGGCTTTGACTATCTTTTCATCCTTAAACAACCATCTGTGATGAGTGTAGCTAGAATACCATCAATGTTAATCTGAAGATTTTAAGATTGTGCTGTGAATAGGTTGTTCCACAGGATTAATATTAAAATATAGGAACATTTAATGCAATGTTGTGTATAATGACTGATTGCATGCCTGATTCAGTCTGGCTCTGACTTTGCCGTAAAGGCTGACTTGGTGTGGGAAGTTAGCTGCTTCAGTAGGTGACAGGCCCAATGTTAGTCCTGGCAAATGGAGTCCTCTGATTTTTGGATGCTGTGCTGTAGGTGTTCATTGTTTTTTTTAACCATTTTTGTAAAGAATTAAAAAAAAATAATAATAATTAACACGAGAAAAAGGAATGACCTGGAATTTGCACTGAAGCGTTAGCAAGGTTTTCGTTGGCCAGAGCTAGGTGGAGTAATAAGCTGATTACTGGAGTTTAGAATAATCCTTAATTTGGTATCACTAATTAGATTTGAGTATAAAGATATCCTTCACTGTAATGGTGAGGATCAGAGTCTCAAGTAGAACCATCTTGGATTTAAAAGCTAACAGTTTGGCTTTCTGAGGGTCTATCTCTACTGCATGTATTTTGGATGATTTACAGGCTAATATCTCACATTGGCCATACTCACAACTACTAAAAAGATTGGAACAGCATGCAGACTCAAGTAGGTCACCCAGATCTTTCTGTTTCCTGCTCCTAAGACAATTTCTGCAGCATGGCATGAAACACCTCTGCCTGTATTTCTGGCCTGGCCTCCGCTTTAAACGATGACAGCTTTTGGAACACGAATGATTTGAGCGAACTCCAGAGATTAGTTTGGTTTTTGGAAGAGCAGAGTTGTGGAGCATTCAGGGCCCCCAGGCTTTTCACAGAGAAGCCTTTCACGGCAGCAGCGGGCAGGCAGGAGGGAGTAGGACTAGGTTTGAAGGAGCAGACCAGACTGAGGGGTGGGTGACTGAGCGTATGTGACATGCTTAAGAGGGCTAGAATTCCAAAGGGGTTTGATCCTATTACAGCTGTATTACCATCCCCTCCAGAGGCATGAATTGCATTTATGAAGGGGGGGGGAAAAAAAGATCAACTGAAAGATGTCCATGTCAAGGCATCATGTGTCCTCTAAACTGCTTGCAGCATGGCAGGGATTTTTTAGGGGCTGGATGTTGTTTGAACTTTCTTTCAGGGATGCATGTTAGGGAGATTACAAATATTATTATTTTTTCCTTAAACTATTTTTTTTGTGAAATTGTTTTTGAGTATGAACATGTATTTTTGCAGCATGTTTTATGTATAAACACTAGACAGTACACACAGTAGCTTATTACTGCATTATTGGCCATATACACTGAGTGTACAAAACATTAAGAACACTTCCTAATATTGTGTTGCACTACTCCCCCCCTCTTGCCCACAGAACAGCCTCAATTCATCGGAGCATGGACTCTACAAGGTGTCGAAAGCGTTCCACAGGGATGCTGGCCCATGTTGAACCCAATGCTTCCCACAGTTGGCTGGTTGTCCTTTGAGTGGTGGACCATTCTTGGTACACGCAGGAAACTGTTGACCGTGAAAAACCCGGCAGTGCTAGAGTACTTGAGACAAACCGGTGCACCTGGCACCTACTAGGGCTGTGGTGGTCATGCACTTTTGTCAGCTGGTTATTGTCATGCATAAGACTGACGGTCTCAGGGTAATTGAGCGTTAATGAACATAAACACGTTTAGTATCTCCAGGCGTCCACGCATACAAGCTGCATACAAGCCGCTGATGTGCACCTTTGGAACATCTACATTTAAAAAAAAAGTATAATAAATCAATTTAATGTACAGCCTTCACAATAATTCATTATTTATTTTAGTCAAGTCTAAAGAAAAATTATGGTGTGAAGAAAATCTATTTCCAAAGTACAGAATATGAGTTTGCCTACTGTATATTTTCTGGCTATGCTCCATGCCATGGGCTGTAGGCTTGTTCATTTAGCTGACAAGATATGCCATTATTTTATATTATAAAGAATGTAATTGAACTTAGCTGAATAAAATATAAATGATATTTCCCCCATTCCAAAGCGAGTGCACATATGAAGTGGCTATGTTGAGCGTAAAATGTATCATTTGAAACAGGTCTTATGCGCTAGAATTAGAGTTATTGGGCACATTTAGTTGTGAATGTCTTAGAAATCAAAACATATATGGGCTGCTTGATGCAACTATAGGCTATTGATGATTTGAGAAAGTTGCAAAAAAAGCGTTCCTTGCCTCAGGCAGGCAGGTTCTCTCAAGTAATCATATTTTCACCCATCAGACTATTCTCAATTAAATCTTGTCTTTGCGAATATGTAAAATTAGTTTTGATTTATTATCAAATGGACAGCGGAAAAAGACATGCCATCTGTATGCACTCGAATAGCAAATGGCGGCCACGCGCTTTCCTGCCGGTCCATTTCTCAGTGAAGCCTGCTAGGCTACTTCAGTTTTATAGCTGAGCTGTGCTTAATATGAGCAGCTGAGAAATAAATATAGGAACACTTATTTCACTCCATGCATCAACCACTGTTTGCGGAGCATGCTCTTGCTGGGCGACAGGTGATATTGCACCCAAACTCTGTATGCCAGGGGCTCTCCAACCCTGATCCTGCAGCTACCGAGTGCTTAATTTGGGAAACCAAGTGAAATCTGTTCGGGAACGTCGATAGTAACATGTTTTCGCAACAAAACATATTTCACTAAACTGTTGACGGCCAGCCTCTCTGCATGCCCAAGAAAGGAATAAGGGAGAGCGAGGAGGAGATGGAAACGCATGGTGGTGGATATTCGGTATAGCTAAAGGTAATGTGCCACCCAATTAATTATGAAAATATAAAACTTTCCCTACTCAAAATCAAATACAAATTCACTGTATTTGTAGGTTACCTGTAAGCCACTCTGCACAAGCAATGAACCAACAGCATCGCCTAGGGCTATACGTTCTCTCCCAGACTCATGGATAGACATTTTGGAGCCTAGCATAAGGTAATGAGTCTACCCAGTATGCATAATAATACAGTCCACACTCAAAGATGATTACTCTAATTTATTTATAATTTTGGAGTATAGGCTAGCCGCTAGACCAATTATGTACCAAAGACATCTTAAATCAGTTTAGTGTTTTACGTTTTTCTGCCATGCGTAATATGTGGTAGGCTATAAGGCAGAATCATAACTTTATTAAAAATAAAAAAAATCTTGCATGTATAAGCTCTAATATGTGTATGGGTGTTTTGAATTAATCATCACCTTAGAAAGCGCTGTCCATTTCGTTGTGATAAGCTTTGCAACAACATCCACAATGTCCATGTTTTACAATCAATTTCAACCTGCTTTTGAACTTATTTTTTCAAATGGATCATCACAGTGAGGTGAGTTTTAAAAGCACGTACTGTTTTGATGAGTGTGATTTTTGTATTTTTTCTTTATTGTATTTGATTTGCCTTGATGTCAGAGTGGGTAGAGGGACAATAGAGCCCTGCGTACCAGACCATTAGGACCTGATGGTCATTAGCAAGTTGGGTACTAACAAAGCATGTCTAGAGTGTATAAAAGGAGATTACCATGACTCAACGGTCACCTGGAATTTTACTGTGGTCATGACTCGTGACTGCCGGTGTAAAACAGTCGCCGCAACAGCCCTAACCATACCCCGTTCAAAGGCACTTAAATATTTTGTCTTGCCAATTCACCCACTGAATGGCACACACACAATCCATAGCTGTGTTCGAATACTCATACTAACCGCAATAACGGACTATTTGTGAAATGAATTGACTATATAGTATGCTTATTGGTCATAATATGGATATAGTTAGTATGCCAAAAGTTCCCGGATGTCATACTAAATTCACCAAAATGCGAAGTATACATGAAGTGGACACTATTTCCGTGCTTTTAGGGCCCATAAGGCAATTTTTATGAAAACGGGCGTGGCTTCACAATGTTTTCAGAATTGAAGAAAATGGCGGGAAATATGCAGCCAAAGTCCGAAGAAAAGGGAAAACAAATTCATTGCTTTAACTAATTATGAAACGTTTTAAGAAAATGTTATGCAATGTAATGACTTTTAAAATTGGTTACGTTACACGTTATATTGGCTGACAATTTGTTAGCTACGCTATCCTTGCGAACCGCATAGTATTACAGCAGTAGGTACTGGTATGTTAGCTACCTAACGTTAGTTGGCTACTAATACATCGAACTTGCCAGGCAGTATTATTTACTATACCCTATCTAACTACCCAACGTTTATTGACTAGATCATTCTTAGCTAAGCGGTTTAGTCTTTGTGTGTTTCAATGGATATTGTTCATTCTGGCTATCTACTCTGATTTCAGAGCACTCTCGCGCAGGATAACTGATTAATTTATGAATGCTCAACACACGTTGAATATGGCCAGTAAACGTTGGCAAAAAAAGCATCATTAAATTGTTGTCAGCAGCACAGGTACAGTCACCAACGTTCTAGATAACATGAACACAGACTAACCAGCTCTGCTAGGGGGAGTAAAATGGTCAGAGTGAGGTTCTCAGTCTCATTTGTGTCTGGAAGTAGCTAGCTAACGTTAGCCAGTTAGCTTGGGTGCTTGACTGCTGTTGAACGCTCGCTCGGCTCAAACCTACTCCTCGGCCAAAGTGTCCAGTGTGCGCTCTGAATGCTCCGAATTTATGAACGGACAACTCTCTGGATTTACGAATGCCCAGAGCGCACTCCAGATAGAATTTAGGAACATAACTGAAATTGTTAAATGTTTAGCTAGTCATGTGCTATGCTAACAAGCTAGCATCAACTTCCGGTAGACAGGCGAAGCTCTAGTATGCTCAACTGAAATGATACCATTTGTTTACAGTATACTAAAATGCACTGATACTATGTAGTATATACTCATTAAGTATACAGTATGTTTGCATGGGTATTCGAACACAGCTCTAGGCTCAATTGTCTCGAGGCTTAAAAATCCATCTCCACCCCTTCATCTACACTGATTTGAAGTGGATTTAACAAGTGACATCAGTAAGGAATCATAGCTTTCACCTGGTCAGTCTATGTCATGGAAAGAGCAAAGTTTGAAAAAAATGTTTTGTACACTGTGTATAGGCCTATATGTAGACATGTGTTGTGCTGGGGTGAAACTGGGTCAGCTCAAATTTATTTGAATTGTTTTTATCTGTGTGCTCGGATTGTTGTGGGAAGTAAGTGGATCTGGAGGCTGACAATCCAGCATTCCAGTGTGTTTGTTGGACCCTGTCCTTTTGCTGACACAAATGCATTAACTGGGTGTATTTTAAATCACTAGGGGAAAGTAAACAAGTCGTCTTGATTGGAATTATATCATGTTTTGGCAACTGACATTGCTAGTGGATTGGTTTGGGGGGGGATTATTATACTCGTAGGCATTCAATCAACAGATAAATTAGTTTGAAATTCAGAATTTCACATTTTATTTGTCACATGTGCCGAATACAGCAGGTGTAGACCTTACCGTGAAATGCTTATTTACAAGCCCTTAACCAACAATGCAGTTAAGAGAAATTAGAGTTAAGAAAATATTTACTGAATAAACTAACACAATAACGAGGCTATGTATACAGGGGGTACCGGTACCGAGTCAATGTGCGGGGGTACAGGTTAGTCGAGGTAATTGAGGTAATATGAACATGTAGGTAGGGGTAAAGTGACTGCATAAATAATAAACAATGAGTAGCAGCAGGGTAAAAAAAGGGGAGGGTCAATGCAAATAGTCTGGGTAGTTTGATTAGCTGTTCAGCAGTCTTATGGCCTGGGGGTAGAAGCTGCTAACTTCTTTGGGATGGGTGCGGTATTTTGACATCCGGATGAAAAGCATGCCCAAAGTAAACTTCCTGCTACTCAGGCACAGAAGCGAGGATATGCATATAATTGGTAGATTTTGATAGAAAACACTCTAAAGTTTCTAAAACTGTTAAAATAATGTATGTGAGTATAACAGAACTGAAATGGCAGGCGTAACCCCGAGGACAAACCATCCCCCCCCCCCAAAAAATTAATCCTACCACTGATTTCAATGGCTGCCACTTTTATAATAGGGCGAAATTGTGCATGATTGCAGTTCCTAGGGCTTCCACTAGATGTCAACAGTCTTTAGAAAGAGTTTCAGGCTTGTTTTTGGAAAAATTAGCCAGAAATTGTAGTTTTTCTAGGTGGCTCCCATTTTGGCTGTAGTGTTTCTAAGCTCGTGAATGAGAGTGTGTTCTTTGGTATTTTTCTCCGGTAAAGACTAAGAATTCTCCGTCTTAAATATGATCGTTTATTTGCGAATTAGGGTACCCATTGTTTGATAATAAACATTGATTGACTTGTTTGGATAAGTTTATTGGTAACGTTTGGGATTCATTTTGTATGTATTTTGAAGGAGGGAAACCGAGTGGATTATTGACTGAAGCGCGCCAGCTAAACTGAGTTTTTATGGATATAAAGAAGGACATTACCGAACAAACGGACCATTTGTAATGTAACTGGGACCTTTTGGAGTGCCAACAGAAGAAGATCTTCAAAGGTAAGGCGTATATTATATCGATATTTCTGACTTTCGTGTCGCAACTCCCTGGTTGAAAATGATTTGTTATGCATACGTGTTCTGGGTGCTGTCCTCAGATAATCGCATGGTTTGCTTT
This sequence comes from Salmo trutta, assembly GCF_901001165.1. Classification (NCBI taxonomy): domain Eukaryota; kingdom Metazoa; phylum Chordata; class Actinopteri; order Salmoniformes; family Salmonidae; genus Salmo; species Salmo trutta. The sequence goes on from NC_042965.1 coordinate 7,822,852, forward strand.
CACCGTAAAGCCTTTTTGAAATCTGACACGGCAGGTGGATTAACAACAAGTGAAGCTTTATTTTGATGTATTGCACTTGTGATTTCATGAAAGTTTAATATTTATAGTCATTTAATTTGAATTTGTCGCTCTGCAATTTCGCTAGCGTCCCACTAATCCGCAAGAAGTTAAAAGTCTTTTGGACCTATACTTGGTGCTCTGGTACTGCTTGCCGTGCGGTAGCAGAGATAAGTCTATGACTAGGGTGGCTGGAGTCTTTTTGGCAATATTTAACAGTCTACTGAGGGGGAATAGGCATTGTCGTGCCCTCTTCACGACTGTCTTGGTGTGTTTGGACCATGATCGTTTTTTGGCGATGTGGACAAATAGGAACTCTCGACCTGCTCCATGATAGCCCTGTCAATAAGAATGGGGGCATGCTCGGCCCTCTTAGGCAGTTTCATCGTTGACGGTGATCAGGCCCACTGCCGTTGTGTCGTCGGCAAACTTAATGATGGTGTTGGAATCGTGCTTGGCCACGCAGTCGTGGGTGAACAAGGAGTACAAGAGGGGACTAAGCACGCACCCCTGAGGGGCCCCCGTGTTGAGGATCAGCTTGGCAGATGTTGTTGCCTACCCTTACCACCCGGGGGTGGCCCGTCAGGAAGTCCAGGATCCAGTTTCAGAAGGAGATGTTTAGTCCCACGGTCCTCAGCTTAGTGATGAGCTTTGAGGGCACTATGTTGTTGAACCCTGAGCTATAGTCAATGAACAGCATTCTCACGCAGGTGTTCCTTTTGTCCAGGTGTGAAAGGGCAGTGGAGTGCAATAGAGATTGCGTCTGTGGATCTGTTTTGGCGGTATTTGAATTTGAGTGGGTTTAGTATTTCTGGGATGATGGTGTTGTGAGCCATGACCAGCCTTTCAAAGCACTTCACGGCTACAGACGTGAGTGCTACGAGTCAGTAGTCATTTAGGCAGGTTACCTTGGTGTTCTTGGGCACATGGACTATGGTGGTCTGCTTGAAGCATGTTGGTATTGCCGACTTGGCCAGGGACAGGTTGAAAATGTCAGTTAAGACACATGCCAGTTGGTCAGCGCATGCTCTGAGTACACATCCTGGTGTCCCGTCTTGTGAATGTTGACCTGTTTAATGGTCTTGCTCACATCGGCTACAGAGAGCGTGATCACACAGTTGTCCGGCACAGATGGTGCTCTAATGCATGCTTCAGTGTTGCTTGCCTTGAAGCGCACATAGAAGTCATTTAGCTCGTCTGGTAGACTTGTGTCACTGGACAGCTCTCGGCTGGGCTTCCCTTTGTAGTCCATAATAGTTTGCAAGCTCTGCCACATCCGACGAGAAGCAGAGCCAGTGTAGTAGGATAACATTTTAGTCCTGTATTGACTATTTTTGCTTGTTTGATGGTTTGTCGGAGGGCATAGCAGAATTTCTTATAAGCGTCCGGATTAGAGTCCCGCTCCTTGAAAGCGATAGCTCTAGCCTTTTAGCTCAGTGCGGATGTTGCCTGTAATCCATGGCTTCTGGTTGGCGTATGTACGTACGGTCACTGTGGGGATGATGTCATCGATGCACTTATTGATGTAGCCGGTGACTGATGGGGTGTGCTCCTCAATCCCGGAACATATTCCAGTCTGTGCTAGCAAAACAGTCCTGTAGCTTAGCATCTGCGTCATCTGACTACTACCGTATTGAGCGAGTCACTGGTACTTCATACTTTGGTTTTTCCTTGTTTAGCAGGAATCAGGAGAATATAATTATGGTCTGATTTGCCAAATGGAGGATGAGGGAGAGCTTTGTACGCGTCTCTGTGTATGGAGTAAAGGTGGTCTAGAGTTTTTTTTGCTCTGGTGACATGCTGATAGAAATTAGGTAAAACGGATTTAAGTTTTCCTGCATTGAAGTCCCCGGCCACTAGGAACGCCACCTCTGGATGAGCATTTTCTTGTTTGCTTATGGCCTTATGAAGCTCGTTAAATGCGGTCTTAGTGCCAGCATCTGTTTGTGGTGGTCAATAGACAGCTACAGAAAATATAGATGAAAACTCTCTTGGTAAATTGTGTGGTCTACAGCTTATCATGAGATACTCAGGTGAGCAAAACCTCGAGACTTCTTTAATATTAGATTTCGCGCACCAGCTGTTATATACAAATAGACACAGACCTCTACCCCTTGTCTTATCAGAGGTAGCTGTCTCTCTTGCCAATGCATGGAAAACCCAGCCAACTGTATATTATCCTTGTCGTCGTTCAGCCACTACTCCGTATTAATTTCAGTGATATTAGTTTTTATTGTCCCGTTTTGTAGTATAGTCTCGAACGGAGCTTATCCAGTTTATTCTCTAATGATTGCACGTATGTCAATAGGACGGATGGTAGAGGCGGGTTACCCACTCGCCAATGAAATCTCACAAAGAATTTAACTAAGCATGGATGTTGATGCAAACATAATGCACAGAGATGAAGTGATGTTGTCATTATTTATCCTCTGTTTTGATGAAGTCAGAAGCCTAATAAGAATCTGGTACTTCACTTGTCTTCGAGTAAAAATAAATAAAAACATCAACACACTGCACAGTGTAGTTCTACCTTGAGGCAGTAGGCCTAATTCTCAAAGTTATTCACTGTTCCCAGTCCAGAAAACCATTGGCCGTGTCCAAAATCTGGCTTGCCTACTTCTTACTTAAACTGCATTCTGTGTACTAATTGTACTATTTAGCACTTACTGTTTAGTAAAAAGTATGCATTATACCATGGCCAAAACCTATTACTTTTGGTGCATTCAAGACAACTGAAAATTCGGAAACAAAACAAGCTCAGACTGGGAAAAATTGTCACGTTGGAGAAGTCTGAGCTCAATGATGATGCCTGAGTTTCTGACTTGTAATTCTGAGTTGGATGACCATTCAAACATTAAAAAAAAATTGGAACACGTTTCTACCCCAAGTTCCCAGTTTAATTGAACGCACCATCAGTTAAGCCTTCACATGTGAACCGGAATGGATTGTCTGTAGCCCAACCCAGTGACATTTCACTGCAACTGAGGGGTGTTGTTTTGGGCTAACATAAGTTAAGTAGCTAGCATTTGGAAAGGCTAATTTCTTCCTCATCACCTTCCTCTGATCAACCCATAAGCTGTCCCTCTCCATCTTTTGGAGGATGCATGCACTCAGAGTGGCCTCTATTGATTGACCAAGCCAACTATAGCTACTTGTACAATGGATCCTTATTTAAAAGTTGCTTCATACCACAGCACAGCTTGCGAGATGCTGCGGAATGATACCGTAGTATTTTACTGTCAGCCATTGTTGCGATTGATGCTTGTTCAACCACCAGAGGGCATCTTTGAGGGCTTCTTTGTGAAGCTTGTTGGTGCTTGCTTACTTTTCCAAATAATCCTAGAGGCCCATGCAGGCCAGACATTTTTATTGCTATATCTTTTCCAAAAGAGCATATTCCAAGGTTTTTAATTAACCTAGTTTTGCTAAACACCACAGCAGTTTTTACAGATGGTCTCTCTTTCAAAATATGTTTTCCTAGAATAACTGCAGCTCCATGCCAACTGATGACAAATACCCATTTGGGGAGAATAACCTTTCTATTATATTCTGTTGTATTCCATCATATTCATATTGTAAAGGGCTGGGGCATATACGCATGTGATATCTGCTAAGTTAACTAGCTAATTTCAGTGACATGGCGCAGCCATAGCCCCAACTACTATAGCGCGGGTAAATACATCGTAAAACATGCTATTCTGTTTTGTGATTGTGTTTATTAAATTGCTTTATAAGACTCTTTAAATACAATCAAGCATTTTAGTTATAAAAGGTAATAGCAAAAGTAGCCTTGAATAATTAATGCTGGCTAAAGCGATTTGAATTTGACTGTTTTTAATCTTGGCTGTACTAAAGACTTTAAAACTTTTTTGTTAAAACAGACTAAATGGGATTTATTGTAAATTATTATTGTATTTGTTGTGCTGTTTATACTGTTTGAAATTTGGCTTAATTAAATTGATTACAATTATGGTGTTTTTATTCCAAGAAACTAAAATGCATTTTACAATTGCCTAAGAAAACCTGGGTTTCCGTTAGGAAAATGTGGCGCTGTATAACGTGACCAGTCGGTAGTAGGCTTAGGCTACTAAGCGACTGCGAGTGAAGAGCAAAATAAAAAATGTACTGTGTGCGAACAGAAATAGAGGAACAGAAATTCTTACACTATTGCTCTTAATTCAATCACCCTCTTCATCATTCAGTTCATTCAAATATAATTGTAATACATTTTGTCACTCACCTTCATCTCCAAATCGCTTTTGCATGCGCTCCAAAGGGATAACATGATATAGGTTAATTAAATGATCGAAAGGAAACATTATTTATTAGCCTAGTGGATATGCAGTACCAGTCAAAAGTTTAGACACACCTTACTCATTCAAGGGTTTTTCTTAGTAAAAAAATAATATTTTCTACATTGTAGAATAACAGTGAAGACATCAGAACTATGAAATAACACATATGGAATCATGTAGTAACCAAAAGTGTTAAACCAATCAAAATATATTTTAGATTTTATATTCTTCAAAGTAACCACCCTTTGCCTTGATGACAGCTTGGCATTCTCTTAACCAACTTCACCTGGAATGCTTTTCCAACAGTCTTGAAGGAGTTCCCACACATGCTGAGCACTTGTTGGATGCTTTTCCTTCACTCTGTGGTCCAACTCTTCCAAAAACCATCATAATTGGGTTGAGGTCGAGTGATTGTGGAGGCCAGGTCATCTGATGCAGCACTCCATCACTCTCCATGGTCAAATAACCCTTACACAACCTGGAGGTGTGTTGGGTCATTGTCCTGTTGAAAACAAATGATAGTCCCACTAAGCGCAAACCAGATGGGATGGCGTATCATTGCAGAATGCTGTGGTCGCCATGCTGGTTAAGGGTGCCTTGAATTCTAAATAAATCACCAACATTGTCACCAGCAAAGCACCATCACTCCTCCTCCTCCATGCTTCACGGTGGGCATCACACATGCGGAAATAATCCGTTCACCTGCTCTGTGTCTCACAAACACACGGTCGTTGGAACCAAAAATCTCAATTTTGGACTCATCAAACCAAAGGACAGATTTCCACTGGTCTAATGTCCATTGTTCATGTATCTTGGCCCAAGCAAGTGTCTTCTTATTGATGTCCTTTGGCAGTGTTTTCTTTGCAGCAAATCAACCATGAAGGTCTGATTCACGCGGTCTCCTATGAACAGTTGATGTTGAGATGTCTGTTACTTGAACTCTGAAGCATTTATTTGGGCTGCGATTTCTGAGGCTGGTATGAACTTATCCTCTGCAGCAGAGGTAACTCTGGGACTTCCTTTCCTGTGGCGGTCCTCATGAGAGCCAACTTTCATCATAGCGCTTGGATTTTGTGACTGCACTCGAATAAACTTTCAGTTCTTGAAATTTTCCGCATTGACTGACCTTCATGTCTTTAAAGTAATGATGGACTGTCGTTTCTCTTTGCTTATTTGAGCTGTTCTTGCCATATGGACTTCTGTATACCCCCCTACCTTGTCACAAAACAACTGATTGGCTCAAACATTAAGAACGAAAGAATGGGCTGAGGGTTGGGATGTGGAATTGGAGAAAAGTGGGAGTGGAGATAGAATGATGGTCAAAGATAAAGAAATAAAACATAATCAAAAGTAAGTTTGAATGACACTGAGGGGCAGTGTTTTTACAGCTAATGCCGGTTTGCCTGAGGCTGATGCCGTGCAGGTGTTTGTACACATGCATGTACACACACTCTCATTCAAATACACACATACACAGACATGTAAATAGTGCCAGACATGCACTCAAACATATACAGTTGGCCTTGCTGTTATGATTTTAGTTGTCCTTGATATCCTCTTTTTTTTGCATTGTTTTCTGTTTGTCTTTTTTCTCATGAGTTAATTTTCTTGGTTGGTGTGTTGGGGTATTCTTGGGGTTGGGGAATGGAATTAATTGTATTTTTTATTATTTCCTATTTTTCTGGGGGGGGGGGTTGACTGTGGAAGGGGTCTCGGATGGTTGAGGGACAGCTATGGGGAACTGTGGGGGGATCTTGGAGGGTTCGCATCCCCGTTTTTTCTTTGGCCTTGTGGGAGATCTGTCGATGTGCCCTTGAGCAGGGAGTTGGCCCTGGATGCTTCTTTGTGTCGCTCTGAATAGCAGTCTGTTGGATGACTGGTGTGGTGTCGTTGTTGAGCGGCTTCACTGCAAGAATATTGTATGTTTTGGATATTCAATTAAAAATATATAATAATAAAGAAGGAAAGAACTTCCACAAATTAACTTTTTAACAAGGCACACCTGTTAATTGAAATGCATTCCAGGTGACTACCTCATGAAGCTGGTTGAGAGAATGCAAATGGTGGCTACTTTGAAGAATCTCAAATATAAAATATATTTTGATTTGTTTAACACTTTGATGTCTTCGCTATTATTCTACAATGTAGAAAATAAAGAAAAACCCTGGAATGAGTAGGTGTCAACTTTTGACTGGTACTGTAAATATTTTAGGCATATCATGTGAATTAGGCCTCATGTAAAATCATTGTCAAAAGCACAAGAGATACTGATGCGTGACAAACAGGTGCTGTTAGATTACAATATTATTCTTCTGCCCTTTTGGAACAGTGTAAACCGCACAAAATAAATGATAAGTAAAAACACCAGAGAGTATGTTCTAATGAAAACAAATTGCAAAGCTTAAAAACAGACGGATTTGTGAAATTGCTTTATCCGACATATTGTGGTTGCATGAGGCTTGGTGATCACAGGATCAGTAGAATATTAAACAACCATTCAAATAAGCAACAGAAGTAGGAACAGAAGCATAGGGCTGAGTGACTCACTCATTTGTGGCTTTCGTTCAAAATAAGTTGTTATAATGCAGAGTTCAGGACACATTCTTTCTGATTGACTTTAGCATATGCAGTTTCTCTCTCACTACAGCTAACTTCGTTTCAATTATAATACATTTACATTTGTAGGGGTTGATGCATTCGATTGGGCAAAACAGTTTTGTGATATTGAGTTAGAAATGTAAGTTTTCCCTGTTTGATCATTAGGCTACACTTTACATTAGGACTCAACTGACTGACCGCAACATCTATCAGTAGTCTAAACTGTGGCACAAATTGGGGGATTTTTCACACCTAGCCGAGTTATTAGACTATGTAGTGTGAACGTTTCTGTCCAAGAGTCTCTCTCCTCTCGCACTAGAGTCCTGCATTGGGTAAAAAACAAATCTGCAGGCGGGTGGTCCCGGAGTTGAGAGAGAACTTGGGTAAATACAATGGCGCAATTACACTTGACGTATGGACTGTCGGTTTTCGAAAAATAGGATACTTGTGCCTTACAGCCCATTAGCCTTCATAAACAAAGAGTGGGTGCTATCCACCACGGAGTGGGACAGTGCAGCTCAAAACTGCAGATAACATAAGGCCAGCCATTGTGAAAGAATATGTGTGGATCTTGTTGATTTCCTCTATCGCTTCAAGAGGCCATACTGACCTCAGAGGCAAGCAAACAGCCTACTGTTCACCTGTTCAATCCACTGATGAATGGACTGTTTTTCAAGTTATTCTTTTAGTATATTTATTTGTTGTCTAATATTAGAAGGCTCTTTAAAGCGATATGAGTTGTCAATGTGTCGCATTGTGAAAATAAAAATATATTGTTCTTAATTCATGGCATGCTTTCTTTTTAGCCAAATGTTGAATAGACATGCAGACAAATTAATTCATGCAGGAAAATAATAATAATAGCCTACTGTCTGTAGTCATTAGAACAATCAGGCTAAATAAATTGATATTTTGTTGGGCAACGGATCAGATTGGCTCTCGGAACTCTATCTTCAATATAATCATTCATTCAGAAGGATAAACCCATAGGTCTTAGGCCTGCAGTAAATTAGATTACCAGGTCCGTTGTTCATTAGGTTATAACAATCCATGCCTTCTGGGAATGTTATAAAATCTGAAAGTTATGGGTGGAGTTAGAAAGTTGCTGTAAGAAGTATTACACTGGAAATGTACTTTTAATCCGTCTATGCATATTTCAAAACATGGCATATAAGAGTGCAGTGAGATACCGGATGGGTTAGATGATACTTTTCTCGTCAGTAATCTTGAAAAAAAACGTATTCTTAACTGGAAATCAACCAATGTCTGCCTTTTAAATGCTTTATGATCCAAATGTTGAAAGTGTGTGTGGGCGACAGAGAGAAACAAAATGGTGCAGTTTGAGGCCATGTGGCGGAGAGTAATGTGGCACTGGAGATGGGGGTGGGAGCAGGCAGGTGTGATGTAGTTGTTTGTGTGCGTGTATGTTTTGTATTGTCAAAAAAAAAGTCTTACAAAAAAGAAAAAAAAAGGAAACATGACAATCAACACTTGATTATTCATTATGAGTGGGATGTATTTTTTTATTAAATGTTTTTACTTTCATTGTAACCACAATGTCACAAATAATTGAACGCACACACACGACATGAGCAGATTAACTTGGTCAATTTTTTTAAAAATTAAAGACCATCAGAAAGTATGTTGGTACTTTTTAAAAATGTTTATCCAAAGTCATGAATGAGTGAGTCACATAGCTTTATGCTGCAAAATTGCCAACTAAATAGTCCAAGCCTAAACAAATATATTAAATTGGCTAAAACTATAACATTTTTCATAAATAAATGAAATAGATCAGGTCTTGAAAATATGTGCCTTTTCCCCTACTGTAACCTCCCTGGAATCTTTCATCAGCAAAGAAGGATTCCTTGTTTCAGAAACTCACTTTTATATACTGTAGAGGGGCTAACACTCTTTCCACCCTGTGGTAAATAAAGACATTTTGTTATTTTAGAATTCTTTCGTTCTGTTTTTCGAGGGAGAGAAACCAAAAGCATAACCAAAAGCAGAAGCAGTGTTCTAACTCCCCCTTGCAATAGTGTGGCACAATGAGAGAGTGACGCAATTTTCCACAATCTACCACGTGGCATAAGCTCGAAACTTTTATTTGAGGAACCACTCTAGGCCACTCATGATGATGTATTGCTTGTTTGTTTTTTGCTTTGATGTGCTTTGAGATTTGTTATGAAATGCGCAATTGATTGATTATACCAAAGAAGGTTTATTTAGTTTAGTAGAGCAAAAATGTGTGACTGTAATGGGTGCGTGCTGGTGGCAGGGAAGTCGGGCGCAGGAGAACGAACTTGGTATAAATGGAGTCGTTTAATAAGTGCTCACAAAACTCCGAAAACCAAAATATACAAAATAATAAAAGTGGGTACAAACCTCGTCGCGCACCAGAACTTAACTTGCACATCACAAACAAACAATCACCGACAAGGACATGAGGAGAAACAGAGGGTTAAATACACAACATGTAATTGATGAGATTGGTACCAGGTGTGATGTAAGATGAGACAAAACCAATGAAAAATGGATCAGCGATGGCTAGAGACGTCGACCGCCGAACACTGCCCGAACAAGGAGAGGGACCGACTTCGGCGGAAGTCGTGACAGTACAGTCCCGCCCCCCCTGCAGCGCGTCGACACTGACCTCGGGGAAGACATGGAGGGCGAGGCGCAGGGCGATCCGGATGAAGACGGTGGAACTCTCGCACCATTGAAGGATCCAACACGTCCTCCACCGCAACCCAGCATCTCTCCTCCAGACCATACCCCTCCCAGTCCACGAGGTACTGAAGACCCCTCGCCCGACATCTCGAATCCAGTATGGAACGAACGGAGTACTCCGGGGCCCCCTCGATGTCCAGAGGGGGCAGAGGAACCTCCCGCACCTCAGACTCCTGGAGCGGGACAGCCACCACCGGCCTGAGGAGAGACACATGGAACGAGGGGTAAATACGGTAATCGGGGGGAAGCTGTAATCTATAACAAACCTCGTTCACTCTCCTCAGGACTTTAAATGGCCCCACAAACCGCGGACCCAGCTTCCAACAGGGCAGGCGGAGGGGCAGGTTTCGGGTCGAGAGCCAGACCCGGTCCCCCGCACTACGGTGATGGTCTGCACCAACCTTTTGGCGCAGCACGGCGCGCTGAAGGTGGACATGGGTGGCGTCCCATGTTTCCTCTGCGCGCCGGAACCAGTTGTCCAACGCAGGAACCTCGGTCTGACTCTGATGCCAAAGAGCCAGAACCGGCTGATACCCCAATATACACTGGAAGGGAGAGACATTAGTGGAGGAGTGGCGGAGCGAGTTCTGGGCCATCTCTGCCCAGGGCACGAACGCTGCCCACTCCCTCGGCCGGTCCTGGCAATAAGACCTCAGAAACCTACCCACATCCTGGTTAACTCTCTCCACCTGCCTGTCACTCTCGGGGTGAAAACCTGAGGAAAGGCTGGCCGAGACCCCCAGACGTTCCTTGAACGCCCTCCAGACCCTCGACGTGAACTGGGGACCCCGATCAGACACTATATCCTCAGGCACCTCGTAGTGCCGGAAGACGTGTGTAAACAGGGCCTCCGCAGTCTGTAGGGACGTAGGGAGACCGGGCAAAGGGAGGAGACGACAGGACTTAGAAAAACGATCCACAATGACCTGGATCGTGGTGTTACCCTGTGAAGGAGGAAGATCGGTCAGGAAATCTACCGACAGGTGCGACCACGGCCGTTGTGGAACGGGTAAGGGTTGTAACTTACCTCTGGGCAGGTGCCTAGGGGCCTTACACTGGGTGCACACTGAGCAGGAAGAAACATAAACCCTCACATCCTTGGCCAAAGTGGGCCACCAGTACTTACTATTAAGACAATGCACCTTCCGACCGATCCCAGGATGACCAGAGGAGGGTGACGTGTGGGCCCAATAGATCAGCCGGTCGCGGACAGAACGTACAGACGCCCAGCTGGAAACTGTAGGGGAGCGGGCTCTGCACGTAACACCTGCTCAATGTCTGCGTCCAGTTCCCACACTACCAGCGCCACCAGACAAGAGGCGGGGAGTATGGGAGTGGGATCCATGGGCCGCTCCTCTGTGTCATACAGCCGGGACAATGCGTCTGCCTTAACGTTCTGGGAGCCTGGTCTGTAGGAAAGGGTAAACACAAAACGGGTGAAAACATGGCCCACCTTGCCTGGTGAGGGTTCAGTCTGCTCGCCGCCCGGATGTACTCCAGATTACGGTGGTCAGTCCAGATGAGAAAAAGGTGTCTAGCCCCCTCAAGCCAATGTCTCCACGCCTTCAAAGCTTTACGGCAGCCAACAGCTCCCGGTCCCCCGCATCATAGGTTTGCTCCGCCGGGCTGAGCTTCTTCGAGAAGAAGGCACAGGGGCGGAGCTTCGGTGGCGTACCCGAGCGCTGAGAGAGCACAGCTCCTATCCCAGCCTCGGACGCGTCCACCTCCACTATGAACGCCAAAGAGGGATCCGGATGGGCCAACACGGGAGCCGAGGTAAACAGAGCCCTGAGGTGACCTAAAAGCCCTGTCCGCCTCAGCTGACCACTGCAAGCGCACCGGGCCCCCCTTTAGCAGTGAGGTAATGGGAGCCGCTACCTGACCAAACCCCGGATAAACCTCCAGTAGTAGTTGGCAAACCCTAAGAACTGCTGCGCCTCCTTTACCGTGGTGGGAGTCGGCCAATTACGCACGGCTGCAATGCGGTCACTCTCCATCTCCACCCCTGAAGTGGAAATGCGATACCCTAGGAAGGAGACGAACTGTTGGAAGAACAGGCATTTCTCAGCCTTGAGGTACAGGTCATGCTCCAACAGGCGACCAAGCACTTTGCGCACCAGGGACACATGCTCGGCGCGTGTAGCGGAGTATATCAGAATGTCATCAATATACACCACTACACCCTGCCCGTGCAGGCCCCTGAAAATCTCATCTACAAAGACTTGGAAGACTGATGGCGCATTCATCAACCCGTACGGCATGACGAGGTACTCATAGTGCCTAGAGGTGGTACTGAAAGCCGTCTCCCTCTCGGATACGCACCAGGTTGTAAGCGCTCCTGAGATCTAGTTTGGTGAAGAAGCGTGCCCCGTGCATTGACTCTCGCTGTGCCTATGAGCGGTAGCGGGTAACTATACTTCACAGTGATCTGATTCAGACCCCGATAGTCAATACACGGGCGCAGACCTCCCTCCTCCTCTGCCGTTCACTCTACATGGTCAGATGGATGCAACAATGTTGGTGACATGCTGCTTTCCACAAACTTTCTATAATTACACTATTTGTTTGTATCTTACTGTCTGCAAACTACTGTTTGCTAGTTTGTCTTTTCTTATGAAGGTGTTACTAAAATAATTTGTGTTTGCCGCTAATGCTAATCGATAGTTAGCTGGCTAGCTAGCTTGCTAAATTTACTAAGAGTCAGATCAAACATAGCTAGTTTGCTGATACTGCTTGGTACCAGTGCAGGTGTAGGCCTAGATAAGATACCGTTGCACAAACATGCTTATAAGAGAGGAATAGCAAAAGCATGAATATGTTGGCTAGCTAGTTTCGTGAAGTATGAAAACATGTCATGTAACATGTAGCAATTAGGATCACCTAGAAACACAGAGAAACATTAGTTCCTATCCTGTCAATAATTCCTCACTGGCTTATTAATTTGTTGTCATGTCAAACAGCAATTTATTCAAGGTGCTGCCCACTATATTAGAACTACAGAATTAGAATATTCCCTTGATACCAACACTTCAGTTAACTAGGCCTAGATTTTTTGCAAATATGCTGTGTGGCTGAGTGTGGAAACGATAATAAAAGGGCAGGAAATTAAGAAATTGATGAAAATGCTGAGATTTTTGTTTTTGATTGGAGATGTATTGAACAGCATACATGGATAAAGTCCCATTTGATATTACTGATCATTTATATTCTGCCACCTTAGGGTCATGAAATACTCCAAGCATATTTAGAACTTTTTTTATTAAACCTAAAATATTGTGATATGATATTTCAGCATCAAGCACACCACATGTAAGTCCCTGTAAACAGTAGTATGCCAATTGCAGTACATTTCTCTGGAATACTTGCACCTTTCTAACACATGAATGTGCTGGTGAAGCATAGAAAATACATGGGAAAGTGTTGTTGCTCGCAGTGAAACGGGGAATGTTATTAGCCAAGCACAGCAATAAATATCAAAATAACGTACAGTAACATACCGTGTATTTTTGCTTAAGGTCCTCCCACTTCTTTTTCATCCATCCAGGTGACAGCTGCCACTCCTTCACGTTAAGGTTGAATGGCGGGAACCCGGTTACCGAGATTTACCACCCCAAACCCTTCCCTTTTCCCAGGATAAGTAACTGCGAGAAACCGGTAAATTACACAAATATATTTATACGAACAGCGTGGTGTGAAATGGAACTGGAACCCAAGAACACTAAGGTAACCTGCCTAAATGACTACGGACCTGTAGCACTCACATCCGTAGCCATTGAAGTGCTTTGAAAGGCTGTTCATGGCTCACATTAACACCATTATCCCAGAAACCCTAGACCCACTCCAATTTGTATACCGCTCAAACAGATCCACAGATGATGCAATCGCTATTGCACTCCACACTGCCCTTTCCCACCTGGACAAAAGGAACACCTACGTGAGAATGCTATTCATTGACTACAGTTCAGTGTTCAACACCATAGTGCCCTCAAAGCTCATCACTAAGCTAAGGATCCTGGGACTAAACACCTCCCTCTGCAACTGGATCCTGGACTTCCTGACGGGCCGCACCCAGGTGGTGAGGGTAGGTAACAACACATCTGCCACGCTGATCCTCATCACTGGAGCCCGTCAGGGGTGCGTGCTCAGTCCCCTCCTGTACTCCCTGTTCACCCACGACTGTATGGCCAAGCACGACTCCAACACCATCATTAAGTTTGCAGACAACACAACAGTGGTAGGCCTGATCACCGACAACGACGAGACAGTCTATAGGGAGGAGGTCAGAGACCTGGCCGGGTGGTGCCAGAATAACAACCTCTCCCTCAACGTAACCAAGACTAAGGAGATGATTGTGGACTACAGGAAAAGGAGGACCGAGGATGCCCCCATTCTCATCAACGGGGCTGTAGTGAAACAGGTTGAGCGCTTCAAGTTCCTTGGTGTCCATATCACCAACAAACTAAAATGGTCTAGACACACCAAGACTGTCGTGAAGAGGGCACGACAAAACATATTCCCCCTCAGGAGACTGAAAAAATGTGGCATACGTCCTCAGATCTTCAAAAGGTTTTACAGCTGCAACATCGAGAGCATCCTGACTGCTCGACCTCCAACCGCAAGGCACTACAGAGGGTAGTGCGTATGACCCAGTACATCACTGGGGCTAAACTGCCTGCCATCCAGGACCTCTACACCTGGCATTTTTAGGGAAGGCCCTAAAAATTGTCAAAGACCCCAGCCACCCCAGTCATGGACTGTTCTCTCTGCTACTACATGGCAAGCGGTACCGGAGCTCAAAGTCTAGGACCAAAAGGTTTCTCAACAGCTTCTACCCCCAAGCCATAAGACTCCTGAACCACCTGTATATAGCCTCGCTACTGTTATTTTCAGTTATTTTATATATTTTTTTACTTATCTATTGTTTACCTAATACCTATTTTTTACTTAAAAAATGCACTGTTGGTTAGGGCTTGTAAGTAAGCACGTGTTGTATTCGGCGCACGTGACACAAACTTTGATTTGACCTGTTAAATTATATGCAATCTGGCTTCTCAACGGACTCTGCATGATGATTCATCAACACTCAGTATGGAGCGCAGTTCACAATGCATGTAGACCTATCATCTCATGGTAACTTTTTTTCTTGTGACAGGTAGGCCTACATTTTCTGCAGAATAGCTTATGCTACAATAAAAAGACCTAATGTGCATCTAATTTATTTTAAGGATGTTTTTTTAAATTGCAGCAGTTTTAAAACAGCCTATCACTCGAATATTGTTGCTTTAAATCAGTGCACGTGCTAGAACTCTCTTGCAGTCGCTCTCTCGAACTCCATTCAAATTGCATCCAAAATAGATAATCCTGGTCTAGTTTGATATATATGTATCTCTATGTCCTAGCCTACCTCTTTCAGGTAATACAGCTAATTAATGATGGGTTATGCCTAATAAGCTTCTGACCTATAGCTTATGTGCGATGCACGTGCTCCTCTGGCCTCTTTAAAAAATAAAAAATAAAGTATGCTCCTTAGCTCTTGGAGTTTCATGTAGGAAAAGATAAACTAGAATAGCTTGCTGGACATATTTTTTTTAGCATTTCTTATACCAATAGACTGTTTGAAGTGGGACACAAGCTCTTGTTTGCTGAATGTTAAATACTGCAGCCAATAGAACTCACGGGTAGTTTGTAAGAAGAGTGAACATGCGATGGCGGTAGGCTACCGATAACCATTCAATCTTTGTGAAGAGAAGTGAAAGCCTTCTGCATCTAATTCTAGTCCTATATTATTAGAATGATGGATGTTGAATGCAAGGAAAGAATGAAGCAACAATAGAGAGAGGTAGGCTAATAATATTATGGAAGGTATATAGTGCATTCCGAAAATATTCAGTCCCCTTCCCTTTTTCCACATTTTGTTACGTTAGACTTATTCTTAAATGTATTATACCTTTTCCACCTCAATCTACACACAATACCCCATAATGACAAATCAAAAACAGGTTTATACATTTTTGCATATTTATTAAAAATACAAAATATAAATACGTTATTTACATAAATAATTATTCAGACTCTTTGCTATGAGACTCGAAATTGAGCTCCGGTGCATCCTGTTTCCAATGGTCATCCTTGATATGTTTCTACAACTTCATTGGATTCCACCTGTGGTAATTCAATTGATTCGACACGATTTGGAAAGGCACACATCTGTCTATATAAGGTCCCACAGTTGACAGTGCATGTCAGAGCAAAAACCAAGCCATGCGGTATAAGGAATTGTCCGTAGAGCTCCAAGACAGGATTGTGTTAGCACAGATCTGGGGAAGGTTACCAAAACATTTCTGCAGCATTGAAGGTTTCCAAGAACACAGTGGCCTCCATCATTCTTACATGGAAGAAGGTGTGGCCAGAGAGCTAGCTGTGGCCACATGACTTACTCAAAACCTTTTTGTTGTGGCATTTGAACAGGTGTTCGTGACTTGTTCGCCACTGAATTAAATGTATGGTGTTGTCATCAAACCCTGAAAAAGTTTGACAACAAGCCCTGGTATTTACAACAGCTAGCTAGGTTAACGTTTAAATATAAAGTTGTTACTCGACAACAGCAAGTAACCCTGTAGCTAACGTTTCTGTTCGAACAGTTATAACTTCTAGTCCTTCTAAAGCACGTAGCTAGCTAAAGGCATTGCAGGCAGCAGGCTACAAATCTGTTTTCAAAGATGTACGATGAAATAGCCTTGATCCTTTTAAGGATAACAAACTACTTAAATTTGAACAATGCATTAGCTTCGCTATTTGCCATCTTCCACATTGTTTTGCTGTTTACTTGAAGAGAAAATGCGCTGCCCCCCTCTTCCAATGCATTGTGGCTGTGAAATTCCAGAAAGGTGTGCTGTGAATTCTACTAGATAAAAGCTGAAATGAGGATAACTTCCTGGCATTTTAAAGCATACTCGATTTTCAAAATATACATCCTATAAAACGTTTTATTTTTCACATACGGAGTGTGTCATGTGCGATTGCGTTTCCCGCTATTCATTAATTTCAGTAGCGCATCCCCATATCTATACTGAATAAAAATAAATATAAACGCAGCATGTGAAGTTTTGGTCCCATGTTTCATGAGCTGAAATAAAAAAATCCCTGAAATGTTTCATATACACAAAAAGCTTATTTCTCTCATTGTACTCACACATTTGTTTACATTCCTGTTAGTGAGCTTTTATGTCTATAATAAAGCCTTTGTGTGGGCAAAACTCATTCTGATTGGCTGGGCCTGGCTGCCAAATGGGTGTGCCTATGCCCACTCATGGCTGCACCCCTGCCCAGTCATGTGATATCCATAGATTAGGGCCTAATGCATTTATTTAAATTGACTGATTTCCTTATATGAACTGTAACTCAGTAAAATCTTAGAAATTGTTGCATGTTGTATTTAAATTTTTGTTCAGTATAATTGACAGCTGATTATCAGTTGTTGTCAAAGCTGAAATGATTATGAAATCCGGGCATTTAAAGTATACTAGGTTTGTTACATGTCACATACTATAAAACTGTATTTTTTCCGCACACTCAAACGGCCTACTATTTAGGATGGAAGTATGGATATTCGGACACGGTCTCAGTCTGTCTCAGTGGTGATGAAGAGGATTTATGACTGTATTGATTGAAGGCTGCATGAATGTAGCCTGTCCCAATGGATTGGAAACATGGGTTGTGTTCATCAGAGCACACCATAATGGGAAAAAAGTGCGCAATTATTTAGTATCATCAAATTGAGAGTTTGGGACTATAAAGTTGGCTCTATCTGCATTTGTCAACATTTTGTTATTTATATAGTTCTGTTAAATGTTCTCTACCTATATAGCACTGTCGTGTCTCTGACTTATCAGTAAATGTGAAGACTTATTTTATCAAATCAATTCTCTGTAATTATTATTATGTGATTAGTAAATCATGTAAATTTAATTAACTAGGAAGTCAGAGCACCACGGAAAATGTTGGTTTACAGAGTCGTAATTTTCAGAATATAACTCTTCAGATATTTTAATATGTGATCAATTAGTCTTCTATTAATGACTTATTATTATTATTACCTTCCGTCAGTCTCATCTGAACGTCGTAAAATTCTGGGTTATCTTCACGAACCCAGCCTCTAATATGATTCATCCATACACCAATTGACTCAATTATTTATTTCCAAACTAATTAAACAATTACAGAATATACAATACATAGTAACATTATACAGTAAATACTGTCCCTAGTGGACTAAACAAAAACAGCTTGGTTATAACACAATAGATTCAGAGAGAAGAGAAAGGGATTTTAGAAAGAAGACGAAGGGACATGGGTCTCTATCGGACCTGGGAAGCTATTCTCACATAAATACATATGCCACTAACGATCGCTCATTCAGAAAAGTAATGCATTGTATTTACGTGAAGCTGGCTTCGATAGTTGAGCTGGTGATGTGAGGCTCTGGTTTACCCAGTTGCCGTTGTCGTGTGAGAGGTTCACGTGGTCTGAAAGGTTCATCTCACTGTTGAGATTTTTCTGCGTCGGTCAGTGTTCTCGTACTAGATTTTCTCTCTTTCCAGCTGCAGTCTGTTAGGCTGTAATCTAGGACTCATTTCTTCTTGAGTGATCAATTGTTCAGAGTTTCACATGTGGAGCAAGCTCTCTCGTTACCTAGCCTGTATAGTTGAAATTAAGTGGAGTCCTCCCATTATTTGGAACTGAGGTGAATTTTCATCACGGGGGCTTTTATAGAAATGTAGAAAAGAGGTTGGTTCATCATTTCCAACCAATATCTATGCACTTGGGCGTGGCCACTGAGTGAGCATCAGTTTACTTATGAAAACCATTCTCTCATTTAGAAGACTAAATATCACATCACATCATTTCGCAAATAGTTTCATCTTTACTCATTCATTTTATAAAATAATTAGATGCAAGCCTCATAACTGAGGAACCTGTATAAACAGAGTTAGTGTAATGTGGCTGTATTGTCTTTCATGAGTTCACAAACATGAAAGAAAACGGACAGGGTCATTGCTGGCTTCTCCACTGACCGTTTCCACATTCTCCAGAATAAGAATATTGTTAAATTCTTAAATTCTGTGATGTAGTAGAATTTGGCGGGAGGGTTCTACTGTGACCCTCTCTCTCCCATATTGCATGGTCAGGGAAACGAGAGTCTCTGCAAGGAATTTACGACGTGGTTGTAAAGTTGTAAAACTGCCCCCCCTTCCCCTCCTAACGGGGGGGGGTGGATTGTTCACATCGCTGCTAGCCGACCAATGAGGGTTCGGAACATTAAAGCCAATTCAGAAATGAAACACTGCTTTATTTATCTCTGAATCAGCTTTTTGCAGATATGGCCTTATAGTCCCAAGCTCTCCATTTCTTTGAATGTTTTACTTCGTTAATAAGCAATTGTTTGATTCTCGTTATGTTGACACTGCGATGTATGGCTTTTTATGTGGGTGTATTTTACGTCTGTCATCTTGCCTCTTAGAAGAAGACTTTTGAAGCCATTCAATACAAACTAGCCTCTGTGAGCTCACAAAGGCAGTTTGTAGGTTTATCATGCTAGAAGGCAGACGCACAGAACATTAGCAATGACAATGTCGTTATGATTCACATCACAAATGAACTTTTTGTTTTCACGTTCAAAATTCATGTTCATGCATAGATTACGAATCTTGTCTTTAAGCTGGAACACCCACGCTTTCACAGTGCTGCCAATTCTCTCCCCTAGCTCTAGATTTATTCATGTCCAGGCCACTGTGGGCCAGAGATAAAACAGACAGTGTCTTCAACATCAGCCTATAATTCATTGGGATCTGTCTAATGTACACAATAGCTTCTGCCACGCTAACACACGGGGGGGTTCTCTGTTCTCTGAATGTGTAATGAAGCAAGCTGAGGTCCTCCTGAGTAGTTACTACTGTGATGAAGACAGAGACTGTTCAAAGATACGAGGCAATATTGATGATGGAAATATAGAGCTTTTCCATTATAGTCCTGTTTTTGTTTTTGGAATTTGTCTTAGTCTCTGGATGGACTTGGAGACCATTTTGAATGTTTTCCATGATTGTAAGATGTAAAGACCGTGACACTAATACTTCCTTGAAAGCAATTTAGTTATAACATCATGAAACACTTTTGGGCTGGTTTCTGGTTCTCTACACTTTTACCCAAAGTATGCACTTGCTCACTCCCCGTCATAGTTTGAATAGCATTTGGATTAGTGTAAATTAGTACAGATTGAGGGAGTGAACGACTGCGCACTTCGGAGTGCTTTTTATTAGGAGCCTGGATGAGCATTTGATTATCCACACTAGTTCAATAGCACTTCTCCCCTCATCCAGAGGAGGGCGCTGCTTGGAAACATTTGGGGACATGTACTGAAACACCAGCTTCATTTGATTTCTATCACCACCACTGTCTGTCACCAGTTGTGCCAGGACCAATTGAATATTCACCAATGTAGAAAAGAGGATCAGGTATTTGGGGGGGGGGGGGGGTTGGGAACAAACAGAGGATGGGATGGCCGGGTATTCGTGTGGTTGAGTCCAATAACACAATAGAAAATCTGTATACAGCGTGTGCAAATGAAGTAAGGCAATAAATAGGCCATAGGGGCGAAGTAATAACAATTTAGCAATTAAGACTGGAGTGATAGATGAGGATGTGCAAGTACAAATACTGGTGTGCAAAAGAGCAGAAAAAAAACCCAAAACAAATATGGGGATGAGGTAGGTAGTTGGTTGGATGGGCTATTTACAGATGGGCTGTGTACAGCTGCAGCGATCGGTAAGCTGCTCGGAAAGCCGATGCTTGAAGTTAGTGAGGGAGATATGAGTCTCCAACTTCAGTGATTTTTGCAATTCGTTCCAGTCATTGGCAGCAGAGAACTGTAAGGAAAGGCGGCCAAAGGATGTGTTGGCTTTGGGGATGACCAGTGAAATATGCCTGCTGGAGCATGTGCTGCTATGGTGACCAGTGAGCTGAGATAAGGTGGAGCTTTACCTAGCAAAGACTTATAGATGACCTGGAGCCAGTGGGTTTGGCGACGAATATGTAGTGAGGACCAGCCAACGAAAGCATACAGGTCGCAATGGTGGGCAGTATATGGTGACAAAACGGATGGCACGGTGATAGACTGCATCCAATTTGCTGAGTAGAGTGTTGGAGGCTATTTTGTAAATGACATTGCCGAAGTCAAGGATCGGCAGGATAGTCAGTTTTACGAGGGTATGTTTGGCAGCATGAGTGAAGGAGGCTTTGTTTTGCGAAATAGGAATCCGATTCTAGATTTAACTTTGGATTGGAGATGTTTAATGTGGCACTGGAAGGAGAGTTTACAGTCTAGCCAGACACCTAGGTATTTATAGTTGTCCACATATTCTAAGTCAGAACCCTCCAGAGTTGTGATGCTAGTTATGAGTTGCAGTTATAAGGTCTAAAAAGAAGAGCAGATCCGTACCACGTTGGGTGAGGCTGGTTGCAGGAAGGTATATTTCATTTGAAAATGGAAAAATGGATTGAAATGTATACAGAGAAAAGAAAATGCAATTTTACACGGGACAAAACACAGGACAAAAACAAACACGTCTTGCTGCTACACCATCATTAGGTTAGTGCAAAATTATTTAGTGGCATCAAATCGAGAGCTTGGGATAAGGTTCTATCTGCATTTTTGTCCAAATGTAGTTATTGATATAGCCTTGTTCTGTTCCATATTCTATATAGCACTCTAAATTCCTAAATGAATGTTAAAAGTAAAAAAAAATTGAAATAGAAAAATGTATGCATCAATTCAAACGAATGAGGGTTCGAAACATTAAAGCCAATTCAGAAAAGAAACACCACGCATACGTTTAACCATTTATTAGAAAAGATTACGATGCATAGTCTTGGCGTTAGAGCTCTGCTCCTTCAGGGTAGCTCACTGCTAGAGTGAAGCGTCATATGAAGATGATCATATAACTACAGGCAGTGAGCTATATCAAATCCCCTGAAGGAAGAAACACAAAACCCAGACAGGTGGAGGCTGGGGCAGCAAGCATACCGCGTAACAGCTAGTTACAGAAGCAAGAGACACCAGTGCATGTGTGCGACTGACGTCTGGCATTGAGGAAGCATGTGTACAGGTTCAATGGCATGAAATCTCCTCTGCGCTCTATCAGCAACATGGACAGCGCCCTAAAGCAAGATTTTGTTTCAATCTAGCTGGTTGGTTTTTATCAATCTTACCTTTCAAAAGAGTTGCAGCCTCCTTGATGCTCTGTGAACCTCTTGAGTAATCAATCATTCCATTCTCCCCCAAATGTTATTGTAAGATCCCCCTCAAATGCCAGTTGGATTAGTTGAGCTTTCCTCGGGTGTAGCATGCTTCTTCTGTGCTGACTGAACACGTTTGTCAAAGTGGAAAGCGAGTTCTTGCATGTTTCAGTGCAGTAAGCCTGGTCGGCATAGCGGAGAGAG
Organism: Salmo trutta; assembly: GCF_901001165.1. Classification (NCBI taxonomy): domain Eukaryota; kingdom Metazoa; phylum Chordata; class Actinopteri; order Salmoniformes; family Salmonidae; genus Salmo; species Salmo trutta. The sequence continues at coordinate 7,845,027 of NC_042965.1, forward strand.
TTCCAGAGAATTGTTGCAAGATATCAAGTGCGGTCCATTTGTCCTCATTAGAACCAGAGTGGGCGATTTCAGTCTGTAAAAATTGGCGAGCGGCACAACTCAGCTTCCACCAAATCTGTTTTGTTTAGCTCCAGAAGTGGTTTCACCTTTTTCACAGCTAGAAAGTCATGGCTCTGGGTCAAATGTACACACGGCCTCCACCAGTTGGCTGTTGCGTTCTCTGAATCGTTCTGACATTTTACCAATAACGGCATCCAACGTACTGAAGAACAGTCTTTTACACTCAGTCTATTATCCTCTGTCCTGCTGGCCTACTGTACTGTCCACCACGTATGTACTTACATACATTTGAAGTCAAAAGTTTACATACACTTAGGGTGGAGTCATTAAAACTCGTTTTTCAACCACTCCACACATTTCTTGTTAACAAACTATAGTTTTGGCAAGTCGGTTAGGACATCTACTTTGTGCATGACACAAGTAATTTTTCCAACAATTGTTTACAGACAGATTATTTCACTTATAATTCACTGTATCACAATTCCAGATACACTAAGTTGACAGTGCATTTAAACAGCTTGGAAAATTCCAGAAATTGATATTATGGCTTTAGAAGCTTCTGATAGGCTAATTGACATATTTTGAGTCAATTGGAGGTGTACCTGTGGATGTATTACAAGGCCTACCTTCAAACTCAGTGCCTCTTTGCTTGACATCATGGGAAAATCAATCAAGACCTCAGAAAAATAATGGTAGACCTCCACAAGTCTGGTTCATCCTTGGGAGCAATTTCCAAACACCTAAAGGTACCATGTTCATCTGTACAAACAATAGTACACAAGTATAAACACCATGGGACTACGCAGCCGTCATACCGCTCAGGAAGGAGACGCATTCTGTCTCCTAGAGATGAACGTGCGAAACGTGCAAATCAATCCCAGAACAACAGCAAAGAATCTTGTGAAGATGCTGGAGGAAACCGGTACAACAGTATCTATATCCACAGTAAAACAAGTCCTACATCGACAAAACCTGAAACGCCGCTCAGCAAGGAAAAAGCCACTGCTCCAAACCCGCCATTAGAAAGCCAGACTACGGTTTGCAACTGCACATGGGGACAAAGGATCGTACTTTTTGGAGAAATGTCCTCTGGTCTGATGAAACAGAAATAGAACTGTTTGGCCATAATGACCATTGTTATGTTTGGAAGAAAAAGGGGGATGCTTCCAAGCCGAAAAACACCATCCTATCTGTGAATTACGGGGGTGGCAGCATCATGTTGTGGGGGTGCTTTACTGCAAGAGGGACTGGTGCACTTCACAAAATAGATGGCATCATGATGCAGGAAAATTATATTGAAGCAACATCTCAAGACATCAGTCAGGAAGTAAAAGCTTGGTTGCAAATAGGTCTTCCAAATGGACAATGACCCCCAGCATACTTCCAAAGTTGTGGCAAAGTCAAGGTATTGGAGTGGCCATTACAAAGCCCTGACCACAATCCTATAGAACATTTGTGGACAGAACGGAAAAAGTGTGTGCGAGCAAGGAGGCCTACAAACCTGACTCAGTTACACCAGCTCTGTCAAGAGGAATGGGCCAAAATTCACCCAACTTATTGTGGGAAGCTTGTCGAAGGCTACCTGAAACGTTTGACCCAAGTTCAACAATTTAAAGGTAATGCTACCAAATACTAATTGAGTGTATGTAAACTTCTGACCCACTGGGAATGTGATGAAAGAAACACAAGCTGAAGTAAATCTATTATAACTATTATTCTGACATTTCACAATCTTAAAATAAAGTGGTGATCCTACCTGACCTAAGACAGGGAATTATTACTTGGATTAAATGTCAGGAATTGTGAAAAACTGAGTTTAAATGTATTTGGCTAAGGTGTATGCAAACTTCCGACTTCAACTGATGTGGCTTTCTTGGACCGGAATGGGAGACAGAGGAGATCAGGGCCAGTATTCACAACGTGTCTCAGAGTAGGACTGCTGATCTACGAACAGATTAGCTAATAATTAAAACTATTATATATACTTACACACACACACACACACAGGGGAGGGGGGACCTTGTCCTGTAGCCACAAAGCATCTCGGAAATGGTCCTAGGAATCCTTTTGACCTGTTTTAAGACCACAAAAAAAACTCCCAGCCCAGCGTAGGTATTAGGATGATGAGACACTGCCCAGACAAAGTCTGAGCCAGGTGTAAAATCAACTCATAAAAGTTTATCAGCTGTTAATCACGACAGTTTGATACCACAAAGGAATAGTGATATAGTGATGATGCTCGTTGACCTTGGGACATTAAAGACTGTAAAATCTTATGCTTCACGGAGTCGTGGCTGAACGACGACAACATGAACATACAGCTGGCTGGTTATACGATGTACCGGCAGGATAGAACAGCGGCGGCGGTCTATGTATGTTTGTAAACATCAGCTGGTGCACGATATCTAAGGAAGTCTTGAGCTATTGCTCGCCTGAGGTAGAGTTTCTCATGATAAACTATAGACCACACTACCTACCAAGAGTTTTCATCTGTATTCTTTGTATCTGTTTACATACCACCACAGTCAGAGGCTGGCACTAAGACAGAATTGAATGAGCTGTATTCCGCAATAAGAAAACAAGAACACGCTCACCCAGAGGCGGTACTCCTAGTAGCCGGGGACTTTAATGCAGGGAAACTTAAATCCATTTTACCAAATTTCTATCAGCATTTTAAATGTGCAACCAGAGGAAAAAGAACTTTGGACCACCTATATTCCACACACATACAAAGCTCCACATACAAAGCTCGCCCTCCATTTGGCAAATCTGACCATAATTATATCCTCCAGATTTCTGCTTACAAGCAAAAATTAAAGCAGGAAGTAACAGTGACTAGATCAATAAAAAAGTGGTCAGATGAGGCAGATGCTAAGCTACAGGACCGTTTTGCTAGCACAGACTGGAATATGTTCCGATGGCATTGAGGAGTACACCACATCAGTCATTGGCTTCATCAATAAGTGCATCGATGACGTCGTACCCACAGTGACTGTACGTACATACCCCAACCAGAAGCCATGGATTACAGGCACTGAGCTAAAGGCTAGAGCTGCTGCTTTCAAGGAGCGGGACTCTAACCCGGAAGCTTATAAGAAATCCCGGCTATGCCCTCCGACGAACCATCAAACAGGCAAAGCGTCAATACAGGACTAAAATCGAATCGTACTACACCGGCTCCTGCCACAGCCGACGAGCGTCGGGCTTGCAAACCATTGCATACTACAAGGGGAAGCACAGCCAAGAGCTGCCCAGTGACACGAGTGTACCTGACGAGTTAAACTACTTCTATGCTCGCTTCGAGGCAAATAACACTAAAACATGAATAAACCAGCTGTTCCAGAACACTGGGTGATCACGCTCTCCGCAGCCGATGTAAGACCTTTAAACAGGTCAACATTCACAAGGCCGCAGGGCCAGACGGATTACCAGGACGTGTACTGCAAGCATACGCTGACCAACTAGCAAGTATCTTCACTGACATTTTCAACCTCTCACTGTGCGAGTATGTAATACCAACATGTTTTATGTAGACCACCATAGACCCTGTGCCCAAGAACACTAAAGTAACCTGCCTAACGACCCGTAGCACTCACATCTGTAGCCATGAAGTACCTTGAAAGGCTGGTCATGGCTCACATCAACACCATCATCCTAGAAACCCTAGACCCACTCCAATTTGCATACCGCCCCAACAGATCCACAGATGATGCAATCTCCATTGCACTCCACACTGCCCTTTCCCACCTGGACAAAAGGAACACCTATGTGAGAATGCTATTCATTGACTACAGCTCAGGAAAAAAAGGACAGAGCACGCCCCCATTCTCATCGACAGGGCTGTAGTGGAGCAGGTTGAGAGCTTCAAGGTCCTTGGTGTCCACATCACCAACAAACTAACATGGTCCAATCACACCAAGACAGTCGTGAAGTGGGCACGACAAAACCTATTCCGTCTCAGGAGACTGAAAGGATTTGGCATGGGTCCTCAGATCCTTAAAAGGTTCTACAGCTGCACCATCAAGAGCATCCTGACTGGTTGCATCACTGCCTGGTATGGCAACTGTTCGGCCTCCGACCACAAGCACGAGAGGTTAGTGCGAACGGCCCAGTACATCACTGGGGCCAAGCTTCCTGCCATCCAGGACCTCTATACCAGGTGGTGTCAAAGGAAGGCCCTAAAAATTGTCAGACTCCAGCCACCCTAGTCATAGACTCTTCCCTCTGCTACCGCGTGGTACCGGAGCAACAAGTCTAGGTCCAAGAGGCTTCTAAACAGCTTCTACCCCCAAGCCATAAGACTCCTGAACATCTAGTCAAATGGCTACCCAGACTATTTGCAGTGCCCCCACCCCACCACCTCTTTACACCACTGCTGCTGTCTGTTGTCATCTATGCATAGTCACTTTAATAACTCTACCTACATGTACATACAACCTCAAATAACCGGTGCCCCCGCACATTGACTCTGTATCTGTACCTCCCTGTATATTGTCTCGCTGTTGTTATTTCACTGCTTCTCTTTAATTACTTGTTTCTTTTATCTCTTATTCTTATCGGTATTTTTTGAAACTGCATTGTTGTTTAGGGGCTCATAAGTAAGCATTTCACTGTAAGGTCTACACCTGTTGTATTCGGCGCATGTGATGAATACAATTTGATTTGAAATGATGGGGAATAACCAATCATGATGAGGCATCGGCAGCTGTGAACTCTATAGCATGTTTCAGGCAACCACAGTGAATCTGACTGTACATCAAATGTTGCTATGGTAAAACGTTTTATATAATTTTCACTTTGCCTACTCTTAAGTCTAATATGTTGGCATGCATAACTTTTTTTAACCAATTCTGATGGCTGATAAAAGCATTTTTTTAAATATATATTACCGCTATATCAACACACTTGTCAGTCGCGTTTTAACAAATCCAAATCGCTTTGGCACAGTAAGCATCAAGTCACTTACCGATAATGTTGCAGACCTTTCTATCATTTTCATCTGAACACCAAGTTAAAGTCCCTAGATGCTTTCAGTTGCCCAACTTATAGGCATGCCCAATTTAGGCGTTTTTTTAAACAACGTGATGTTGCGCTAAAAATGTGATTATGTATTAGCCGAGTGGTTAAAAGTATTTAGGCATATCATGTGAAGTCAATGTCAAAATGTATGTATGTAGGTCTACATTGTAGTTGTTTTGATATTCCTATATGATCAAACCAATAAATGAAGCAATTGCATGTGGCGCAGGATCCACTGACTCACTATCAAGACACGTGCTGGTAACTCTTAACTGGTTAGGACCTCTCATGAGGTGTCCTACATATCTGTTGACTAGGTAGCACTCTAGACTAGGTTATGAATAGAGGCTTCATGCATAACTTTTATTTTGACCCATAAGTGTAGGAGTAAATTGTCTCTATTCTCAACACGTTTTCTACTCAGAGAAGTTTTGTGGATACGGCCCTGATCCTAGATCAGCACTTACATTTACGTCATTTAGCAGACGCTCTTATCCAGAGCGACTTACAAATTGGTGCATTCACCTTATGATATCCAGTGGAACAACCACTTTACAATAGTACATCTATATTTTTTTTTTTTTGGGGGGGGGGGGGTAGAAGGATTACTTAATCCTATCCCAGGTATTCCTTAAAGAGGTGGGGTTTCAGGTGTCTCCGGAAGGTGGTAATTGACTTCGCTGTCCTGGCGTCGTGAGGGAGCTTGTTCCACCATTGGGGTGCCAGAGCAGTGAACAGTTTTGACTGGGCTGAGTGGGAACTGTGCTTCCGCAGAGGTAGGGAGGCGAGCAGGCCAGAGGTGGATGAACGCAGTGCCCTTCTTTGGGTGTAGGGACTGATCAGAGCCTGAAGGTACGGAGGTGCCGTTCCCCTCACAGCTCCGTAGGCAAGCACCATGGTCTTGTAGCATATGCGAGCTTCAACTGGAAGCCAGTGGAGTGTGCGGAGGAGCAGGGTGACGTGAGAGAACTTGGGAAGGTTGAACACCAGACGGGCTGCAGCGTTCTGGATGAGTTGTAGGGGTTTAATGGCACAGGCAGGGAGCCCCGCCAACAGCGAGTTGCAGTAATCCAGACGGGAGATGACAAGTGCCTGGATTAGGACCTGCGCCGCTTCCTGTGTAAGGCAGGGTCGTACTCTGCGAATGTTGTAGAGCATGAACCTACAGGATCGGGTCACCGCCTTGATGTTAGCGGAGAACGACAGGGTGTTGTCCAGGGTCACACCAAGGCTCTTAGCACTCTGGGAGGAGGATACAATGGAGTTGTCAACCGTGATGGCGAGATCATGGAACGGGCAGTCCTTCCCCGGGAGGAAGAGCAGCTCCGTCTTGCCGAGGTTCAGCTTGAGGTGGTGATCCGTCATCCACACTGATATGTCTGCCAGACATGCAGAGATGCGATTCGCCACCTGGTTATTAGAAGGGGGAAAGGAGAAGATTAATTGTGTGTCGTCTGCGTAGCAATGATAGGAGAGAACATGTAAGGATATGACAGCGCCAAGTGACTTGGTGTATAGCGAGAATAGGAGAGGGCCTAGAACTGAGCCCTGGGGGACACCAGTGGTGAGTGCACGTGGTGCGGAGACGGATTCTCGCCACGCCACCTGGTAGGAGCGACCTGTCAGGTAGGACGCATTCCAAGAGTGAGCCGCGCCGGAGATGCCCAACTCGGAGAGGGTGGAGAGGCACTTCTACTCTGAGACACTTTATGAATACGGGCCCAGGAGCATAGCATAATGCTGCAGGGGCAGTAATAGTATCATCAGTCATTGATGATAAAACCAGCTCTGTGTGGTTGCAGTGTAACTACTCCTGGGCAGAGCCAGGGTGTTCACAGAGAGGTTGGTAGTCTCTGCGCATCTGGTGAGAGTGTATGAGAGAGAAACAGGAATTTATTTGATTTTTATCAGGGAGTCATACTGAGATTAAAGTCTCTTTTACAGATGAGCCCTGAATTACATAAATTATAGAAAATACACACGTCAAGATATAAATACAAAATGCAAGCAGAAAGAGAAACAGTCATACAAGTCCTCAATCAGCTTTCTAAATTACCCTAGAGGCACCAGAACGTCACATTTAAGAACATTTTGAAGATTGTTCCACAAATAAGGTGCAAGAAAACTAAAAGCTTATTTACTTAATTCCGTAGAGACCAAAGGCATTTCCAGAGTTAGCCATCCCTAAGACCGGTTGTTGTTAGGTACAGTGTGACTTTTTGTAAATGTCCTTTAGGAATGAAAACAAAGTATCAACTCCATCAGAGGGCCAATTAACTTTCTGGTAGAGATTGCTGTGATGAGTACTAAAATTGTCGCCTGTAATAAAGCACAGAGTGCTATGATAAACTGCATCTAATGGCTTTAATGACGTGACAGCTGCGTTCATATTCAGTGCCTTTGGAAAGTATTCAGACCGTTACAGCCTTATTCTAAAATGGATTAAACAAAATAAAAATATCAGCAATCTACACACCATAACCGATAATGACAAAGCGAAAACAGATTTTTAGAAATGTTGGCAAATTGATTCAAATTAAGAAACAGATACCTTATTTACATAAGTATTCAGACCCTTTGCTATGAGACTCGAAATTGAGCTCAGGTGCATCCTGTTTCCATTGATCATCCTTGAGATGTTTCTACAACTTGATTGGAGTCCCCTGTGGTAATTCAATTGATTTGACATGATTTGGAGGCCTGATTGGTGGAGTGCTACAGAGATGGTTAATTCAATTGATTGGACATGATTTGGAAAGGCACACACCTGTCTATATAAGGTCCCACAGTTGACAGTGCATGTCAGAGAAAAAACCAAGCCATGAGGTCGAAGGAATTGTCAGTAGACCTCCGAGACAGGATTGTGTCGAGGCACAGATCTAGGGAAGGGTACCAAAACATTTTTGGCAGCATTGAATGTCCCCAAGAACACAGTGGCCTCCATCATTCTTACATGGAAGAAGTTTGGAACCACAAAGACTCTTCATAGAGCTTACTGCCCGGCCAAACTGAGCCATCAGGGGAAGAAGGGTCTTGGTCAAGGAGGTGACCAAGAACCCAATGGTTACTCTGACAGAGCTCCAGAGTTCCTCTGTGGAGATGGGAGAACCTTCCAGAAGGACAACCATCACTGCAGCACTCCACCAATCAGGCCTTTATGATAGAGTGACCAGACGGAAGCCACTCCTCAGTATAAGGCACATGACAGCCCGCTTGGAGTTTGCCAGAAGACACCTAAAGACTCTAAGATCATGAGAAACAAGATTCTCTGGTCTGATGAAACCAAGATTGAACTCTTTGGCCTGAATGCCAAGCATGACGTCATGAAGGAACCAGGAACCATCCCTACGGTGAAGCATGGTGGTGGCAGCATCATGCTGTGGGGATGTTTTTCTGCAGCAGAGACTGGGAGACTAGTCAGGATAAAGGCAAAGATGAATGGAGCAAAATACAGAGAGCTCCTTGATGAAAACCTGCTCCAGAGCACTCAGGACCTCAGACTGGAGCGAATGTTCACCTTCCAACAGGACAACGACCCTAAGCACACAGCCAAGACAATGCAGAAGTGTCTTGGAGACAAGTCTCTGAATGTCCTTGAGTGGCCCAGCCAGAGCCCGGACTTGAAGCCGATAGACCATCTCTGGAGAGACCTGCAAATAGATGTGCAGCAACGCTCCCCACCCAACCTGGCAGAGCTTGAGAGGATCTGCAGAGAAGAATGGGAGAAACTCCCCAAATACAGGTGTGCCAAGCTTGTAGCATCATACCCAAGAAGACTTGAGGCTGTAATTGATGCCAAAGGTGCTTCAACAAAGTACTGATTTAAAGACATTTACATTTAAGTCATTTAGCAGACGCTCTTATCCAGAGCGACTTACAAATTGGTGCATTCACCTATAATATCCAGTAGAACAACCACTTTACAATAGTGCATCTAAATCTTTTAAAGGGGGGGGGGATTTGAATACTTATGTAAATGTGATATTTCAAAGTTTGTAAACCTGTTTTTGCTTTGTCATTATGGGGTATTGGGTGTAGATTGATTTGGGGGAAAAAACGATTTAATACATTTTTGAATAAGGCTGTAATGTAACAAAATGTGGAAAAAATAAAGGGGTCTGAATACTTTCTGAAGGCACTGTAGTTGATGTCACCATAGTCTAGGACCGAAAGGAACATCGACTGAATAATTGGCTTTCTACTATTTAGTGAGAGATGCAGGACCTATTTCTATAGAAGGCCATTTTTTCCTCAGCTTTTTAACTAACTCGGCAATATGCTTTTTAAAAGACAGCTTTTCACCTAGCCAGATTCCCAGATATTTGTAAGCAGGGACACGATCAATATGGACACCATACAAAGTACATTTGCTTAAATCATTAAATCAAGAATAGAGAGAGGGAGAGAAAGTCACAACTCCTCTACTGAGTCTGTCCATCTCCTGCTAACAGCAACATAATGGTATTAATAACAAAACAACTACGTTTTTAAGTTGAGAAGTAGGCATTGGTCTGAAGCCGAGAAATAAAGGAAATTCACATGAGTACCACAGTGCCTACTCCACCCATGCTCTACCAAGGTTTTTCAGCACACAGTTTTGACCTGCTACAGTAGGTATGTTGGTGTATTGTTCTTATAAAACAATGTGTCTCCAAGTTTCTTAGGATTCAAACCTTTTTAAACAGCCTAATTCATATTCTTGGAGCAGGTGCTCCCACAATAATGTGATTTGCACCGCATACAAGTTTAAAGTATTGCATTCGTCGCACACCACACTAATCCAAATCCGCTACCTTTTATACTTACAAGAACATCATGCTTAATTGAGCGAGCTGTTTTGTCTTGTAATACTGTGGTGTCTGGCTGTATTTCTTTAAACCTTTATTTTAGCAAAACATGTCATTGACAAAATAATATATTACATTTTTTGGGTCAACATAACATCAGGTGGTAGTGTGTTGGACACATGCACTCATATATAGAGGTCTATAGAGCCTGTCTGCGTTACTGATTTCTGTAATTTATTAGCTTACCTGTGTAATATTGACGTAAGCTCAGACACTTGTTTTGCAAAATGGTCCTGTTTGATCAATTGTGACTCATTTCAGGAAACTAGGCATATGTCACACGTAATTACATCACAGGAGAATAATAAATGTTTTATCAAATGCGTTTTTGGGCAGAAATGCCTTCTGGAACATGTGAACTTCTGTAAATATGAATACAATTGTTGAATTATTAGCCTAGTTGGTTTAGCCACGGGAAAAGACAAGAACCTTCCCTCTAGCCATGATTGTCTGAGATAATGGATGGGCTGGACATGAGTTCGGATTGGTCTGCCATGTGGCATGCTTCTGTCTATAACATGAGCTGCTCAGTATGTGTAGGTAAACCTTTCTACCACAGCTTTTTTGAAAGACATCACGAAGAACTGCAAAATGGTTGCTACTGCTCTCCACTTTCTGGAGGACGATTGAGCCATGCTGACTCTCTCTGACTCTGAAAATGAATCAGACAGTGAGGAAATCCCTGATTTTAGGTAAAAAACATGTTCATTGAATCAGACATTGTAAAGTCTTCTGATGACAGTGATGGGGAAGGAATGTCAATCAACAGTGTTGTCGCGAAAGATGTTGACCAAGTTTTGAAATCAGTGGAATTCCCGTTGGAAGAAGAGTATGATAGCTAAGGAGATGGAGAAAATTCTGGCATTTGATTGCAAATATGCGGAGGGAGTCGAAAATAAAACACAGAAGCTGTTGTATAGAACAACTGTCTCCGGAATACATTTCAAACTAAGGGCAACCATGGCATCTGTGACCGAGAGGGAGAACGGTTCATCCAAGTATACAAGTAAGAGTCTAGCTAGTTACATTTTCAGATATTATACTAGATAGCAAACTAGCCAACGTTACGTGTTTGATCTGTGTAGTAATGTTATTTGTATCTCAGAAATCCATTTGCATTGCTAGTTATAGCCTAATGTTAGCTGGCTAGCTAACATTGAACCTAGTTGGTTAGGTTTAGCTAACTTTAGATTAAATCATGGTGGCTAGCTATGACAATCTTTTTTGTATTGCTAGTAGTATGGGTTTGGATTATTGCTGGGTTCAAAACAACTGGGAACTTAGAAAGAAATTTGCTCCAACTCCGAAAAATTGTTTTGAACGGTCATCCAACTCGGAATTCCAACTTGGGAACTCTGGCCTTTTTCTAGAGCCTCGACGTTCCAACCTGAAGATCACTGACCTCGTGTTTTTTCGAGTTCCCAGTTGTCGTGAAAGCACCATTAGGTTAATTATTTAGCTAGCTACAGGTCTAAACAAAAGACTTGACTTTGCCAGATGATTACCCGACCCATCAAGTTAGCCAGGTGTGTCTGGGGGTCTTCATGAACATGTGTACATGTCTAGACAATAGTGACCCATCCACTCAGCTAGATGTGGCTGGGGGTTATAGCATTTCTTTCACATGACCCATTCATTTAGACAAGTGTGTCTGGGTAAGCATCATTTAATTATTCTAAAATATTGATACAATATTTATCTGAATACTTTCTATTTGTGATATTGCTACTATGCAAATATGCCAGTAACAATTTCACTATACTGTTTACACCTTATGTATCCTGTGCATGTGACAAACTTATAATTTATTTTTTATAGTGTGTGTTTACCAGATATAATGTGAAGAACAACATGACCTGCACCAAAATCAGATTAGGATATACTGTAGGCCAAGGACCAGATAAAGGCTATTTTTGATACAACTTTCAGCACTTTTAGTCTTGAAATCTTTGGTTGTTTACTACACTACCTTACTCACTCTGTTTAGCACATGGCCTCACATGTGAATCCTTAGAGATGGGTGGGGCTAAAGCTTAAGAAGGTGTGAACAATCCTGAATGGGTGTAGACACAGCCTAGGAGAGTGATGAAGTGCTGCGTCAGCTGACCTGGCCTCCACAATAAACTTACCTCAACCCAATTGAGATGGTTTGGGATGAGTGGACTGCAGAGTGAAGGAAAAGCAGCCAACAAAAGCTCAGCATATGTGGGAACTCCTTCAAGACTGTTGGAAGAGCATTGCTGGTTGAGAGAATGCCAAGAGTGTGCAAAGCTGTCATCAAGGCAAAGGGTGGCTACCTTGAAGAATCTAAAATATATTTTGATTTGTTTAACACTTTTTTGGTTACTACATGATTCCATATGTGTTATTTCATAGTTTTGATGTCTTCACTATTATTCTACAATGTAGAAAATAGTACAAATTAAGACAAACCCTTGAATGTGTAAGTGTGTCCAAACTTTTGACTGGTACTGTATATCTACATTAATTTAATAGCAGGACACTAAAGTCCATTATTCCTCTGAAGAGTATGAATTAGTCTAAGGAAGTTTTAGTCCTAAGCAACCTGCATCCAAATTGTTTGAAGTACAATAGACCAACATAGCTACTGTAGTAGGTCAAAGCTGTGTACTGGAAAATCTTGGTAGATCATGGATGGAGTAGGCATTGTGGTGCTCATGAGAATTTCCTTTCTTTTTAGGCTTCAGACCAATGACTACTCAAATCAAATCTCACTTAAAACATTGATTTTGGTTTTGAATTTCCATGTTTTTACACTGGAAGGTGATTTTCTGTTAAAGGTGCATTATACAACATTTCCACAATGCAAAGCCAGATTTTTTGGGGAGCAACCAAAAGTCTATCATTGGCAGTGCTGTTGTAACCTTTAATTTGGCCCTGCCAAAAGGTCTGTGCCTTAAGCACAGGTGGTGTGCTTGCATCACTGCAAGGGTTGCTGGTTTAAACCCTTGTCTGCTGGCTGTTGTCCTCTAATCTCTAAAATCAGGTTTGAACTAACTATTATTAAAGTATGTGTGGAATTTACCATGGATAGTGAAAAGTTATTGTCTGCAGTTTTCAGAAGGTGAAAAGTTATGTTTTTTTTTACTGTTAAAGGTTGTATAACTCAGACTAGACAATGATATCATGTACAATAGAGATGTCTGTCTTATGCCTTTTACAGCTTGTTGCTAGCCTAAAGCATTGCTGAGTTATACATCCTATACATTTGTAAAATCCGGGTTTGGGGGGGGGCATTATGGCAGTGCACAGCAGAGTTGTTGACAAATATCCAACACATGGGCTAGTCAGAGCTGTAAATTGAGCTGGCTCTAGCTAGCTAAACTAATTTGTGTAAAAACCTTCAGGTAACATGCCTTCTGTCAACATCTCAAACAGAACGTTGCATTACACATATAACCATACTACCTCTGGTAATGCTCTTCTCTGGAAAAAAAACACTCAGTACTTGTATATCTGAATGTCCTCTGTTTGTGTTTAGGTGTGAGTTGACACTTGCATGCTGTCTAGGGGTAGAGAGGCCACAAGAATGACCCCTGGCCCACCCCTCAGGAGCATAACACACCTCCTTTACTGGGATTAGTATCTCCCCTCCCTTCCCACAACATCCAAAAACAATGACACTTCACTGGAGCATAATACAGCAATGAGCTAGATAGGTGATCATTACAAAGGCCATGGAAAATGATCATGACTTTTACAATGACTGCAATGAAATTTATCCTCTGTTGGTATTTCGGTGTAATCTGCAGTACTGTGACTATTAAGTGTTTACTCACCATTTGGCCAGACTTTGACCTCTTACGTCTGAAGAGGAAACCAAATTAGAACAAATAACTTAGACATTTTTGTTGAACTCACAAAACAGAGCAGGATTTAGTTAGCAGATATAGTAAAGGCAAAGAAGGAACTGCCATAGGAGGAAAAGTTCCATGCATGTAAAGAAGTTGTTTTAATCAGTCTTAAACACCTTGTCCTATTTAGAAGAAACCTCACCAGGAATTCAATCAAATTTATAAAGCCCTTTTTCCATCAGCCAATGTCACAAAGGGCTATACAGAAACCCAGCCTAAAACCCGAAACAGCAAGCAATGCAGATGTATAAGCACAGTCGCTAGGAAAAACTCCCTAGAAAGGCAGGAACCTAGGAAGAAACCTAGAGAGGAACCAGGCTCTGAGGGGTGGCCAGTCCTCTTCTGGCTGTGCCGGGTGGAGATTATAACAGTACATGGCCAAGATGTTCAAACGTTCATAGATGACCAGCAGGGTCAAATAATAATCAGTGGTTGTAGAGGGTACAACAGCTCAGGAGTAAATGTCAGTTGGCTTCATAGCCGAGCATTCAAAGTTAGAGACGACAGGTGCGGTAGAGTGAGGGAGTCGAAAACAGCAGGTCCGGGACAAGGTAGCACGTCCGATGAACAGGTCAGGGTTCTATAGCCGCAGGCAGAACAGTTGAAACTGGAGCAGCAGCACGACCAGGTGGACTTCGGACAGCAAGGAGTCATCAGGCCAGGTAGTTCTGAGGCATGGTCCCAGGGCTCAGGTCCACCGGGAGGAGAGGGATAGCGAGAGAATTAGAGGGAGCATACTTAAATTCACACAGGACACCTGATAAGACAGCAGAAATACTCCAGACATAACAGACTGCCCCTCGACACAAACTATTGCAGCATAAATACTGGAGGCTGAGACAGGAGGGGTCGGGAGACACTGTGGCCCCGTCTGACGATTCCCCCAGACAGGGCCAACCAGGCAGGATATAACCCCAAACCCAGACAGGAAGATCACGTCAGTGACTCAACCCACTCAAGTGACACACCCCTCCTGGGGACGGGATGGAAGAGCACCAGTAAGCCAGTGACTCAGGCCCCGTAATAGGGTTAGAGGCAGAGAATCCCGGTGGAGAGAGGGGAACCGTCCAGGCAGACATAGCAAGGGAGGTTCGTTACTCCAGTGCCTTTCCTTTCACCTTCACACCCCTGGGCCAGACTACAATCAATCATAGGACCTACTGAAGAGATCAGTCTTCAGTAAATACTAAAAGGTCGAGACCCAGTCTGCGTCTCTCACATAGATAGGCAGACCATTACATAAACATTTAGCTCTATAGGAGAAAGCCCTGCCCCAGCTGTTTGCTTAGAAATTCTAGGGACACTAAGGAGGCATGCGTCTTGTGACCGTAGCATACGTGTAGGTATGTACGGCAGGACCAAATCGGAGAGATGGGTAGGAGCAAGCCCATGTAATGCTTTGTAGGTTAGCAGAATTTAATCCCGTTTTTTCAATAGCACACCAAATTCTTCACCCCAGTCAGTATATTATCTGCCGGAGTTGTGAAAGCCTGCCCTAGCACTACACAGCTGATTCAAATAATCAAAGCTTGATGATGAATTGGTTATTTGAATCAGGGCCGAGTTTGGGAAACCCTGTGTTAGAGGTTGAAATGTCGGGCACATGTAGCAAAGGATTGGGGAGGAAGTCCTACTACAGGCTAGTAGGTCGGACCGTCTGCTCAGACAGAACAGCTGCTCCCGGAGTAGGACCACTCTGGTCTTTTATTTGTTTGTCACTTCAATATGTTTTGTCTCACCTGAATATCCCAGTAGAAGGTGTGATGGATGATGGTGTTGAGCAAGTACCGCTGTAACTGCACAGTAAACAAATGAAGAAATAAACTCTCACAGCCTTGATAGTGTTTGTCTGAAGTTGTCTTATGTTCTGTGCCTTCGGCTTGCACTCTGGACTACATTCAAGGCTCACCTGGTCATGGAAGAATTTACACCGGTATAGGTTAGAGGGAAAGGGGACCAATCTTTACCTAGACCTTTAAAGCTTGCCCCCGGTAATTCTTTCCAGTTTGGAGATGAAAGACCACAACTTAATAGTCTCCAAACACGTTTCCTTGTTTACGATCTGTACCTGGAGTTGCTCCTTAAAGTCGTCTTTAAACTTGAGTCTAAGTGCTCTGCTCAGAATTCATTTCTATTCATATAAACCTTTTGGAAAATGGACAGCAGACTTTTGAGGATTGTGCTTTTGCTGTATGACACACACTGCAACAGAGATCTCTTTGGGAACAGTGCACTGTGTGTGTTTTGTGTGTGTGCGCGTTGTGCCAGTAACCGAAAGGTCATTAGTTTGAATCCCTAGCCGACTAGGTGAACAATCTGCCGATGTGCCCTTGAGCAAGGCACTTAACCCAAATTGCTCCTAGTAGGTCGCTCTGGAAAAGAGCGTCTGCTAAATGACTAAAATGTATATGTAAAAATGTCTGTGTGTGTGTACTCGCGAATAAATGGAAGAATAAAATATTACTTCTGTTACTTCTAGCAGAGGAAAATTCCCCCTCAGACACAAAATGAATTAACCTAACCCAAAACATCTTCCTGCAGCCATGCGTGCAACAGTCATGTTCACAGGTCTTGTTGGAAAATAAATAAAATACAAATAGTAATTTTTTCACCATGGTAATAAAATGTATCTATACGGAATTAAACAAAATATGGATGCAATGGTGTGCTACGGTAGGCTGTAAATTGTTTCTAATTTGATAGGTTGTATAACAGCTCTCCTATGAAGACAGGTTTGACTCTTCACACTGCGTCTGGGGTTGCTCTCCCACCGGCCTGTACGCCATCGACTAACTAGGACATTTAATACTGAACAAAAATATAAACACAACATGCAACATTTTCAAATATTTTACTGAGTTACAGTTCATAGAAGGAAATCAGTCAATTGATATAAATTCATTAGACCCTAATCTATGGATTTCACATGACTGGGCAGGGGCACAACCATGGGTGGGCCTGGGAGGGCATAGGCCCACCCACTGGGGAGCCAGGCCCAGTTAATTAGAATGAGTTTTTCCCCACAAAAGGGCTTTATTACAGACCGAAATACTCCTCAGTACCGCTCCCCCTCCTCAGACTATCCTGAAGGTTTATAAGCAGGATGTGGATTTCCTGGGCTGGCGTGGTTACACGTGGCCTGTGGTTGTGAGGCCGGTTGAATGTACTGCCAAATTCTCTAAAACGAAATTGCGGAGGTGGCTTATGTTAATTTCTCAAACGTTCAATTCTCTGGCAACCGCTCTGTTGGACATTCCTGCATTCAGCATGTCAATTGCACTCTCCCTCAGAACTTGCAACATCTGTTGCATTGTGTTGTGTGACAAAACTGCACATTTTAGTGGTATTTTATTGTCCCCAGTAAAAGGTGCACCTGTGTAATGATCATGCTGTTTAATCAACTTATTGATGTGCCATGCCTGTCAGGTGGATGGATTATCTTGGCAAAGGAGAAATGCTCACTAACAGGAATGAGAACAAATTTGTGCACAAAATTTGAGAGAAATAAGCTTTTTGTGCTTTTTGAATATTTCAGGGATCTTTTATTTCAGCTCATGGATCATGGGACCAAAACTTTACATATTGCGTTTATATTTTTGTTCAGTATATACTTATGTAGGCATACTGTATGATGGTCTTAAAGGGATACTTCAGGATTTTGGCAATGAGGCTCTTTATCTGCTTCCTCAGAGTCAGATGAACTAGTGGATACCATTTTTATTTCTGTGTCCAGTTTGAAGGAAGTTAGAGGTAGTGTTGCGAGCCAATGCTAACTAGCGTTAGCACAATGACTAGAAATCTGTGGGTATATGCTAGCATGCCCTGGGGAAATAATAAAGAGCCTCATTGCCAAAATCCCGAAGTATCCCTTTAAGCTTCTTCTAGTGGCAGATTCTCTGCTGTTGCAGCTGGAGCTCTCTGGGTGTTACTGTTAACTGAGCCCAGATAAGAAGTTGTGATGCAGACAGACAGACCTCACGCTGATTATACTACTAGACCATGGTTGAATTGAATATGTGGATTTCATACACACTGACAGGGCTGACCTTGCTGGTCGGCTGAACTAAAGCCACAGTGGACTGGGGTTCAAACGAGAGGTGTCAGGGTAAACAAGGTGTGGGAAAGGTCCAGTATGGTGTAGGTATGGTATGCTTTATCTGTCAGTGCTGTCACTGTGTTTGCACTAAGCAAACATGGGCAGAGAGGTGAAAAGTTTGTGGTACATGTTGCCGGTTGTTGTCAGGGGCGGTCTCCTGTTAATGGTCTAGTCACAGAGCTGAATTCGGGGCTTGTCCTCCTGGCATGAAATATCTCCATTGTCTGGAGGAGCCTACCCACTGGGCCCAAATTGGTTAAATCAACATTGAAACAATGTAATTTGTCAACGAATTGTGACATGGATTCTACATGAAAAATCCATTCGATTTGAAACTTTTTAACTTGTTTTGTGAAATTTGAACCACAAGATTGTCATCATGGTAACCAATGTTCAACATAGACAAATATTGTATGAAATATGTTGAATTTGTACCTTTTAAACAACGTCAGATCTTCAAGGTAATATCCACTATAAGAAAAAAAAACAATAGGCTGGGCAACACCTCCTACTGGAGAGTTGATCGATCAAAAGCTATCCTTTTGGTCTCCCATCCAGAGTTTTAACCAAGCCCAGCCCAGCTTTGATATTTGTCTCTGACTATCACCAATGTGCTATCATGAGAATGATTGTGTAGAAATCTCAACTTAATAGATTCACTGTTGCTATCAAAGTCATTCCAAATAGTAGATTTAACACAGTGCAAAGGAAATGTAACCATACTTTTTCAATCATTTAATGATGCTATTTAGGCCTTTTATAGTATTTGGGAAGTCCTCAACAGCTATTGTTTAAATTCAGCTCAGGATTAATAAAAAAAATAGACAATACATATAGGAACTTGGGTTTCAAGCTTTGGTTGATTGCAAAGGGAATTTTAAAGTTAATAATGCATATTTTGGATTGATGTCTCCATTTTAACCAAAAGTCTAAGTTTAAGAATAGAACTAAATCAAATCACAGTATTTAAAGTGCATTTAAAGTTTGATTTGTTCCCATTCTTTAACTTCAATGTTTGGTTGAAATGGAGACGGGAATCCAACATATCAATTATTATTTTGTAGACCATACTGGAATGAAATTCAGATTCAGTGGCACAGATTGAAGCAGAAGATATCAAATCACGTTTCTATTGGTCGCATGTTTTGCAGATGTATCGAAATGCTTGTGTTCCTTGCATCAACAGTGGAATAATACAAAACAATACACACAAATACCAAAAATGTAAATAAAGGAATTAAGAAATATAGAAAGGTTGATGTCTTTCAAATGTTGATATTTGGTTGTTGACAACCAAACAATATTCAGTATCACTTTTGCAATATAGTAAATAGCCTATTAACTTGTTAACAAATTATATATTTTTTTATTTCATCTTTATTTAACCAGGTAGGGCAGTTACGAACAAGTTCTCATTTACAACTGCGACCTGGCCAAGATAAAGCAAAGCAGTGCGACACAAACAACAACACAGAGTTACACATGGAATAAACAAACGTACAGTCAATAACACAATAGAAAAAGTGTATATATATACAGTGTGCGCAAATGGCGTGAGGAGGTAAGGCAATAAATAGGCCATAGTAGCGAAGTAATTACAATTTAGCAAATTAAACACTGGAGTGATAGATGTGCAGATGATGATGTGCAAGTAGAAATACTGGGATGCAAAGGAGCAAGATAAATCAATACCATATGGGGATGAGGTAGTTGGATGGGCTATTTACAGATGGGCTGTGTACAGCTGCAGCGATCGGTAAGCTGCTCAGATAGCTGATGCTTAAAGTTAGTGAGGGAGATATGAGTCTCCAACTTCAGTGATTTTTGCAATTCGTTCCAGTCATTGGCAGCAGAGAACTGTAAGGAAAGGCGGCCAAAGTTGGTGTTGGCTTTGGGGATGACCGGTGAGATATACCTGCTGGAGCGCGTGCTACGGGTGGATGTTGTTATGGTGACCAGTGAGCTGAGATAAGGCGGAACTTTACCTAGCAAAGACTTATAGATGACCTGGAGCCAGTGGGTCTGGCGACGAATATGTAGCGAGGGCCAGCCGACGAGAGCATACAGGTCGCAGTGGTGGGTGGTATATGGGGCTTTGGTGACAAAACGGATGGCACTGTGATAGACTGCATCCAGTTTGCTGAGTAGAGTGTTGGAGGCTATTTTGTAAATTACATCGCCGAAGTCGAGGATCGGTAGGATAGTCAGTTTTATAAGGGTATGTTTGGCAGCATGAGTGAAGGAGGCTTTGTTGCGAAATACGAAGCTGATTCTAGATTTAATTTTGGATTGGAGATGTTTAATATGAGTCTGAAAGGAGAGTTTACAGTCTAGCCAGACACCTAGTTATTTGTAGTTGTCCACAAATTCTAAGTCAGAACCGTCCAGAGTAGTGATGCTAGTCCGGCGGGCGGGTGCGGGCAGCGATTGGTTGAAAAGCATGCATTTAGTTTTACTAGCTTTTAAGAGCAGTTGGAGGCCACGGAAGGAGTGTTGTATGGCATTGAAGCTCGTTTGGAGGTTTAACAGTGTCCAAAGAAGGGCCAGATGTATACAGAATGGTGTCGTCTGCGTAGAGGTGGATCAGGGAATCACCAGCAGCAAGAGCGACCTCGTTGATATATACAGAGAAAAGAGTCGGCCTGAGAATTGAGCCCTGTGGTACCCCCATAGAGACTACCAGAGGTCCGGACAACAGGCCCTCCGATTTGACACACTGAACTCTATCTGAGAAGTAGTTGGTGAACCAGGCGAGGCAGTCATTTGAGAAACCAAGGCTGTTGAGTCTGTCGATAAGAATACAGTGATTGACGAAGTCGAAAGCCTTGGCCAGGTCGATGAAGACGGCTGCACAGTACTGTCTTTTATCGATGGCGGTTATGATATCGTTTAGTACCTTGAGCGTGGCTGAAGTGCACCCGTGACCAGCTCGGAAACCGGATTGCACAGCGGACAAGGTATGGTGGGATTCGAAATGGTCAGTGATCTGTTTATTAACTTGGCTTTCGAAGACTTTAGAAAGGCAGGGCAGGATGGATAGAGGTCTATAACAGTTTGGGTCTAGAGTGTCACCCCCATTTGAAGAGGGGAATGACCGCAGCAGCTTTCCAATCTTTAGGGATCTTGGATGATACGAAAGAGAGGTTGAACATATGTTGGATTCACTTCTCCATCTAAACCAAAAATAAAAGCTAAGATTAAGCCAGTGTCTTAGATGGTACTATCCAAGCAGTAGATATCTCTTTTAAATGTTGATATTTAGTTGCGTTGTCAACCTAATAAAACCAAACCTAGTATTAGCTTTGTAATATAGTAAATAACATACAGTTAAAGCTATCTTAACTAATGTAACAATATTTATTCAACCTTAAAATGAGTAACACATCATGGCCAAATGTTTAGGTTATTGTAACAATAAATGTCTTATGCAATCATAGAAAGTGTGCATGTTCAAGATGGCATGCAAAAGTTGCAGGTCTGTGGAAATCTTCACAAATGCTATAATAATCTGCAACGGCATTGATCATTTGCACTATGTACTTAAATGTAATCTCAACTGCAATCCAGGTAATTTGGTTGTATTATTAGATGAAGCACCATGATAAATAAACAAATCTGACATTGTATTCCCATTTTAATTTTGTTATGCTTTTAAATGGTTAAAAGCACAGTGATAATAACACATTTAGGTGACCACTAAACAGAAAATCTGACACTGATTTTCCATTGGAATTTAGTTGTGCTTTTAGATGGTTGAAAGCATAGTGATAACACATTGGGAATTAAGCAACCTTTTGGCTGTCTTTTTGAGTGGGGGAAAATAGGTAGTAATCTCACTGATCAACCAAATAACAAACCAATTCTCCAGGTTGAAATTAAGTGGGCACTCTCTGGGAGAAGTCTCTGAATTCAGGTGCAGTAGCCTCAGCCTACTGCCCTTTAATGGCAATGCTAATGATCTCTTACTGTATACAGGAATGAGGTCTACAAAGATATAGGGTTTGGCACATACAGTAAGCTCCAAAAGTATTGGGACAGTGACACATTTTTGTTTTGGCTCTGTACTCCAGCACTTTGGATTTGTCAACTGTAGTATTTTTATCCATATCGGGTTAACAGTTTAGAAATTACAGCACTTTGTACACATAGTCCCCCCCATTTTAGGGACCAAAAGTATTGGGACAAATTCACTTATGTCTATCAAATCAAAGTTTATTTGTCACGTGCGCCGAATACAACACGTGTATTCACCTTACAGTGAAATGCTTACTTACAGGCTAACCAATAGTGCAAAAAAGGTATTAGGTGAACAATAGGTAGGTAAAGAAATAAAACAACAGTAAAAATACAGGCTATATACAGTAGCGAGGCTATAAAAGTACCGAGGCTACATACAGACACCGGTTAGTCAGGCTGATTGAGGTAGTATGTACATGTAGATATGGTTAAAGTGACTATGCATATATGACCAACAGAGAGTAGCAGTAGCGTAAAAGAGGGGTTGGCGGGTGGTGGGTGGGACACAATGCTGATAGCCCGGTTAGCCAATGTGCGGGAGCACTGGTTGGTCGGCCCAATTGCTGTAGTATGTACATGAATGTATAGTTAAAGTGACTATGCATATATGATAAACAGAGAGCAGCAGTGTAAAAAGAGGGGTTGGGGGGGGGGGCACACAATGCAAATAGTCCGGGTAGCCATTTGATTACCTGTTCAGGAGTCTTATGGCTTGGGGATAAAAACTGTTGAGAAGCCTTTTTGTCCTAGACTTGGCACTCCGGTACCGCTTGCCATGCGGTTGTAGAGAGAACAGTCTATGGCTGGGGTCTTTGACAATTTTTAGGGCCTTCCTCTGACAACGCCTGGTGTAGAGGTCCTGAATGGCAGCCAGCTTAGCCCCAGTGATGTACTGGGCCGTACGCACTACCCTCTGTAGTGCCTTGCGGTCAGAGGCCGAGCAATTGCCGTACCAGGCAGTGATGCAACCAGTCAGGATGCTCCCGATGTTGCAGCTGTAGAACCTTTTGAGGATCTCAGGACCCATGCCAAATCCTTTTAGTTTCCTGAGGGGGAATAGGCTTTGTCATGCCCTCTTCACGACTGTCATGGTGTGTTTGGACCATTCTAGTTGGTTGTTGATGTGGACACCAAGGAACTTGAAGCGCCCCGTCGATGAGAATGGGGGCGTGCTCGGTCCTCCCTTTCCTGTAGTCCACAATCATCTCCTTAGTCTTGGTTACGTTGAGGGAGAAGTTGTTATTCTGGCACCACCCGGCCAGGTCTCTGACCTCCTCATTTTCATTTTCATGACCTCCTCCCTATAGGCTGTCTCGTCGTTGTCGGTGATCAGGCCTACCACTGTTGTGTCGTCTGCAAACTTAATGATGGTGTTGGAGTCGTGCCTGGCCATGCAGTCGTGGGTGAACAGGGAGTACAGGAGGGGACTGAGCACACACCCCTGGGGAGCTCCAGTGTTGAGGATCAGCGTGGCAGATGTGTTGCTACCTACCCTCACCACCTGGGGCAGGCCCGTCAGGAAGTCCAGGATCCAGTTGCAGAGGGAGGTATTTAGTCCCAGGATCCTTAGCTTAGTGAAGAGCTTTGAGGGCACTATGGTGATGAACGCTGAGCTGTAGTCAATGAATAGCATTCTCACATAAGTGTTCCTTTTGTCCAGGTGGGAAATGGCAGTGTGGAGTGCATCATCTGTGGATCTGTTTGGGTGGTATGCAAATTAGAGTGGGTCTAGGGTTTCTGGGATAATGGTGTTGATGTGAGCCATTACCAACCTTTCAAAGCATTTCATGGCTACGGACGTGAGTGCTACGGGTCTGTAGTCATTTAGGCAGGTTGCCTTTGTGTTCTTGGGCACAGGGACTATGGTGGTCTGCTTGAAACATGTTGGAATTACAGACTTAATCAGGGACATGTTGAAAATGTCAGTGAAGACACCTGCCAGTTGGTCAGCACATGCCCGGAGCACACGTCCTGGTAATCCGCCTGGCCCCGCAGTCTTGTGTATGTTGACCTGTTTAAAGGTCTTACTCACATCGGCTACGGAGAGCGTGATCACACAGTCGTCCGGAACAGCTGATGTTCTCATGCATGCCTCAGTGTTGCTTGCCTCGAAGCGAGCATAGAAGTGATTTAGCTCGTCTGGTAGGCTCGTGTCACTGGGCAGCTCGCGGCTGTGCTTCCCTTTGTAGTCTGTAATAGTTTGCAAGCCCTGCCACATAAGACGTTCGTCGGAGCCGGTGTAGTATGATTCAATCGTAGCCCTGTTTTGACGCTTTGCCTGTTTGATGGTTCGTCGCAGGGCATAGCAGGACTTCTTATAAGCTTCCGGGTTAGAGTCCCGCACCTTGAACGTGTCAGCTCTACCCATTAGCTGAGTGTGAATGTTGCCTGTAATCCATGTCTTCTGGTTGAGGTATGTACGTACAGTCACTGTGGGGACGACGTCCTCGATGCACTTATTGATAAAGCCAGTGACTGATGTGGTGTACTCCTCAATGCCATCGGAAGAATCCCGGAACATGTTCCAGTCTGTGATAGCAAAACAGTCCTGTTGTTTAGCATCTGTAAAAGTGTATTATTTGGTCCCATATTCCTAGCACACTGATTAAATGAAATTTGTGACTACAAAATTGTTAGTTGCATTTGCTGTTTGTTTTGGTTGTGTTTCAGATTATTTTGTGCCCTATTGAAATGAATGGTAAATAATGTATTGTCATTTTGGAGTCACTTTTATTGTAAATAAGGGTTGAATATGTTTTTAAATACTTCTACATTAATGTGGATGCTACCATGATTATGGATAGTACTGAATGAATCGTGAATAATGATGAGTGACAAAGTTAGACGCACATATATCCTGCCCCCCAAAAAATGCTAACCTCCCCTTTTATTGTAATGGTGAGAGGCATGTCTTGGTGTTAGGATTTGTGCATCCTTAACTTAATCACTAATCTTAATAAACCATTAATTCAGTGTTGTAAACCATTCAAAAGTGCTGTAATTTCTAAACGGTTCACCCGATATGGATGAAAATACCCCAAAATTAAAGTTGACAGCCTGCACTTCAACCTCATAGTCACTATCATTTCAAATCCAAAGTGCTGGAGTACATAGCCAAAACAACAAGAAATGTCACTGTCTCAATACTTGTACAGCTCAGTCTGCAGATATTAATAAGTAAAGCAATTCTTTACCTTTAGAAATATTTGCATTTAAAGACTAGAACTGTCTTGGGTGTGACAATAAACAGTACATTTGGAAAGTTTTCAGACCTCTTCACTTTTTCCACATTTTGTTACGTTTCAGCCTCATTCTAAAATTGATTCATTTTTTCCCCCTCATCAATCTACACACAATACCCCAAAGCAAAAACACAAAGCAAAAACAGGTTTTTAGAAATTAACACATTTATTACAAATAGAAAAATTAAAAAAACATTTACATAAGTATTCAGAACCTTGTTGAAACACCTTTGGCAGAGATTACAACCTCGCGTCTTCTTGGGTATGACGCTACAAGCTTGGCACACCTGTATTTGGGGAGTTTTTCCAATTCTTCTCTGCAGATCCTCTCAAGCATTGTCAGGTTGGATGGGAAGTGTCGCTGAACAGCTATTTTCAGGTCTCTCCAGAGATGTTAGATCGGGTTCAAGTCCAGGCTCTGGCTGGGCCACTCAAGGACATTTAGAGACTTGTCCCGAAGCCACTCCTGCGTGGTCTTGGCTGTGGGCCTAGGGTCATTGTCCTGTTGGAAGGTGAACCTTCACCCCAGTCTGAGGTCCGGAGCACTCTGTAACAGGTTTTCATCAAGGATCTCTCTGTACTTTGCTCCATTCATCTTGCTCTCTCCTGACTAGTCTCCCAGTCACTGCCACTGAAAAACATCCCCATAGCATGATGCTGCCACCACGCTGCACCATAGGGATGGTGCCAGGTTTCCTCCAGACGTGAAGCTTGGCATTCAGGCCAAGGAGTTCAATCTTGGTTTCATCAGACCAGAGAATCTTGTTTCTCATGGTCTGAGAGTCCTTTAGGTGCCTTTTTAGCAAACTCCAAACAAGCTGTCATGTGCATTTTACTGAGGAGTGGCTTCCGTCTGGCCACTCTACCATAAAGGCCTGATTGGTGGAGTGTTACAGAGATGGTTGGTTGTCCATCTGGAAGGCTTTCCCATCTCCACAGAGGAACTCTGGAACTGAAAACCATCAGGTTTTTGGTCACCTCCCTGACCAAGGCCCTTCTCCCCCGATTGCTCAGTTTTGCCGGTCGGCCAGCAGCCAACTCTTGGTGGTTCCAAACTTCTTCCATTTAACAATGATTGAAGTCACTGTTCTTGGAGACCTTCAATGCTGAAGACATGTTTTGGTACCCTTCCCCACACCGGTGCCTCGACACAATCCTGTCTCGGCGCTCTATGAACAATTCCTTCGACCTCATGGCTTGGTTTTTGCTCTGACATGCACTGTTAACTGTGGGACCTTATATAGACAGGTGTGTGCCTTTCCAAATCATGTCCAATCAATTTAATTTACCACAGGTGGACTCCAATCAACTTGTAGAAACATCTGAAGGATGATCAATGGAAACAGGATGCACCTGAGCTCAATTTGGACTCTCATAGCAAAGGGTCTGAATACTTATGTAAATAAGATTTTTTATTTTTAATACATTTGCAAAATATTCTAAGAACCTGTTTTTGCTTTGTCATTATGGTGTATTTGTGTGTAGATTTGATGAGGAAAATGTTAATTTAATACATTTTAGAATAAGGCTGTAACGTAACAAAAAGTGTGGGAAAAGATTTCCGAATGCAATGTATTTTATGTAAGCCTACCTTCAATTAATTTAGAATTGAGCGAAGTAAAAATTGTGTGATTTTTATGGATTTGAAGCAATATTTTAGGCAATATTTAGCAACTACTTTTAGACTACTGTACCCTTGAAAAAATGTCAGCTAATCCAAGGCAGATTTTTGTCGATGCCTTCTGAAACTAAGCCAAGCGGAGGATGCATTGAGAGGAAATCTCCTGAGACAGCCAAACTCAGTGTAAACTGTCTCCAGACCTTTTGCAGCCAGACGTTTTCTACACATCACGTTCCCATTTTGACAGCGTTCCCTTCCTGGTTGTTTGAAGTGATCTTGTCGCGTTGATGTGCTTTGATATTATTCTTTGGCCTTTCTGTGGTTGATCAGCTATTGTAGCTAGCCTAGCGAAACCCATTATTAGATCAACTTGTTCTAAAAACCAGAAGTGAAGTTTTTCACTATCTTAAGTTTATCATGTAATTGAATGCGGTGCCATTGTCTGTTATCTCCTGCTTCCTCCATGAGAAAGTGTGAGGCGATAAATGAGGGAGCTCAGAGGTCTGCTGTCTTGTTAGTCTTATCTCTCCAACAGAGGCAGCGGCGCAGAAATGAGAGTGACACTTCACTCTTGGCCTATCAACTTTGAACAGATACTGCTGCACAGAAAGAGGACATGTATGGATTTCATAGATCTTTGTCTCTCACGGATGGCTGCACTCTGTCAGTCATTTGTTTTCTGGGCAAACTCTCTTTCTCTCGTTGCGTTCCGCATAGACAAACAGGGGGAACGTGTAGCGCATCCCAAACACAAATCATTCAGAGAAAGCCAAGGGGTTGTGTGGGAAAGATACACGCAAGAGTGACATTGAGAATTAGATTCGTATGGATAAATGATATTATTAAAAAAAATGGATGGATAGGCGATATATTGAAATTACCATTGAACAGCAAGAATTTGCAGATTGTACCGTTTTTTTAAGAAAAATAAACAAACTAGAAAAGCATCACTTTTTAATTTGTGTGCTCGCTCCTTTCTGAAGATCATATGGACGTTGTTCGGGATTATAATAGATCTGCAAATATCTACCGTTGGAATTTGACTGAATTGTGCACTAAGGACTTTCATGTGGATGTCTCTCCTCTCTCAGAGCTCCCTCCTGAGAGGGTTGGCCGCAGGCGCAGCATGCCGGGCAGCGCTCTGGACAAGTGCCCCTCCATAGAGCCATCCACCTCTACCCCCTTCAAAGTCACGGTGAGCATTCATCAGTGCACCTACTCTACATCTGTCTGTCTGTCTGTCTGTCTGTCTGTCTGTCTGTCTGTCTGTCTGTCTGTCTGTCTGTCTGTCTGTCTGTCTGTCTGTCTGTGTCTGTCTGTCTGTCTGTCACAAACACACAGCTACACTATTGTTTGTCTCATGCCCTCTAGAGGTCAGTGGGGAGCATGAGATATTTGACATCTACTCTGTATAAACCAACTGCATGTAAATAGTGTAGGCCACTACGATTCCACATTTTTAATGCTTTTGATGTACAGCTATGGGTTTTAAAATCATACAGGTGTGGTTAGGTCCTTGTCTCAGTATCTTTCTTCAGCCAAGAAAATCTATTTCCTGGCTATTAATGGTGGAGGCAAGACTCCGGTGCCTTACCCCCTTAGGGAAGGTCCTTGTTATTTCAACAGAATATGATCAGATAATTGTGTTCCCCTGAGAGCGGATGATGGGAGCTGACAGTGAACATAAAAGGTTGAGTGATCACTCACACACACACACACACACACACACACACCTGTTGTGTTTGTAATGTCATGCTGCTAATCAGTGGGCTTTCTTTACTGTAAGGTGGAGGTCATGTCGTTCACCTCTGTTGGATTGAGACGAGCACAGTAACCTTGACTGTGTTTAAATGGAGTCTAGGTAGATGGAGGAGCCCTCAGGTCAGGCTGGTGGTGCTAGAGGACCAGCTCCATGTTGTCAGATGGCATTTTGACTCTCAGCGGTCACGCTGGAGGGAGAGACAACAGAGATCTTGATCAGCTTATCCTCGTTTGCTTCACTGCCACAGAGCCTAATCAATTGTTAATGACTTGTTGTGTAACCAGAGATGGGACTGCGAATTCCCAGCCAAACAAAGCCCTGGCAGGCTGGCGTAGAACTGTTGCTAGCGTAGCTACGGTGTAGCCTAGCTGAGTCATTGTGCTTGTGGTTCAGTCGCCGGTGCCTCCAATGCCATCCTGGCTGAGTTCTCCTAGGTGCAGGTTACCATGGTGACATTACTGCTGAGCGCCTCCCTCCGTGTGGTTCGTCATACCTGAGACACGTCAGTGGATTCATTAGCTGATTAGAGCATGGTGACAGATTACCCTTGCTCTTTGCATTACAGGAGAGACATCCAGGCCTTCAGTGTATGACACAATTAGTGATGCAGTGCCTCGCTTCTCATTTGACAATCTCTCTCTTTAAGGATAATGCCTAAATATAGGTTAGTACAGACATCTCCTCTCACCTTCTGTGTCTCTCTCAGGATGTTCTCAAATGGGATAAAGTTGAAAAGAAATGATGCACACAATGAAAGCCGTAGGATGATACGGGATGGTGTTGACACACTGTGGCTCCTCCCGCTAATTGTCTCGTGTCTTCCTGTGGGACTGAAGGGCGAGAGGCTGGCCGTCATGAGCTGAGCTCAGAGTGGTTGGGTGGGTGGGAGGGGGACCTGGAGCCTGTTGGAGCAGGAGAAAGGGGGAATGAGGACCCCTGGCTGTGAGGACAAGGCCCAGCGCCCCAGGAGGAACTCAACACCCCTAGCAGGTGGTCCATGTGAGAACCAGCAGGAAAAACCAACAGAGAGGAGGAAATGCCACCAGTCTTATTCATAACAATCTGAAGTTGTAAAGAGAGAGAATTTCCACTGTAGTTTGAACACAGCCGTGAGTCTTTGATTTGAGGTTTTGCTTCTAGGTCTACTTACTGGCTCGATCAGCACCACTACTCAATGGCGTGTGCCAAACTCCTGATTTGTGTTTTGTTTTTGGAGTGGTCAAACGTACATGCAGCACTGCAGTCCCCCCAAAAAAGAAAAGCAAAGGCCAATCATTGTTCATCCATTGTGCCTACCTGCCTGCCCTACCCAGCCCTACCCTACTCTACCCATGCCAGAGGTGCTCTGTAGGGGAGCTGGGGTCTGCTGCATCATCAAACACCTCTCCCTCCTCCAGCCCTGTCGAGACCCATCAATAATTCTCCTCCCAGTCACTCTGCAAATGTCATTGGAGGGGAAGGCCTAAGAATAGAGCGCCCAGAAAATTCCCCACAAATTACAGCAGGAAAGGAGTAATGCCTCCCAAGAGACTGTCATAATTGGAAGGGATGGTTTCTTTGCCAGAAGCAGAAATGTTTGGAAGGTCTTTTGAAGGACTAATTTGCTTGAAGGTTCCCGTTTTAGAAATGGGAGTCGACTTCAACCAGTACAGCCTCAAGTCACCTCGTCATCGAGTGCTAGGCTATAGTCAACATCTGTAATGTGATGTCATGAATGATTCCCTCCTTTTTTGTGCATTTTAGTTGTCAGTGTCACGCATTTCTTGGATACATTGACGATTTCCTTTCTGTTTGCATGGAGCTCGTGATTAATTGCGGAGTTGGTATAATTCACATGGCACAAATATAACGTAGGCTGTAAAATGTAACAAACTGTACATTAAAATGACCCTTGGTTAGGCTACTCTCTAGAAGGAATTAGGCTTTTATTTTTTTTAGGAGCAGTGCTTGTGCAATATTGCAGATGGATATTTTTCTCTTCTGGCTGAGCAAAAGTTTTATTTTTGGCTCGTGTTGTTCCTTGAAACAGACTCTGTTAGGACTAGTGTCGACAATTATTCAGGAAATGGTCCATTTCACACATCCGCATGCACCGTGCAGCTACATTAGCTATGGTGTGATGTCTGTGAGCTGTTCATTTGTTTCATGTGTGAGCCAGTAGGAAAGGAAGTGTGAGACCAATCCCAGTGAAAAGCTGTTCTTGGATTTATTTATCAGTGTCTGTCCGGTGATTAAGACTGGGAATTGCCAGGGACCTCACAATACAATATTATCACGATGCTGTGTGCTGATGTGATGTGTATTGCGATTCTCACAATTCTATATGTATTCCGATTCGATACTGTGATTTATTGCGATTCGATGTTCCAAATATTGCTTAACATATGTCTAGCTGCAGAGGGACAAGAGCAGGCCATGAGAAAATGAGTTTGGTTTTGTCATGAAAATAACAGTGCTGAAAACAAATTGGCTCCATGTTTAAAAAGAAGATGAAGAACAAGCTATGAAGGAAAAATACTAGAGTTTTGGTGCAGGTACAGCCAAACTAGCGCAAAAAACATATTGCGATATTGTCAAAAGGATACGATATATTGTAAAAAAAAAAAATAATGTCCCGGTATGTAGCTGTATCGTTTTTTCCCCCCCCATCACTACTGGTGATGTCTTTTTGTCCTTAATACCCAAAGCCTTATGCAGTCTTTTCCCATCTTTCCTCCCACTGCCTTCTTCTATGGCAGGTATAGTTCATTCGTTTGCTCAAATAATAATTCATTCAATGAATTAATTATACAGGGAAGTAGCCTTGCTTAGTATTTAGGATTGCAGCACCATCATTATCTCATCAAATGATTGTCGCTGAGGCTGTATCTTGTTTTTCCCCCACCACTACTCTAACACAGACAGGTCTAGGTCTTCTTAGAAATAATCCAACTCTTTTTAATCTCTCTCTAATCTGGGCAGCCTATCAAAAGCACATGCTCAGCTTTCCCCTCTGAACTCGCGGCCGCTCCAGTCATGTCATTTTATGTGGAATACAGTTTTTTTTTTTCTCTCTTCCCCACGCCCGCCAACAGTTTCCATGGTAACAGGGACTTAGGGGAGTCGCACATCAACACGGCTGCTTCTGCTGTGTGTGCACAGCGAGCAGATGTGTCGGAGAGATCCACACAACAATGCACTGCTCTCTCCAAATGCCACAGATGAGAGGAGACAGAGAGCGGGAGAGCACTCAATCAATATAATTTTTGTCTTGTTGCTCCACCATTTATATTGTTATTTTTTTTAAATGAAAGGAGAGTCTGAGTGAATTTTCACCCTCTGGTTTCTCTCCTCCCCCTGGGCCACGGCAACTCCCCTCTCTCCCTGTCCAGGGTTTCCTGAGTCGCAGACTGAAGGGCTCCATCAAACGCACCAAGAGCCAACCCAAGCTGGACCGCAACAGCAGCTTCAGAAACATCCTGCCGGGCTTCAAAACTGCAGACAATGACAGGTGAGATGCAACTGAACAAGTCCTTCACATACACGCACACACACAGAACTATTTTCCAACGGGACAAACTATACATTTAGGTGAGGTTTTTTTCTCACCTGAGTAGCCTCGTTTCACTGTCAAAAATAAAATTAAACATTTAGTGTTCAGCGAAATAACACCTCAATGTCAAATACAGGTAGCCTAGTCAAATAATTAACATCCAATCACATTAACCGTTACTCTCTTGCGGGAATTCCACTAACGGTCCGTATGTAGCCAAACGTAGCTGCTGCTCATCCTGGTTGCTCGAAAATTGATAAATGGTTAAAAAATTATGGCCTGCGTCCATAGAGACACATACCAGCTCTACTGCTACTACCAGAAGTACTACACCTGCACCTGTCGACAACACAAGTTGTTCTGCTTCCATGAGCACATCCAATGCTAGCATCAGTAATTCTACATTTGTTGTTAGCCCAGCTAGCATGGACACCGACAGTTGTGAATCTGATGCAGCCAAAGAGCTACTGCCCCCTTAACCGGGAAAGCACCGAACAACAGAATGGACGTTGGACCATCGAAGAGGCGCAAATATGATGAGAACTACATTGATTTTGTGGTTCACTTATATTGGGAGTAGTACCTTTCCTCAGCCACAGTGTGTTATATGTGCGAAAGTACTATCTCACAACTCGATGAAACTCTTGCGCAGACATTTAGAAACAAAACATACTAATTTGAAAAATAAGCCGCAGGAGTTTTTTGAGCGAGAATTAAGACGACTTTCGAGTAGTAAGACATGTATAAAAGCAACAGATACCATTAATATGAAGGGGCTAGAAGCGTCTTATATGGTGAGCTACCGAGTGGCTAGGACAGGCAAGCCCCATACTATTGTGGAGGACTTCATTATTCTTGCTGCCGCGGATATGGCTGGGACAATGCTGGGGGAAAAGGCCCAAAAAAAGCTATACAGACAATTCCTTCATCAAACAACACTGTTTCACAACGTATCAGTGACATGGCAGGAGATGTTTTGGAACAATTACTGCTTTGCATACAAGCCAGTGAATTCTATACGTTTCAGCTGGATGAGTCAACAGACGTGGCGGGCCTGGCACAGCTCCTGGTATATGTCCGTTACGTTTATGAGGGGTCAATTAAGGAAGACATCCTCTTCTGGAAACCAGGACAACAGGAGAGGATATTTTTTAAGTACTGGACAGCTTTGTGACGTGAAATGGACTTTGGGGGTTAAGATGTGTTGGTATCTGTAATGATGACGCAAAAGCCATGACAGGGAGTCATAGTGGAGTGGTAACGCACGTGCAAGCAGATGCTCCCGACGCCACTTGGGTACACTGCAGCATCCACCGAAAGGCTCTTGCTGCCAAAGGAATGCCTGACAGCTTGAAAGACGTTTTGGACACTACAGTGAAAATTGTTAGCAAGGCCCCTGACCTCTCATGTATTTTACGCACTATGCAATGATATGGGCAGCGACCATGTAACGCTTTTACAACATACAGAAGTGCACTTGTTATCAAGGGGCAAAGTATTGATGCGTTTTTTTTTAAATTGAGAGACAAGCTTAAAGTTTTCTTTACTATCCATCATTTTCACTTGTCTGACCGCTTGCATGATAATGAGTTTCTCACACGACTGGCATATCTGGATGATGTTTTTTCTCGCCTGAATGATCTGAATCTAGGATTACAGGGACTCTCCGCAACTGTATTCAATGTGTGGGGCAAAATTGAGGCTATGATTAAGAAGTTGGAGCTCTTCTCTGACTGCATAGGACAACACAGGTCTTTCCATCATTTTATGATTTTTTGTGTGCAAATGAACTAAAGCTTACGGACAATGTTCAATGTGATATAGTGAAGCACCTGAGCGAGTTGGGTGCGCAATTACGCAGGTACTTTCCCGAAACGGATGACACAAACAACTGGATTCGTTATCCCTTTCATGCCCTGCCTCCAGTCCACTTACTGATATCTGAACATTACATTTACGTCATTTAGCAGACGCTCTTATCCAGAGCGACTTACAAATTGGTGCATTCACCTTATGATATCCATTGAAACAACCACTTTACAATAGTACATCTAGTACATCTAAGGGGGGGGGGTAGAAGGATTACTTTATCCTATCCCAGGTATTCCTTAAAGAGGTGGGGTTTCAGGTGTCTCCGGAAGGTGGTAATTGACTCTGCTGTCCTGGCGTCGTGAGGGAGCTTGTTCCACCGTTGGGGTGCCAGAGCAGCGAACAGTTTTGACTGGGCTGAGCGGGAACTGTGCTTCCGCAGAGGTAGGGAGGCGAGCAGGCCAGAGGTGGATGAACGCAGTGCCCTTCTTTGGGTGTAGGGACTGATCAGAGCCTGAAGGTACACAGGTGCCGTTCCCCTCACAGCTCCGTAGGCAAGCACCATGGTCTTGTAGCAGATGCGAGCTTCAACTGGAAGCGGAGGAGCGGGGTGACGTGAGAGAACTTGGGAAGGTTGAACACCAGATGGGCTTCGGCGTTCTGGATGAGTTGTAGGGGTTTAATGGCACAGGCAGGGAGCCCCGCCAACAGCGAGTTGCAGTAATCCAGACGGAAGATGACAAGTGCCTGGATTAGGACCTGCACCGCTTCCTGTGTAAGGCAGGGTCGTACTCTGCGAATGTTGTAGAGCATGAACCTACAGGATCGGGTCACCGCCTTGATGTTAGCGGAGAACGACAGGGTGTTGTCCAGGGTCACGCCAAGGCTCTTAGCACTCTGGGTGGAGGACACAATGGAGTTGTCAACCGTGATAGCGAGATCATGGAATGGGCAGTCCTTCCCCGGGAGGAAGAGCAGCTCCGTCTTGCCGAGGTTCAGCTTGAGGTGGTGATCCGTCATCCACACTGATATGTCTGCCAGACATGCAGAGATGCGATTCGCCACCTGGTTATCAGAAGGGGGAAAGGAGAAGATTAATTGTGTGTCGTCTGCGTAGCAATGATAGGAGAGACCATGTGAGGATATGACAGAGCCAAGTGACTTGGTGTATAGCGAGAATAGGAGAGGGCCTAGAACTGAGCCCTGGGGGACACCAGTGGTGAGACCACGTGGTGCGGAGACAGATTCTCGCCACGCCACCTGGTAGGAGCGACCTGTCAGGTAGGACGCAATCCAAGAGTGAGCCGCGCCAGAGATGCCCAACTCGGAGAGGGTGGAGAGGAGGATCTGATGTTTCACAGTATCAAAGGCAGCAGATAGGTCTAGAAGGATGAGAGCAGACGAGAGAGAGTTAGCTTTAGCAGTGCGGAGAGCCTCCGTGACACAGAGAAGAGCAGTCTCAGTTGAATGACCAGTCTTGAAACCTGACTGATTTGGATCAAGAAGGTCATTCTGAGAGAGATAGCAAGAGAGCTGGCCAAGGACGGCACGCTCAAGAGTTTTGGAGAGAAAAGAAAGAAGGGATACTGATCTGTAGTTGTTGACATCGGAGGGATCGAGTGTAGGTTTTTTGAGAAGGGGTGCAACTCTTGCTCTCTTGAAGACGGAAAGGACGTAGCCAGCGGTCAAGGATGAGTTGATGAGCGAGGTGAGGTAAGGAAGAAGGTCTCCGGAAATGATCTGGAGAAGAGAGAAGGGGATAGGTTCAAGCGGGCAGGTTGTTGGGCTGCCGGCCGTCACAAGTCGCAAGATTTCATCTGGAGAGAGAGGGGAGAAAGAGGTCAAAGCATAGGGTAGGGCAATGTGAGCAGGACCAGCGGTGTCGTTTGACTTAACAATCGAGGATCGGATGTCGTCAACCTTCTTTTCAAAATGGTTGACGAAGTCATCCGCAGAGAGGGGGGAGGGGGAGGAGGATTCAGGAGGGAGGAGAAGGTGGCAAAGAGCTTCCTAGGGTTAGAGGCAGATGTTTGGAATTTAGAGTGGTAGAAAGTGGCTTTAGCAGCAGAAACAGAGGAAGAAAATGTAGAGAGGAGGGAGTGAAAAGATGCCAGGTCCGCAGGGAGGCTAGTTTTCCTCCATTTCCGCTCGGCTGCCCGGAGCCCTGTTCTGTGAGCTCGCAATGAGTCGTCAAGCCACGGAGCAGGAGGGGAGGACCGAGCCGGCCGGGAGGATAGGGGACATAGAGAGTCAAAGGATGCAGAGAGGGAGGAGAGGAGGGTTGAGGAGGCAGAATCAGGAGATTGGTTGGAGAAGGATTGAGCAGAGAGAATACATGAGCAGAGGGAATACAGTATTCTTCCGTGAAACCCACCCAGTGCACCGTATCCTATGACGCCGTAGCAGTTAGCACCAATACTTGGTTACAACAAACTACCAATGGATCATTCGTGTCCGTGTCTAGTTCCTTTCATAGCGCAGAAGTAATAAAACGTTGGCTCGCTAACACAAAGTCAGTCCTGCTAGCTACACAAGTGGACTACACAACTCGAAAGAGAGCCTCATTGAAATTGCTACAAGAGGTTCAGTGAAAATTGAATTTAATCAGAAGCCACTCCCAGATTTCTGGATTGGGCTGCGCTCAGAGTATCCTGCCTTGGCAAATCGTGCTGTTAAGATGCCCTTTGCAACCACGTACCTATGTGACAGGTGATTTTCGGCCCTCACTAGCATGAAAACTAAACACAGGCACAGACTGTGTGTGGAAAATGATTTAAGACAATATAACCCAACATTGCGTAGTTCTGTGCATACTTTCAAGCACACCATTCTCATTAACCTGTGGTGAGTTATTCACAATTTTCGATGAACAAATATGATGTTATATGTAAGATAGCTAAATAAAGAGCAAAATTATTTATTATTATTATTATTTGTGACCTGGTCCTATAAGAGCTCTGTGTCACTTCCCACGAGTCGGGTTGTGACAAAAATTCACCCATTCTTATGTTTAATAAATGTATCGTATAGTGTGCATGTGGCAGGCTTACAATGATGGCAAAAAACAACATTTGAGAGTGTGCCGACCCTAGTGCTAGAAGGGGTAGGTACGCAGCTGGAGGTTGAATGTTTGAAGTGGTACGGGACTATAAGAAGCTTGGGAACCACTGCTCTGGGGAAATTTAAGCGGATGTTAGAGGGCGTTTTTACTGAAGAATGTGTTTTTTTTCATATGATTGTGTTTTACTTTTCGTGTTTTGTGTGTTTTCCAGGTATTGTGTAATTGATTTGTAATTGTTGTTTATTTTTGTTTGATAGGCCGTCATTGTAAATAACAATTTTTTCTTAATTGACATACCTGTATAAATGAAGTATAAAATAAAAACTTCAGTCCTTCTCTCCAGCCCTCATACTGTGGGGCTGTGGCACCTCACTGGGTGGTAGAATGACACTCTTCAGACAGTATCGTGGTTGCTGGCTGTTCTATACTGTTGCTGTGAATCATTTTACATTTTATTCATTTAGCAGACACTCTTATCCAGAGTGACTTACAGTCATGCAGGGATTTATATGGTTCTTAATCTACACACACAGTACAGGCTCTTGTTGAGGTGGGAGAGGGATTGGCTGAGCTGTGCTGTGCTTTCATCCACCATTACACCTGCCCATTAGCCCGGGGCTGGACGAAGAGCAAATCCTCCTCATGGCAACCACAAGGCAGGAGAGCCTGATTTATTATCTATACATCCACTAGAGTGGCCATGCTTGTTTTTTTTTTTAGGCAAGTCCGTTAAGAACAAATTCTTATTTACAATGACGGCCTACCCCGGGCAAGCCCTAACGACGCTGGGCCAATTGTGCGCCACCCTATGGGACTCCCAATCACATCCGGTTGTGATACAGCCTGGAATCAGGCCCGGATCTGTAGTGACGCCTCTAGCACTAAGATGCAGTGCCATGGACCACTGAGGAGCCCAGTGTGTAGTGTGTACGCTCTCCTGGAGTAAGGGAAAGAGGGATACATAGTCAGTTGTACAACTGAACTGTGTCTTCCGCATTTAACCCAACCCCTCTGAATCAGAGAGGTGCGGGGGGCTTCCATAATCAACATACATGTCTTCGGTGCCCAGGGAACAGTGGGTTAACTGCCTTGCTCAGGGGCAGAATGATGGATTTTTACCTTGTCAGCTCGGGGATTTGATCCAGCAACCTTTCAGTTACTGGCCCAACGCTCTAACCACTAGGCTATGATGCAGTGGACCATAGATGCTTGAATTGTGGGTGTTACTTTTGAGGGTGTGTTTGTGTGGGTGTGTTTGGAACTGGCATCCTAGCTCCTGGCTCTAGTAGTGTAGAATAGCAGACCGAGGGGGTGCCATCATCACCAGTCTATGGCAGGTCCACTTCTCTCAATGAGTTCACACAACCCACTGAGTGAGCGTTTGTGTTTCTATAATTACATGGACTTCCCTCAAATATAGAGGTTGAATGAAGTAGCCTATATCTGTTAGTGAAGTGGGGGAAATCGATACAGTTACATATATTAGAATATTATTTGGAACAATATTGTATCGATACTTTGACTCCAAGTATCGTACAGCAGGACTAGCTAGTGCTAGTCGGCTGTACATGTGCCAAAACGTCATCCTATAGCTTGTTGTCCATCTTCTTTTTAAATAGTGAGCCAACATGGTTTCAGCACTTTTATTTCCGTAACTGATCGAAACTCTTTTTCTCACGCTTTCTCGTCTCTCTGCATTCTACGTATAGTGAGCAGTATCTTTAGAACTTCAAATTGCAATAAAATCGCAGTATTGAGTCGCAATACATATGTGACCGACCGGCTCGATTCAGTCTTATGTAGCAACATTTTGTGTTTTTTACATTGGATAACAGTAGAGACTCACTCAGAGCTAGAAAATTGTATATCATACACTACAGTTGAGGAACAATGGGAAAGTAATTCTGCTTTGAAAGTTGATAAACTTGTAACCTCACTTTTGAGAAAATGGCCCTTGAATGTTTTGGTAAACCTACTGAAGAGCTCTTCTTTGTCTACACCCATTCAGCATTGTTCACACCCTCTTAAACCTTAGGCCCGTCCATTTCTTTAAGGATTCACATGTGAGGCCATGTACTAAACAACCAAGATTTAAAGACTAAAGGCTGGTTTATTCTACGTCTATCGACAGTTGTCGCAGTGACATCAGGAACATTCTATTGTCGTCCGACATCAAACTTGTTGTTATGAAAAGTTATAAACACAAAAACCTCAGGCTGCATGACATCAGCAGCCTGGTGGTCCAAAATAGCATAACTAGTGTATTTTAACACCAATAAACCCACCTGTTTAAAAATGTATTTAGTATATGTCAATCTAGCAAACCAGGCTACTAAAAGCAACTTTCTATGCAATGTTTTTGTTAGTTTCTAGCTAATGTTAAGTTAGCTGGCTAACCAGTTCAAATATTGACCATATCATATAGCTGACACCATCTTTGTTTTAGCTCATTTGTCCTCAATATTACAGGAAAATAAACTCAACAACAAGATCATTATTTACAAGTTAATGGCGAGCCAATTACAGAAAATAGCTTACAGCTGTGAGTGTGATGAAATAAAAGCAGGGCATTCTACTGGAGAGTTTTAGAACATGGACACTGTCTCGTTGGCCTAATGTTATACGTTTGGTGCAGGTCATGTTCTTCACATTAGCATCTCTGGTAAACACAAAGATTTGTGACAAGCACAGGATACAGAAGGTCTAGTAAAATGGTTACTTGCACAGTGGTATTTTGTTTAAACATGTAGCTAACTAGCTAAACAATGAACCATAATCCCAACTCATAATATTACCACCCTGCATGAATCTGCAGGTAGCTAACCAACTAGGTTCAATGTTAGGAAGCTAGCTAGCATTAGGCTATAGCTAGCAATTCAAATGACTCTGTTTAAAATTGTATTTTGTTTGTCAATCTAGCAAACCAGGCAACTAAAAGCAACTTTCTTAACATCGTTTTGGGTTGTTTCTAGCTTGTTAGCTAATGTTAAGTTAACTAGCAATGCAAATGGCTCTGAGATCTGAATAATATTACTACACAGATCATACACTTAACGTTACAGTACGCTTTAACTTGAAATGAAAACGACTTTCTGACCTAATTAAAAATGTAGCTAGATAGACTATCTTACATGGATGGACGCTTCTCCCTCTGTCACGGATGTCATGGTTGTCCTTAGTTTGAAAATGTAATCCGGAGACTAGTTTTATACAAAAGTGTTCTCTTTTCGACTCCCTCTGCATAGTCGCAATCAAAAGGCAGAATTGTCTCCATCTCCTTAGCTATTATACTCTAATTCCACCGGGCATTCCACTGATTTCAAAACTTGGTCCTCCAGAAAGTGAAGAGGAACACTTTTTCAGTTCTACTATGTGTCATGACTGTCCTTTAAGGATCCAAATAGGTCAGATCAGGTTTGCAATGACTGACTTTAGCCAGACCCACTCTCACACGCGGGAGGAGGGGGGGGGGGGGTGTTAACAACTCAAGAATGTTGTTCCAACAGACTCTTGCCGAAGCCCTAACACGTTCTAAAGCAAATACTGGAACAATATTGTGAACGTGGGGAATGGTCAGAGGCGATCTATAGAACACTAATGTCATAGTTTATTTTGTGATGTCATTAAAAATGTTAAAGGAAATACTGTAACTTAGAAAGTATTCCTACTACATGTGTGAAGTGTCCATCCTATGCGTTGTGCATGTAATATGAAAATTTGTGTTTTTGTTAAGAGAGGGATATGATTTGAGAAACTGAGTGAGGTCAGAGAGCGTGTCAGCCTGACGGAACCATCCCTTTCTAACAAACTGTATAAAATGATGCGTTAAGAATTAACATATCGGACCAGAGAGACGTAGTGCTGCAGCTCACGTATAAAGTGGCTTGAACTCTGAATCTCAACAAGAGGTAGAGACGATAAAGTCATCTCCCGGACAATCACTGGTACGGCTGATTAGCTGTCCTAAGTAAAGTATCTAGAAAAGCGAATTGAAGTAGGAACTTTCTACTATTCTGCTCAAACCACCGTAGTACTCTACTCTCATCACCCCACTAGGAACCGTCAACACGGCTGGCTAGCCTATCTTCAAAGAGGCATCTTCCAGAGCGAATGGAAGGAAAATAAACTCTGTAGTTCTGCTCAGGACTACACGACAAGTCACCGGATACCGGACAACTACAGAAAAGGACAACAGTAGAAGACTTGTGGAACCATTTTGGGACAAATCAGAGCCTTACAAGCGTGCCGCTAAAAGGCACAACCCCCTTTCCAAGGCGGCCCTGTTCCGAGAGAGATACACGGCGAACAAAGGCATTTTCACGTAAATACATTCATGATTTCTTACTCCAAATGGGTGGTGGTTCGTGTGCAAAGTATAGGAGTACTAATAAGTGAGAGTAATTTTTAAATGTACCACGTTTGTGTCTCTGTCCCTCTTGCCCTCTGCATGTAATTTGTAACAAGCAGCCATATTGTTGCCAGTCCGCTAGGGACCAGTTTTTTTAATGTATTAAGTCTGTATGTTTATCCTGTGTTACCATTTAGTTAGCTAGTAAATAAATAATTAAGCCATTTGTGTTGTACTGAATCATATGTAAGGCTTGGGTTTTTGCAGATGCAAGGAGGTTATGACTGTTCAGAATGATGATATGATACAAGGTTATGATTAATAAGTTGACTGTTTATAGATGTGATAGGTAAGGTTTTTTAAGCCTGTATGATGCGCTAATATAGTGGGCTTTCTCCATATTCCATAGCTACACACTGTGTTGTGATATAATGCCATGTGTTCGGACCTTCTTTGTCTTTGAGACATTTGTTCTGCTGACCCGGGTCGCCTTGGCCTTTCTTCGGATAGATGCACAGAACAGTGAACTGAAGAAGAGGCACCCACCCAGGGCTGTACTGTTTCAGTGGTCTCACTTCCATCGCCTGGTTAGCCATAGAAAAGGTTTCCAGGTCATATCTTTACCCCAGCTCAGGGCAGTACTGTACAGGCAGTGGCCTACTTAATCACAGTCGCACACAGCTTTGTAACCAAGTGAATGCCAGGCATGAGAACAGAACACAGTAATACCAGGAGATAGGAAGGTTTCTCAGATGCATGAGTCCTTGTGTCTATGTTTGGGCTTTAAGGGAGAGAAATAGGAAATTATTATAATTATTATTTTATTTAAAAATATATATTTTTTGCCCTTTTTCTCTGCAATTGGTAGTTAGTCTTGTCCCATCGCTGCAACTCAACTACGGACTCGGGAGAGGCGAAGGTCAGAGCCATGCATCCTACGAAACACGACCCTGCCAAGCCGCACTGCTTCTTGACACACTGCCCGCTTAACCCAGAAGCCAGCCGCAGCAATGTGGGAGAGGAAACATCGTACAGCTGGTGACTGAAGTCAGCTTGCAGGCACCCGGCCCGCCACAAGGAGTCGTTAGAGCGCG
This sequence comes from Salmo trutta, assembly GCF_901001165.1. Lineage (NCBI taxonomy): Eukaryota > Metazoa > Chordata > Actinopteri > Salmoniformes > Salmonidae > Salmo > Salmo trutta. Next base: position 7,887,410 of record NC_042965.1, read on the forward strand.
ATGGGACAATGAAATCCCAGCTGCCCAAATCCTCCCCTAACCTAGACGACGCTGGGCCAATTGCGCGCCGCCTCATGGGTCTCTCGGTCACGGCCGGCTGTGAGCCTGGGATCAAACCCGGGTCTGTAGTGACGCCTCAAGACCGCTCAGGAGACCAAGAGGAAATGTTTTGATGGCAAGCTGCTGTCTCAGATTCAGAGCCTGATAACAAGATGTATTTATATTAAATAGAGTCACACAGGCATGCATTCCAGCTGGTACTGTATACTATATTTCTATTGGCCTTGTTGAGCCAGTGATTGCTCAGTGGGTAGGTCCTCTGGGTTCTGGACCAAAGCTGCGAGTACTAGGAAAGGGCAGTGGTGCTGCTATGTGCTAAAATATGGACGTGATGGGAGTGAAGGGCCCAACGTGAAGGGCCCGACGTAGTGGTTTAAGTATAAACATTATAGTCCAGTGATTTAGTCACCAAATAAGTAGTAACTTTACCCAGGAAATGCACTGAATAGATTATTGATTGATGTACTGTATGTTCTCAGATGCATCCTAACTGTTTCAATGTCACTCAGGTATTTACTGGCATAGCCCAGGCAGTCAGGGATTAGCGATATGGATGTGGCGCCTAATAATTACCGGATGAGGATTTGGCCTCGCTGTCTGCAGCCTTTTTGAGTCTCTGAGATTCATGCTTAATTGGATGACTTGCTGGCATTTCATGCCTTCTGGAAGGTGAGGGAATTCCTAATCTTGCAGGGTAGCCTATTATTATAGGCTAAATCTGTACGATTTCTCGCTTTTCAATGGTCATTTCCAAAATTGAGATCTATCTATTGATTACTGAATAATATAACTAATAAAATGCCTCATGACTGGATCCATACGCTACTGTTAGGGACTAGGTCTTCATTGTATTGTCTAATTGCAATACTGATGTCAAATCTCCTTATCCATATTTCTGTTAAAATGTAATTGATTTATTCCGATAAAGCCTATTTCATAAATTAGTCTGTTTTAGTAGCTTAGTAACCTGTAATTGTAAGTTATGCTTCAGTGCTATTTCAATTGTCTTATTGCCTCTGTTGTTCATGAATTCAGCTTGGACCACAAACCTCTGAACAGTGCCACATTTCTTGGCCTTGTTTGACTTAGCCTAGGCCATGAGAATAAACAACTGCGAAATGTCTCCATGCATGCCCTTTAACTCAGTGTGGTGCATCTGTTATAAAACATATTTGTCTCAACAATACAGTTTCAGCGTGTGTTTCCTAAGATTAGGCTTATCAGGCAATCATCAGCTAACAATTGATATTTTTAACCCACACAATACAATGCAGCATTTTTTTTTTTTTACTTCTTTCTATTTCAAAAGTAATGACATTTCACATTATCAGCTTGGAACAGAGGCACACAAATCATTGACGAAACCTATTATGTCAGTACCGTATGTAGCTTAGCCTTTATATAGGGGGTTTTGTTTTCAGAGCGATTGATAAGACATGCAAGAACCTTCATTCAGATAAAGAAAAGGCCACCCAGCAGGGGGCAGTCTGTTGGCAAACAGCAGGTCAAATTCCACGTTTTCACTTCTAGAGATTCATTTTACACAGCAAATGCATTGCAATCGATAGTGAGCGCTCTTGTAACATACCGCTGGTTTGTAGAAGACATTACACATTGGTCCTTGTATCAGAACAGACCCTTTTGTCGAGACTTTCAGTGAAATATTCCTGGCATGACTGTGCTCTCTTGCTTAATCGGCTTGGAGCCAAGCAACTTAATAATGCAGGCCCATACGTTAACTCCTGTCAGGAGCAGCCGGGAGAGGGCGGGGTTGGGAGCTTCTGGTTGAAAGAGGCTGTCATCATGACATGCCTCTCTGTTTCTTCTCAACACTGCCTGACATGGGAAATGACTCGGAGATCTTCTCACCGACAGACTGCATGCTAATCCAGCCCTGCTCTAGTCCTGTCGCCACCATGCCAGGAGGACAGCATTGTTTATTACGCTGGTGGTGCTGTACCGGGTTGCCTATCAGTTTTGTGTCTGACATTTTAGCACACGTTTGTTGAAAATCCGATACTAATGGCTACAGAAAACAAGATTCTGTCTGCTGCAAGACTTTTTTGTCGACGCACTAGCCCAGAAATGGCAGCGCTACTGGAAGTGACATCATGGGTGCAGGTCAGGAGAGTGTTGTGGTGCAGATCTTGTTGATGTGGAAGGTTACAGTATATGCTGGTACATTATTACCAGAGGGCATCGTTCTGACTGAGCAGTGATCTGATCAGGCAGTGGAAGTGGTAAGCTATATTGTTTACGGCAGTGAATCCCACTGATCAGCACAAAGTCCCTATCTTGTTACTTCGGATTTATTTGTTTTAAATGAGAGCTTAACTCAATCCTTGACCGCTGCGGTTCATTGTTGCACACGCACGTACTTATTTGTCCTGTGTGGGTTTCTGGCCTGTAATTGGGTACCCTAATTGTTAAAGGGCCGTTAAGCAGGAGATAAATCACTTTGTAGGACACAGTCCAAGTTTTGGGCTGTGATTTTGCCATCTCTCCTATTCTTTACTAAGATGTCTTTGTTTTTCCATTATGCCACTTTTAATACAGTACTGCTTAGCAACCTATATTATCCTCCTCTGGAGTACTCAACGGTTTTATGCCGAAGATGATAATTGTTCACTTCTCATGCAATAATGGGGAGATGAGCAGAATACCCTCAAGGTACCAAAATTCTGTGGGTGACGTAAGTTATAAGTCATGGTCGTGTGGCTCAACCTGCACTCACTTCCATGTAAGACTCCAGACACAATCCTTTGTGTGAAAGGAGAAAAAAAAAACATCTTGTGAGGTGTAGAAAAGAAAATAGGCTGAAAATTGCCCACTTACCCGTGAACAGTGTCATTTGCCAGGAAGCAAAGATACCATTTTCCTGACGCAGTGTTGTCATAGAAACACAAAAAACCTGACACTTAAGTGTGTATATTATTTATTGTAGCGTTGTGTGTGTGTGTGTGTGTGTGTGTGTGTGTGTGTGTGTGTGTGTGTGTGTGTGTGTGTGTGTGTGCCTCCAGTAAGTTGTGCATGAGTGAAAGTCTTTGATTCTCAGAGGTGGCTGTTTAATGGATGTAACTCTTTTGACACTATAGGGAAGATAAGGACCACTTATGCTTTACCCTTGTTCTAGAGCTCTGAACTGTTGTGAGTGCTGCACTCTGAACAAGGCTACTGAATTCTTCTGAACAGAGTACAGCTTCAAACGATCCGATTGACCAAACAGCATACCATATGGCCTCACCTTGTACTGCACCCCCTAAGTACGTGGTGCAGCACCACTAACCTTTGGTCTGTCCCTGCTGCTGCTTCTATGAAAAGAGGAATGAGAAATAGAGAGAGAGAGAGCTGTGTGATCTGCAGTGAGTGACTGCTACTCCCCAGAGGCAGATCTCTGTGTAGGGAGCAGGCCAGTCCGTCACAAAGACAGCAGGACAAAAGACCACACTCGCGCGCACACACACTGCACACTAAACAGCCTGCTTCCGCTGCGCGCACACACACACAGAGACAGACAGACAGACGAAAGAGAGGGTGAGGGGGATAGAGAGAGGGAGCACAAGACGGTGGGCACGAGCAGTCCTCCGCCAGCCAGATAGAGGGAGAGAGAGGGAGCAGTGGCCCACTTAAAGGAGAGGAGCGGGGGAGGAAGTAGGGCAGGCTGTGGCTCTCTCGGCGGGGCTAGAATAAAGAGTCCAGAGGAGACAGACAGACTGGGAGGGAAGGAGAGCAATAGGCTAGCAGCAGCACGCTGTGCAGGCTGAATGAGCCCCACCATGCTTTCCTCCGCTCTCACCACACAGAAGAAAATGGAGCACTGAGATGGCTTCCTCATCCACCACCTCTTCCTCTTTCTCCTCCTTGCTCAGATTGTTCCCGGGGATTCTGACGGAATGTCTGGTGAGTATTCCGCCTCAGACTCCATCATCCATCTGATGGACTGCACTGTCTCCATCTCAGTGTGTTAGGAACACTTGACACAGTGCATTCTACGCAAATGTCTCAGAATTTCTATATAGGCTTTGTGGGCTTGGCATCTTATTATTTGTCTATAGACTTTGAGTGTGTTTCTTGTGTTTGGATGCAAGGCAGTAGTCTTACTGTCATCCTGATTGTTCTGGTTTTTATTTCATAGAATGAAAATGTTGAATGATGGCTTGTCGCAGTCAATATTTGCTCCTAGTAGACACATTCATTTGTGTTTAGCCAGGCAGCATAGTGTTCCTTTGTGGCAGAATAGATGCACATCTCTGTAGTTCACTCTGTAATGACAGCTCAAGCATGTCCTCGACCTTCCACCCGGCGCTTAACATCTCTCCCAGATTACCATTTAGTTTCTAATGTCCTATGGCTCCAAACAGTGTTCACACATGACAAGACTGTTGGCATGTGGTATGCTGAAAGACACCAGGTGGGTCTCAAAATCACTTTTCATCTGCGTTCTGAAAGGCAGCCGCCCAATATGTTACTGTTCTAAAAGCTACTGAAATATTCACTACAGGAGTGGCAACCAGCTCTACCCCGGTGTGTGTGTGTGTGTGTCCAGCACTTAGCATGAGTGTGCACATGTGTGATCATAGAGAGTTGGAGATGGGTTTTTTTCTCAGTTCTGCAGAGCTTCTCTGACTGCAATACTCAAAGTGAGGTTGGAGAAAAGGTGAGAAATGAAGGGCTTTAATGGTTTCTGTCATCGCATTTAAAAAAAAATGGTACTGCCTTGTAAAAAAAAATAAAAAGGCATTGCGATATTCCTACCGACGGTTCCGTGCCCGTGCCAGAAACACACACGCTAGACAGAGAGGCCTTTTGATGGAGGGATTCTGGGTCTGGAGTCTGGACTAACATGTTGGTGCTCATTAAATCCAAACTCCTGTCACAGCTCATTTTGGAGGCAATCAGACGTCTTCTTAGCAGTGGAACAGTTGTCAAAAGGAGGCGCAAACATGTCATCACGTTTCTAAGCCTGCGCGGTACGGTATCATCCCAGTCGCAGCACTTTGAACAGCTTTCCGTTTGCTAGACTTCAGTTTAGTGTGTATTTGTTTATTAATTCAACACTTAAACTGGTAATATTTTGAATATGGATCATACATTTGAGTAATCAATTTAGCATGCTCCAATGAATGATTCTTGTGCTTGACACCCAAAAATTGTTATGTAGCAACTAGTATTATGTGCACTGCGCAGTTATGCGACTGTAGGTTATACAGCGGGTTACCTTTGCCCACTCTCACCCTGGTCGTTCAAAATGTACTTATTTTGCCAGAGTATTACCGCGGTAAGCTGCTTTGAGAAAGAGGCTTGCAAGTTTAATGCAATGGTCATCCATGCCGATAGTGCAGAGATTGCGTAATCTCAAGTCTTTCAGCTATAAAAACATTCAGCAAATGGAACAGCTTCTGTTTTTCAAGGCACATTCTGACACATTATGCGTAGTTGGTATTGTAAAATAGTTGGACTCCAAATACTCATGACATTATCCAAATAGGTGAGTATGTAGCCAACCGGTTGAGAGACATGCATCCAGATGTTTTGAAATTGATCTATTTACCGATTTTGATCTTTGTACCCTCAACAGGATTAGTTTAAGCTCATTGTATAAAATAATACAGGCTTTTGGCAAATGTTTTCCTTTCAGTACACAGGAGCTTAGAAAATGTTCAGTCTCGCTCATGATAGCTCACAAAGCTTCTCTGATTTGATTGATTTGTCTCCCAACTAGATTGGACACAGTGATTGCCCCACATATATTTTTGATTGCCCTAGAGACATTGTATATGCATCTTTTGAAACCCTGGTGATGTTTAACCTGTTTTCGTTTTTTTGTGTTCTGACTTTGCCGTTATTAATGTATGATTGTTAGCGTACTGTGTTTTGGTGCAATCTGGATTCTAAGAATCTGCCTCCATGTTCCCTTTTTCCTACACTAAAACATGCTTTCTGCCTGTTGTTTTGTGTGACATCCTTGCTCGGGTGTTTCCTTTTCAGAACAGAGGTCCTTTGGGGTCCATGTTTCCTGTTAGTAGGGAGTGTTTGAGGCATTTTGGAAGTTTCCAGTATTTACAGTCTGTCAGGAGAATTTTCAATCCCAATGATAATAACTAACAATCAATAAGCTTTGACCAATCCCCAAGGTTTGTAAGACACTGGGTTAATAATAATTAGTCAAAGACTCAGCTTCTGCAAAAGGTTCGTACAGTTTATTCAGAGAACGTTCTGAAGTCCATAATACAAAGACATCCATTTTATAACTCACTCCCTATTTACGCACATATCTCCACACAAACAGTAGATATCCTACGCACATACATACACACGAACAGTAGGTGAGTTGTATCCCTCCCCAGAGTTCTCACCACTGTTTATCACTACCCAGCGCTGTCAGTTCCATTCCCCCGAGATTAGAGGAACCTTGAAAATGACTCCCTGTCCTATCATAAGTTTCTCAGAGTTCTGGCCAGGTCGGGTCAAACACAGTTGAATTGTTCTCGGTATTTTCTTAGACACACACACAAATTTCTATCCCTCACATCTCTACCAAACCTTATTGGACTTACGTTTAGTACTTTAATCATTCATTATACATGCTACATAAGCTAATAATCATTAATAGTTACGTTTCAGGGTTCATTATTTTAATCATTACCTTTAAGCATATAATTCCCTTATCACAGTCTCATATCAAAAAGCCACTAAGTGATCTGATATCTGAGGTAAAAACGTGTAGATGGCTGCAGCGATGAATAATGATTAATAGGATAATGGGCACAAAATCTGTTACATTTTTTATTTTACACCTGTATTGCCTTTTGATGTTTTAACTTTAACCGACTGGAACTGCACAACAGATGGTGGAGGACATGGTATAAGAGATGACGACAAGCAAATCAACTGCATAAATTGCTGTGCTGTCCATTTAATGTGGTAGTTTGAATTCATGACTAGCACGTTAGAGGCTGCTGCCCTATATACATAGACTTGAAATCACTGGCCACTTTATTAAGGTGACTAGTGTTCCATTAATAATGTTTGCATATTTTGCATTACACATCTCATAGTATGTGTATTCTGTATTCTATTCTATGTTAGTCTATGCCGCTTAGACATTGCTCTTCCTAATATGTATATATTCTTAATTCCATTCCTTTACTTTAGATTGTGTGTATTGTTAAATATTACTTGTTAGATATTACTGCACTGTTGGATCTAGAAACACAAGCATTTCGCTACACCCACAATAACATCTGCTAAACACGTGTATGTGACAAATAAAATTAGATTTTATTTTGGGTTTTTTTAAGAAAAGAAAATGTATAGGCCTATCTGGCTTATATTATTACCCTTACAACAACAAAACATGTCCTGTGATAGATTCTATACATTTCCATATTTTGTTATCAAAGTTTGTTTGTTCCCAACGTTATATACACTACCGGTCAAAAGTTTTACAACACCTACTCATTCAAGGGTTTTTCTTAATTTTTACTATTTTCTACATTGTAGAATACTAGTGAAGACATCAAAACTATTTTAATAACACATATGGAATCACGTAGTAACCAAAAAAGTGTTAAACAAATCAAAATATTTAATATTTTACATTCTTCAAATAGCCACCCTTTGCCTTGATGACAGCTTTGTCCACACTCTTGGCATTCTCTCAAGCAGCTTTGCCTGGAATGCTTTTACAACAGTCTTGAAGGAGTTCCCACATGCTGAGCACTTGTTGACTGCTTTTCCTTCACATTCTGCACATCCCAAACCATCTCAATTGGGTTGAGGTTGGGGGATTGTGGAGGCCAGGTCATCTGATGCAGCACTCCATCACTCCCCTTCTTGGTGAAATAGCTCTTACACAGCCTGGAGGTGTGTTGGGTCATTGTCCTGTTGAAAAACAAATGATAGTCCCACTAAGCGCAAACCAGATGGGATGGCGTATCGCTGCAGAATGCTGTGGAAGCCATGCTGTTTAAGTGTACCGTAATTTCCGGACTATTAAGCGCACCTGAATATAAGCCGCACCCACTGAATTTAAAAAAATAAATAAATTTGAACATAAATAAGCCGCACATGTCTATAAGCCGCAGGTGCCTACAGGTACATTGAAACAAATGAACTTTACACAGGCTTTAACGAAACACGGCTTGTAACAAAAATAAATAGGCTTTAACGAAACACGGCTTGTAACAAAAATAAATAGGCTTTAACGAAACACGGCTTGTAACAAAAAATAAAAAATTAACAGTAAGCTTTAGTTGTCTTTTTGCACTGAGTCAATTCCTCACGCTGCTGTTTCCAACGTCTTATCATCGACTCATTAAGACCAAGCTCCCGTGCAGCAGCCAGATCAATCGCCTTCAACTTGAAAGCTGCATCATATACATTTCTCTGTGTCTTTGCCATGATGAGAGTGACAAAATGACTACCGTAATCAGAATGATGGGAAGTTTGAGAGCGCTCGATTTAATCTAAACAGTAAACAAAAAAGTTGTTTGACCTTAACCTGTTCGGCAATTTCATTGGTCTAATGAAAGCTTCATGCCGCCAAAAAACAGAGCACGTCACAGAATGTGTTTTTTTGGAGAGAAATTTTTGAAAGCGGGAAAAATCCATATATTAGCCGCGTCATTGTTTAAGCCGCGAGGTTCAAAGCCTGTGAAAAAAGTTGCGGCTTATAGTCCGGAATTTACAGTACCTTGAATTCTAAATAAATCTGACAGTATCACCAGCAAAGCACACCCACACCATAACACCTCCTCCTCCATGCTTTACGGTGGGAAATACACATGCGGAGATCATCCGTTCACCCACACTGCGTCTCAGACACGGCGGTTGGAACCAAAAATTTCAAATTTGGACTACAGACCAATGGACAAATTTCCACCGGTCTGACGTCCATTGCTCGTGTTTCTTGGTCCAAGCAATTCTCTTCTTATTATTGGTGTCCTTTAGTAGTGATTTCTTTGCAGAAATTTGACCATGAAGGCCTGATTCACACTGTCTCCGAGCAGTTGATGTGTCTGTTAGTTGAACTCTGAAGCATTTATTTGGACTGCAATTTCAGAGGCTGGTAACTCTGATGAACTTATTCTCTGTGGTAGAGGTAACTCTGGGTCTTCCATTCCCATGGCTGTCCTTATGAGAGCCAGTTTCGTCATAGCGCTTGATGGTTTTCGCGACTACACTTGAAGAAACTTTCAAAGTTCTTGACATTTTCCGGATTGACTGACCATGTCTTAAAGTAATGATGGACTGTCATTTCTCTTTGCTTATTTGAGCTGTTCATGCCATAATATGGACTTGGTCTTTTACCAAATAAGGCTATCTTCTGTACAATATTTAATAATGTGAAATGTCAAAATAATGGAAGAGTGATTTATTTCAGCTTTTATTTCTTTCATCACATTACCAGTGGGTCAGAAGTTTACATACACTCAATTAGTATTTGGTAGCATTGCCTTTAAATTGTTGAACTTGGGTCAAACGTTCCGAGTAGCCTTCCACAAGCTTGAGATGTTGCTTCAATATATCCACATAATTTTCCATCCTCATCATGCCATCTATTTTGTGAAGTGCACGAGTCCCTCCTGCAGTAAAGCACCCCCACAACATGCTGCCACCCCTGTCCTTCACGGTTGGGATGGTGTTACATTTACATTTTAGTCATTTAGCAGACGCTCTTATCCAGAGCGACTTACAGTAGTGAATGCATACATTTCATACATTTTTTCCCCGTACTGGTCCCCCGTGGGTGTTCTTTGGCTTGCAAGCCTCCCCCTTTTTCTTCCTAACATAACGATGGTCATTATGGCCAAACATTTCTATTTTTGTTTCATCAGACCAGAGGACATTTCCCAAAAAAGTATGATCTTTGTCCCCATGTGCAGTTGCAAACCGTAGTCTGGCTTTTTTTATGGCGGTTTTGGAGCAGTGGCTTCTTCCTTGCTGAGCGGCCTTTCTGGTTATGTCGATATAGGACTCGTTTTACTGTAGATATAGATACTTTTGCACCTGTTTCCTCCAGCATCTTCACAAGGTCCTTTGCTGTTGTTCTGGGATTGATTTGCACATTTCGCACCAAAGTACATTCATCTCTAGGAGACAGAACGCGTGTCCTTCCTGAGCGGTATGACGGCTGTGTGGTCCCATGGTGTTTATACTTACGTAGTATTGTTTGTACAGATGAACGTGGTACCTTCAGGAGTTTGGAAATTGCTCCGAAGGATGAACCAGACTTGTGGAGGTCTACAATTTTTTTTTCTGGGGTCTTGGCTGATTTCTTTTGATTTTCCTATGATGTCAAGCAAAGAGGCACTGAGTTTGAAGATGGGCCTTGAAATACATCCACAGGTACACCTCCAATTGACTCAAATTATATCAATTAGCCTATCAGAAGCTTCTAAAGCCATAACATTATTTTTCCAAACTGTTTAAAGGCACAGTCAAATTAGTGTATGTAAACTTCTGACCCACTGGAATTGTGATACAGTCAATTATAAGTGACATAATCTGTCAGTAAACAAATGTTGGAAAAATGACTTGTGTCATGCACAAAGTAGATATCCTAACCGACTTGCCAAAACTATAGTTTGTTGACAAGAAATTTGCGGAGTGGTTGAAAAAACGATTTTTACTGACTCCAACCTAAGTGTATGTAAACTTCCTTCCGACTGTATGTATGTATGTATGTATATATGTATGTATGTATGTATGTATGTATGTATGTATGTATGTATGTATGTATGTATGTATGTATGTACAGTATGTATGTATGTATGTACAGTGGGGGGGAAAGTATATAATCCCCTGCTGATTTTGTACATTTGCCCACTTACAAAGAAATGATCAGTCTATAATTTTAATAGTAGGTTTATTTGAACAGTGAGAGACAGAATAACAACATAACAATCCAGAAAAACGCATGTCAAAAATGTTATGAATTGATTTGCATTTTAATGAGGGAAATAAGTATTTGACCCCTCTGCAAAACATGACTTAGTACTTGGTGGCAAAACCCTTGTTGGCAATCACAGAGGTCAGACGTTTCTTGTAGTTGCCCACCAGGTTTGCACACATCTCAGGAGGGATTTTGTCCCACTCCTCTTTGCAGATCTTCTCCAAGTCATTAAGGTTTCGAGGCTGACGTTTGGCAACTCGAACCTTCAGCTCCCTCCACAGATTTTCTATGGGATTAAGGTCTGGAGACTGGCTAGGCCACTCCAGGGCCTTAAAACCTCTTACATCTACACGTTCCGCTAGCGGAACGTCTGCTCCAATATCCAATGATGGGCGGGGCGCGAAATACAAACTCCTCTAAAATCCGAAAACTTCCATTTTTCAAACATATGACTATTTTACAGCTATTTAAAGACAAGACTCTCCTTTATCTAACCACACTGTCCGATTTCAAAAAGGCTTTACAGCGAAAGCAAAACATTAGATTATGTCAGCAGAGTACCCAGCCAGAAATAATCAGACACCCATTTTTCAAGCTAGCATATCATGTCACATAAACCCAAACCATAGCTAAATGCAGCACTAACCTTTTATGATCTTCATCAGATGACACACCTAGGACATTATGTTATACAATACATGCATGTCTGTTCAATCAAGTTCATATTTATATCAAAAACCAGCTTTTTACATTAGCATGTGACGTTCAGAACTAGCATTCCCACCGAACACTTCCGGTGATTTTACTAAATTACTCACGATAAACGTTCACAAAAAGCATAACAATTATTTTAAGAATTATAGATACAGAACTCCTCTATGCACTCGATATGTCCGATTTTAAAATAGCTTTTCGGATGAAGCACATTTTGCAATAATCTAAGTACATAGCCCAGCCATCACGGGCTAGCTATTTAGACACCCAACCAGTTTAGCCTTCACCAAAATCACATTTCCTATAAGAAAAATGTTCTTACCTTGCTTGTTCTTCATCAGAATGCAGTCCCAGGACTTCTACTTCAATAACAAATGTAGGTTTGGTCCCAAATAATCCATCGTTATGTTCCATCAAGACGTTTTGTTTGTGCGTTCTAGACACTATCCCAACGCTAAATCTCGGCCACGAGCATGACGCAGAATGTGACAAAAAATTTCTAAATATTCCATTACCGTACTTCGAAGCATGTCAACCGCTGTTTAAAACCAATTGTTATGCAATTTATCTCGTAGAAAAGCGATAATATTCCGACCGGGAATCTGCCTGTCTGTATACTGAGGGAAAAACCGAAAGCCGGGGGCGGGGCGGGGCGGGTCGCGAGCGTAAGGCTTAGTCCACTGAGTGACCACTTAGCTTTTGCTCTCCTTTGTTTCAGCCAGGGCTTTGAATTACGTCATTCCTGTTTTTCCCGGGCTCTGAGACTCCATTGGAGACGTGGAAAGTGTCACGTAACAGCAGAGATCCTTAGTTTTTGGGAGAGATGTCAAACAAAGAAAATAAAAGGTCTGACAGGGTACTTCCTGAACAGAAGCATCTCAGGTTTTTGCCTGCCATAGGAGTTCTGTTATACTCACAGACACCATTCAAACAGTTTCAGAAACTGTGGAGTGTTTTCTCTCCAAAGCTAATAATTATATGCATATTCTAGTTTCTGGGCAGGACTAATAATCAGATTAAATCGGGTACGTTTTTTATCCAGCCGTGAAAATACTGCCCCCTAGCCATAAGAGGTTAATGTGCTTCTTCTTGAGCCACTCCTTTGTTGCCTTGGCAGTGTGTTTTGGGTCATTGTCATGCTGGAATACCCATCCACGACCCATTTTCAATGCCCTGGCTGAGGGAAGGAGGTTCTCACCCAAGATTTGACGGTACATGGCCCCGTCCATCGTCCCTTTGATGCGGTGAAGTTGTCCTGTCCCCTTAGCAGAAAAACACCCCCAAAGCATAATGTTTCCACCTCCATGTTTGACGGTGGGGATGGTGTTCTTGGGGTCATAGGCAGCATTCCTCCTCCTCCAAACACAGCGAGTTGAGTTGATGCCAAAGAGCTCCATTTTGGTCTCATCTGACCACAACACTTTCACCCAGTTGTCCTCTGAATCATTCAGATGTTCATTGGCAAACTTCAGACGGGCATGTATATGTGCTTTGTTGAGCAGGGGGACCTTGCGGGCGCTGCAGGATTTCAGTCCTTCACGGCGTAGTGTGTTACCAATTGTTTTCTTGGTGACTGGTCCCAGCTGCCTTGAGATTATTGACAAGATCCTCCCGCGTAGTTCTGGGCTGATTCCTCACCGTTCTCATGATCATTGCAACTCCACGAGGTGAGATCTTGCATGGAGCCCCAGGCTGAGGGAGATTGACAGTTCTTTTGTGTTTCTTCCATTTGCGATGAATCGCACCAAATGTTGTCACCTTCTCACCAAGCTGCTTGGCGATGGTCTTGTAGCCCATTCCAGCCGTGTGTAGGTCTACAATCTTGTCCCTGACTTCCTTGGAGAGCTCTTTGGTCTTGGCCATGGTGGAGAGTTTGATTGATTGATTACTTCTGTGGACAGGTGTCTTTTTTACAGGTAACAAGCTGTTGTTAGGAGCACCCCCTTTAAGAGTGTGCTCCTAATCTCAGCTCGTTACCTGTATAAAAGACACTTGGGAGCCAGAAATCTTTCTGATTGAGAGGGGGTCAAATACTTATTTCCCTCATTAAAATTCAAATCAATTCATAACATTTTTGACATGCGTTTTTCTGGATATTTTTGTTGTTATTCTGTCTCTCACAGTTCAAATAAACCTACCATTAAAATTATAGACTCATAATTACTTTGTCAGTGGGCAAACGTACAAAATCAGCAGGGGATCAAATACTTTTTTCCCTCACTATATATATATTACCGTTCAAAAGTTTGGGGTCACTTAGAAATGTCCTTGTTTTTGAAAGCACATTACTTTGTCCATTAAAATAACATCAAATTGATCAAAAATTCAGTGTAGACATAATTATTGTTGGAAACGACTATTGTAGCTGGAAACTGTATCAGATTTTTTTTTATGGAATATCTACAGAGGCCTATTATCAGCAACCATCACTCCTGTGTTCCAATGGCACGTTGTGTTAGCTAATCCAAGTTTATAATTTTAAAAGGCTAATTGATCATTAGAAAACCGTTTTGCAATTATGTTAGCACAGCTGAAAACTGTTGTCCTGATTTAAAGAAGCAATAAAACTGGCCTTTAGACTAGTTGAGTATCTGGAGCATCAGCATTTGTGGGTTTGGTTACAGGCTCAAAATGGCCAGAAACAAAGCACTTTCTTCTGAAACTCGTCAGTCTATTCTTGTTCTGAGAAATGAAGGCTATTCCATGTGAGAAATTGGCAAGAAACTAAAGATCTTGTGCAACGTTGTGTACTACTCCCTTCACAGAACAGCGCAAACTGGCTAACCAGAATAGAAAGAGGAGTGGGAGGCCCCGGTGCACAACTGAGCAAGAGGACAAGTACATTAGTGTACTTGTCCCGTGTGGCTCAGTTGGTAGAGCATGGTGTTTGCAACGCCAGGGTTGTGGGTTCGATTCCCACGGGGGACCAGTACGGGGAAGAAAAAAAATATTATGAAATGTATGCATTCACTACTGTAAGTCGCTCTGGATAAGACTGTCTGCTAAATGACTAAAATATATAAATATAATACAGTTTAAGAAACAGACGCCTCACAAGTCCTCAACTGGCAGCTTCATTAAATAGTACCCGCAAAACACCAGTCTAAACGTCAACAGTGAAGAGGTGACTCTGGGATGCTAGCCATCTAGGCAGAGTTGCAAAGAAAAAGCCATATCTCAAACTGGGCAATAAAAAGAAAAGATTAAGATGGGCAAAAGAACACAGACACTGGACAGAAGAGCACTTATTTGGTTACTACATGATTCCATATGTGTTTATGTCTTCACTGTTATTCTACAGTAAAAATAAAGAAAAACCCTTGAATGAGCAGGTGTCCAAACTTTTGACTGGTACTGTATAACTTTCAAAATACAGAAATTCAGCCAGTTGTATTTCTGTATTTTGAAAGTTATACTGTATACCTTAAACTTCATTGCTGATATGCAAAACATTTCGGACTATATCAACAATGGACTAATGAAACAACTACAAAAAGATAGTTTTTGGGTG
The DNA here is from genome assembly GCF_901001165.1 of Salmo trutta. Classification (NCBI taxonomy): domain Eukaryota; kingdom Metazoa; phylum Chordata; class Actinopteri; order Salmoniformes; family Salmonidae; genus Salmo; species Salmo trutta. Next base: position 7,902,592 of record NC_042965.1, read on the forward strand.
GAGTTTTCCTTTAATCCTTTGTTGAATGTTGTCCACAATTAGTTACAATTGTTTTTTTTTGTTATTTCAGAAAAAACATTTAAGGGTTTGTAAACATTAACAATATCAGTGTGGAGTTGGATATCATTTTTGAAATAATTTTTTTGTTCTTGATAGCAATACGTATAACCTCATGAAATACTAGAATACAGAATTCTATTCATAAATTACTCCTTTTATATGTAAAAATATCTAACTCTGCCAGTAGGCTACTGTACGTATATATTTTCATTCTGTGCTGTAAGAGATAGAAGTGTTTGTTTTATGTTAAGTTTGATTCAGAGACCACCGTCGCAGAGACAAATGATAGTCTGACCTCATTTAATTGGCTGTTATTGGCTGTTTGTGTGCTTGGCCCCCAACGGCCTGCAATGGCATTGACAAGATCATTGGGTAAATGCTGAGCCACAGACTGCAAGTTGAATAGCTGCCATCAGACGCTCATGAATCTCTCAGGAAGTGAATTAAAAAGCAGCAAAGTTGTCAGCACAGTGCGTTAACAGACTGCAGCATGAGTTACCGAGCTAGCCTACTGCCTTGGAGTTTGGTCTAGTGATCATGACACTTGTTTGTCATTGACTGGAAATATGAGGGTTTCTTTGACGTCATTGATCCCCTATCTCAGTGGTTCCCAACTCCAGTCCTCGAGTACCCGCAACAACAGCACGCATTTTCAGTTGTAGCCCAGGACAAACTCACCTGATTCAGCTCATTGAGGGCTTGATGATTCATTGACAAGTAGAGGCTGGGGATACAACACAAATGTGTACTGTTGGACGTACTCGAAGACTGGATTTAGGAAACTCTGCCCTAATATTATGGAACCAAACCCATTTTAATTTAAAGGCCATTATAACATTATTGTAGTACATTACTGTAGTACAATTTGTTTCATTGAGGCTTATTGTAAACAATTGTACACTGTCACATTTTGTTAAACAGTCGCCAAGAACAAAATCCACCCAGAGCTTCCCAGAGACTCTATTTTAAAATGTTACCCACATGCAAAACATTTTCCCCCAGAGATCTAGCTTCTCAGAGAGGAAGGTTTAATTTAGTTGGACCTCTCAGCTCTGCCAGGTATCTCTCTGTATTTCTCACTGCTCCTCACTGTGTCCCCGCCACCATACTAATGAGCTGAGCTAGAGAATGTGACGACTCACTCCCCACCCGAGGATTTTTCCCGACTCATCCCCGAGGCAGGAAGTACAGCCATGTTTAATTCATGCAGCCAATGAAGAGCCAGGGGAGCGATGAGTAAGCGCCTATCTCTCCTTTTGCCGCTCAGCAGGTGCTTAATTGCCCTGCTTACCCTCCTAGAAATGAAATGTAATGTGCAGGAGTTAACCAACACCACTTATGGAACAACAGAAAGAAGAGCATACACTATAGGAGCAAACATTTCTTCTGTCTATATTATCTGTGACAACTTGCCAGTGATGCAACAATGCCAATATGGCGATTTACAGATAGCTGGCGTTCTAAAGCCTAGTGTTTCCATTCCCCTTAAAATTTTATTTTTGTCTTTTTCGGTCAGTGAATCGAGTTGAGGATTGAAGGTTGTGAGACTTGTTTTACGGATGCCATGTTTTTCACATTCAGCTAAAAATATTGAACCAATCACACTAAAATGAACCCTTACAGTTACTTACAGTTGCACGAATATCTGTATCAGCTATCATATGTTACTGTGGGTAGTACTAGTTTCTTGTCTTCTTTCACTTTAATGATATCGATTGATATCACTTGAATTTTGTTATTGCTGTTGACCTCTAATGGCCATGATGGTAGTCTTCCCTGCCTAGTGACTGAGTGACGAGTCAGATTGCCACCTCCTTGTCTCTGCAGCTGCGCTCTGCTGTTTGCCAGAGGCCCTATAAAGCATTATTGGAGCAGTGTCCCCACCTGCCAGACCATCAAAAGCCCATCCAAGCAGGAGAGCTACCAGCTGGGAAATAATGGAGATCTCAGTCATGCCAACCCCGTAGGGCCAGAGCCAGTGGCATCCGACAGGGTGTACCCATAACACCAGTCTGTTTTTGGAACACATGCCTTCCCTCGGTGTGGGACATAGTTGACTGTTGCCTATGTTGAGATATTGTATTTGTGTGAATGACTGACTGCGTCTCTTCCTCTTCTCCCCCAGATCCCATCTAATGCCTAGGCTGAAGGAATCACGGTCTCATGAGTCGTTGTTCAGCCCCAGCAGTGCAGTAGAAGCTTTGGATCTCAGCATGGAGGATGAGGTGTTGATCAAACCGGTGCACAGCAGCATCCTGGGCCAGGACTACTGCTTCGAGGTGAGCCCTCCCACCAGCGCCACCACTGCCTCTCATGACTGCCACAGCTCAAGGCTCGCTAACTGTGGACTCTTTTTAATAGTGTCTCTTAGTATCCTGAAGCACCGTATATAATGCATTGTGTCTAATCTCTTTATTTCGTCGCCATTACCTTAGTCTGAAAACATGCGTGATAAAAGGTGGGCGGTCCCTCAATGTCTGTCAAGCAGCCAGTGCCTTTGGGTAGTGTGAGTGTGTGGCTGGACATCTGCTAGGGAGCGTCCCCACTGCCAGGAGGGTCTCCCTTCCCCTCTTCCTGCCTGGTAGTGGCCTGTGTGTCTGTCTGTCCCATCTGTTGGCAACTCCATGCTCCTGCTCTCTGGATTTGCTCAGAGAGGTGAGCTCCGAGAGGGCCCAATTCACAAGGATTTACTGCCTATTATGCTAAAGCACGCTGCCAGCTGGACAGACCATGGCTCTGTGACCGAGTGGACAAGCGTTTCTCTCGTGGACAAGTGCAAGAGGATTTCAATGGTTGTCCAGGCTCAGTGTTTAGTGTGCACTGTGCACAGACCCTGCAGCCCAGCTGAAGCGTGTGTGTGTGTGTGTGTGTGTGTGTGTGTGTGTGTGTGTGTGTGATACCCAACCCTGCTTTCATATGGGTCTTTTTCATAAAGGGAAGGGCTTAATTGTCTGCCATACTTCACAGGTAACCACTTCCACTGGAACAAAATGCTTTTCATGTCGGTCATCTGCCGAGAGGGACAAATGGATGGAGAACTTAAGGAGAGCTGTAAATCCAAACAAGGTAAACCCTATACAAGTAGTGGGCCCTCTGTGGAAGAAAGAGAACAGTAGAAGACATGTCAGAGCACCCATAAAAATGTTGTTGTTTGAATTTGCACATGTTTGATGTTTTTCACAGGACAACAGTCGGCGTGTGGAGAACCTGCTGAAAATGTGGATTATTGAGGCAAAGGACCTTCCAGCCAAGAAAAAGTACTTCTGTGAGTTGTGTCTGGACGACACGCTTTACGCACGGACTACCTGCAAACTCAAAACAGACAATGTGTTCTGGGGAGAGCACTTTGAGTTCAACAACTTACCTGCCATCAAAAGTGTCACCGTCCACCTGTACAAGGAGACTGATAAAAAGAAAAAGAAGGACAAGAACAGCTATGTGGGCCTGGTCAACATTCCCACTGGCGCCGTCACGGGACGCCAGTTCGTGGAGAAGTGGTACTCTGTGAGCACGCCCAACCCGAACAAAGGGAAAACTCCCGGACCCATGATTCGGCTCAAGTCGCGGTACCAGAGCATGAGCATCCTGCCTATGGAGTCATATAAGGAGTTTGCGGAGTACATTACCAATAACTACATGCTGATGTGCTCCATCATGGAGCCGGGCCTCAGTGTGAAGAACAAGGAGGAGATGGCCAGTGCCCTTGTGCACATCCTACAGAGCACCGGCAAGGCTAAGGTAAGGCACCCTACTCTCCAGAGGCTGTGTTCTACGCATTTTCAAATGATAGTCCAAAATAGTCACATTGCCAACTGTCAACAATAAACACGACCTAGATCAAATTGATATTCACAATAAAACGTATTGTAATCATTACAGCTGAGAGGGCTTTGATTACTCACAATCAGTGATACCGTTGTCTCAAATAAGCAACAATCAACATAATCCCAGCTGCATATTGCACACAGTAGCTGTATAAGGTAAAGGGGTTTAAAGGTCCAGTGAGCCTCGTTTTTCACCAGGGGCTTTGTAACTTAGCCTAGTCTTTGGGAGTCCTCCTTCCCCATGCTTACCGTAAGCAGTCTCCTGGAGGAATGTGAATGCTTCCTGTTTGGGTTGGGAGCAGGGTCGTGTTCATGAGGAGTCAAACGGAAGAAAACAAATAGAAACAGGAACGAACTACCTGGCTCATTTTAGTTTTCCATTGCAAAATGCTTTAGAACGTTTTCCATTGTGTTCCCTAATGAATGTGACCCAGCCTTCACATGCTGTGGAAAAATAACTGAAACTACCCCTGCTTAGAGTGTGTGATTGGGGGACTGAGGACAAGATATTGTATTAGTACTTTCTAATGAGGACTAGCTGAGAGAGGACTTGCGTACACTGACTGACATGGCTGAAAAAGCAAACCTGTTGCTAATACCTCACAATGTTGCATTTGAAACAATCGCATAGACCATTTTAATTCAGTCCCTTTTTTTGACCACTTGCCCTACATTAGGCTATGTGGTAAAATGTCCTTCTCTTATTCAGAGAATCAATATATCCCATTGAGGGATTGTTTTGATGTTTTTGAAACAGTAACATTGATCTACTGTATTGAATTGAGAAATCTGGCCAAACTCCACACAACAAAATCTCCCTTACTATAGAGAGAGAGAGAGAGGTCATCATGTTCAAATTCAGTCTTTATCCACATTCCATCTTTATTACACACTGTGCAGACCATCAAATCTCACCACGCCTGGAGAAGTGTTTCACTTCTCAGCAGTGGTGTAAAGTACTTCAGTACAAATATTTAAAGTACTACTTAAGTAGTTTTTTGGGGTATCTGCACTTAATAATTTTGACAACTTTTACTTTTACTTCACTACATTCCTAAAGAAAATAATGTACTTTTTACTCCATACATTTTCCCTTACACCTAAAAGTACTAGTTAGATTTGGAATGCTCCACAGGACATGAAAATGGTGCAATACGTACTTATCAAGAGAACATCCCTGGTCATCCCTACTGCCTCTGATTTGGCAGACTCACTAAACACGAATGCTTAATTTGTAAATTGTCTGAGTGTTGGAGTGTGCCCCTGACTATCCAAAATAAAAATTTACTAGAAAATTGTGCCTTCTGGTTTGCCTAATATAAGATATTTGAAATTATTTATACTTGTACTTTTACTTTTGATACATAAGTATATTTAAAATCAAATACTTTTAGACTTTTACTCAAGTAGTGTTTAACTGGGTGACTTTCGCTTTTAGTCATTTTCTGTTACGGTATCTTCTACTCAAGTATGACAATTTGGTATTTTTTTCCACTACTGTAGGAGCCACATGAACGTGATCGAGTAGCAATCAATGCTGTATCTCATATGAATGTGGTTGTGACCTGGTACACAGCCACTGTGCTGTCTTCTCGCTCACCATTCCCAGGGAGGAAAGCGGTGTCAGCCCCCTGTGATAATTAGCTTTGTCGTCCTCATTAATTCCTGCTTCGCCCCATCCACCCCACAGCTCCTGCAGTAAAACCACGCAGTGAGACAGAACGCTAACGCTAGTGTGTGTGTTCTGGTGCACAAGGTCATCGGTTGTCATTGAGGATAGCTGTTTCAGCACAGAAACGTCTTTTTAGACTTTGACCCTCAAACATTGCTCCTGCTTATGTAACAACACTGTGAGATTGTCCATGCCCTACAGCAGCTTGTTTTAGTAAAAACAGCAACAGGGCGATGGAGCTTCATTTTAAACAACCTTTCTCTGTTAGCCTACTTTCTGCTCTGAGAAACAATTGGGACTTTGCCTCGTTTTGCATTTATCCACTGCCCCGTAGTGGCTCACACCCCCTCCCTCTCATTTCATTTCACTGTTTAGCCTGCCCTAATCCAATAGATGGATAGATAGAGGTCCATGAATCTACACTTTCAATGAGGTTTCTCCTAGTCTAGAGGCGATCTCTCACCAAATGGATCTCTTTAATTTTATTGAAATGACTGTGGCTGTCGGCTTCAATTTAAAAAAGGGTTGTTCCACCTCAAAAAGCGCAAGAGGATTGACACCCACCTTCTCAGATTGGGTCTGAAATCGTTTCTGTAGTTAGAAGTGGATAAGATTAGCATTCCTGCAACTTTATCTTGTTACGTTCCCCAGCAAGAAAACCAAAAATTGTAGCTCAAATTGTCACTAAACAGGTGGGGTTTTAGGAGGAGTTCTTTACAGACCCTCATGTGGATGTCCACTGAAAGTTGACTAGCAACAGCAACTGGAACATAAAAGACACCCTCCATGAGTGCCCACTAAATTTGGTCAAGAACAGGCAAACAAAATTTAAACCCACACCAAACTTGAAGACAGGAAGCAAACCATAAAGGGGAGCAAAATGAAAACAGGGAAGATCAGATAAAGGAGTGTTTTTCTTTTTTTAGAACTCAAATAGGGAGAGCCAACTAAAAGTGTTAACCCTCCACATCTCTCAAGACAACTGGAGTACTGGGCCAGCCATTCTTAAATATCACCTGGGCCTGCACAGGTGAAACACCTTCCCACTAACAAGATGACAATCCAGCATAGGTGTAACACATACTGACTAACGAGTTGACACCAATCGGTGCATCCCACATGCTAACGTCCAACCTCAAAATATACATAGAAAAACCAAAGCCTGTTACATCATCCACCATACTTCAATTGCTAATTTCTCTGAACAGGGGAAAAAAACAGAACCAAATTCACTGGGAATACATTACATAGTATGAAGAAGCAATATTCCAAGCCGCAACTCCATACTACTTGTTAGACATAGTGAACTGATACTGTATAATGGTTGCTTTGGTGGGATTTGGGGTGGTGGGTCGTGGGTGGCTTTTTCAATTTTTTGGGGATTCCTCATGTCTCACTCATTGGTAGAAAGAAGTTGGGTACTATATTGAATATTATATGAATCCTATGAGTTACAATTGACAATTTGGGTGCAATCAATTAGCTTAACTTCTCAGCGATCTAAAATATGTCTCAATATTGCTCAACGTGATGTATTTACAAACCCACCTCGTGTTGTCTGTTAGTATGTAAGGTGTGTTAGTTTGTGCAGTCAGTGCATATTAAGACTTCCCTAGCCGTTCTCCAGTTCTGTCTAAGGGTACTGTAGAAGTAGGGACAGCGAAACCCTTTTCACATGTCGGCATGGCTCATCACAGTAGTGTGAGACGGGTATAGCCTAGTGTGTGTGTGTGGCTGATATGCTGTGACTGTCTGTCTGTCTGTCAGTCGAGCCGAGCCAGCGCCGAGTTGGGCTTGCTGCTCATCCACATCAACCACGGATGAGCGTCATCATCAGTGATGAGGGCTAAGAGGGGTGCTGCATTAAGCCCTTAAATCCTCATTCAACACACAAGCAGGTAGTGCTCTGACTCCTGTCCTGCCATGCAGCCTGCCCTGCACAGGATATACAGCACATCATACATTCATAATCCTCTGCATCCTCCAGAGAGCGTAATGGTTGAATGATCTGGCGCGGGGGCACATCAGATATGTTGACAAGGAGCATTCGGGTATCTAGCCTACATTTGGCTGATACAGTAGCTACATACTGTGCATATACAGTAGCTGAAATGGCTACCTCTCTCTGGTGCGGACTTTAAGATGACGATAGCACGTTCCCTTTGACACCTCATTAGCATGCATAGCCTAGCGCTAGCCTACCCCCACAGGCCTCCCATAGAAGTAACTGCAGTCAGACGGAGCTGGAGCAGATAACAGGAGCTCATGGAGAGCGAGTGTGACTGGCTAAGAAAGACGCAGCCTGAGAGTGACTGTGTGTGTGTGGGGGGGGGGGGGGGGGGGGGGAGAGGATGAACCACTTGATCCATTAGACCAGAATCGATAAGAGAGTAAGAAGAGTGAGTCATCACCTTTGTCTGAGCTGCCTGCGACTGACTCTCTCTCCAAACCCACTGCTTTCAGTATATATCAGGCTCACCATCAGGCCTGGGCTGTGCAGCAATAGTAGTACACTGTTATTTATTTATGTAGAGACTGTACACGTGCTGCATTTCAGATCACGTTGATGGCGTGTATTGCAAGCAAATGATCGAATCTACAGTAAGTCTCTTCAAAGGACTTGTCTACAGAGATCACTACCACATTTGTTATTTTTCTTATTACATTTTTTTTTTTACTTCAGTTTATTTGAGTAAATACTTAACTGCATTGTTGGTTAAGTAAGCATTTCACTGTAAGGTCTACCTACACCTGTTGTATTCAACACATGTAAGAAACACGATTTGATCATAACACACCTTGGTAAAGCAGTGGTGCTGGTTGCCTAGTTCCATGATACGGCGCTGATCAGCCTTTGACTGCTCATCATGTTGTCAATGTCGTGTCTGCAAGTTCTTGGGAGGTGAACATGGGACGAGGCGACACCCGGTGCCCTGTTCCAATGCTTTTCCAAATGCATACTGTCTTCCTCTCTTCCTTGGGAGAAATTGTTATGGTGACATGATAGGATTTGTGAAAGCTATGTGGTGGATCCATTGCTATCATCTATTCAATGGGGTGAGATCACAGGGAAGGAAGGATTTTCAAAGTAATGGAACACTGCCTCACTGTTCCGTTTTTCTTTTCAGGACTTCCTGACTGACCTGATGATGTCAGAAGTGGATCGCTGTGGGGAGAACGAACACCTGATCTTCAGGGAGAACACGCTGGCCACCAAAGCCATCGAGGAGTACCTTAAACTGGTGGGGCAGAAGTACCTGCAGGACGCGCTAGGTAAGTAACACCCACACACCCTAAACGAGCGAGGGCTGTCATCACAGTAGAGCGAGAAATGCTTTTAGTCGAGAGCGAAGGAGCCATGAACACATGGAATAGGCCTATGGGTTGTACAGTAAGTATCATACGTCCAGGCTAGTATCTCTCCACACACAGTAGATCTTCACAGTAGATCTTCAATTCTATTCAGATCAATAATTCATCGTTTTTCTGTAAAGTGACTTTGTTTGAAGCCGTGTTGAATGATTCAGAAAGGCGGCCTGTCCTTGAAGGTTGACTGGCCCGATTTGAAAGTATGAATGTATGAAAAAGGAATAGAAGAAGCCTGTCAGAGAACTCTGGGCTCTTTCTTTAGTCGTCTAACACAACTTAAGACGTTGGTGAAGGACAATCACTTCTGCAGAGAAAACGATTCCTCAATCTAACTGCGGGGTGGCGAGAAGAAAGAAACCTGTGATTTAAATCTCTGATCTGATGTCTATGGCCATGTACAAATATAATTTTTTTGCACGTTTTGTCATTGGTCACAGGATATTTGACTCACCACATTATAATGATCCAGTGGTCCATGAACGTTCATAACAAATAGCAGCAGCAGTTTTCTTAGTACAATAAGTGGGTTTTCTATCAGTGTGCATGGCATTAGTGTGTTCCAACTAGCAGTACTGTACTCTATATGGAGGGGTTTTAGTGCCAAAAGAAATTGAATCGGAATTTAATTTATTTTACCATTAAAACCACTCCATAACTGTAAGCCTATATGTACTGTAGATTGTAGTCCTAGACATAGTGCTGACCCCAGGCCTGTGTGCTGTGCTCCCTCCCTCCCTCCCTCTTCTAGGCGAGTTCATCAAAGCCCTGTACGAATCAGACGAGAACTGTGAGGTGGACCCGGGGAAGTGTTCCTCAGGAGACCTCCCTGAGCACCAGAGCAACCTGAAGATGTGCTGTGAGCTGGCCTTCTGCAAGATCATCGACTCCTACCGGTAAATACACCCCCCCCCCCCTCATATTCTACTATCAAGTGTCCATCTTTCAAAGCTTTCACAATTATCGAATCAATAATGAAAGCGTGAATTGTACAAAAGGTCAAGTCAAAAACAACATGGTGGTACTGCATTCATGGAAGGAAGGTATTTTATTTAGCAGTAACATTTCCTTCTCTACCAGTGTTTTTCCGCGGGAGCTGAAGGAGGTGTTTGCCTCGTGGAGGCAGGAGTGCAGCAGTCGGGGCCGGCCGGACATCAGCGAGCGTCTGATCAGCGCCTCCTTGTTCCTGCGCTTCCTGTGTCCGGCCGTCATGTCCCCGTCGCTTTTCAACCTGATGCAGGAGTACCCAGACGACCGCACCGCGCGAACCCTCACGCTCATCGCCAAGGTCACACAGAACCTCGCCAACTTCACCAAGTAAGTGTGTGTGTGTGTTTACGATTGCGTGTGTACGAGTGTGTGTGCGTGTGCGCATCCATGAAAATAAACGTGTATATGTGTTTATCTGATGAAATTAGCATCATTCTCCCCTGTTTTGGTTTTTGTTTCTTTGTCTCTCCAGGTTTGGTAACAAGGAGGAGTACATGTCCTTTATGAACCACTTCCTGGAGCACGAGTGGACCAACATGCAGCGCTTCCTGCTGGAGATCTCCAACCCAGAGACCATCTCCAACACGGCAGGGTTCGAGGGTTACATCGACCTGGGCCGCGAGCTCTCCACCCTGCACTCCCTGCTGGCCGAGGCAGTCTCTCAGCTGGACCAGGTACCAGGATTACACCGTACTACTTTGATTAACTCTCTAATGGCAACCTCACGATACTCGCTACTTTCCGTGAACAGAGCTACCGGAAATCAGTCCTTTTCAATGGGCTTGACATAAAGATGCGTATTTTGCTAGGACAGCAGTCTATTGTCACCATGTAGATGTTATATGTGAAAAGACATGTTACTAAATAATGAATTCATAGGAATTTCATGGGAGAAATTGTAAAGAACTATACTTGACGTTATTATTTTGTGTCCCTACAGAGCACAGCCTCTAAGCTGGGTCCACTGGCACGTATCCTGCGGGACGTGAACTCAGCACTGACCAACCCATCTGGGGTCCAGGTGTCTACCCCCACGGAGCGTATGGGCTCTCCCCCCCTTCCCCTCCCCCTGGCAGGCTGCAGCCTCTCCACCGGCCTGCCTCTCCACAAGATGGTCATGGACAGCGAGCTTTCTGGGTATTTGTGCTTCGTATGACACACAACCTGCAGAGATCTGAGGATTACAGCTTTTCAATATTTATTTTAATAGATATTGATTTTACAAATCAGCAATTTTTTTTACAGTTTTTTGGGAACCACAAGGACATTATCTTTACAGTGTCTCTGGTCAAAACAAAATGTATCTAATTTTTCAATGTTGTCTTGGTGCAGGTTGGTTGATTTTACGAGGCTACCGTCGCCAACCCCAGAGAACAAGGACCTATTCTTTGTGACAAGGAACTCTGGCATTCAGCAGTCTCCAGCCAGAAGCTCCAGTTACTCGGAGGCCAACGAGGCTGAGGTGCAGCTCCCCAATGGCAGCAAGAGTCTGTCAATGGTGGACCTGCAAGATAGCCGCAGCCTAGAGAGTACCCCTGGCCCCCGCCCTGCCTCCCCCAGCGACATGCTCCTCAATGAATGCCAGTCCCCCGTCGCCCCTGGGCCAGGGGGCTGGGCCGCCCGCACCCCACAGGGCATTATCCCCGGCCCCGGACCCACCCTCAGGAGAATGGTTCAGACCCCCACCAACCCTAGCACAGAGAGTAGCACCCTGGGTCCAGGGAGGCCCTCCCAGCTCCTGGCCCCGCTTTCATTCCAGAACCCTGTTTACCAGATGGCCACGGGCATGACCATGAGCATGTCCCCACGGGGTCCCCTGGCCGATTCAGGCTCCGAGGGCCACAGCTCTCACAGCTCTCAGGGCAACAACACAGAGGATGCCCCCAAGCACCAGGGGGTATTCCTCACCCAAGGGGTGGCAGTCGGGAGTGGGGGAGGCAGCAGCAGTGAGGAGTTTGCGCGGCGCTCAGGGGAGTTCACGACCCGCCGCCAGCTGTCCCTCATGGAACCCCCGCGGCAGAACAGCTCCGGTCCCCAGCGCAGGATAGACCAGCCCCCTCCGCCCGTCACCAGGGGCAGGACGCCGCCAAACATGCTCCAGACGGCCTACCCTGGGCCGCGGCCCTCCAGCGGCAGCATGATGTCATCATCTCCCGACTGGGGGCCCAGTGGCGGCACCCGGTTGAGACAGCAGTCGTCCTCATCCAAAGGGGACAGTCCTGAGACCAAGCAGCACACCCTGCACAAAGTGAGTAGAGCATGTCACGTCTATGTGTGTGTGTGTGTGGGGGGGGGAGGGGGGGCTGTGTGTGGTCTCACTATTATCCTGGACAGCCATTGTGTCTGCTGATTTTTATTAGAGATAAGCTCTTAGTTGACTAACTACTTAATATCTATCGAGACAGAGTTTGGATTGCATGTACTGAAGTTCGACTAGCAAAGCTAATGGGGCTTGGCTGTGTGTATTATTCTGGGCTTCATCCATTGGTTATGGAGAGTTATTCCTCATCAGAATCTTATTTCCAACCTGCAGCACGAGTACATCCTACCTGCAGCACGAGTATAAATCCAAACTCTGGCTAGAGAGATAATAAGATTCCGATGAGGAATAACCAATGGCAGAACTACAGAATAATACACACAGCCAAACTTCATCTGTGGCCTTGAGGGATGAGCCAGGCAGGATATGACCTCAGTGGACGTATCCAGCTCACAGTCACAGTGGTGGGTGGAGAGGGTATGTATGGAGAGCCCAACTGGCCTCAATAAGCTATCATAACACTCAGCCTTGCTGAGCCAATAGCAAATCACCCAGGGCAGTGAGCCACAGGCATTACCCTACAAGCCTCAGCGCTGGAGCCTGCTAACAGACTAGACAAGCAGAATTAATTGTGTGACTGTGGACACCGGAGTGGTTATTAAATGCCTGTTCCGCTCAACTAAATAATTTTTGTACATGGTCTGAATAAATCCTCCTTATAAAATGAACAAGCATTTGCCATCTAAACTCAACTGCAGCCCCCCCCCCCCTCCCTTGGTAATATTTACGCTTAAAACAAAACAAGTGTCCTACTCTATTTTGGGCTTGATCCCTGTGGGCGTGTGTGGCAGTCTCCATGTCCCAGTCAGAGTAGAAGGGGTTATAAGAGAATGAACCGGGGGGGGGGGCAGGTGAAAAGACTGGTTTAACATACAGACTAAAGAAACCATTTTGCTTTTAAACAAATCAATGATTCAAATCTTCTTTATCAAGGTTTTAGAGACGTGAGTCCAAGCTCTCATGATTCTGTAATAATCTTGACACAGACAATTCCAGATGGACAATGCAAAAATAATCCCCCCCCTGTGCCTTCCCACTTGCTTCAGTTGTTCCTCTAAATCCTCCTCGCTGAAGACACTGGCTCTCCTCTACTCCTCTGTAGACACTGGCTTCTCATTGTAGCTTGTGATCGTCATCGTGCAGCATTCATTTACCCTGCTGGGCTTCTTTTCCATGACTTACCAGAAGGGCTTTGTGTGTGCGTGATGTGTGTGCGTGTTCGTCCCACCAGGCCCCCTCCCCTGTGAACCCCAATGCTCTGGACCGCACTGCTGCCTGGCTGTTGAATATGAATGTGCAGTATTTAGACCATGAGGGAGTTGACCCAGATACCAAGCACAGGGAAGACCTTCAAAACAAAGAGGAGCTCACTCAAACTGAAAAGGTAACTAACGTCTAGCCTCTTGTAAAAACCTAGCATCTGCTTCAGCACCACATCACAATATTGTTCAGCACAGCCACTTACAGACATCATCTTTATTACTTCAGAGGAGGAGCAGAAAGTCCTAAAAGATTAACGTGAGCAGTTAATACGTGATTCTAGGGTTGTTATTGATTGCCAACAAGGAAGTGAATGTGTTGCGGAGCCAAAAGCAAAGGCACAACAAAGGCACTGTGTCTCTCCCTACTAGCAGGCCTGTCCATGATTTGAATTCATGTGAATATTGAAGGGTAAATGCTGCTTAAGTGGTATGAAAAATGATTCTGTGTGTGCGGAGAGATGCCCCATGATATATACTGGTAGTGTATTTATAGTTTTGTATACGAGTTCAATTAGCCTCTATTCTGACGTTGTTTAAATGTAGGCAGACAGATGGGGTTAGGCTGAACTGCTCGTACTGCAGCTCAAGAGAGGCCATATCTCAAAAGACCACAGTGGTGACAAGGCAAGAGTGTGCCCTCCCTCTGCCAATTCTCCAAGCTACTCCAATGAATTATACACCAGCAACATATTGCACTCACGCACACTCATAAGCCAAAGACACTTGACACATTTCCATCACACACATACACATATTAATGGTTTTTCAACTCCTAGATAGACATTTTTTTTCTTTTCAAGGGTTTTTTTGTGATTATTTCAAAGATTTTAGGTCTGCCAAAGGGAGAACCAATCACTGTCCTTTTAAAGCGATAGTGGTGATACTTAACGAATCAAACCGCTGTTTATTATGTTGGTCAATTACTACCAATAAATCCCCTTTTTAAAATCCTTAGTTGTACTCTTTAATAGGTTTGTATTAAAAAAAGACAGAATGTAATACTAAATGTTAAAGTAGAATATTTGAAAAATGGGGCGTCATTCTGGTTTTAGACCAAGTTCAGTGTAATGTATATGGTTTTTATGTAGCCAAGTACCTTAAGCAAAGGGCAGTGTCTGGAATGTCATTCAAAGTTGAAGTAAAATCCCTAAATTTTAAATCCCCATTTGACTTAAGAGGTTGATCGTGCAGCTTGTTTACTGCTGTGGGATGTATTATTTTATATTTGTTTTGGATTCACTTGCTTGCAAAACGTCCTAGACACAGCAGAAATGTACCTAAAAGCTTTGCAGGGTCCTGCATTTTTTAACCCAGTCGGCTTTTCACAGCATGACTAGGAGCCGTGTTTGTATTTATTATGGATCCTCATTAGCTGCTGCCAAGGCAGCAAAATTAAGGCAGTTATACATTTTAAATACATTACAATACATTCATAACAGATTTTACAACGTATTAAGTCTGTGCCCTCTACTACAAAACCTATGTGTACATGTGTGTATGTAATCGTGTGTGTGTGTATGCATGTGTCTATGTTTGTGTTGCTTCACAGTCCCCGCTGTTCCATAAGGTGTATTTCTCTCTTTTTAAAAAAAAATCTAATTTTACTGCTGGCGTCAGTTACTTGGAATAGAGTTTAATGTAGTCATGGCTCTACGTAGTACTGTGCGCCTCCCATAATCTGTTCTGGACTAGGGGACTGTGAAGAGACCTCTGGTGGCATGTCTTGTGGAGTATGCATGGTTGTCTAGCTCTCTATGTACATCCAAAGGCCAGCCGTGCTGCCCTGTTCTGAGCCAATTGCAATTTTCCTAAGTCCATCTTTGTGGTACCTGACCACACGGCTGAACAGTAGTCCAGGTGCGACAAAACTAGGGCCTGTAGGACCCTGTAGGATCTTGTTGATAGTGCTGTTAAGAATGCAGAGCAGCGCGACTTCTGCCCATCCTAGCTACTGTTGTATCAGTATGTTTTGACCAAGACAGTTTACAATCCAGGGTTACTCCAAGCAGTTTAGTCTCCTCAACCTTCTCGATTTCCACATTATTTATTACAAGATTTAGTTGAGGTTTAGGGTTTAGTGAATGATTTGTCCCAAATACAATGCTTTTAGTGTGACTTGATTGTGAACCTGAATTGTCATCCACAGGCTTTCATTAGCATACACTGTACATTACACGTGTTAGTCCACAGACAAGGGTGGATGGTAATACCACTCTTCTGTCAGCAGTTAAGTACAGTGGCCCTCTGTAGCTCAGTAGGTAGGGAATGGCGCTTGCAACGGCAGGATAATGGGTTCGATTCCCAGGACCACCCATACATAAAGTCACGCGTGCATTCATTTTTTTAAAGTCGCTAAATGGCATCTCTTTTTATTATATTCTGGCATATATTTAAGCAATAAGGTCCGAGGAAGTTTGGTATATGGCCAATATACCACGGCTAAGGGCTGTTCTTATGCATAACGCAACACGGAGTGCCTGGACACAGCCCTTAAGCCGTGTGGTATATTGGCCATATATCACAAACCCCCTTGGTGCCTTATTGCTATTATAAAGTGGTTACCAATTAAATTAGAGCAGTAAAAATAAATCTGGTGCTATATCCGTTGTGTACGGTCTGATATACCACTGCTGTCAGCCAATCAGCATTCAGGGGTCGAACCACCCAGTTTATATTATATTTTATATTACAAGAAAAACAGGAGCATACCGAACAGAACCACAAACTGGGTCAAAGCCCACTGAATGGGCGCAGCTTTGAGAATGACAGGTGTGTTCGCGTGCACGAATGTGTGTACTGTCACTGACTCGCCACGGCCGACTCTGTCCTGTGTCCAGTACCAGCAGGAGATCGCCATCCTGCAGGACAAGCTGCGTCTGTCAGCCAAGAAGCTGGAGGAGTATGAGTGTCACCTGAAGGGCCAGGACGAGCAGACCCAGACGATGCTGCTGGAGTACCAGGCACGCCTGGAGGACACGGAGGAGCGCCTGCGCCGGCAGCAGGACGACAAGGAGCTCCAGATGAAGAGCATCATCACCAGGTGGGGAGTCCTCTACCTACCACTGAAGGCTGGTGTCACTTCAAATCGGAGGACGGGTTTATTGACTTGTTGTAATGGCTGTAATTAGGGTGACGGTAATGGACTTCTGAATGAAATTGTATTGGTTGCTTCCACATATTTTGTTGATTTTGATTGGGGTGTAGCGAAATGCTTATGTTCCTAGCTCCAACAGTGCAGTAGTACCTAACAGTACAAAACAATATACGCAAATCCCCCAAAAAATCAACAAAGGAATTGAAAAATATAGAAATATTCCAACATGCAATGTCAGTGTCCGGAATATAAATCTATATGTATATGATGGTGTGTAAAGACAGTATATGAATAGAAAAGCTGTGTACAGCAGTAGTTATATAGGATGGGCCTTGACTAGAATACAGTATATACATATGAAGTGGGTAGAACAGTACAGTATGCTTACATTATTAAAGTGACCAGTGTTCAATGACTATTTACATAGGGCAGTAGTCTCTAAGGTGCCGGGTTGAGTACCAGGTGGTAGCCGGCTAGTAACAGTGACTAAAGTTCAGGGTACTGGCCGGCTAGTGGTGACTGTTAAACAGTCTGATGGCGGTAATTGACAAGACGTTTTTTGTCGACGGTTATTTTATTTTTGGGACGGTCTTCATCCATAACCATCGGTGGTTACACGGTTATACAGTAATTGTGCCAGCTCTAGCTGTAATGGAAGAAATGGAACGTTTCCAGCCACTGCAATGAGCTGTCCTCCCTTCACCAGCCTCCACTGTTCTCTGCCTACACTAATACACTATGAACTATGTCATTTAGTCCTGGTTTTGTGTACACTTTGTACAAGCTATTTTTAATGTCTTTTTTGTTGTTTTGTCAGTGCTATGCATCGAAGTTAGAATGTAATATTTTTAACATCACTATAATAAAAGATCAATCAGTCAACAACTCCAGCTTTCACCAGCCACCAGTACAAACATATCTTTGTTACTGTTTCAGGCTGATGTCTGTTGAGGAGGAACTGAAGAAAGATCATTCGGATATGCAATCGATAGTGGACTCAAAACAGAAGATCATTGAAGCCCAGGTGAGCGCTTAGTGTACACGAGAGATGTATTGGCTGTGTCAGCAATTACAGTTCCGCAAAAGCTCTGAAATACTGTATTCAGAGCTTTACTCTGTTAGTCTAAGGTCTTGAAGAGGACAGCGCCCTCTGGTGTTAAGAAAATGTCAACGACCTCAGATTGAAAATGAAAGTCTAGCTCCCTGCAAACAAACCAGTCACTGGAATTACTGTAACAAGTACAGTATGGACTGTATGTGGACAATATGTCTCTGTTCTTGAGAAACATTCCCTTTCAGTTCACAATAGTGGCTACTTGTTTCGAGTAGGTCCTGTTGGTCTCCTGAGGAGCTACAGTTTATCAGCAATATGATGAATGATTCATTGGATTGTTTGAGGATGTGTGACAATACTAACCCTCCTCTTCGTCCCTCGGTCCTCCTTCCTCCCTCCCCCTTCCTCCTCACTCTGCAGGAGAAGCGCATCGCCTCTCTGGACTCGGCCAACGCCCGCCTGATGAGCGCTCTGACCCAGCTGAAGGAGCGCTACAGCATGCAGACTCGCAACGGCATCTCCCCCACCAACCCCAGCAAACTCCAGATCACTGAGAACGGAGAGTTCAGGAACAGCAGCAACTGCTAGGGATGGGGAGAGGGCCTCGCCCAACTCAATAACACTTGGGCTAGGGGAGAGACGAGAATATGGCCACACCCAGTCACTCTCTGAAGAAACATGTTCATACTGAACAAATCCATTATTTTCAATGGATGAGGTCATGATGACATAAGGAGTAGACTGACTATGAAGCTGTTGCTGAACAATATAAAGGAATTCATCAGATTGACTTTAGAGAAAGTTATAACGTCTACAACACCTGGCTGCATGACATCCCAAACTCTCTATCCCAGTACATTAAACAACATTGGAACAAATTAGATGAGAATAGGTTGCACTGTTATCTTGGAAAGAGCCTGTTTTGAAGGGATTTGAACCATTATGAGTTTCAAATGTTTCTCATTTTCAGTTACCGCGTTGAAATAGCACAGGTTGCTAAAAGAGGACGCTCCTTTATGGATCCGACACATTTTTAGAGCGCACTTATACCCTACATGTCCCTCTGACCTACAGTATACAGTACTAACATACTCAGCCCGTTTCATCTGGCAACAGTATAGTACATTACAAGTGTATATATATAGTACATTGTAGCATCGATCTTCAATTTTACTCAATGGCTGTTTTCTACCCCACTGTTTTTGTTTCAAACTTCAATAGCATACATCCACTATATGTTGCCAAGTGAACAAATCTTTATCAGTGAAAGCCTCCTCTGTTGACCAGCTTTGAAAAACAGAGCTTTGCTGAAAACACATCCCAATAGCAAGTGTTTCTGTATTCTACCTGTATATTTTAGGTATCCCCCTACTTTTCTTACCTCAAATGAATTTTTTGCATGTATCATATCAGGATAACACAACAAGCTTGCTTTGTTTTAAATTGCTAATAGTAAGGAAAGAGCTCAACTATTTCAGTTTTTGCATACTTTGTATGTGCTTAAATATTAGTCTATTTAGAGGTTTAAATGCCTCAGAGATGTATATAAAATGTTCACGGTATTTTTATTGATTGTTTGGAATAGTATTTGTACAGTAAGTGTTCCTTGTATTAAACTCGGCTGTTCTAATAGTACAATTTAAGAGGTTCTAATTATGGTTCTACTTCAGTAGACAGTTCATACATCATTTGAGCCATTATTCCCTTTTCATACGTGGGTATTCTTTGTTAAAAATGAACAATTTATTGATGCTGTTAAATGAATGATGTTGATAAACATAGTTTACTGTGTATTTAAATGGTTGTGTGTGGGCCAGTCCGTCATTGTTTGCAGTTTGTCAGTGCTGAATAGAATAAGACTGAACTCAAATACCTGGCCACTCCTCTACCCTTGCACTTCTGGAACTTAGCTACAATATGCACTTTCAACCAACAGAAACACTCTTTAATTTAGAATACCTTCTATCCAAAGTAAAGAACAAAACATCCATATGGGGTTTTAGGCTGTAACTGAGGTATAAACCAGATTCATTGATCGTTTCAATTCCCTCTTGTGTTGATTAAGGGCTCGATTCAATCCGTATCGCGGATGTTTAGCGCGATTTCAATTTAAAGGCAATGTTCCAGCGTTCACGGAGTCCGCATTCTTGGTAAAGAATGCAAACGTCGGCCCAATCGGAAATTACCTTTGCATTTCAACTGTGCTATAGCGCTGAACTATCGTGATTCAGGTTTAATCGAACCCCAAAGCTATAAAAATGGAGTGGACTCAAAGGCTTTTTGTGTAGTCTTATTTAAGTTGCAGGTAGCTAATTTTAGCAACCATTAAAGGTGGTCTCAACAAATGGCTTGATTTCTCAATTCTGACTTCAGAAAATTCTCCTCTGAAAACACTAGCGGTCTGCTTTCATGAAGTTAGAAGCACCTCAAGCGGTTCTTAGTGACACGAATCAGTGTGTCTGGTCTGTGGAAATGTTTAGCTTAAACAGAATGATCATTTTTAAAGTATTTTCTGCTCTTCAAATTTTAAAAGTGATGTAAAATTGTATGTACGGTATGCTATGAATTATGTTTGTTTATATCAGTTCCTTATTTATTGAATTTCTATATTGTTTTTGATTGAATAAAATGCCCTCATGCTGAATAGTATTTGTCAGAGAATCATGGATTGTTTTGAAGATGCCGGTATAAAGAAAAAGTCTGCATTCTGGTAGAAATGTGCTATTTCCCTCAAGTGGTCTTACTGCACCCAACCTGCTCAGTCAAGAGAAAATGTCTTTAGAGGGTTTCAATTGATTTTCTCTTTCAAAGCCAAAGGTGCATCTATCCTGCTATGATGTTATTTTATTGAAAGGAAATAGTATATACTGCACCAGAAACCACAGATCAATTCACAATATTGTGCATCTTCATGGTCTCCCAGTTCCTTTAGGGAGGTTTTTCAACCATTTTGCAAGAAGAGTGACTTACCAAAACTATTCTCTTTTCCTTGCTCTATAAAATACTGAACAATATTTTGCCATGTTGTTACTGCAAACCCATAACTTTTGTATGAATGTTAAAATAATAATTTGATTTGTGTAAATGGTAACAAGAATAGGTCTACTAAAGTGTATGTAATTTATGTACAAATGCAACTAGACTTATTAAAGATTTATTTCGCTATTTTAACCATGTAGTGTTTTCATATGTGGTATTTATTCTCACAATCGCAAATGCTGTCATTGATTAATTCAATATTTTAGAAATATCGCCAGCCAGTGGTATCACAAAGCAAGTACAGTAATTCAATCATTAGTATGCACAAAACAAGCAGCAGGCAAACTTGGTTGACATGATGTCATTACAACCAGAAACTAATCACGTCATTTAAACAAATTATGTATTTTCAACCAGCTATTTTCCGCTGGGATGGACCTAGAAATAACACACATATCCCAACACTGAAAGAGAAATGCTCATCTTAGTGGCTATTATTGTCCTTACATTGTAGACTACAGATTACCCTCTGAACCCTATCTGGAATGTGGGCTGTTGACCAACACATCATCCAAGTGAGGTACACATCACAGACCCCATGGTAACTCAGCAAACAACTTTGGTAACGCTCCTACTCTTCTTTTAAAGGTCTAAAATATGAATGAGTCTGAACATTCAGGACAAGGATTTCAATGATAACCCCATCAGTTATTGTTGCTAAGAGATGATCAGTGTTATATGGAGAGTTTGTAGTTAAGTATGTAGGTGTTTCTGCCTTGTATATTTTGTTTCTGCCTTGTAAGATTTATTTTGCTATGAAGTTAATTTTCCCTAAGGAAAAAAAATATATACTGTATAAAGGTAAGAGGCTAAATATATTATGTCTATTCATACAGTGCCTTCAGAAAGTATTCATACCCCTTGACTTATTACACATTTTGTCGTGTTACAGCCTGAATTCAAAATGTATTAAATAAAAAAAAACACATACTACCCCATAATGACAAAGTGAAAAAAAATTTGGAAATGTTTGCAAAATTATTGAAAATGAAAAACAAAAATATCTAATTTACATAAGTATTCACACCCCTGAGCCAATACATGTTAGAATCACCTTTGGCAGCGATTACCGCTGTTAGTCTTTATGGGCAAGTCTCTAAGAACTGTGCACATCTGGATTGTACAATATTTGCACATTATTCTTAAAAAAAATAATCAAGTCTGTCAAGAGTTGGTTGTTGATTATTGCTAAACAGCAATTTTCAAGTCTTGCCATAGATATTGAAGCCAATTTAAGTAAAAACTGTAACTAGGCCACTCAGTGTCCATATATGCATTGTTCATTGTTCATTGTTCATTGCTGTCTCGGTAAGCAACTCCAGTGTATATTTAGTCTTGTGTTTTAGGTCATTGTCCTGCTAAAAGGTGAATTTGTCTCCCGGTGTCTGTTGGAAAGCAGACTGAACCAGCTTTTCCTCTAGGGTTTTGCCTGTGCTTAGCTCTATACTTTTATATTCCTTTAAAAAAACTCCAGAGTCCTTGCCGATGACAAGCATACCCATAACATGATGTAGCCACCACCATGCTTGAAAATATGAAGAGTGGTACTCAGTGATGTGTTGTGTTGGATTTGCCCAAAACATAATGTATTCAGGCATAAAGTACATTTCTTTGCCACATTTGTCTGGTGAGTATGCAGGCCATGGAAGAACTGGCACATTTGAAACTTCCAGGAGTTGTGTACAGATCCTTGCGACATGGGGCCGTGCATTTGATTTTGATTTGATTTAATAAATGTATTTATTTGGAGCCCCATTAAAAACATTAACATGTAGTGTTAATATTAGCCCTCTGATTACAATGAAGAACAACATGTGACGCTCGTTCTGGGCAAGCTGCAGCTTAATTAGGTCTTTCTTTCCAGCACTTGACCATATGACGGGACATTAATCAAGATAAGATATAACTAGAGCCTGCAGGACTTGCTTTGTGGAGTGTGGTGTCAAAAAAGCAGAGCATTTCTTTATTATGGACAGACCTCTCCCCATCTTTACATCCATTGAATCTGTACATTTTGACCATGACAGTTTACAAGGTAACACCAAGTAATGTAGTCTCCTCAATTTGTTCAACAGCCACACCACTCATTACCAGATTCAGCTGAGGTCTAGAACAGGGAATGATTTGTACCAAATACAATGCTCTTAGTTTTAGAGATGTTCAAGACCAGTTTATTAATGACCACCCATTCCAAAACAGACAGCAACTCTTTGTTAAGGGTTTCAGTGACTTTATTAGCTGTGGTTGCTGATGCATATATGGACACAGCTGTTTTGCTTAATACCAATGGTAGTCGATTGGTAAAAATAGAAAAGTGTAGAGGGCCTAGAGAGCTGCTCTGCGGAACACCACACTTTACGTGTTTGACATTAGAGAAGCTTCCATTAAATAAAACCCTCTGAGTTCTATTACAAAGACAGCTCTGAATCCACTATATAGCAGAAGTTGAAAAGCTATAACACATAAGTTTTCTCAACAACAGGTTATGGTCAATAATATCAAAGGATGCACTGAAATATAACAGTATAGCTCCCATGATCTTCCTATTATCAATTTATTTCAACCAATTTTCAGTCATATGTGTCAGTGCAGTATATGTTGAGTGCCCTTCTCTATAAGCATGCTCAAAGTCTGTTGTTAATTTGTTTACAGAGAAATAACATTGTATTTGGTCAAACACATTTTTTTCCCAACAGTTTGCTGAGAGCCGGCAGCAAGCTGAAAGGTCTGCTTCTAGAACCAGTAAATGTCATTTTCCCACTTTTGGGTAGCAGAATGACTTTGGCTTCCCTCCAGGCCTGAGGACAAAGATTTTACTCTAGGCTCAGATTAAAGATATGACAGATCGGAGCGGCTATAGACTCACCTACCATCCTCAGTAGCTTTCCATCTAAGTTGTCAATGCCAGGAGGTTTGTCATTATTGATTGATAACAATAGTTTTCCCACTTCTCCCACACTAACTTTACAACATTCAAACTTGCAATGCTTTTCTTTCATTATTAGTTTTTTTTATGCATGAATACAATTGCTCCCTGTTCGTTGTTGGCATTTCCTGCCTAAGTTTGCCCACTTTGTCAATGAAGTAATCATTCTAATAAATAGCAACATCAAATGGTTTTGCGATGAATAAGCCCTCTGATTCGTTGAAAGATGGAGTTGAATTTGTCTTTCTGCCCATAACTTCATTTAGGCCAATGAGACAGTGTCCAAGTTCTAAAATTCTCCGGTAGAATGCCCTGCTTTTTTTTCGTCACACACAACCGTAAGCAATTTTCTGTCATTGGCATGCCATTAACTTGTACAAAATGATCTTGTGAGTTTGTTTTCGTATAATAATGAATACAAATTATCTAAAGTTAAGACGTTGTCAGCTAAATTATTTGTTATTTTATTTATTTTATATTTAACTAGGCAAGTCAGTTAAGAACAAATTCTTATTTACAATGTGTAACGGTTTTGATTTTGAGATGTCAGGTGCAGGACACAGGTTTGAGTGAAAACAGTCTAGTTTACTCCAAAAATACAAACAAAAGCTCCAACAGCAAAACAACAGTGTGAGGAGAAACACCTCCAACAACCACTGACAATTAACAATCACGGACAAAACAGAAAGGTAAGCCAGAGGGTTAAATAAGGAACATAATAAGGGAATTGAAACCAGGTGTGTGTAATCAAGACAAAACAAAACGAAAAGGGAAACATGGATCGGTGGTGACTAGAAAGCCGGTGACGTCGACCACAGAACGCCGCCCGAACAAGGAGAGGGGCCGACTTCGGCGGAAGTCGTGATAGTACCCCCCTTGATGCGCGGCTCCAGCAGCGCCCCGACACCGGCCTCGGGGACGACCCGGGGGACGGGGCGCAGGGCAATCCAGGCGGAAACGGTGAAACTCCTGGAGTAACAACGGGTCCAGGATGTCCTCCGCCGGTACCCAGCATCGCTCCTCCGGGCCGTACCCCTCCCACTCCACGAGGTACTGAAGGCCCCTCGCCCAACATCTAGAGTCCATAATGGCTCGTACTGTGTACGCTGGGGCCCCCTCGATGTCCAGAGGGGGCAGAGGAACCTCCCGCACCTCAGACTGATGGAGCGGACCAGCCACCACCGGCCTGAGGAGAGACACATAGAACGAGGGGTTAATATGATAATCAGGGGGGAGTTGTAACCTATAACAAACCTCGTTCAGTCTCCTCAGGACTTTAAATGGCCCCACAAACCGCGGACCCAGCTTCTGGCAGGGCAGGTGAAGGAGCAGGTTTCGGGTCGAGAGCCAGACCCGATCCCCCGGTGCATAAACCAGGGCCTCACTGCGGTGGCTGTCGGCACTCGCCTTTTGCAGCCTGATAGCCCGTTGTAGTCGTACATGGGCAGCGTTCCATATCTCCTCCGAGTACCAAAACCATTCATCCACCGCAGGAGCCTCGATCTGGCTCTGATGCCATGGTGCCAGGACCGGCTGATAACCCAGCACACACTGAAAAGGGGTTAGATTAGTAGAAGAGAGGCGGAGGGAGTTTTGGGCCATCTCCGCCCAGGGGATAAACGCCGCCCACTCCCCCTGCCGGTCGTGGCAATAGGACTGCAGAAACCTACCCACCTCTTGGTTGACTCTCTCCACCTGCCCGTTGCTCTTGGGGTGGAAACCTGAGGTAAGACTGACCGAGACCCCCAGGCGTTCCATAAACACCCTCCAGACTCTAGATGTAAATTGGGGACCCCGATCAGACACTATGTCCTCAGGCACCCCGTAGTGCCGGAATACATGGGGGAACAGGGCCTCCGCAGTTTGTAGAGCCGTAGGGAGACCGGGCAAAGGAAGGAGATGGCATGACTTAGAAAACCGATCCACAACGACCAGGATCGTGGTGTTACCCCGCGACGGGGGAAGATCCGTCACGAAATCCACCGATAGGTGTGACCACGGTCGTTGCGTAACGGGAAGGGGTTGTAATTTCCCTCTGGGCAGATGTCTAGGTGCCTTGCACTGTGCGCATACCGAACAGGAGGAGACATAAACCCTCACGTCCTTAGCTAACATGGGCCACCAGTACTTCCCCGCAAGACAGCGCACCGTCCGACCGATACCAGGATGACCAGAGGAGGGTGACGTGTGAGCCCAACAGATCAAACGATCGCGGACATCAAACAGAACGTACAAGCGCCCAACTGGGGGAGTGGGCTCTGCACGTGACGCCCGTTCAATGTCCGCGTCCACCTCCCATAACATCGGTGCCACCAGGCAAGAAGCTGGAATTATGGGAGTGGGCTCCGTGGACCGCTCCTCTGTATCATACAGCCGGGACAGTGCGTCTGCCTTCACGTTCTGGGAACCTGGTTTGTAGGAGAGGGTGAAAACAAAGCGGGTGAAAACATGGCCCACCTAGCCTGGCGAGGGTTCAGTCTCCTCGCTGCCCGAATGTACTCCAGATTTCGGTGGTCAGTCCAAATGAGGAAAGGGTGTCTAGCCCCCTCAAGCCAATGTCTCCACGCCTTCAGGGCCCCGACAACAGCTAACAACTCCCTATACCCCACATCATAGTTTCGCTCCGCCGGACTGAGCATCTTCAAAAAGAAAGCACAGGGGCGGAGTATTGGTAGCGTACCCGAGCGCTGAGATAGTACAGCCCCAATTCCAGCCTCGGACATGTCCACCTCAACTATGAACGCTAAGGAGGGATCAGGATGCACTAGCACTGGAGCCGTGGTAAACAGAGCCTTCAGGTGACCAAAAGCCCTGTCCGCCTCAGCCGACCACTGCAGTCGTACCGGTCCCCCCTTCAGCAAGGAGATAATGGGAGCCGCCACCTGCCCAAAACCCCGGATAAACCTCCGGTAGTAGTTGGCAAACCCTAAAAACCGCTGCACCTCCTTTACCGTGGTTGGAGTTGGCCAATTACGCACGGCTGAAATGCGGTCATTCTCCATCTCCACCCCTGACGCGGAAAAACGGTACCCTAGGAAGGAGACAGACTGTTGGAAGAACAGACATTTCTCCGCCTTGACGTAAAGGTCATGCTCCAACAGTCGACCAAGCAACCTGCGTACAAGGGACACATGCTCGGCGTGGGTAGTGGAGTATATTAGAATGTCATCTATATACACCACTACACCCCGCCCGTGCAGGTCCCTGAAGATCTCATCCACAAATGATGACGGATGACGGATGGAGCATTCATTAACCCATACGGCATGACGAGGTACTCATAGTGCCCAGAAGTGGTGCTAAATGCCGTCTTCCACTCATCCCCTCCCCAGATACGCACCAGGTTGTAAGCGCTCCTGAGGTCCAATTTTGTGAAGAAGCGCGCCCTGTGCAATGACTCTGTCATACAATGAGAGGCAGCGGGTAACTGTATTTTACCGTAATCTGGTTCAAACCTCGATAGTCAATGCACGGGTGTAAACCTCCATCCTTCTTCTTCACAAAAAATAACCTCAAGGAGACGGGTGAAATGGAGGGCCGAATGTATCCTTGTCCCAGAGATTCGGTGACATATGTTTCCATAGCCGCCGTCTCCTCCTGTGATAGAGGATACACGTGACTCCTGGGAAGTGCAGCGCCCACCAGGAGATGTATCGCACAATCCCCCGGTCGATGGGGTGGTAATTGAGTCGCCTCCCTTTTACAGAAGGCGAGTGCCAAATCGGCATATTCGGGGGGAATGTGCATGGTGGAAACTTGGTTTGGACTTTCAACCATCGTGGCACCTAAGGAAACACCTACACACCTCCCTGAACACTGACAGGACCATCCCTTGAGAGCCCTCTGTTGCCACGAAATAGTAGGATCATGAGAGGGCAACCAGGGAAGACCCAACACAACAGAAAACACAAGAGAGTCAATAAGAAAGAGACTAATTCTCTCCTCATGACCCCCCTGCGTTATCATAGCAATGGGAGCTGTGACCTTCCTAATTATCCCCGACCCCAATGGACAACTATCTAGGGCATGTACAGGGAAGGGAACATCAACGGGAACAATAGGAATCCCTAATCTATGTGCGAAGGAACGGTCAATAAAGTTCCCAGCTGCGCCTGAATCTACTAGCGCCTTATGCTGGGAATGCGGGGAAAACCCCGGAAATTCTATAGATAACCACATATGAGCAACAGGGGGCTCTGGGTGAGTCGTGTGCCTACTCACCTGGGATGAACCACCAGTGTTCTGCCTGCTACCTCGACTTCCTGGAGAACCTCCCCAGCACCGACCAGCAGTGTGCCCTCTGCGGCCACAGCTAGTGCAGGGAATGGTCCCCCCTCCAGCCCCCCTCATCGCAGCCCCTCCCAACTCCATGGGTGTTGGGTCTAAGGAGCTGGGGATGGAACTAACGGACCCCAATCCGGACGTCTGCGGGAGGCCAACAGGTTATCCAGCCGGATAGATAAGTCCCCCAGCTGGTCCAGGTTGAGGGTGGTGTCCCTGCAGGCTAGCTCCCTACGAACGTCCTCTCGCAAACTACACTTGTAGTGGTCGATCAGGGCCCGCTCATTCCATCCTGCGCCCGCCGCCAGAGTTCTAAAGTCCAGCGCAAACTCCTGAGCGCTCCTCATCCCCTGTCTCAAATGGAACAAGCGCTCCCCCGTCGCTCTCCCTTCAGGTGGATGATCAAATACTGCCCGGAAGCGGCGGGAGAAGTCCTTGTACTCATCCAGAGTTGGGCCTTCCCTTCCCCAGATGGCATTGGCCCACTCCAGGGTTTTTCCAGTCAGGCAGGAGATGAGGGCACTCACTCTCTTGCGTCCCGAAGGGGCCGGCTGAACAGCTGCCAGGTAGAGCTCCAGCTGGAGTAGGAACCCCTGGCACCCGGCAGCTGTTCCGTCATACGCTCCTGGAAGCGAGAGCCGAATCCCACTGGATCCTGACGACGGATGGGTGGGCATGGGTGTAGGTAGAGGTGCGGGTGGAGGTGGTGTGGCTGGGTTGATGGGAAATCCTCTTCTCTCCCATCTGTCCATGGTCTACAGCACGCGATCCATGGTTGTCCTGAGACTTTGTAACATGGTCGCGTGCTGCTGCACGCGCTCCTCTACTGGGAGACACAGGTTTGAGTGAAAACTGTCTAGTTTACTCAAAAAATACAAGCAAAAGCTCCAACAGTAAAACAACAGTGTGAGGAGAAACACCTCCAACAACCACTGACAACGAACAATCACGGACAAAACAGAAAGGTAAGCCAGAGGGGTAAATAAGGAACATAATAAGGGAATTGAAACCAGGTGTGTGTAATCAAGACAAAACAAAATGAAAAGGGAAACATGGATCGGTGGTGACTAGAAAGCCGGTGACGTCGACCGCCGAACTCCGCCCGAACAAGGAGAGGGGCCGACTTCGGTGGAAGTCGTGACACAATGACAGCCTACCAAAAGGCAAAAGGCCTCCTGCGGGGAAGGGGGCTGGGATTAAAATAACATATAAAAGCATGGTAGCAACACCACATGACAACAACATGGTAGCAACACAATATGGCAGCAGGACAACATGGTAGCATAGACAATAACTAAATGATATGATCATTATTTGAACTGGCTAGCCAACTAACTTAGTGTTAGCTATCTAACAAGCTCAAAACAATTTGTACTTATTTTTTTATGTTGCCTTTAGTTGCCTGGTTTGCTAGATTGACATATACTAAATTCATTTTTAAACGGATGGGTTTATTGGTGTTAAAATTCACCAGTTATGCTATTTTGGACCACCAGGCTGCTGATGTCATGAAACCAGTCGTTTTTGTGTTTTTGCCTTTTCATAATGACAATGACAAGTTTGATGTTGGATGACAATAGAATGTTCATGATGTCACTGTGACAACTGTCTACAGACATGTCTATAGACGTAGTATAAACCAGCCTTTAGTCTTGAAATCTTTAGTTGTTTAGAACACCAACGGACTCACTGTGTTTAGCACATGGCCTCACGTGAATTCTTAAAGAGATGGGTGGGGCTAAGGCTTAAGAGGGTGTGAACAATGCTGAATGGGTGTAGACAAAGAAGAGCTCTCCAGTAGGTGTACCAAAACATTCAATGGGCATTTTCTCAAAAGTTTATCAACTTTCAAAGCAGAATTACTTTCCCATTGTTCCTCAACTGTATGTATGATATACCATTTTCTAGCTCTGAGTCTGTACTTTTGTCCATTGTAAAAACACAATTTCAAATTTTGCTACATAAAACTGACTCGAGGCGGTTGGTCAATTATATTTATATGGGCTATTTTCAGACCTTTTCTGGGTAGCTTATCAGAAATAGACATAATATGGAAAAGAGCAAACAAAGCAAGAGAACAAAATAAACAGCAGTCCATTAATCCGATGGTGTGTGTAAGTGTGTGTATTTGCTGCGGGGTTGAAGATACGAACCCATAGGCTTGGCTCTCTCATCCCTTCCAGGCTTTTGGGAGGGAGGGTGGATATTGAGCCTGTCATAGCGGATGTAAGCAATGTCCCCAGGTGCTCTGACAGCTTTCGTTGCTGGGATAAGTTATTTCCTCTTTTTGCGCAGAGCTTCAGGATAGACCTCATTGAAGAAGATATACGTTCCTCTCAAGTGATTGGCTCTTTCCAGAACAGCTAGCTTGTCCTTGAACCTCAAGAACTTGACCACTATCGGCCTGGGCCCGTCATCTCGGCCTGTGGTGGGTTTTCCAGTCCTATGGGTACACTCCACCTCAGTCTTCATGTGGTCCATCTTCAGTTTCTCCGAGATCATTTCCCTCACTTTGTCCACAGACTCCGTCGAGGGCTCATGTGAACATTCTGCAATTCCATCCACAACCATTTTGTTCCGCCTTGATTTTCCCCTGAGATAGTCTGCTTTCTCCGTAATTATTATCATGGATAATGATGACTTACAGATTGCTGTCATCTTGCCGTTCTGCTGTTTAAACTCATTGAGCTGCCCGCGGGAGAATTGCAAACTGTTCCTCAGGTCCTGGACCTCTCTGGTCAGGTTGTCCATTCTCTTTTTTTGTTGTTGTATTTTTTGTTGTTGGCTTTTTACTCCCATTTTCCCCACAATTTCGATCTTGTCTCATTGCTTCAACTCCCCAACGGGCTCGGCAGGTGAAGGCCGAGTCATGCGTCCTCAGAAACATGACCCTCAAACCACGCTTCTTACCACCAGCCCGCTTAACCCGAAAGCCAGCCGCACCAATGTGTTCAACTGATGACCGAGGTCAGCCTGCAGGTGCCCGGCCCGCCACAATAAATCGCTAGAGCGCGATGAGCCAAGTAAAGCCCCCGCGGCCAAACCCTCCCCTAACCCGGATGACACTGGGCCAATTGTGCACCGCCCTATGGGACTCCCGATCACGGCCGGTTGTGATACAGCCCGGGATCGAACCCGGGTCTGTAGTGACGTCTCTAGCACCGCGATGCAGTGCCTTAGACCGCTGCGCCACTCGGGAGGCTCGGTCGTCCATTCTTTTATTTGTTGTTAACTCCACCAGCATTTGGACAAAACGCTTGAAGATATTTTCTTGTTGTTGTAACAACTATTTTTGTTCATTTAAAAGATCCTTTAGCTATGATAGAGAGATACTACTCTCTTCAACGGTACTCTCGCCGGCTTTGGTCTTTGTCATGGTAGCAACATTGGTTACACTGTTACTCCTCGTAGTTGCAGACAGGACAGGTTGCAGGGAAGATTGAAAACAACAACAACTAACAGCGGGGATCTAGACAGCCACTAGCTGGGACAATTCACGGTCCCAGCCACAATGCCTAATCGCGTCGCGGGCTGCATACAAGCCCACAAGAAAACCCTGCTAGCAACATCACTGGACAGATAGTTGTAGTCCCAGCAACTAATGCCAACCGCATCGCAGGATCCAAACTCAAAAGGTAGCTAGCTAGAAACCAAACTTTTTCAATAGACTTTCAAAACTTTCCAAAACAACAATCTTTCCAAAACCGAGCTCTCCCTCGTTCCACGTTCAATAGGAATCATGATGAAACATAGAGGTGATGGTGGCGGATGAATGGCACGACAATGGTCCTCAGGATCTCGTCAAGGTGTCTCTATGCATTCAAATTGCCATCGATAAAATGCAATTGTGTTCGTTGTCCGTAGCTTATGCCTGCCCATACCATAACCTCACCACCTTGTAATGATCATGCTGTTTGTTCAGCTTCTTGATTTGCCACACCTGTCAGGTGGATGGATTATATTGGCAAAGGAGAAATGCTCACTAAGATGGATGTAAACAAATCTGTGCACAACATTTGAGAGAAATAGGCTTTTTGTGCTTATGGAAAATGTCTGGGATCTTTTATTTCAGCTTATGAAACATGGGACCAACACTTTGCAGCTTGCATTTAGATTTTTGTTCAGTGCTCATGCAGACTTACTGTATGTCCATACAAGGACTTACAGGGCATTCGGAAAGTATTCAGACCCCTTGAATTTTTCCACATTTTGTTACGTTACAGCCTTTCTCTAAAATTGATTAAAAAATGTTTTATAATCTACACACAATACCAATAATGACATAGCAAAAACTGGTTTTTAGAATTTTTGTAAATTTATAAAATAAAAAAACTGAAATATCACATTTACATTAGTATTTAGACCATTTACTCAGTACTTTGTTGAAGCACATATGGCAGAGGTTACACCCTCAAGTCTTCTTGGGTATGGCGCTACAAGCTTGGCACACCTTTTGGCAAACTCCTTTTACTGAGGAGTGGCTTCCGTCTGGTCACCATAAAAGCCTGATTGGTGGAATGCGGCAGAGATGGTTGTCCTTCTGGAAGGTTCTCCCATTCCCACAGAGGAACTCTGGAGCTCTGTCAGTGACCCATCGGTCATTGGTCACCTCCCTGACCAAGGCCCTTATCCCCCGATTGCTCAGTTTGGCTGGGCGGCCAGCTCTAGGAAGAGTCTTTGTGGTTCACACTGTTCTTGGTCAAATTATCCCTTCCATGCATCTAGACACCATCTGTGGTCACCTTCGCCATAACCTCGAGAAAGGGCAGACCAGAACAACAGTTTAGTTTAGGGCATTTCTGATTCAGGAAATCCAGACAAATGATTTACTCTACAGTATGAAAAATTCTTACTAATACCAATATTCTTAATACAGATTTCTAAGACAAATGTCAAAGAGAATAACAACACACAGTTGAATTTCTTTTCTTCCCCAAATTGGCTTATACTCCCCTATCATCTTGGCGGTCCCACCGCAGAGTTACAGGTTCAGGGAATCCTTACCATCCAGCAGACCCAATCTGGTGAGATTTGTATTAAAGCAAGACAAAAACAAACAAACAACACAACAACAGCAATAAACTTCTTCATATATCACTTGATGTGGGGAAAACTTCTGTCCATTTGGTGTAACTGTCAACCATTAGTAACATATATTTTTCCTTTTACAGGCAGGCATGTGAAGAAAATAAATGTGCATATTTACCAAAGGGCCCTAGGGGACTAGTAATTCCCCCTTTGGACACATAACTCACATCGTGATTCACGCGTCCCAAAAAAACAACAACACTGCCTGTTAAATCAAAATTACAACCCTTGATGACTCCATCTTAAGTTAATTGTATCCCATAAGGTGATGGTAAAATAGACTAGAGACAGGTGTCCCTCATTCAGGGGCATCTCTCTCCTTCTCGTGTTCCGAATCACACATAGACCTGTTGATAAATTAGAAACTTCTTCCTAATTATTGTTGTTTCCATATTACATTTAAATGTCACCCAATGTCTCCAGTCATGCTGGTGAGGGTGATCAGGCCTCACCAGAAAGTCAGAACAGAGGTCAGAGGTAATTCAGCCCTATTAAGTGAGTGTTTGTTTCCCTGTACCTCAGACATTATTTAAAGATATTTCAAACATTTTCTGTATTGGGTTTTTCAGTACATTTCTTATGTAGAGAATTTACATGTGTGCAACCCAAACAATATAAACTTAAGAAAATGTCATTTCTGTGTCCTTTATTGTGCATCCTTTCTAACCTATGAAAAACCCACTAAAACCAAAATAACAAGACCCCACACATAAATCAAGCAGAGTATGAACACCACTAATACATATTCATAACAGGTGGGTTGTGTGTGGGTGCTGGCACGTGTGTGGTAAAAATCGTAGGTTAAAAACAAACAAAATGGCCAGGCTTTACCTGTCAAGCTGAATAGGCACCTTCTAAATTAAACAATCCCAGAGCCCCTCTCTTGTAATAATTGTCGTTTTGACCTTTTGCATTGACATACAGTTCAGTACAAACTGTCCCTGGGTCATAAACTAGTCAAAATATAAAACCTGTTGTTTAACCTGTTTAGGACAGACGTTCCGCTAGCGGAACCCCGTTCCGCCTGCGGAACCCCTAGCCAACAGCCAATGGCATCGCACGGCGCGAAATACAAAACCAACTAAAATACCACAATTCAATTTTCTCAAACAATCAACTATTTTACACCATTTTAAAGATAAGACTCTCGTTAATCTAACCACATTGTCCGATTTCAAAAAGGCTTTACAGCGAAAGCAAAACATTAGATTATGTTAGGAGAGTACATAGACACAAATAATTACACAGCCATTTTCCAAGCAAGCATATATGTCACATAAACCCAAACCACAGCTAAATGCAGCACTAACCTTTGATGATCTTCATCAGATGACTCCTAGGACATTATGTTATACAATACATGCATGTTTTGTTCAATCAAGTTCATATTTATATCAAAAACCAGCTTTTTACATTAGCATGTGATGTTCAGTACTAGCATACCCACCGAAAACTTCCGGTGAATTTACTAAATTATTCATGATAAACGTTGACAAAATACACAACAATTATTTTAAGAATTATAGATACGGAACTCCTTTATGCAATCGCTATGTCCGATTTTAAAATAGCTTTTCGGCAAAAGCACATTTTGCAATATTCTGAGTACATAGCTCGGCCATCACGGCTAGCTATTTTGACATCCGCCAACTTCGGGGTCACCTAAACTCAGAATTACTATTAGAAAAATTGGATTACCTTTGCTGTTCTTCGTCAGAATGCACTCCCAGGACTTCTACTTCAACCACAAATGTTGTTTTGGTTCCAAATAATCCATAGTTATATCCAAATACCTCCGTTTTGTTCGTGCGTTCAGGTCACTATCCGAAGGGTGACGCGCGAGTGCATTTCGTGACAAAAAAATTCAAAATATTCCATTATCGTACTTAGAAGCATGTCAAACGCTGTTTAAAATAAATGTTTATGCGATTTTTCTCGTAAAATAGTGATAATATTCCAACCGGGCAACGTTGTATTCATTCAAAGACTGAAAGAAAAACATGGCGAGTTCTCGTGACCGCGCATCTCCGGTCTCACTGTCCCCAGGCTGACCACTTACAAACTCTGCTGCTGTACTTTGCCCAGAGACAGCAGACACCCCATTCCACTTTCTGGCAGCTTTAGAGAGCCAATGGAAGCCTTAGAAAGTGTCACATTACAGCACAGATGCTGTAATGTCGATAGAGATGCAACAGAAGGACAACAAATTGTTAGACAGGGCGCTTCCTGTATGGGATCTTCTCAGGTTTTGGCCTGCCATATGAGTTCTGTTATACTCACAGACACCATTCAAACAGTTTTAGAAACTTTAGGGTGTTTTCTATCCAAATATACTAATTATATGCATATTCTAGTTTCTGGGCAGGAGTAGTAACCAGATTAAATCAGGTATGTTTTTTATCCGGCCGTGAAAATACTGCCCCCTATCCGAAAGAAGTTACAAATCTGCCAGGACCTTCAAAAAGTTGGTGCTGGCTTATCAGCACAATATCCAGTACTAAAATGTTTACTTGGATTTAATTAATTCTGGACACAGTTCCACGTAATGGAACCAGATTATTGTTTTAGTTTACATTACCTTCTTACTTAAATCACTGGTGCTACCCAAACTATAGAATTTTATAATAAATTGTAAAAAAACAATAAAAATAAAAAAATGGCTCATGCAATTCATACCTCTGTTCCAAATTTTCACACAGCCTGTTTGAGTTCAAACTGCGGCTATCTATTGTTCCACAGGAAGCTTATCACTGACCCAAACACCAGATGGCAGCCTCATTTAATATCAGTCCCAATGCACAATCCCTCTGTTAGTCATGTGACCTTGTATTGAAACATTTACTTTTTAAAATGTTAAAATTACTAAGATATTGCACTTCCCTGTGGTTCAGTTGGTAGAGCATGGTGTTTGCAACACCAGGGTTGTGGGTTCGATTCCCACGGGGGGCCAGTACAAAAAAAACAAATGTATGCATTCACTACTGTAAGTCGCTCTGGATAAGAGTGTCTGCTAAATGACTAAAATGTAAAATGTAAAAAAAATATTGCATTATTAGATTGCTATCTGAAAGCTACTAATATAACCATTTGCTTTATTACTTTCACTAGTCTCCATATCTGTTTCCCTCAATTAGGACTCCCTTCTTCCCAATAGGAAGATCTTCTCAATCAATGTTCTGAACTTCCCCCTATTGCAAAGTTTAAAAACAAAACAATTATGATAACTTTCTCCATATTGGAAGGCATTGTTTTAATTTTATTCTACCCTAACAATGTTACTATATATACACTACCGGTCAAAAGTTTTAGAACACCCACTCATTCAAGGATTTTTATTTATTTATTTACTATTTTCTACATTGTAGAGTAATATTGAAGACATCAAAACTATGAATTACCCATGAAGCTGGTTGAGAGAATGCCAATAGTGTGCAAAGCTATCATCAAGGCAAAGGGTGGCTATTTGAAGAATCTCAAATGTTTTGATTTGTTTAACAAATGATTCCAAATGTGTTATTTCATAGTTTTGATGTCTTCACTATTATTCTACAAACGTAGAAAATAGTAAAAATAAAGAAAAACCCTTTAATGAGTAGGTGTTCTAAAACTTTTGACCGGTAGTGTATTTATTTCAAATTTCTGTTGGATATTCACTTTCTGCTTTACACTTATTAAATATCTATTATTTGAAGATTAACAAGTAATGCCTTGGAGGGATCAATATGTATTAACTGGGCTGGCACTGTCTATCAGTCCCCTGTAGATGGAATGCCCTGTCCATAATAAGTCTGGCACCTTAGACAGCATAGACAATTGGTTTTGAATGTCATAATTTGGGATATCGGAATAGTTTTTTCACCACTTACTTACGTCTACATGTGGGTGTGCAGGTTGCATATTATTATTATTTTTCAATTCTTACTTCATCAGATCATCATAATAACCCATTATACTCAATATTATGTTACTTTAACTCTAGTAACCCATTATACATTTGTGTTACATCACAAATTCCTCTACACCAGTGTTCTATTCATACAGGGGTTTAAATATTCACTCTAGTGTTCTATTTAACAGCATATTTAGGAATAATACTCTATTCTTTCACATCTCCATACAGAACCCCAAGACAACGTTATAGATCTGAAAACTCAGCTCACACAGAATTGGTAGGGGTATTCATTATGTTCCCTATATAACTAGACTTAGATATTCACATCCACACGACTCCATGTGCATCTTCAACAATTCTAAATGCCTACAATGACACCTTGTGCTATTATCAGCGGTTCTCAGACCACAGAGACTTTTCTATCGTCACATCCTATGCACCATATGTATCTTCAACGGTTCTTGCCGCTACTTCCTATACACTCTAGTAGTCCCAGACTACGAGGGGCGGTGATGGACGTTATAGATGGAAAAACTCTCTCACGCAGAACTGGAAAACTCAGCTCACATTCACACTGGAGCTAGTCCCCTGACAGCTCTCATTCACTCAGTATGTTATAGCTAAATTTCAATATCTTATTATCCAAATGTCAATCTCATGTTATCTTATTATCCATATGTTCATCTTAATAGTAATAATTTCAATATCTTATTATCCACATTTAAATCTCTTGTTATCTTATTATCCAAATGTCAATTTTAATAGTAATCCTTTCAATCCACTGTCATGATGTGGCCCTTTGGGGGTGTATATAGTGGCTCCCCCCCTCTCTTACTCTACCCACCACAAGTTTTTATTTATTTATTTATTTTTTATTTCACCTTTATTTAACCAGGTAGGCTAGTTGAGAACAAGTTCTCATTTGCAACTGCGACCTGGCCAAGATAAAGCATAGCTGTCACGTCCTGACCAGTAAAAGGGGTTATTTGTTATTGTAGTTTGGTCAGGGCGTGGCAGCGGGTGTTTTTCTGTGGGTTTGGGGTTATATTCTATGTCCTTTTTTCTATGTTTTGTATTTCTTTGTTTTGGCCTGGTATGGCTCTCAATCAGGGACAGCTGTACTTCGTTGTCGCTGATTGGGAGCCATACTTAGGTAGCCTGTTTTCCTTTGGGTTTTGTGGGTGGTTATTTTCTGTTTAGTGTTGTTACCTGACAGAACTGTTTTGGCTGTCGTTCGTTTCTTGTTTTGTTTAAAGTGTTCCATTAAAATATTATGATGAGCACTAACAGACATTACAATAGCAATTCGACACATACTACAACACAGAGTTACACAT
This sequence comes from Salmo trutta, assembly GCF_901001165.1. Lineage (NCBI taxonomy): Eukaryota > Metazoa > Chordata > Actinopteri > Salmoniformes > Salmonidae > Salmo > Salmo trutta. The sequence continues at coordinate 7,940,797 of NC_042965.1, forward strand.
GGAATAAACAAAACATACAGTCAATAATACAGTAGAACAAAAGAAAACAAAAAGTCTATATACAGTGAGTGCAAATGAGGTAAGTTAAGGCAATAAATAGGCCATGGTGGCAAAGTAACTACAATATTGTCACGTCCTGACCAGTATAGGGGTTATTTGTTATTATAGTTTGGTCAGGACGTGGCAGGGTGTGTTTGTTTTATGTGGTTTGGGCTATGTCTTTAGGTAGAGGGGTGTTTGGTTTATGTGGTTCGGGGTTTGTTAGTCTATGTTCTATGTTAGTATATTTTCTATGTTCTATCTAGTCTTTTGTATTTCTATGTGTAGTTAATTGGGGTTGGACCTTCAATTGGAGGCAGCTGGTTATTGTTGCCTCTGAGGGTCCTATAATTAGGAGTTTGTTTTTCATGGGTTTTTGTGGGAGATTGTGCTTGTTTAGCTATGTGCCTGACAAGACTGTCCAGTTCGTTTGTGTTTTGTATACGTTTATTGTGTTGTCCTTCTTCACCAAATAAAAAGAAGATGAGTATATATTTTCCCGCTGCATGTTGGTCTCTAACCTACGACACCCGTGACAAATATAGCAATTAAACACTGGAATGGTAGATGTGCAGAAGATGAATGTGCAAGTAGAGATACTGGGGTGCAAAGGAGCAAGATAAATAAATAAATACAGTATGGGGATGAGGTAGGTAGATAGGTGGGCTGTTTACAGATGGGCTATGTACAGGTGCAGTGATCTGTGAGCTGCTCTGACAGCTGGTGCTTAAAGCTAGTGAGGGAGATATGAGTCTCCAGCTTCAGAGATTTTTGCAGTTCGTTCCAGTCATTGACAGCAGAGAACTGGAAGGAAAGACGACCAAAGGAGGAATTGGCTTTGGGGGTGACCAGTGAGATATACCTGCTGGAGCGCATGCTACGAGTGGGTGCTGCTATGGTGACCAGTGAGCTGAAATAAGGCGGGGCTTTACCTTGCAGAGACTTGTAGATACTATGACAGGTCATAAATACCTGGTAGAAACTGATATGCAGTATTGAGGGAGAGACAACAAAGAGAGACTTGGCCAAACTCCTAATCCCCAAAATGGGAGAATTAAACAATATTTCTACTTTTGAGAATGTGTGAATGGTCTATGGACACTTAAGCAACAGTTATGATGAGTCTGTTTCATTTGGGGATCTCATGAAGGACAGGAAACACACAACTGTACCTCTTACAGTGTACATTTCCCAGCTGTCAGGTTTACATCTAAATATTGTGAAACGTATGTGATTAAACGTGAAACTATTTGTGAAAAGATGTAATGTGATGTTAACCTTCTAAATGAGAGTATGAATTTTCAAATAAAGATTAACTAGTCAGTGGCCACACCCCTTTGAGCCCAGACATCACATCAGGCATCATTGAACAGGGTATAAAATACCATCCAACAAAATATACATTGAGTCAGAGAACGCCGGGACGGTGTCCCCACGTTGGAATGTCTACAATTCTACGGGCCACGGAGACCATACAGCTGTAGTTTTGGATACATGGCTAGAAATGGTTCAACTCTGAGACTATCAATTCACTACAGAAGGAGGAAATTCTAGACGACACTAATTACTAGTCTGCAGCTAGAAATGACGTAAACCTAGAACGAGAATACCGACAACCGCCGAAGCACCTATCTATGAGAACATTTCTGAATGGTACTCTGAAGTATCCACCCTAACCACCTACAACCGCGAAAGACATTGTGACTTTTGGGAAAGTTAACTGAAACTCTACAGGACACTTGAGGATTTCAACAGAGAAGACAACAACGACATATGGGCGTAAATATATACCTTGCAATTATTCTCGAATGAGCGGCCGTTCATATGCAAAGGATTAGCATTTCAATGATTATAGTTATCCACTGTGTGTAGTGAATCCATTTTGTCTTTCCCGTTCTTTCTCAGTCCCCTTTCCTTTGTCTACCAAGCTGTCATATCGGCTTAGCCCACTAGAGACTTTTCTATCATTGTTAGTAACCAATATCTACTGTTTGTTTGTTATGTATTTCTGTGAAATAGTTAGTTAGTAAATAAATAATTAAGCCAATTTGTATTTTGCTGATTCATTATGGAAACGAGGGTTTGTGCAGATATCCAAAAGTTTGTGATGTTGAGTAATGAGAACTGATGAGGTAATAATAATAATTCATTAATAGAAGACTAATTGATAGGATATTAAAATATCTGAAGAGTTATATTTGGGAAATTATATCTCTAATGCCAAACATTTTCCCATGGTGCCCCGACTTCCTAGTTAATTAATGTTTACATGATTAGTTTAATCACGTAATAATTAAACTTAGAGAATTGATTTGATAATATACAGTCTTCACATTTAATGATAGTCCAGACACGACACCATTTATTATCCAAATTATCTATATCTCACAATCACACTGTCACGTCCTGACCAGTTTAGGGATTATTTGCTATTGTAGTTTGGTCAGGACGTGGCAGAGGGTATTTTGTTTATGTGGTTCGGGGTGGTGATTTTTGTAGTAGGGTGTTTGATTTATTATTTCCGGGTTTTGGTCTATGTTTTGTATCTCTATGTTCTTTCTGGTTTGTGGTAGTTCTATGTGTAGGTTAATGGGGGGTTGGACTCTCAATTGGAGGCAGGTGCTTTCTCGTTGCCTCTGATTGAGAGTCCTATATATGGGTAATTGTTTGGTGTAGTGTTGTGGGAGATTGTTTCTTGTTTTGCTGAGTGTGCATGACAAGACTGTTTTGTTGTTTGTGCGTTCTTCGTTTGTTATTTTGGTGTTTCTTTTATTTATAATAAATACAAGATGAGCATCCACATTCCTGCTGCGTTTTGGTCCTCCATTCCCGACGACAACCGTTACACACACAACTTTCACATCCACATTCCCTTAGTACTATTCCCAAATACACTCGGTAATCTCCCTTATTACCCATATTCATCTTCAAGAATTCTCTTATCATTACTTTCTAGGCACCATATACACATATATTATAACACCACGTGTTATTTTTGGGCTGCAGACCACGTAGACAGTTCTTTTATAAATGCCAACAGGCAGCTGTCAGCGGGGCTTTCCATGGTACCGTGACTTTCCCTCGCTCTAGACTTCTTAATAAGACTAGCTCTAGCCTTCTTCTGTCATATGTATCACTGAAGCATTTTCTCTATAGTCTCTGAAGTCGCCATAGTCTCTACAGTATCTATACTCTCTATAGTATCAATAGTCTCGCATATCTATAGTCTCAGTAGTTTATGTAATCATAAATACTATGGTTCCTATAGATTGTATAGTCTTGCCGCATACATAAAGAATAACACACACTTTCACACATTCACTTAGTAACTCCACACTCACACAACTTTCCCATCCACATTCACTTCGTGCTATTACTTGACTTAGGACTAGTGGTACCCCCTTCTACATATTTATGTTTAGTTCAATTGGTTTTATATGTTTTTACATTTTTTATATACATTTATTTAAATTGACTTACCAAAATCAGAAGACATGTCCCTCAATTGTTCACAGATGATGTGTCTCCTCCTCGGCAGCTCACAGTAAGGGTCTGGTCTGTGTGGGTCTCATCCTCTTTTGGTCAGAGAATTTCCCTCACGATACATAAAATGCACCACCTGTTTTCCTTGCAGACCCCCACTGGAAAGCTCCGCATGCCGAATCAGTCATCGTAGTTCGTGACGCCAAATTGTCATTGAAATTCTACACATTGACACTCAAAGTCAATCTTAAATGAATCATTGTTTATTATCAGCGTGTTGGAGAGGTTCCAACCAACTCATTACATTTACATTTAAGTCATTTAGCAGACGCTCTTATCCAGAGCGACTTACAAATTGGTGCATTCACCTTATGATATCCAGTGGAAGGAGCTTGTTCCACCATTGGGGTGCCAGAGCAGCGAACAGTTTGGACTGGGCTGAGCGGGAACCGTGCTTCCTCAGAGGTAGGGGAGCCAGCAGGCCAGAGGTGGATGAACGCAGTGCCCTTGTTTGGGTGTAGGGCCTGATCAGAGCCTGAAGGTATGGAGGTGCCGTTCCCCTCACAACTCAATGCACCAAGTACACATGTCAATCAGGAGCTCTCCTGGGGCAGCCCTGTTAGTTCTCTTATATACAGACAAGTTATTTGGATGATTTAACTTATTCATCATTCAGAATTAATTCATCATTAATTTTTGCTTCATTCATGTGAACGACCAAAACTGGGTCATGCATGTGATAGACCAATACCTCATGAGGCATCTTCTCTCTAAGCTGAGACAATGAAACTGAGATATCGTTCTCAAAACAAGGGTCTGGGCGTACCGCTAAATTGCAAATACTGATAGTGAAGATTCGTTCAATCAGTCACTTGCATGAACACAAAAATAGTTATAAGAAAACCACATGAATAGAACACAGACATTGGTTAATAGAAAAGCACAAACAATAACATTTTCCATCACAGGGTAACCATGGTAACAGTCTGATGTTACAAGCAACACTGATACCTGCTCCCACAGTCAAGAACAAGCCGGAGATAATCACCCCCGCACACACTGGTTGAATGAACGTTGTTTCCACATTTAAATGAAATTACATTGAGCCAACGTGGAAGAGATGTTTTATTGACGTCCGTGCCCAGTGAGAAACCATTTAGAACAGATAAAATGATATGTTTTATGCACCGGAATAATTAGGACAAACTATTACCAGGTCTTAACCGCTATTCCAAAAAGCAGCTACATAAAAAGTTAATTTCATATCACAAAATTACACATTCTCGTTTATTCTTCAGTTGCTGTTATGGAATTATCAAGGCTCAAGGCGAGACCCAGGTGCAGACACAGGAGGCAGATGGTTGGAGTCTTACAATGTTTATTAATCCAAAAAGGGGTAGGCAAGAGAATGGTCGTGCACAGGCAAAAGGTCAAAACCAGAGTCCACTAAGTACCGAAGGGCAGGCAGATTCAAGGTCGGGGCAGGCAGGATGATCAGGCAGGCGGGAAAGTAGTCCAGAGTCAGGCAGTGGTCAAAACCGGGAGGACTAGCAAAAGAGAATAGAAAAGGAGTACGGGGGAAAACATGCTGGTTGACTTGATCTAACATACAAGACGAACTGGCACAGAGAGACAGGAAACACAGGGATAAATACACAGGGGAAAATAAGCGCCACCTGGAGGGGGTGGAGACAATCACAAGGACAGGTGAAACAGATCAGGGTCTGACAGGAATGGTCAATGGGCGCATGGATATAATGATTACAGAAGCTACATCTCAAAAGTGCAATACAGAATCTAGTATGCTCCAATGATGTATTGGTAGGCTCTGGTACAGTCCTGAGCTACACTTTTATGGCTCTGACTGTACCAACAAAATGTGACAAACACATTTAGTGGAACAAAATGCAAAGGTATATGTAGACATTCTATAATTAATTAATTCAGCCACATTTCTGCCTGTCAAGTTATCGCAGGTTCAGAGAAATGCTTGTTTCTAGCTCCTAAAAATACAAAGACAATACACAAAGCCCCCCCCCCCCCCCCTTTTTTATAATTAAGAAATTAAGAAATAGAACGAGTAATGTCAGAGTCCGGAAAATATATACAGTACCAGTCAAAAGTTTGGACACACTTACTCATTCAAGTGTTTTTCTTTATTTTAACTACTTCCTACATTGTAGAATAATAGTGAAGACATCAAAACTATGGAATCATGTACTTTCCAAAAAAGTGTTAAACAAATCAAAATATATTTTAGATTCTTTAAAGTAGCCACCGTTTGCCTTGATGACAGCCTGGGTACCAGGACGACGGTAAGGGACCTTCCAAAGGGTGGAACCTCCTGGGGTTGGTCAGTGAAGATATAATAGTGGACTCTGAGCCCAACAAAATACTTCTGCTCTGCTTTTGCCAAAAATGTACCAAGGAAGCGAATGTACCTGCAAATCAGAGGTGTTCAATAAGTGAAGTTTCAATAAGAAAAGCAGGCATTATAATTTGTTGTTGAATTCATCAATCCCTTTACTTTCCAACAGCTAAAACCGTAGTTGCTATAGTGAGGTTTAGCGGTGGTCATTAATGTCTGGATTGAAGGTGCCCTCCAAGATGACAGGGGCCAACCACAGCATCACTGTCAGAACATCTGCTCTCCTGCATTGTAAAAGGAAGTCAGATACAGAGATTCATGATCATAGAAAACACTGTCTTTTACATTTGGCATATTGCTTTTCTTTTTCTATTAGTTTTAGGGAATTCATAATTTGATGTTTGCAAACAGAGTGAAAACCTTTGATTCATCATTGTGGGCTTTGTGTAGACATGTCTATAAAGAAAATGGTTGATTGCGTTCCAATAATGGAAATGAGGTGTTGTATTACAGAAAATAAGAGTCCACTAATGACTCAGCCATCAGGAGACGTGACCTCTACTTTTCTTTGTCTCCGGGTTTCTTGGACATCAATTTTGTTTCCTTGCCCAGTGACCGATTGATCCCTCACTCTGAAAAAAGTCATCGATGGCCATTTTGCTTGAATGTTAAGCATATCATTTAGTGGAGGAGAAAGTTGAGAAGGGAACTCCACACTCACGTGTAATAGCATGTCCACTATGAGTGCACACTTACCCTGTAGTAGTTGAAGAGATTTCAGATGAGTGATGCTGTTGGGCTATAAGAGAGAGTAGTATTGTACCTGCGGAGGATACAGTCTCTGTTTTAGAGTTGGCCACATACCCACACAGTGAAGTTAGTGTTTCTAATTCAAAATTCTTTATTCATGCTGAATATTAACAGCCATACCTAAAAGTCGACCAAACAAACATAATTAATTCAATTTAAAATGAACGTTGTCCCTCACTACTAATAATTCAGTATCAGTAGACCACTATTCCTTCAAGTGCAAGATCAGTGTGCTCACTTACCCAAGACTAATGTAGCTGGAGTCCTGATGGCTAACCGGGAAGACCTAACAGTAGTGGAAAAAGTACCCGATTGTCATACTTGAATAAAAGTAAAGATATCTTAATAGAAAACGGCTCAAGTAAAAGTGAAAGTCACCCAGTAAAATACTAATTAAGTAAAAGTCTTAAAGTATTTGGTTTTAAATATACTTAAGTATCAAAAGTAAATGCAATTGCTAAAATATACTTAAGTATCAAAAGTAAAAGTAGAAGTATAAATCATTTAAAATTCCTTATATTAAGCATAACAGATGACACAATTAAAACAAAAATACGGATAGCCAAGGGCACACTCCAACACTCCAACACTCAGACATAATTTACAAACAAAGCATTTGTGTTTAAGGAGTTTGCCAAATCAGAACAGTAGGGATGACCATGGATGTTATCTTGATAAGTGTGTGAATTGGGCCATTTTCCTTTTCTGCTAAGCATTCAAAATGTAAAAAGTACTTTTGGGTGTCAGGGAAAAGTACATTATTTTCTTTAGGAATGTAGTGAAGTAACAGTAAAAGTTGTCGTAGTAAAGTAAATTACATATCCCCCCAAAAAACTACTTAAGTAGCAGTTGAAAGAATTTTTACTCAAGTACTTTACACAACTGAGACCTAACGTGTCATGTTTCTGTTAATGAGCAAACATTTACATTTGAATTAGTAGGCTCTCTATCATATACATTTTATAGGACCAAAATGGGTTTTTAGAAAATCACAAGCACAAAATAATGCCAACTGCGGTGCTCTTCTTCCGTTGAGGATTTGTAGTGTATCAATCCTATATTGTGCTCTACAGCTCTGTCCTCTAATATCATTGGCTGCTAAAATCCAGAGCTGGGATTATGTTCATTTTGGATATGGGCTTTCACATTCCATATGTAGTTTCAAAACAGAATTTCATGACGAATATCCAGATCTGATTTCACTTACATACCAGGCTTGTGATACACAGTATATGGATACGTATAAAATCATCATAATAGTGTAGTATCAATGTCACAGTTTCATGTTGTGTGAGCTAAAACGATCAACTAATATATCAATGCAGCTCTTGCACTGTGCATGTTTTGTTATAGACGTTTGATAAGGGATTAGTGATAATGGTGTTCTTCCGGTAATATTCTATTCACGTGTTGGAGAGAGCTAGAGTGTGTGTTGCGATAAAACCCTGGAGTCAAATTATTGAACTTTCAAACCTTCACGCTTTATTCCTTCAACTGTCTTTATCCAACGGAATCAGGAACATCATCCTCATCTTCTAACAGTCACATTCTCAGAAAGGTTTACAGTAATAAAAAGCTCATCATGGGTAATTTTCTTTAGAATGATAACGTTTACTTAGAACAAAAATAACAATTTCTACCAAAAATATTCAAACAATGTTAATATACAATAGTCATATATTTCCTTTGAAATATACATAGATTTGTTCAATTTGGATAGGTCATACTCCCTCTCTTTGCTTCATGATTTCCATGCAACAATTGATTCTCCACCACAAGCCACTGAAACATCAACTCTGATTAAAACATGTTTTACTCATATTTCCCCACTCTTTCCAGTTCAATGATGGTTGCCAGGAAACAAATAGGCTATGCAGCAAAGTAAGGAAACGTGAATTTGAGAGTAAGAGAAACTTGGCATTAGTAGGCCTCAGCAGTGATTACAACCATCTCCATTCAGAAAACAAATTGGCTAAGTGCAGTATTTCAGTGTGAACAAACTTAGATGTACGACAAGAAGAAAAAAAACTGTTTCATAAAGAATACTCTTCACTCTTTAAACTTTTCTTAGATAGTGATTTTGTTTTTTTGGTATATGTTCTTTTAGCACTGGCTTTCAGAATGAGAGCCAGAGAGGAACTCTCTCTTTGTTTCATCGTGGCAAGGCGACGAGAGGCTTGGCGCCCGCAAACAATGTTTCAGAATGCAACAGCACCGTGAGACTGAGGTTAGCGCGGCGGGTGGAGGGTCCCAATACTACAGCCAGGTGTGCTCCAGCTGTCCTGGTTGTGGCTCAGCAAGCAGTGACTATTTTAAGCAGGGCGTTGGCTAGAAGGCAGCTCAGCATGGCGGCCAGGCTGACGTAGGAGGCAGAGGCACCGCTGCAGCCCCTCTCTCCCTCGCAGAGCAGCTGCTCACACAGCACCCCCTTGTACTCTGGCAGACACAGACACTTCTGGTTCTGGAAGCAGGTGCCTCCATTCTGGCACAGCAGGAACTCATCATCGCAGACGTTGGCTACGAGAGGAGACAGGGAGGAGATGGAGAAGAAGGAGGGAGGAAACAAAGTGAATAGGATCAGTGTGACCACTGAATGCCTCAAGCCTAGAAACACTACAGGACACCCTGAGAAAAGTTCGCTGGTTTTTGCAACGAGTACTATACATTAACAAGACACTTGTTTTGACCTTACCTGTACGGTTTACATTTTCTGTTGAATGACTGATTATACAGTAAAGCTTGCCAGATTGTTACATGACCTTGAAAGGAGTCATAGAGCTCACTGTGCATTGATTACCATTCAATTGGCAAACTGCTCAACTTTAGGCTACTGGTCTTAACTTTACCTTTCATTTAACTTCACCTTCGCACACCCCTACTTACGGGAGCAACCTTGTCTCCAGCTGTATCCAGGCAGGCAGTCCTCACACTTCGGCCCAATGGAGCCATCTCTACACTGGCAGAACCCTGTGTCGTTGCAGCGAGCATGGAAGGATCCCAGCTGATTACAATTACACTCTGCACAAAGGGATTAACAACACATTGCTGCTTTAGTGAGGGTAGAAATACAGTATATGTAAGATCAGTGCTCATCAATCTAGTTGAAACAGTAGTTTCACAAGCCCTGGTCACATGTACCTACATAAACATAAACAGGTCAGTGGTAGGCTATTGGTTTGATACTGACGACTCTATGAACATTTAATCTCTTTACCTAAAGGAACAATGTAGGCGTTGTCGGTTTTTACTTGTTCCCTAAGGCGTCTCTCTCACCCTGAGGAAACTATGACAGCCTGAGGCATTGCTTTACTATTTCTCTGTAATACCTGCTTCAAGCCATGTTCTCTAGTACATGTCTTGTTTTCTGCCTGAAGACTTTAGGCCCACTTCACAGCTGCATCTTATAACACTGGCACTGAATTCTGTGACAAACTTATTTGGATCAAATGTCATAAAATGTGTGTTTTAAGAGTTCAGCTGACGACATTGTTTAATTATTGAGAAAAACATCTGCTTTGCCCAAGCGGAAACCGGTATGTCGGTTGTGTTCATTTGGCACCAAACATAATAACTTTCCAAGTAAGAAATGTTCATTTTTGTTTCTGTTGCAAAACATTGTCTGTTGCATGTCCAAATGAACACGACCCAGTTGTGTGTGAGTGAGCCTCCAGTAGGTGTCAGTATGCCATTGTGTCATTCCTGATCAGTACTGTGCTGTGGTAGTGCAATAGTATGTGTAGTAGTATTTGTGTAGTGAAATGTTACTACACTGATGAATGGCTCTGATATTACTTTAAGGTAAAAATAATAATGGGTTTAAAAAAAGTGAAGACTATTTATTTTAAATGTATATAAAAATCAGTAATAAACCATTAAAACTCATTGGTTGAAATTGTAATTTTCTTGCTGTCCAAATAAATAGTTTATAAATGCACCCGAACGTTACATGTTGTTTAAAATTGTTGATTGTTAAATACAATTTTGACACTGGCTGTATTCTTTAGGTGTACAGTTATTTTCACCTTACCCAATGATAAGTGGGGAGTGAAATAGGATGCATGGGCACCACCAAACACAACTCTAATACATATGGCAGAAGATATGTAAAAGTACACTTACAACTGGCCTCTTTAGAAAGGGTACCTTCATGTAAATTGTTCCATGTGCTGCTTTACAAACTTTGTAGACTGATTTCATTTAGATCCTGCATGTGTAATTGTAATTCCTTAGCATTTTATAAAGGCTGCTATGGTATGAATGTTTATGTTTTCAAACCATTTCTAAATAAATGATCAGCTAGCTATTATGATTCTCTTTAGCTGTTAGTATGGTCAAAGGATAATGCTTTAATCCTGTTGAGCTACAACGGGTCATACAGGAGACACATAACAGAGATTTGCAGGTAATTAGTAGGGATTGAAGGCAATACAAAATTATAAGCCGTCTTGTTATGCCTTTATCAACATCTTCATCAACATTTCATATCATTGTGTAAATGTGCATGAAGAAAGTCAGTGGTAAAATGCTGTATGTGTGGACATGTCAGTGATGGGCAAACGGGTTAACCTCTTCGTAGTTGTTTATAGTGAGTGCGTTTAGGGTGGAGTTTGCGTGGTGAGACAGTGAGGAGAGATCCTAACTGACCTATACAAACGTTCTCATCGTCCAGCTCGGCAGAGACATTCCGGAAGAATCCCAGTCGACAGTGCTGACAGTTCTGCCCCCTAGTGTTGTGTTTACAGCTGACACAAGTCACGATGTTGATAAAGTCAATATAACTGCAGCGGTTCGAGTGGCCATAGCACTCGCAGTCTGACAGGGGGAAAGAGCAGAGTAGGGTTAGTACAAGGTACTAAGCACTCATAGAGATTTAGGTATACCCCAAAACTGTTTCACTCATCATACAAAAGCCAAATAGGCAAGACATAGCAAGCTCCATAGACCTGAAGTATGCTGAGTTCAGAAACCAGTTCCTGACTTTGTGGCCAAATGGGAAATCACTTGACCTCAATAAGCTCAAATCTGCCGTATTCAACCAGCTAACAATCAGGCCTCTGAATACTGCACATTGATTTACCAAGGGATATAAAAAATAATAATGGTAGAGCAAATATACCAAAGTGTCAATTTAGTTTGCATTATATATTTTTTCGATTGATTCACACCGAATTAAAAAATATATATATCATAATGGAGCTTATAATGCTTTAGGAGTTTGTTCCATCATACTACAAGAATCTGAATAAAATAGTTTTTAATGCTAATGTACAATACGATTTAGCTGATAGTTTAGTTATTTAATCGGGCATCATGTTACATCTCTTTGTTTAGAGGGGATTCATTATTGACACGCTGTTTTAAAAAGATGCTGCTGGTGCAATATGAAGACCTGCTGTACCACAGAGTAGAGCAGTGGGACAGGGGGCAAAAACAGATCATCAAATATGAATGGGCCTCTTACCCTACAGATTGTTGAAAGAATGGTCACTATCTCACAAATGAATCCACAGTTAACACAGCCATCCACACAAATGACACTATAACATCCGTTGCGACACAGACCCTATAGGTTCTGAGATTTCATTACAAGTTCACAATAAAAAGGTAACGACAGTAATACTATAACTGGAGGGGAAATAAGTTGCTTACCTGATGAAGCAAACAAAACCCAAACGTGCAACATAAAAAAGCATGGGGGAAAAAAAAGACAAATGAATGAAGGACAAAGACTGGACAAACTTTGGTCATTTTTCCACAGTTCTCTAGTCCAAACAGATTCCAAGGTTCAGTGTGCTTACCTTGAAACTGGACGTATGCAACCTTAGACTGGCTGTATTTGGACCCACCAGGAATCAACAGTTTTACAACCGCTTGGGAAATAAAGCATCTATTTAACTGTGTTATAGATAATACTAACATGCCAATGTGTACAAGCCTCTACTACACAGTGTCTGAAATATCACGGCTATTCAAATATACAATTGATGCCAAAGGAATCCTGAAACACAATAGGGTGCCAACTGCTCAGACATCTTGCATGATTCACAGATAAAGACCTCATACATTCCATAAACCATTGAAATCTACACATTAACACACTGTATTGTATATTACCACAGCGTTTAGTCATTCACAAAGTGTAGATATTCATTCCTCTACAAGAACAACATCTCAGTCCCAATCAGACAATCCATCTCACCAGCAATAAAATGCCTACCTGGGTTGTGTTTATTAGGGAACGTAACAATTCTTTTATTTTAAAATGTAAACATAAAACGAAATGAGCTTCAGTCCGTTTTCTCCCGTTTAGTGCCAAATCAACACAACCCTGAAGTGATCTGAATCATAGTCCATAGCAAAGATGTTTAGTTTGCATTACTGGTTCAGCTACAGCTGATGAGTGGAGTCTGAGTGGTGACAGAATCACCCACACAATACTATGTGACATATTCTGTACCACATGATCCTTGTCAACAGCAAAAATACATTAGCTTCTCTAGGTTTGACAAACACACAGACTACTCCTAATGCTTGTCAGCAGCCTGGTGCTTTGAGTCAATAGCCTCATGAAACCATGGATCAGGTATCCTACTGGGACATGGGCTCATCCAAAAATGGCTCAATGCTTTTCCGCTCCTATTTTGTCCATCAATTATCTGTTTGCACTCTGACCCCCAGTGGGAATGTTTTCCTATAGCAACCAGGTGACTAACACTCCAACTTCAACCCCATTGAGTTGGTTCAGGGAATTCAACATGAATGGTTACTGACACCACTACAAATTGACATGCTAATGTAAAGGACGTCACGCTGCTTGCTTAGCGAGTACCGCTTCCTCCTGATTCAGGCTTGAACCCGGGACCTCTGCCTCGCAAACAAACATGGCCGCCCTCCTGAAGCGTCTTACCCAGCTAGCTGTTCGGCGGCGCGAGTGGAGTTTCACAGATCCCCATCTGCTACCTTCACCCCCCAAATTCTCTCCACAGGGACCCCAGCGTTGAGCTGAGTGCAACTGCAGATCTGAGTCAATTTGCACCGCTGCTTGCTTAACGACTACCACTTCCTCCTGATTCAGCTCATATCAAGGCTTGAACCCAGGACCTCTGCCTCGCAAACACACATGGACCCCCCCTTCTGAAGTGTCTACCTAGTCGCGCCATCAAAAAGCTAGCTGTTCAGCAGCGCAAGTGGAGACACTTCAGGCTGAGGAGTGAGTTTCACAGATCCCCATCTGCTTCAATAACAGAGTTGAGTTGTTGGATCATGCTAAAATATTTTTTAAATCTGACACAACTATCTTTTGTAGCACACACAACATACAGTACAAATACTACTAGACTACTGTTAATCAATATACCTTTTTTCTCATTGTCTTTCGTTTCAAAATCTTTTTTTTTCTCATTCTCTTCCTCTTTGCTTTCCCCTTTGGCTTCAGTTATGGGGGTAACTGTGTACACCGGAGAGATTGAGAGATCAGGAAAAAAAGCAACTTCAAACTTTTTACTCATTCTTTATTCATGTTGAGTGAACCTTTAGATAATGGCTTCGTCAAATGGTTGAGACAATAAGGCAACACCTCGTGTGAAGCTCATAAAACCTTACTGACACAACTGCCTATTAGCAGCATATAGACTGCATACACAACTGTACATTAGAGGATAACATTGTTCAGTCTAAATATACCACTGGGCAAAAATTGGTTAATTCAACGTTGGCTCCACATCATTTTACCAAAAATATTCTGTTATGTTGTTGAATCAATATGGAAAACGGATTGGTTTTCCAAAAACTCATCAACGTGGGGGAATTGTCTTTTTTTCACCCAACTCTGAATCTAATCCAATGACATGGTGAAATGTGTTATTGATTTCACATTATTTGACAAATTTAAAATCAAAACTAGACGTTGAAATTACGTCCGTGCCCAGTGGGATGGTTCCTTCAATATTTGCAGTTTTACCATAGTTTACTGATGGAATATGCATACACTTGTAAATGAAAAAAAAATAGGAGGGAATTGTTGCTATATCACAGTGTACCTTTTTCCTCTTTAACATTTTCTTCTTTATTTTCCACTTTCTCACTGCCCCCAGCATCAGGCATTGGAGCGGCAGCATCAGGAGCTGGTCCTGAATCAGGAGCTGAATCAACTGAATCAAGAGCTGGTCCTGCATCAGGGGCTGGATCAACAGCATCATCAGGAGCTGGATCAACTGTATCAGGTGCTGGATCAACTGAATTAAGAGCTGGTCCTACATTAGGAGCTGGATCAACTGAATCAGGAGCTGGTCCTACATCAGGAGCTGGATCAACAGCCTCAGGAGCTGGTCCAGCATCAGAAGCTGGATCACCTGTGTCAGGAGATGGGGTAGCAGGATCAGGAGCTGCTGAAGATGAGCCTGGAGCTGTAGTAGCTACATCAGGTGCCAGGGTAGCAGCATCAGATGTTGAGGTATCTGTGTCAGGTGCTGGAGTAGATTTGTCTGGAGCTTGGGTGGTGTCTCCACCCGGTGTACGGGAAAGAGGATCAGGTGCTGAGGAAACCGTGTCGGGAGGTGGAGGAACTGCTCGAGGTGTTGAAGGAGCTTCATCAGGTCGTGAGGTCAGTCCATCAGATACTGAAGTAGCCACGTCAGAGGCGGGTGTCTCTCCCTCAGATGCTGGAATAAATGTATCATCAGGGGGTGAGGTAAATCCATCAGATGCTGGAGTAACTGTGTCCGATGCCAGAAAGGGCACACCAGATGTTGAAGTGAATACATCCGATGCTGAAGTAACAGTGCCAGAAGTTGTGGTAAATATGTCAGATGTTGAAGTCATTGTGTCAAATATTGTAGTACTTGTGTCAGATACAGTACTTGTGTCAGATACAGTACTTGTGTCAGTTGTTGTAGAACTTGTGTCAAAATAAATATTTGTGTAAGATGTTGTAGTACCTGTTAGAAATGTAGTACTTGTGTAAAATGTTGTGATACTTGTGTCTGATACTGTGGTAGTTGTGTCAGATGTTGTGGTACTTGTGTCAGATGTTGTGGTACTTGTGTCAGATGTTGTGGTACTTATGTCAAATGTGTTAGTACTAGTGACAGAAGGTGTAATACTAATGTCAAATATTGTAGTACTTCTCTCAGTTGTTGTGGTACTTGTGTCAGATGCTGTGGTACTTGTGTCAGATGCTGTGGTACTTGTGTCAGATGTAGTAGTACTTGTGTCAGATGTAGTAGTACTTGTGTCAGATGTAGTAATACTTGTGTCAGATGTAGTAGTACTTGTGTCAGATGTAGTGGTACTTGTGTCAGATGTAGTGGTACTTGTGTCAGATGTAGTGGTACTTGTGTCAGATGTAGTGGTACTTGTGTCAGATGTAGTGGTACTTGTGTCAGATGTAGTGGTACTTGTGTCAGATGCTGTAGTACTTGTGTCAGATGCTGTAGTACTTGTGTCAGATGCTGTGGTACTGGTGACAGAAGTCGCTGTGTAAGAAGTTGTCGTTGTGCTGTCAGGTGTGAGAGTAAATCCAACTGATGTTGGAGTGGTTGCATCAGATGATGGTGTGACTGAGTCAGATGTGGCATCAGCTGCATCAGATGATTGAGTAACTGCAATTGTGTACAGAAAAATCACACCAATCAGTTGTTAAGATGGCATACCACTGCACCGTTATATTTATAATATTTTGATGTTTGCTCGCTGGCATCGTCGTGTGATATCTACAGCATTCAACTTTTCCCTATTTCTGTCAGTATCAGTAGAAATGGGATACTCCATGCCCAGATATCATCACTTCCCCTGCATCTGCCCTGTGGCTACTCCTCAAGGACACGGCTCCGTGCCTCCATCCTGTTATGGTTTCATGTATCTATCTACTGTATCTATCTCCACAGGCTCTGTAACTTGCCTGATTTGCTCTCCCTTACCACGACCTGTCTTCTCCCGGCTTGTGAAATATTTAGCAGCTGTTCATTCAATTGGTATTCAGAAATAGATCAGAAAAGGCTTGAGCTTTGGCCCCCAGCACAGTATTGCTGGCTCGATGCTGTGCTCCAGAAAAAGATGCTACACAAAGATAGCGTTTTTAATGATTTATCGCTCCTGGCTGCTGATTGTGTCCAGTGGCAGCACTTTCCTTGTGAACAGTGGATATCATCAGACCCTTGCTAGGCAGAAGGAAGGTGGTAAGAGAGCAACAAACAGAATGACCATTTGATTCAAAAGTCAAATGCCACAAAGCACTTTGGTGCCATTCTATTGCAGGTGATATGAAATGTTCTGTTGCATTCCTTTTCCTATCAAACATTCCTGAGGGAATCAAAGTAGGCAGTTTAATCTGTGTTCTGGAAAGCCCTGGGATGAACTCAACATGCTGCCAGAGCCTGAGGGATAGTGAGCCTGCTGGGTATTTTATCTTCCAAACAAGAGAGTAGAAAACACTTGGCCAACTTCTCACCTTCTGTATTTTGCCAAATGTCTCTGTCAATAGACCAAAACACAGCATGGAATGATATCATGACTTAACCTTTTATCATTGGTCCTCTCAAAATATGCATTCCATACTCTCCAAACACCCCTGTGCACTCCCACGTTCACTGTCTCTTTATAGGTGGGGGTTACAAATGTAGCATTTGTACAGTGAATACAACAGCAAGGCTCTGTTCTAATACTCCCCCTGGCACTGAGGGACACTACTAAGCTAGTAGCTGGCATCAGACAGGGAATCCTAAAGTGTAAGTAGCCTAGCACATGGAGATGTTAAGAGGTCAGTATCATGGCCCTTATACCATACCTTGCCTTCAGGACTACTTTAGCCCAGTAATCATGTTTAATCTCTTTACCCCAGTGCAACCTCTGGGGAGAATAAGGCACTCTATGGCCTCTGGCAGTCCTGATTCACACTGGGAGAGGTTAATAGGGGTAAATATGACAGTCTACAGGCTTCTTTGGGTTTCCTCTGCCAAACAATGAAGATGTTTTGTTTCTCCTGCCTGTCTCACTTACACGTCTGTTTCAAGGACCCAGTGCGCCACTTGACTGTTCCCATTAAACCACAGTTTCATCTGCTGTTAACCCCTGGTCTCAGTTTTGCTTACAGGCAAGACGGTTTAAAACAGAGGGTTTACAGACACAGATTGTGAAACAAAGTGTTTTAGTAGGAGTAAGATCACAAACACTACTACGCCACTGTGCTCAGTACATCATTTGTATCCCGTCTTGTGTTGCTCTCATTAGTTGACACGGATAAAGCACAATGATCAACATTTCTATTATTACATCAATGTAAAATTGCTAGTCAGTTATGATGTTTTATGGTATCATAACCCAGGTTTGCTTTGCTATTCTTATAGTCCCAAACGTTTGTAAAATGTACTAAATGATTAAGTCACAGAAAATCCATGTGACCATCGATATGTCCAAAATGGATGTGTTTCAAGAACAGTCTAACCAATATTCACACGTTTAGATCCCTGAACAATATCAAAAGACATTTAGAGAAAAAAGTATTATTTGAGGTGTTAAAGCTCATGTAGTGTAAGGGTGAGAGGTCAGAGGTCAGTGATTCCTCTGGTGTTTCAGGGTACTTACCTTTCGGCTGCGCTCTCACTGTGGTTGTGGGGAGATTTACCTCCATTGGGGGCAAGTTCACTGTGGTTAAGGATGGACTGTCTGTCTGGTCGGGACTGGCAGAGACTGGCACAGTGTCTGACATACTGGCTGGAAGAGTGGCTGGTATAGTGGCTGGCACAGACGTTTGATCTGTTGCCAGAAGCAGCACTTGAGGGAGCAGTTGGAAAGCATTTACTGAGCCAGCAATGAGGTAATTTAGGTAATTGAGAGGATTATTGCATTTACACACCAATGCTCTCCAGATGTTGTCTAGCATCATAGACAAACATGCTGTATATACAGTCTTTTCTGCAAAACCACTGAGACTAATCTAAGTGTGGGTACTAAAAGTACCTAGACTAATAAAAGGAGTTTGCATTGATATACAGTTTGAGGTGATCAGACTTTACACATACCAGCTACTACTACTACTACTACGTTACCTACTATCAAATGCCTAATGCCTAGTGTTCATCTCACTAGTTTCCAACCTGGTGTGTCAGTTAGGGAGTCACCGAGCTTTGTGCTGGATGTGGGACCCACCACAGCAGTCACTATGTCAGTGAAGGTGGTGATGTCTGTTTGGCACAGAAGATAAATCGGGGTCATACAGTATCTCATTAGGGTTTGACGTTTTGAAGTATTCTAACAATGACTGCTAAGCTTCTAACTAAAAAAGGTACATTGGCTGAGAGAGAGAAATACAGGCACACAGAAAAACATGCACGCACTAATAAACACACAAGCAAGTACTCTAGTAAACACGCCGACACACACACACCTCTCTCACACACACAATACAGGTGTCTTTGCCCCTGCCAAATAACCAAATCATGTTTTCATTCTCCTGTATGCCCAATATTTAAATCATACTAATATTATGCGGCAACGTGCTTCAGGTGTAGCGTTAAGTGTAGAGTCTCCCTGTAGTGAGCGACTCGGCCTCCTCCTGCAGATGGGTGCATTGGGATTCAGTGGGACGCACTTGGAACAGTGGGAGCTTTCCTGCTGTCTGGCATGCTGATGTTTTATTAAGACTGTATCCCTCCCCAGTGGTTGATCATTAGAGCATGGCCAAAGGGACAAACTCCCAAATCAATCTTTACATAAAAAGAGACCCAATTATCAGCCGGGACAGGTTTTTACACGCTGGGTACCACACATACACAACCTCATATCATTAAGGAAATGCTTATGCATGTACTTTGGGACACTTGCTGATGCATATCTTTGTGGCATCAATGTGGGGAATTCAAGTTGGTCATGTTCTGCTTTCTTATTATCTGTATTTACATATCTGAATGTTTTGTGCCCGAAAGAACATCATGGCTTTGTTAGGGTGAGGTAGTAGCCATGTTGAAACCTTATGAGTGCTGGAGGTGGATTTACCTTGGGTAAACTATCTGGGCTACATTGGACCCACATGTACGTATGTGGAGCAGAGGTGAGCACTGAGGCAAGTCACAATGTACTGCAGCTGTGGGGTAACATGAAGTTACAGAGGTTGGGACATGCCCTAACCCCTCCCCCCCACCACCCCCACCCCCATCTGCCACAATGGCCAACCAATTTAGAGAAGGTTTCCCAGAGAAGATCTGTTCCCTGAGAGACAGCTTGTTCATCTAGATCAGAGAGCACTCTCAGCCTCTTGATGGTGGAGTTACACTGGTGTGTGTGTGTGTGTGTGTGTGTGTGTGTGTGTGTGTGTGTGTGTGTGTGTGTGTGTGTGTGTGTGTGTGTGTGTGTGTGTGTGTGTGTGTGTGTGTGTGTGTGTGTATGCAACCCAAGAGAAGCCTTGGGGTGGACATTGGCAGCTAATAATCATTGCCTGTTGTGACGACCCTCCCACTCTGTCTGCCGTATTCTCTCTTTGTTCTTGTTTCTTTATTAGGAGGCCGGTGGGCGGAGTTGGAAGGGTCGTCAGATGAATGGGAAACACCTGGGCTCGGGTGTGTCCCAGGATAAATGGACCTCTTCCACAGTCATTGGGAAGACTCTCTCCCCGCAGACACCTTGTTGATATTGGTTGTGTAGTTTTGTGTTTTTTTTGGTTATTTGCTTTGGCACCTTTCAACACTCTGCATTATTACATTCAGGTATGCAAAACACTCACTTACACTACTGATTACTGATTACACATGCCATTGTTAACTACTTAGTTACTTTATTTAATAAATATATATTTTTGATACTCCTTGTCTCCACGTTGTCTCCCTTTTGTTGCGAACTCTGAGCCGGTTCGTAACACTGTTCATAATCATATTCATTGTATTCTAAGTTTGAACTTTTCCTGAATTTGTTCTTAATTGACCTGCCTGGTAAAATAAAAATAAAAAGATCAGCCCTCCAGGTCGAGAAAAGGCTGCCTTGGTACTTTGGGCAGCCATTTTGACAAACAAGCAGGTGAGAATTGTCTAAAGAACAAGCATGCTGAATAAATATGTAACCTTTTATTTATTTTTACTGAAAAGCAACTTAAGTGGATGCTGCCTAGAACCCGTTATCATCAATGTTGAGCACATTCATAACTATGTACTCAGTAGATGACTGTTTTCAAATCTCCCTCTGATACTTGTGACACCACAGAGAAAGGTATCAGAAGAAGGCGCTCATAAAGAACCATGACCTTTCCTCTTACATAGTGATATTGAGAGTATTCCATAATTCATCAGGACAAATGGCTAGTGACACGTCTGTAGGTTTCCAATGATGAAATAAAAAAATTACAAATTTCATCCCATGAGCTTAGAATAGTTCAAGCTATCATGAACATTTTAAGCATAGGCCAGGTAATCTCCGACTAAAACGGTAACTGAGCCCTTGGCGTTATAAAGACCCATCTCAGTGAAATGGACAACCGACCCTGTAGTGCTCCACTGTGGACAAGTGTATCACTTTCTTTAAGTGCACTCTACAAACTAAGGGCTGGATTCAATCCATAACGTGGAAGTATCAAGGAAGATCCGCATTAAAATGTAAAGGTAATTTCCGATTGAGGAGACACACCATGAATGCAGTGTCCTCGAACGCGGAAACATTGCTTTAAATTTCAATCGAGCTATAAAGCAGACCTTCCGCGATATTTTGGTGATACGGATTGAATTCAGCCCTTAGTCCATACTAAAACTGAGCACAAACACAGCTTGCTTGATGCATTTGGTGGATATGAGATGACTAGAATTTCTCTCTTTGTCAGAGACTTAAATAAAACAAAATTGGAATTTTAAATACCTTCAGAAAGTATTCATACCCCTCGACTTATTCCACATTTTGTTGTGTTACAACCTGAATTCAAAATGGATTAAAAAAATATATAGATATTCTCACCCATTGTCACGACTCCTACCGAAGGTGGCCCCCCCTCCTGCTCGGGTGGCGCTCGGCAGTCGTTGTCACCGGCCTACTAGCTGCCACGGATTCCCTTTTTGTTTTCCCCCCTTTTCGTTATTAGGTGCACCTGTTCCTAGTTGAGCTGATTAGCGGGCTTTATTAGCCAGCAGTCCCCGCCTCCTCTTTGTGCGGGATTGTTTCTCTGTTTGCTTTGCTTGGTGACACTCTGATTTTGTATTCTGCAGTAGTGCGTATGTTTGCGCCAACAATGTTTTGTCCCCTGTGTTTGGGGCACCTTGTTTTGTTGTGCACTTTGATCGCTATTTTGGGAAGGCTTGTGTTTTAGCCGTTGTGCTTATTAAAGCCACTACCCTGTATCGCTGCTTCCTGCATTTGATTCCTCCAGTACGACACCCAAGCCTTACACCCATCTACACACAATACCCCATAATGACAAAGTGAAAGAAAAAAAATATTCATATGATAGGTAAGATATACAGAACCTTGCAGAGACCCTATCCAAAGGAAAATCTCTTAGAAAAAAATCTAAACTACTTGGAAACAAGACTTAAAGAGAACTGATATTGGCACAAGATGGAGGGAATGTTGAAACATAACTAACAAAATTACAGTTGACAAAAATGTATGTTTTATGCAGTGCAAGGTTTTGTACATCTTACCTATCATATGAACATCCTTGTCTGATTCAAATAGGATTCCCTCAACACTGCTCTGATGTCCAAAAGATTTCAAATCGAAAATGTCTTGATTCAACTTTTAAAGTTCCATGACTACCTAATCTCTGTACCCCACACATACAATTATCTGTAAAGTCCCTCAGTCAAGCAGTGAATTTCAAACACTGATTCAACCACAAACACCAGGGAGGTTTTCCAATGCTTTGCAAAAAAATGCCCCTACTGGTAGATGGGTAAAAATAAATAAAGCAGACATTGAATATCCTTTTGAGCATGGTGAAGTTATTGAATCACACTTTGGATGGTGTATCAATACACCCAGTCACTACAAAGATATAGGCATCCGTCCTAACTAATTTGCTGGAGAGGAAGGAAATCGCTCAGAGATTTCACCATGACGCCAATTGTGCCTTAATAAACAGTTAGAGTTATGTGCATTCGGAAAGTATTCAGATCCGTTGACTTTTTCCAGATTACTCTAAAATCGATCAAATTAAACATTTTCCTTATCAAGCTACACACAATACCCCATAATGACGAAGTGAAAACATGTTTCTGGACATTTTTACAGATTAAAAAAACAAAACAAAATAAATAAATACCTAGTCTAGTGGTTAGAGTGTTGGACTAGTAACCGAAAGGTTGCAAGATCGAATCCCTGAGCTGACAAGGTACAAATCTGTCGTTCTGCCTCTGAACAAGGCAATTAACCCACTGTTCCTGGGCTGTCATTGAAAATAAGAATTTGTTCTTAACTGACTTGCCTAGTTAAATAAAAGTACAATTTAAATAAAAAGTATTCAGAGCTATTGCTATGAAATTCAGGTTCATCCTGTTTCCATTGATCATCCTTGAAATGTTTCTACAACTTGATTGGAGTCCACCTGTTGTAAATTCAGTTGATTGGACATGATTTGGAAAGGCACACACCTGTCTATATAATTAAGGTCCCACAGTTGAAAGTGTATGTCAGAGCAAAATCTAAGCCATAAGGTTGAAATAATTGTCCGTAGAGCTCTGAGAGAGGATTGTGTCGAGGCACAGATCTGGGGAAGGGTACCAAAACATTTCTGCAGCATTGAAGGTCCCAAAGAATACAGTGGCCCCCATCATTCTTAGATGGAAGAAGTTTGGAACCAGCAAGACTCTTCCTAGAGCTGGCCGCCCGGCCAAACTGAGCAATCGGGGGAGAAGCACCTTGGTCAGGGACGTGACCAAGAATTTGTTGGTCACTCTGACAGAGCTCTAGAGTTACTCTGTGGAGATGGGAGAACCTTTCTGAAGCACAACCATCTCTGCAGCACTCCACCAATCAGGCCTTTATGGCAGAGTGGCCAGACGGAAGCCACTCCTCAGTATAATGCACATGACAGCCCGCTTGGAGTTCCAAAGGACTCTCAGACCTTGAGAAACAAGATTCTCTGGTCTGATGAAACCAGTGGCGGTCAAGTACGTTTATCCCGGTTTCGTTCCGTTTAAGATTTTTTATTTTTTTTTCAACTGAATCGGCGGAATGAATACACCCCTGATGACTTGTAAACATAGTTCACTTTCATAGCAGCCATGTTGTATTCCTTCTCACATCCATGCACTCTCCTCCTCTCACCTCTTCCCTTCGCTTGTGGACTTCAATGCACAACACATCAGCTGTATATGACCATGCGAAAAAAAACTTTCCAAGCCAAACCAGCCTACATCGTTGTCACCATATTAGCTAAAGTAACGTCATAGTCAATATAGCTAATAGAACTAACGTGTTAGTAAACCCGCTACAATCAAGCAGTAACGTTACTGTGTACAGTCAGTAAGCAGTTACACCGGTGGGCCCCGGTGGCAATAAATGTGTGATACCAAAAGCTTACCTTGACCCAGTGTTGTGTTGAAAAGTCATAGCCAGCTAGCTAACATAGCATCCCTCTGTTTGAGCAGGGTTTCGGTAGGCTTTGCTAGCTAAGTAGGTGAAACTGAAAAAAATTATAATCTCTTTCTATTTCTCTCTTGCGTCGCCTTCATTTCGAAAGAAATGAATTTGTTAAACTGTTAAACTATTGTCTTTCTCTCTCTTTGAGTCAACTACTCACCACATTTTATACACTGCAGAGCTTTCTAGCTGTAGCTTATGCTTTCAGTACTAGATTCATTATCTGATCCTTTGATTGGGTGGACAACATGTCAGTTGATGCTGCAGGAGCTCTGATAGACTGGAGGACATCCTCCGGAAGTTGTCATAATTACTGTGTAAGTCAATTTGTGGGGGTGGGAACCATGAGCCTCCTAGGTTTTGTATTGAAGTCAATGTACCCAGAGGTGAACGGAAGCTAGCTGTCCTCCGGCTATACCACGGTGCTACCCTCCCGAGCGATGTTGAGGCTACTGTAGACCACCTTTGCAAAATAGAGTGTTTTAATCAGGTACTTGGTGACGTGATTATATTTAGTATAGTTTTACCTAAAAAGGATACATTTTTAAATCTTTTACAATTACATTTTTTATGAAATTCACTGAGGATGGTCCTCCCCTTCCTCTTCTGAGGAGCCTCAACTGGACGAAGAAAAAAAAATCTTTGGCCTGAATGCCAAGCATCACGTCTGGAGGAATCCTGG
This sequence comes from Salmo trutta, assembly GCF_901001165.1. Taxonomy (NCBI): domain Eukaryota; kingdom Metazoa; phylum Chordata; class Actinopteri; order Salmoniformes; family Salmonidae; genus Salmo; species Salmo trutta. Next base: position 7,965,729 of record NC_042965.1, read on the forward strand.
CACCATCCCTACGGTGAAGCATGGTGGTGGCAGTATCATGCTGTTGGGATGTTTTACAGCATCAGCGACTGGGAGACAAGTCAGGATCGAGGGGAAAGATGAACGGAGCAATGTACAGAGAGATCCTTGATGAAAACTTGCTCCAGAGCTCAGGACCTCAGACTGGGGTGAAGGTTCACCTTTCAACAGGACAACAACCCTAAGCACACAGCCAAGACAAAGCAGGAGTGGCTTCAGGACAAGTCTCTGAATGTCCTTGAGTGGCCCAGACAGAGCCCGGATTTGAACCCAATCTAACATCTATGAGAGACCTGAAAATAGCTGTGCAGTGACACTCCCAATCCAACCTGACAGAGCTTGAGAGGATCTGCAGAGAAGAATGGGAGAAAATCCCCCAAAACAGGTGTGCCAAGCTTGTAGCGTCATACCCAAGAAGACTCGAGTCTGTAATCGCTGCCAAAGGTGCTTCAACAAAGTACTGAGTAAAGCGTCTGAATACTTATGTAAATGTTATATTTCAGTTGACTTATTTTAAAATAAATATGCAAACATTTCTAAAAACATGTTTTTGCTTCATCATTATGGGGTATTGTGTGTAGATGAAAAAATATATTTAGTCAATTTTAGAATAAGGCTGTAAAGTAACAAAATGTGGAAAAGGTCAAGGGGTCTGAATGCTTTCCGAATGCACTGTAAACTAATATATAGAATTTATTACATGAGACAGAATTCCCAAATTCTACAGCACAACGGCAGAGTCATGTCTTAAGTGTAAAACTAACAATGACTCAATAATCCATGCCTTCTGGGAATTCTATAAAGTCCAAAAGTCATGGGCAGAGTTAGAAAGTTCGCTGTGAGAAGTATTGCAATGCAAATGTACTTTTTAATCCATATGTCTACATATTTAAAGACATGGCATATGAGAGTGCAGTGAGATACCCGATGGGTTCGATGAAACTTTTCTCGCCAATCATATTGAAAAAATGTATACTTATAAACAATAAATCAACCAATCCTCCATCGTTAACACAATGGAAAGGTCAAATGCTTTATTATCTAAATGTTGAAAGTGCGTGGGCAACAGAGAGAAACAAAAGGGTGAAGTTTGAGGCCATGTGGTGGAGAATGATACGAGCACTGGAGATGGGTGTGTGAGCAGGTGGGTCTGGGCAGGGGTGATGTTGTGGATGTTTCTGTGCATCTGTGTGTTGTCATTTACATGTGTATATTTCGTTTTTTTAAGATCATAAGTAAAATTTACAACAAAAAATAGAAAAATAAGAGATGAGGTAGTCATACAAAAATCATGTAAACACTAATATTTGTTAAGCACATTTTTACTCCTGAACTTATTTTGGCTTGTCATAAAAGTGGTTGAATATTTGACTCAAGACATTTCAGCTTTTCATTTTTAATTCATTTGTAAAAAATAAATAAAAATTCTAAAAACATAATTCCACTTTGACATTATGGGGTATTGTGTGTAGATCAGTGACACAAAATCTCAATTTAATCCATTTCAATTTCAGGCTGTAACACAACAGAATGTTCAAAATGTCAAGGGATGTGATTCTTTCTGAGGGCACTTTATTTGCATTTGAAAATGACATTTGTTACTATGGAGGTTTTGAAGTCCCTACCAACAGGGAACACACACTCACAGAGCCTGTAGGAGTGTGTCATGTCACAGCAGTAGAGACAGACACGAGGGGGTTCCACTCACAGGTCAGAAATCACTGGGCCATGGGAGACTCTCTGTCCAGCCTGACATTATGGGAGATACCATGGAAGTATAATAAGTGAAGGATATCTAGTGAAAGTACAACCTAGTTGCCAAAAAGTCTCTCTCACAGACACACACATACACACATGAAGCAACTGTTTACTACAAAAAACAATATTGCTACTTATCTGATAACACAACACAAATGCAGATATGTTATATTCTTTCTAACATGCAATACATCACAAACTGTAGGGCGCTTGGTAAAAAATGATGTGAGCTACAGTATACAACACACATACTCAACCAACCACTTTACTACATGCCAAATGACCAAGCTAACAGAGACAAAGATTCATCAACTCCTCTCTTCCATTGCCTTTGTGCTTCATCAACATTATAGCATTGCCTTCCCTTTCAGCTGTGCAGGACAACACATTTCCTCGTCATCAGGAATGCACCGGGGACACATTCTACTGTATGCGCTGCTTTAGTAAGTGTATTCTGGTTTAAAAGTCAATAGGAAGCAGGAGGTTGATGAGCCCTCAGACTATGGCTGCGTCCGATTGCACTTTATTCCATGTAGTGCACTACTTTTGACCAGGGCCCATAGAGCTCTGTAGTAGTGCACTATATAGGCAATATACTGAATATAGGGAATACGCTGCCATTTCAGACACAGCCTTTTAGACAGGCACTCTGCCTGGCCGTCAGAAACTACAACCGTAGTTGCTTTCCCACCTGCCATAATAGTGGTGATTGTGGGCAGTTGGTCTGTGGGTGGCTTGGCTGTGGTCGCCAACTCAGGTGTGGTTGTTGGCGGGGTCTGGACTATTGTGGGTGCTGAGAGGGCACCACACCAAGAAGGTAGAGAAGAAAAAAAAACAGTAAAATGATATCAGGTGCACTAACATGGGAAAATGCTGATCGTGGATATACCATGAAATCCTCCTTCGGCCATCTCCCAAAACATTATGGTTACTTCACCACAGCTGTAGCAGTACAGTATCTCCTATAGATCTGCAAAGAATCCCTATGAGAGACTCTAGTATATACACTCACAGTCCCTCTCACATCATGTCCTTGGATTAGCCCTCATCTACACACTTTAAATCCCCTCCCCCCTTTTGAGTTATAGACCAGCAGTAAGGGATATAAAAACTGTGGAAAAATGTAATTTGTGAGTGGGATCATTGTGATTAGAATGAAGGGGACCCACCACAACATCAGAGGGGAGGGACACATTATATTAGATAGTGTGCTATAAAGTAAGACAAAAGAATGATAGCATATGAACAGAGTCTAAAAAAAATAAGTGATAACAAGCTCTGCCCCGTTTGATTAGGACTTTACTTACTGCCAAGAGTCCCAGCAGCATCACCTGAGAGAGAGAGAGCGAGAGAGAGAGAGAGAGAGAGAGAGAGAGAGAGCGAGAGAGAGAGAGAGAGAGAGAGAGAGAGAGAGAGAACTTGAGGTTTAGTCATTTATTTTTGAGAATTACAGTGTTTTTATGTATACATCTGAAAAAAAGGAGAGCTGGAGGTTTTTCAATGCTTAATATACAAGTACATCAGCCGCCACATCTGCCGTTGGAAGCATCAGGCCCCCCATTCCTTCTTTTAATTTGCGGGTATAGCATAGGGTGCTTCTGCATATGTATATGTGTACATCTGTAGGATTCCTCAAACTAACTGACATCTTTCCTTTGAAATGTGACAGCTTCAGCTGCTCCACTCTGTGGCTGTGTAGAGCAGATGACCCAAATTCTTCAACCATTACTTAATCCATCTAGTATGTTCCTGGTATAGTATGGTTGATACAGTATGGTATGGATGGTATCATGTTGGAAGTCTATACAGTAGCTATTAGGGATGAATATTTCCCCGAAAATCTACCAAGTTTCAATACCGGGAATAATTCATAGCTATCCCTCGAAATACCGCAAAAAAATCAGAAGTGCCAATTTAAAGCGCCCTCACCACCTTGTTGGCTTTGCTTTGCCACCATGTAAAGATTTCAGAGCAAATTACACTGATATTTCCTAATGATAGAGTAATTATCTTAGATTCCCAGCGCGCGAAGGAGTCGGGATTTTGGTTTTCAGTGGGATTGGGACTGGATAGGAAAATAGCCTAGGCTCTCGGACAGGAGAAGATATAATTTTCCCTCATCCTTCTCTGCATTGTTAACAAACGTAATGTCAGTGACAGCGATGCCTATGTAGTGAATTGTGCATAGGCCTATCACATTTGTGACTGTCAGAATATTCACAATAATAATTAAAAAAAAGGCACACATTCTTTTACAGACTAAACCTACTGTATGGGTTTCCTGTAGGGTTTATTAACTGCATTCGGGTCGCGTGTGTCAATTGTGCGTGCACTTTGAATTTATGGCGACTTCGTGTGAAGTAAATGCGCTAGGCTAAAGGCTTCCATGCGACAACCTGTTTGGATAATGTGCTATAAATGTTTTTTGCTAATCTGATGCTGCGCATGTTGTGCATTAGTGCCGGTACTGGGGGAAGACGTAATGTCCCGGTTCTTGTCATTGACTTTTTTTCAGGAAATGGGAAGCGTGTTCACGGACAGTCCCGGGATTCCGGTTACCCATGTTAATCCCTAGTAGCTATATTGTAGGTTACGTACAGATATTGGGGGATCCGTTGGGGGTGGGTAGGTACGATCCAGGTTTCCATGACCTGGCTTTGAAGCCCCTCTCACAGCGAGTGCAGTCTTGGCCCGTCGTATTGTGTTCACAGTCACACTGCAGGCTGCCCTCCCGAAAGGTGCACTGGCCAGCATGAAGGTTACACTTACACCTATGGCAAGTTAGGTGGGGGAGAGAGGTATAATCAATGTCAGTCCACAACATGTCACTGTTATGCCTCGCTTGAATTTGAACAACTGCTATGCTAATCATGCATGATCATGTATACCTTGTGGGAATTGATATTACTGTAGACAAGCCAATCAATGCGTATGCCCCTTATGTACAGTAGAAATGAGCAGGTAGTTATCGATCAAGATATTATTTGATCAATTGCTTACCTGGATGAATAGGGGTCTTAAATACTTAAGTAAGATGAAAGAGTAAGATTTAAATTACATTGTTAAAGCTGAGTACGAGCACAAACGAGAAAATGTTGACGATCGTGATTCACAAGCTGCAGAACATATTTGCATGTTTTAGAAATGGCAAGAGACAAATCTTTCAGGGAAACAGAATCAAATAAATAGATTTAGAAAATGTGAACTCCCAGATCAACCAACACTTCCCGATCTCGAGAAATTACCTGGCCATGTACATCTAAATTATTTTTTCAAGGGGGTAGAATTGAGGTGGCGAGAGAGGTGGCAGGCAGGTTAGCATGGAAATGGTGACATTTGAATAACAATCTCCCTAATCAAATGAGGGAGTGACTTCCAATACCCTGTGTTCCACTCTGGTGAGCCACCCACCCTCCATTTGCATGAAATATTCATAGAATGGACCTCCACATCTCCAAAAGGATGTCTCCTCTCCTCTTCTTCTCGCCTATCCTCTCAATTATGAGGGAAAATTCAATTGAATCAAAGGGGAATTATCCAAATAGTGACACTGATACCATAACGATGTACAGTAGGCTATCACTTTCTCAGGTGTGTTTTAAATCAGTGAATATCTCATCACACTGACTTCAATATTGACTTTAAAGGTTAGGTATATGCTCATCCTGGTAAAGATAGATACAAAGGGGATAATATGAGGATGTGGCTCTCTCATTTCCTACCCAACACACTGAGGAGGATAATTGACAGACAGAGCCCGGTTTCATTCCAATCCCATTGACTTTAATTAAGTCTGTTTTCAAAAGCCCCCTTGGAAACAGTTGGGGTTTCTTCCACCCGCTCAAGACCTTTAAGCCATAATTAAAAACTTGGCGACAATCACGGGGCTTTTTCATCCCAGTGCTCCTGGAGACAGAACTCCCATCAAGCACCTTTTCATGACAAATTAATCAGTGGCCCACTTCGTCTCAGTGCCTTCTGGGAAAACCCACGGCACTCCAGCTTATCACTGGATCCTCCACTTTAGCCCAACTATTAATCAATTACAGTACTCTTTGGGCAGTTAGCAATCATCTCCCACCAAACCTCTTTGCACAAAGATCATTTTATTCACTCCTTAAAAGGTCCAGTGCAGTAAAAAACGTGATTTTCTTTGTTTCTTTGTGACCCTTTTAATTGAAAACATTCACAGTAATGTACTTCAAATCCAATTTTGGCACATGCACCGAATACAACAGGAGTAGACTTTACTGTGAAATGCTTACTTATGAGCCCTTTCCCAGAGTTAAAAAGTCAGAAAGAATTGCTCAATAAAAAAAGGAAATAGTAACGCAATAAAATAACAAAACTATACACAAGGAGTACCGGGTTAATGTGCAGGGGTACGGGGTAGTTCAGGTAATACAGTGAAGACCCTTTCACTTTTTCCACATTTTGTTACGTTACAGCCTTATTCTAAAATAAATATATTTTTAAAACGGTTCCTCAATCTACAGACAGTACCACATAATGACAAATCAAACACGTTTTCAGATTTTTTAAAAATGTGTTAAAAATAAATAAAACTGAAATTAACATAGGTATTCAGACCCTTTACGCAGTACATTGTTGAACCACCTTTGGCAGCGATTACAGCCTCGAGTCTTCTTGGGTATGATGCTACAAGCTTGGCACACCTGTATTTGGGGAGTTTCTCTGCAGATCCTCTCAAGCTCTGTCAGGATGGATGTCGCTGCACAGCTATTTTCAGGTCTCTCCAGAGATGTTCGATCGGGTTCAAGTCCGGGCTCTGGCTGGGCCACTCAAGGAAATTCAGAGACTTGGCTGTGTGCTTAGGGTCGTTGTCCTGTTGAAAGGTGAACCTTCTCCCCAGCCTGAGGTCCTGAGCGCTCTGGAGCAGATTTTCATCAAGGATCTCTCTGTACTTTGCTCCGTTCACCTTTTCCCCAATCCTGACTATTCTCCAAGTCCCTGCCGCTGATAAACATCCCCACAGCATGATGCTGCCACCACCATGCTTCACCGTAGGGATGGTATTGGCCAGGTGATGAGCGGTGCCTGGTTTCCTCCAGATACTTGTCATTCAGGCAAAAGTCTTGGTTTCATCAGACCACAGAATCTTGTTTCTCATGGTCCTTTATGTGCTTTTGGCATACTCCAAGTGGGCTGTCATGTGCTTTTTACTGAGGAGTGGCTTCCATCTGGCCACTCTACCATAAAGGCCTGAATGGTGGAGTGCTGCAGAGATGGTTGTCCAGCTCTAGGAAGAGTCTTGGTGGTTACAAACTCCTTCCATTTAAGAATGATGGAGGACATTTAGTTCATGGGGACCTTCAATGCTGCAGACCTTTTTTGATACCTTTCCGCAAATCTGTGCCTTGAAACAATCCGGTCTTGGAGCTCTACGGACAATTTCTTCGACCTCATGGCTTGGTTTTTACTCTGACATATACTGTCAACTGTGGGACCTTATGAAGACAGGTGAGTGCCTTTCCAAAACATGTCCAATCAATTGAATTTACCACAGGAAGACTTCAATCAAGTTGTAAAAACATCTCAAGGATGATCAATGGGAACAGGATGCACCTGAGCTCAATTTCGAGTCTCATAGCAAAGGGTCTGAATACTTATGTAAATAAAGCATTTGTTTTTTATTTTTAATACATTTGCAAACATTTATAAAAATGTTTTTGTTGTTTTGTCATTATGGGTTATTGTGTGTACATTGATGAGAAAAAAATGTGTTAATCCATTTTAGAATAAGGCTGTTATGTAACAAAATGTGGAAAAGGTGAAGTGGTCTGAATACTTTCCGAATGCACTGTATGTACATGTACTGTAGGCAGGGGTAAAAAGTGACTAGGCAATCAGGATAGATAATAAACATTGTAGCAGCAGCATATGTGAAGGGTGTGAAAGAGTGTGAAAGTGTGTCTGCGTGAGTGTGTCTGTGGCGTCAATATGTGTGTGTGTGTGTGTGTGAGCATATGTAGTGTGTGTGCGCGTGTGTGTACTGTATGTGTGTGTTAGAGTGACAGTGTAGTATGTGTGAGTGTGTGGGTAGAGTCCAGTGAGTGTGCATAGAGCCAGTGCAGGATAGTGGTTTTTTATTTTTATTTAAGTGAACCTTTTGTCCAGGTAACCATTCCATTAACTGTTCAGCAGTTTTATGGCTTGGGGGTAGAAGCTGTTCAGGAGTCTTCTGGACCCAGACATGACGCTCCAGTGCCGCTTGCCGTGCGGTAGCAGAGAGAGCAGTCTATGACTTGGGTGAGTGGAGTCAGACAATTTTTAGGGCCTTCCTCTGATACAGCCTGGTATAGAGGTCCTGGATGGCAGGGAGCTCGGCCCCAGTGATGTACTGGGCCGTATGCAGTACCCTCTGTAGTGCCTTACAGTCGGATGCCAAGAAGTTGCCATACCAAGCGGTGATGCAGCCAGTCAAGATGCTCTCAATGGTGCAACTATAGAACTTTTTGAGGATTTGAGGGCCCATGCCAAATCTTTTCAGCCTCCTGAGGGGGAAGAGGCATTGTCGTGCCCTTTTCATGACTGTGTTGATGTGTTTGGACCATGATAGGTCCTTAATGATGTGGACACCAAGGAACTTGAAGCTCTCAACCCGCTCAACTACAGCCCTGTCTCGTTGAATGGGGGCGTGCTCAGCCCTCCGTTTCCTGTTGTCCACGATCAGCTCCTTTGTCTTGCTGACGTTGAGGGAGAGGTTGTTTTCCTGGCACCACACTGCCAGGTGTCTGATCTCCTTCCTATAGGTTGTCTCATCGTTGTTGGTGAACAGGCCTACCACCGTGGAGCCGTATGCGGCCACGCAGTCCTGGGTGTACAGGGAGTACAGGAGGGGACTCAGCACGCACCTCGTGTTGAGGGTTAGCATGGTGAATGTGTTGTTGACTACCCTCACCACCTGGGAGTGGCCCGTCAGGAAGTCCAGGATCCAGTTGCAGAGGGAGGTGTTCAGTCTCCTTAGTGGTGTGATGAGCTTTGAGGGCACTATGGTGTTGAACGCTGAGCTGTAGTCAATGAACAGCATTCTCGCGTAGGTGTTCCTTTTGTCCAGGTGGGAAAGGGCAGTGTGGAGTGCAATAGACATTGCGTCATCTGTGGATCTGTTGGGGTGGTATGCGAATTGGAGTGAGTTTAGTGTGTCTGGGATGATAATGTTGATGTGAGCCATGACCAGCCTTTCAAAGCACTTCATGGCTACAGATGTGAGTGATACGGGGCGATAGTCATTTAGACAGGTTACCTTGGCGTTCTAGGGCACAGGGACTATGGTGGTCTGCTTGAAACATGTAGGTTTTACAGACTGGGTCAGGGAGAGGTTGAACACGTCAGTGAAGACACTTGCCAGCTGGTCAGTGCATGCTCTGAGTACACGTCCTGGTAATCCATCTGGCCCTGCGACCTTGTGAATGTTAACCTGTTTAAAAGGTCTTACTCACATCGGCTACGGAGAGCTTGATTACACAGTCATCCGGAACAGCTGGTGCTTCACTGGGCAGCTCGTGGTTGGGTTTCCCTTTGTAATCTGTGATAGTTTGCAGGCCCTACCTCATTTGACGAGCGTCAGAGCCAGTATAGTATGATTCGGTCTTAGACATGTTTTGACACTTTGCCTGTTTGATGGTTTGTCGGAGGGCGTAGCGCAATTTCTTAAATAAACATCCGGATTAGTGTCCCGCTCCTTGAAATTGGCAGCTCTAGCCTTAGCTCAGTGCGGATGTTGCCTGTAATCCATGACTTCTGGTTGGGATATATACGTACGGTCACTGTTCGGACAATGTCGTTGATGCACTTATTAATGAAGCTGGTGACTAATGTGGTTAACTCCTCAATGCCATCGGATGAATCACGGGACATATTCCAATCTGTGCTAGCATTGTTAAGCAGAAATGATTTGATAATGAGATAAAAACGGCTGCATTGGACCTTTAACGTGCTCATAGAACTTACTTGCCAACTATTTCGCAAAGACAGCTCAAAACATTTCATGTTGAAGCTACCACAGATGTCTGAACCGAATACAGGAGTCCTTCCCGAGCTATTTCCGGCATTCACAGGAACATTTTCCATCCTCCTCCACCATTTATGCTTACAAATAATGCATGAACATCGAACATGTTAAATGTACAAGATATTTGCATCCACTGGCAGGTCCCCCATTTCTGTAAGAAAGCCACTGTTGCATATTTAATGACACAGACCCTACCCAAGCCCTATCCCTGACTGTAGCGCTTCCAGGAGAAAGGGCACTCTAAACAAAAGAAATCTGATGCAAAAGAGACCTGTCTTGTCTGATGGCAGAATAAATGCTTGCTGGCATATTCTAAATGTGCTTAGTTATGGGCTGTGAAACACTATGCAATGCGCACACACACACGCTAGTAGGCAGATTGGTATGCATCACAGTGAATATTCTAAATTATTGATGCCTCACAAAAAGTGCAAAGTGGACAGTAAAGCCCCTTGATTAAAAAAGGGGAGCGAGCCAAGGAATCATTTGTTATACTGTAAAGGACAGTATGGACAAGGCGGCTCTATCTTTGACTTTTAAAAAAAACACTGTTTTCCTCTTTTCCTTTAAGGCCTTCAAAGCCTATAAGTCACTGCAGCCTGGGGGTGGCTGCGGAAAAGAGAATATACTGTATATTAATGCGCTCTACATTCAGGAAGTATCCTGCCTTCACGCAGTGGGTGTCAGACACACACAAAGTCAGACACACACATGTGCACCCCCACACACACACACTCATAGACCATCTATCCATAGTGAGTCATTCATTACCGAGACCATGTTAGAATCTCAAGAGCAAAAATCAGTGTGCGGAAATTGCACCGTTGTCAATTTCCGCACCCCCCTTATGAGTGTGGATGGAGCCTCACTTCTGTGCTCTCGGAGGAAAATGCCCTCCTTCCTTCCCAGAACCAGGGCAGCTATATCCGGTTGCTGCAGGGCAAACCCCCCCCCCCCCCCCCCCACTGTCTGGGCTCATGAGCTCATGTTACAGGCCAGCCAAGTCCTGCTATTGGGCCAGCATCAAACCCCCATCCGGCCATCTGGAGTGGAAGAAGGAACAGTACCGTACATTCTACATATGGCTCGGCCACACTACGATTACCACGCACAGGACAGGTTGACTGGAGGAGACGTTACGTGTTAAATCAGTATTAAGTAATCCGCCGAATATAATGACATAATCACGGCCTATAAAACAGCTGAATGTTTATTAGCGTTGGCGAGCCAGAGCCACCAGCCCCCCTTTCAAGACGATATAAACAAAAAAAGCTTGCATCTGCTGGAGATGAGAAATGCAGCATTTAGGTGAGTAAATAACAGCAAGCGCTAAACAAATGTGGATAGACAGATAAAAGGCTGGTGGAGAGTGGCATGCTCTGCTCACTTACAGCTGGGAGCTGCCGCTAATGGGAGCTTTATTTATTTCCTCAACTTCTCTCGTGAGAATCCCCCACTATTTATTTTCATTTGCCGGGCGCTCACTGCCAGTGACTCATGATGACTAGCTTAGTCCCAAATAAGAATGGATGGAGAGGAGACAGGGACAAATGGTGCCCTGCGAGGTACCCTCCTGCACAGAGGGGGCCACATCTGTCATTATTACAGCTGTTAAGACTCACTTCTTCTTTGGAGAGAGAGGATTTTTTCAACCAAGAAAACAATTACCGTTTCTGACCTACTACTCAGCTGGGACAACTAGGCTCATAACCACCATGATGCAGTTATAGAGTGGAGATTCACCTGACTATTGGGATGATCAATGAATCTGAGAGGGTCAAAAAATAACATGACTTCATTCTGTAGGCCTGTATTGGTAGTCTAGGAGCAATATTGTATGGCTCCTGATATTGGTTTGCAGGTGTACAGGTTGTCTCCATGGGCTTTGAAGAGCCAAACATGTATAATTGACTTCAAACATCCTTTTCTGTTTGGTCCTGATCCGTGACTGGGACCAGACGAGTTCTGACCTCTGCTAATGATAAGCTGCTCAGGGTTTTCATAACAGCTCTCCAATGGAGGTACCATTTCACCTCACTAACAGCCCCTTCCCTTTCCCTATATCTACTATACATTCCTATAGGGGCTCTGAGGTACTGCAGCTCTAGAATGCTGCTAGGCCCTTGACAGCAGATGCAGTCACAGAGTTCATTGCTTCACATGCTTTTTGCCATTTCTCTCTTTTCTCTTTCCCTGTGCTCTGAGGAACTTATGATATGAGGAGAAAGTAAAACCCTGCTGTTTCCCTCCAATACCCGCAAGAGCACTGGATCCCCAACCAACTCGGAGACAGCTACAGGAGACCCTTTCTCAACATTTTCCACCTTTGCCCCCTCCTGGAGGATTTTGCAGTTTAAGGGTTGGTGAGCACCAGAACGGCCCGGGGAGCACTACCCCATGAGGGGAGCAGCAGCCCTTCACGCGGCTGGCTCTTTAACTACCAATTTCAAATGACCTTGAAAGCTTTGGCATGGACAGCTCCTGTAAATTATTTACACAGGATGCTGAAGAAAAAAGAAAAAAAACGCCTTCTCCTGCACTCCCAACGAACAAGGGTGGAAGTCAAATGCAAAGCGCAGCTCCTTTTCCCGAAGGGATATGCAGATAGGCAGAGACATAGACACATTAGTGTAAGTGAGAAGTGTAGACAAAGTGGAGCTGTAGAAAGGGAGTTGGCTTTACATTTCTCTGAGCACATCAAAATAGTTAAAGGACACTGGGAATATAAAAGGCTCCTTGCATAATTAATTTGTGGGCTCCGTGGGTTGAGGCTCTGTGGGGTTCTGCCAATTATGACCAGAATGTTGTAAAAGCACCTGCAGCGCAACTGTCCGCTGCAGGGACCGTTAGGGACAGGATCCATTGCACTACTCCCATAAAAGCACAATGTGAATCTGTACCATTTCTATCTACAGTAAATGAAGAGTAATATGACAAAGGAATTATTATCATTCTGATTTGACACAGTGTCTGAAGCCCCTCCGCATTTTACATTTAAGTAATTTAGAAAACACTCTTATCCAGAGCAATTAGGGTTAAGTACCTTGCTTAAGCAAACAGTTTTCTCATCTAGTTGGCTCAGAGATTCGAACCGGCAACCTTTCATTTACGAGCTCAACACCCTTAACCACTAGGCTACCTGCCGCCTATGTGACACAAGCACACCCAAAACATCTGTATGCCTGAGTCAGGCACGTCAAATCAAACCACATTTTACTGGTCACATACACATATTCAGCAGATGTTATTGAGGGTGTAGCGAAATGCTTGTGTTCCTAGCTCCAACGGTGCAGTAGTATCTAACAATTCACGACAATACACACAAATCTAAATGTAAAAGAATGGAATTAAGAAATAGAGAAATATTAGGACGAGCAATGTCGGAGTGGCATTGCCTAAAATACAGTAGAATAGAAAACAGTATATATATGAGATGAGTAAAGCAGTATGTAAACATTATTAAAGTGACTAGTGTTCCATTATTAAAGTGGTCAGTGATTCCATGTCTATGTATATAGGGCAGCGGCCTCTAAGGTGCAGGGTTGAGTAACCGGGTGGTGGCCGGCTAGTGATGGCTATTTAACAGTCTGATGGCCTTGAGATAGAAGCTGATGGCTTTACCGGGTCACAACTTCCATGACAATGCTATAACTTCCCTGGAAAGTCCAGTATGTAGCCCATCACTGCTTTGAGCTATACAGTACATCCTGGTATTAAGGGTGATAGTAATGATAATGAACCATATGCTCTTGTTCATTAAAGGATGGATGGACAGGTTAGCTGACCACAGTTCTCCTACTATGATGGAGCTGCACAAAAATTAGTCTGCCTCATCATTGAAATGGGCAGATGAAAATTTGATGAGGGACATCGTGCTGCTGAAATATTCTGTTTGCCTGGCAAGGACACCCCATTTTTGTTTGGGACCCTGGAGGCATGGGATCCATGCAGGCTGCCACAATATTTACGCCTGAGGTGCTGTTAGCATACAAGGAGGATCCCACACTCAGCAGCCTTTCAAATATCACATCCCCGCAAGCGTTGCTGCATAAAACCCAGATATCCCAGCTCTTTCCTCAGAGACAAATTGCCCGCCCAGTAAACTTTGAAGATACTGGCATCATTGGGGAAACAAACCGCTCTTCACTTCAAATTATGTTTTACTCCCTCAATTTGGCCCTTGTAAATGTATGTATAAATATTTCCCCCTACAAATAAAAACTGTGCTTATCCTGATATCCTCCCTTAGCGTTGCCTCTTACTTAAGCTACCTGGAGGACAGAGTTTGACGGTAAACTATAACGATAAAAGACCTAAAATTAGCAGAAACCTGCTGAGTGACAATGCAAAGCTAGTCAAATGATCACAATTTTTCTCATAAATTGACACACTAGAAGCTTACAGTTTAAAAGGGCTGTTTCATCTCATTGGGTAATGAGGATCCTACAGAAATAGACAACACTGCAGAGCAGGGGGACTGGGGAGAGGGAGCGAGGGAGGGAGGGAAGGAGGGAGGGAGGTTGAGAGCGAGGGTGGGAAGGAAGGAGGGAGGGAGCGTGCTGTTCTCCACTCATACAGAGCTTACTTCCTGAGATGACAGCAATAGTTACTCATATTCCAGCCCCCTGAAATGTTAATTTCATTAGCCGCATTAGGGTTGTCCTGTAAGTGTTGGAGTACCAGACCGCGAGCAGCGTTTTTCTATTTTCATAATTCATCTGCAACCCAAAGCAAAGTTGAGACCAACAGCGCAGAAAGCACGGACGGGTTAACTCTGTTATCCTCCTAAGCCTGGACAGAGCATCATCAGTCATACAATAGGCTACTCCCCTACAGGGGAACACAGCGAGAAAAGAACTGATAGAAAACTAGATGCATTTGTGAACATACAGCATCTACTATGCTGATATACTGTACTATACATTCAGTGGGACCAGACAGTCAAGCCTTAAAATTATTTAAAATGAAAGTTATGCATAGAAATAATAAAACATGCACATAATACATTTCACATAGCTACATTGTTTAGAATACTAAGGAAAATATCAATGAGAAGAGCATGTGCCTTGATGAAGAAAATAACTGACCAAGACCAGCAACAAAGTTCACAGGCAATATCAAGCGCTGAGTCAACGTAATTCCACAAACTGTAACTACACTCCGTGTGTGTGTGTGTGTGCAGTGCACAGGTGTCATCATGCCAGCCAGGTTTCGGCTCTATCGACAGTATCCCTCACACAAACATACTGTATGTGTACTAACTAAGTAATGCCTTGCAGTTTCCTCAAGACGCATTGTTAAATTTCCCTCTTTTCAAAAGACACCTTCAACATACAGGTATTGTTTGGCAGGGGATCCCAATTGGCACAAACTGGTCGTATTTTGTCAACGTACTGTGACGTGGAATCTACGTGGACAATACTATACATTGAATTTGAAAATTTTTATCATGTAAACTGTTGTTTTGAGGGTGAAATTTCAACCACAGGACTATGTCATCATGGTAACCAATTTTCAACATAGACAAACCTTGAATATAATAGGTTGAATTTTTTCCTTTGAAACAACGTCAGATATTCAACGTTATATCCACTATCAAAACAATAGGCTAGGTAGCACCTACTACTGGAGAATTGGCCTATCAACAGTTACCCTTTGGTCTCCCATCCAGGTTTTTTACCAAGCCCAGCCTTGCTTAGTTTTCATATTTGTCACTGACTACTACCAATATGCTATCGCGAGAATGATTATTGAGAAATCATTATTAACTAAAAATATTCACTGTTGCTATCGAACTCATTCCAAAGGGTACGTTTAAGAGAGCAAATGAAAATGTAACCATTCTTTAGAAGTCATATATCATCAATATTTGGCCTATATAGCATTTGCAAAGTCGTCAACAGCTATTGTTTTAATTCAAGGTTCAACTAAAATAGACAATACATATAGGCCTCAGGGATACAAGCTTTGGTTGATTTCAAGTGTAATCTTCAAGTTAATAATTAATATGTTGGATTCAAGTCTCCATCTCAACAAAATATCTAAGTTAAAGAATAGGACTAAATCAAATGAAACTTTATTTCAAGTGCATTTAAGGGTTGATTTTATTTGATCTAGTCCCATTATTTAAAAACTTAGATTCTGACCACAAGCCAGAGACCACTATGACACACCAAATACGTTTGATGGATTGTGGAAAAGAGCAGGAATAGGTTTTTTGTAGGCTAAAGTGCAAGCTACATCTTCCAATGGTGCGACTGCTGTCGGCATCGAAGATTATATGACCAACTTGAATAAACGCTTGGAGCTGGTTGGGAGATAAGGGTGACAGCAGGGGTGTAGCCTACTGGCGATATGTATATCACTTATGCCTATTATTGATATCTACACAGCAATTATGTGAATCATGGAATACAAGTTTGAGGGAGTTCCTCCTTTGTAAACTCCTTTGTGGTATTGTGCTCCACACATAATTTAAAAAACTAGTTTAATTTAAGAAGACCACAAGTAGGGATTTTCAGTGGCAAGTATTCATGGATGCCAATGGAAGCCAGGCTTACCCCAAAAGAAATCCAAGAAAAAAAGAGAACCATAAAATAATGTATTTTTTGTCTCTTGGTTTTTCAGAATTTCCTTCAATTCTCAAGAGGCTGAATGTATCTCACCGGAGAAAGCATCTGAGCGAGCAAAACAACGCCCCTCGTCTCTGTATGTGTAGGACATCGATCTGATGCCGTCTGGTCAAAAAAAGTATGACATTGTTGCCGCCCATAGTATTGAATGCAAGGGAAGGAAGCCAGCAAGCATTTGGCCTCCCTTGATAAAAAAGCATAAAATAATAGCCAATCAGCGTTGAGCTAAATTGAGTGAGCTCAACTGTGAATTGTCCTGGTGCACTTTTCGGTAGTGCTCAAAGCATGCCATTCCATCATTTTTGGATTATGTTCAGGGAAAACATTTAGACTAATCTATATTTCCAAGTCCTATTCTTGTAGATCAAGGGGTATTTCATTAATTGGAATGACTGGAAATCTGACAGACTAAATTTTATTTTAATTGTATATATAGCCTAATCATTTTATCTGTATTGAAGTGGAAAGAAATGGATTGAAGCCTATACAACCATAGCTGCGGGAAGTAAATGTGCCGAGGGTGCTGCAGCACCCCTTGAAAAATTTGAATAAAAAAATATGTGACTCGTTTCAGGACATAGGTGTATGTCACACGTCACTACTTTACAAGAGTGGCATTTGAACGTAAACATGTATTTTTTTATCAAAATGTATTTTTTGGCAGAAATACCTTCTGGAACATGTGAACTTTCATGTGTCTTAATAACAAACGTGTATTCTATCCATAAATAGGTGTGGAATTGTTAAATTACGAGCCTAGTTGGTTTAGCCACGGAAAAAAAGACTGGAACATTCCCGCGAGCCATGATTGGCTGAGATAATGAATGGGCTGGGCATGCCGGGAAATGAGTTTGGATTGGTCTGCCATGTAGCATGCTTCTGTCAATAACGTGAGCTGTTCAGTATGTGTTGACAGTCCTTTCATCCATGTATACGAGTAAGAGTCTAGCTACATTTTGAGATATTCATTTTGTCAGAAAGTTGTTCATTTTTATTTCAAGTTAAAGCGTACTGTTAGTTAGCTAGAAAATGCTAGCTTTCTGGCTCGATAACGTTACGCGTATGATCTGTGTAGTGATATTATTCTAATCAGAAATCCATTTTCATTGCTAGTTATAGCCTATTGTTAGCTAGCTAACATTGAACATAGTTTGTCAGCTTTAGCTACCTGCAGATTCATACTACAGCTATGACAATGTTTGTATTGGTAGTAGTATGTGTTGGGATTGTTCCAGTCCATTGTTTAACTAGTTAGCTTCATGTCTAAACAAAAGACTCCACTTCGGCCGGACAATAGTGACCCATCCACTAAGCTAGATGTGGCTGGGGGGTGGTTATAGCATTTCCTTCACATGACCCATCGATTAAGACAAGTGTGTCGAGTAAGCGTCATCTAATAATGTAACCACTTCACTGTACCATTTACACCTTATGTATCCTATGCATGTGACAAATAAACCAAGATTTTATTTGATATAGCATGTGTTTACCACATGGCCTCACATGTGGATGCTTAAAGAGATGGGAGTAGACAAAGAGCTCTCCAGTAGGTGTACCAAAACATTCAAGGCCCATTTTCTCAAAAGTGGGGTTTATACATTTACCATCTTTCAAAGCAGAATTACTTTCCCATTATTCCTCAACTGCAGTGTATGATATACCATTCTCTAGCTCTGAGTCTCTACTTTTATCCAATGATAAAAAACACAATTTCAAATGTTGCTACATAATACCGAATCGAGGCGGTCGGACACATATTAATACAAATATATATATTATTATTTGTTGAAAATATTTTTCACAAAAGTAGTCCACTAGTCCTTTACTACTATTAGAGGACTGATATAGATATGCGTATCGTGGGCAAAAACATTTTTCAGCATCTCCACATGGTAGGTGTATAATTAAGAACAGTATCATGCAGGATTCAATAGTTGGAATTGTAAGAGTTGTTGCCCTGTCCCTTTCTCTGTGATTGTCATTCTAATGGAATCCAGAAAGAACAAAACCCTGTCTTCAAACACTTACATCACAACGTGCAAAGTTATTTTTGGATCAAATAACATGGAAAACAACCACTTTTTGTGCAGTATTAATTTACCATCCTTACAAACCACTTAATGTAAACGTTCATTAGCGCATTGTCATCCAGGTTTGTACCTGTAGACTTTGCATCACCATGATGAAAAACGACACACAATACAGTAATTAAGTACATTGAGACATCAAGTGGTTTTTGATGATGTTTCTCAGTTGGCTGAGCATGGCTCTTGCAATGCTAGGGTTGTGGGTTCGATTCCCACGGAAAACATATATCAAGCAAGCATTTTATATTCCACAAGTATTATTAGATTAGCTGTTTTGTACAGATAATTATCAGACAGAAGTTAGAAATGCTGGTAAATACTAAAATATATTTAGTAAAAAAAAAAAAAATTAAACACAAAAGCCTTTACTAGACTTGTATTAGCGGACTGGTATAGACGTCTTCAGTGCGTGCAATTTTTTTTTTCCTGCATCCCCCCACCTTCCACCTTCAGTCAAAAATCGCAGCATCCCCACCCCCAAACTACTGTACTTCCAGCGGCTATGTACATAACCCATAAAGTAAAATGCAACATCCATTTATGGCCAGTTTTGTAAACTAACATTGATTTATCCTGCAATTGATGTCGTTCAATTGGTAACATACATTTTTGTCTTCTTCTAATGCCTTTTAAGGGATTACTTTTAGATTACTTTACTGAGTTTGGGTAATCCAAAATGATGTTACTTATTGCAATTTTGGACAGGTAACTAGTAACTGTAATGGTTTACATTTAGAAAGTAACCTTCCCAACCCTGAACTCATCCACTCATTAACTGCCGAAGCACTTTGAGAAAGACCAGAAAAGGGCAGGCATCCATTTCCTCCAGACACGGCGGCACTGATCATGTTACCTTGCCCTCCCCATAGCCAAGGCCCATAGCTGGATATTTGACGGACAGCTCTGATGGTGATGGTTTAAGGGCTTAGAAGCAAACTCACAAGACTCTCGTGAGTTATTTAAGTGGCCCTTTACCCCCACCCTGCAACCCTTACATTCATAACGCGTTTCCTCATACTACTGTTCTACAGCACATGACTCCGCTCTAGAAGCACAAGCTGTTCCAAAACTAGGCCAAAGCCTGCATCATACACAAGCAATTGCAGACCAAAGCAAAAAATTACAGAAAAACTGTATAGACACATACAGTAGCAGCAGTGCACTAACTTCATCCCTAATCTTACTTTACCCAAGGCAATCGAGTCGTGCGGAGATTATACTGAAATTGCATCATCTAAAATCTAATTTGCTCTTCTTTGCTTTACAGAGATCTATTCAGAGTGTGCCGTGAGTTGAGTCAGTTCCGGATACACGTGTCCTTTTTACCCACTCAAAATATTACCTTACAAGGGTAATCCCGAGTGGCGCAGTGGTCTAAGGCACTGCATCTCAGTGCTAGAGGCATCACTACAGACCCTGGTTCAATTCAGGGCTGTATTGCAACTGGCTGTGATTGGGAGTCCCATAGGGTGGTGCACAATTGGCCCACCATCGTTAGGGTTTGGCTGGGGTAGGCCGTCATTGTAAATAAGAATTTGTTCTTAACTGACTTGCCTAGTTAATTAAAGGTTAAATAAATAAAAAAGGTTATAGGCAGTTAGAATGATAGTGTCAGAGACCAGCCCCATGTCATAATGACAGTGAAAGGATGTATCCCATAATACTTTTCACATCTGTGATTGGACAGGCCCCTGAGGCTGAGAGGGTCACTGCTGCAACTGTCAGGTGTGACAGACTGTCGTCTGGGGGGGGGACGCTCTCTGGGATTCTCTGATCCACCCAGTCTCCTTTACAACTCAAATCCCTCCACAGTCACAGTGCAGCAATGGAGTGAAGCCACTCAGAGTTCCATACTGTATACGGGCCTTAGAGGACAACTGTCTGGACACAATGGTGACTGGACTGTGTGTGGATCTGAATGTTAGGCTCTCTTCCAAGACTGGCGAACACATTTAACAAAGTCATGTCTGTGTTTTGTATATTACTGCGAACACATTTAACAAAGTCATGTCTGTGTTTTGTGTATTACTGCATTATTAATTGGCATTGTGGGCTGGGGTGGTGCAAATGTAAAGGTGGGTGGTTCTATGTCGGAAGATCGGGAGGAAAATATAGCACTTTTCTGCCCGTCCTATTTGTCTCTCCCACTAATCCATTTACTCTGTAAGAGCTTATCTTTCTGTATTGACATTTTTTTTATTCAATTTTGACTTTTTTTTTTACATGGAGCTGTTTTCCAATGAGAGAGGTGGTGGCAGGAAACAGATAGGAATGAGGTTAAAGGGAGAGAGGCCAAAATGCCACTGTCAGCTCTGCCCACAGGATCCTTGTTGTGGAAAAATAAATCATGTTAGCACGCAGAAGTATTCCTCCACACTTGTATAATCAGGTTGACCACGTGTCTCCCTAGTCCCAGCCCAAGGAAATCACCTGTTCCACTCAGTTAGACTGTGAGATTGTGTGGAAGGATTTTCACAATGGTTTCTAAAGAAATTGAACAGCAAAAAGTTGGCCCCTGGAACCCTAACTTGAGACAGGTGAGTGAAACTTAAACTTTAGTGGAAAATGGTTCAATGTGATAAACAGTTGTTCATGTCAAGGTCCTTTTCCCCACTGTGATGGGTGCTGAGACAGGACCACAGGCAAATGAATACAGCATTAGTGGGGCCTCTGTCTGTCTGACACTGTGGTCTCTCCTGACAGCTTGACATGTCTCCTATCATTGTGTAGTAGAGGAAGGTGGGCGAGGAGGTCAGAGGGATAATGGCTATGCCAATATATTACACCCAACAACTGGAGCCATCCGTCACATCTGACATGGCTCCATCCCCAAACAAGAGAATGGGCACCAGGGTCACTCTCACCCTTATCCACCTAGATCAGTGACAGAACCCTATTTTCACCCCTTATTTAATTGTTTCCTGATTGTAACAATATCATTCATTTCGACATGTGTTTGTATAATACAAACCGAGGGTTTTCAAATGCCTCCTGGACACAAACAGGCTTCACGCCATCATTACTTGTAATGTTCTACTTCTACTCAACTTAACCCAACCCAGCTGGTGATTATTTAGATGCTGCCGCATCAGGCTTGAGCTCCTGTGGTGTACTTGTTTTTTGAGCTGACAGATTAATTTCAGCCTATGGGAAAATAAAGATCCCATGTACGCTTAGAGTGACCAGAGTGAAGGTCTGAGGATGGTTTCCTTATTTCGTTTTTTTGTTCTATCCTTTTAAAAACAAAAGGACAGAATGGGACAAAGAGATACATCTGGTTTGCTCTAGTCCGGTGTTTCTCAAAAGAAGTTTGTGCAAGCGAAGGGACATGCAAGCTACGGTCCTTCCTCCTTGGGGATTCTGAATTTTCTATATTCCTTCCATATAGGGCTATAAATAGAGTGCTATCCAGTGGAAATATCAATTACCACGGCAGCCTTTGTGAACAAGCATTATCTAAATGTCCGAGCATTATCAGAAGAGTTCAGAACAAAATCCCTGAAACAAGGCTCAAATCAGATTGAATCAAAATAGGAAATTACAAAACAATTTAGCCTGCCTCTCACAAGTAGCATTGCATCTTACTCAATTAGGGGGCCTTGGCTTTTGTTGCTCTACCCGATTAGGTTTAATCACCGGTTGATTATCTGCGCTCCTCATGTCAAGGGGAAATGAGCCGTGGAGAGGCGGAGGAGGGGGAGAGAGAAAAGGGGGAGGAGGAGGCAGAGGAGGAATGGGAGGAGGAGCAGGGGAGGTGGTGGAAGAGGCAACGGCGGCAGCTCCGTCTCTGTGCTGATGGGCCTGATGTCATTACAGAGCCCTAGGCCATTTCTCCCGGTGTTTGCGGTCCATTTATTGCGACACACACACACACACACACACACACACACACACACACACACACACACACACACACACACACGGGCCATCAGGGAGGCCATCCCATCCCAATCATTCAAACACTGCAAGCGCTTCCCAATGCTGAGGGATGGATAAAATATCCAACAACAATTTTCCGGTAGGTATTAGCTTAACATTTCTCCTCTATTCCCTGATCATTATAAACCAGTGAACATCAGTCATGGGCTCTTTACCTTATCTCCATGTGTCCATTTGACCACTCAACTCCTCCAAACCCCATCCCCAACTCCCTTTAAAAACAATTTGCTATTTGACATACAGGAATAACTATTGATTGACGGCTCGTATTACCGGAGGTTTGGGCAATGCAATGTTGCCAGGAGAGACTAATTCATTAATTTATCAATATTTATATTTGCAAAGGTTACTGAATTAAGCACTAAGATTGGATTGCTATAGAATTGACTGTCAGCAGGAAGAGAGTGACCGTTTCTTTAACAGAATCAAACCAGTTTGTGTTTCAGACAACTTCCTACACAGCTCCTTATCAGAAGCTAAGATATTGGGCACTCTTTTCCAACTAATATAGAGCAGAGGAGGCTGGTGGGAGGAGCTATAGGAGAACAAACTCATTGTGATGACTGGAATGGAATAACTGGAATGGAGTCATGTGTTTGATACTGTTCCATTAATTCCATTCCAGCCATTACAATGAGCCTGTCCTCCTATAGCTCATCCCACCAGCCTCCTCTGGTGTACAGAGTAAGATACTGTACAGTATACCATTAGGACTGTGCATTTTCTCAATTGATCACAAAATAGACTGTGACTCAAATATCGTTGCAAGAAATATTGTCCAATAAGGCAAAGAGAGGTAGGTGTGTGTATTTACCTGGCTGGTACCTCTATGTTGGAAATGGCGTAGAAGTATTTGAGGAGGTTGTCTTTCTGGACATAGGTTCCCCCCAGGGCCGGCCTCAGCAGCCTCAGTCTCAGGTTGGTGAAAGTGAAGAAGTCCCTCAGGCCTTTCATACTCTCCATGCGTGTGTACAGACTGTCCATGTTGAGCAGCTTGGGCCCCGTGAAGATCGTGAAGCGCGCCATCACCTCGAAGCGCAGCACCTTCTCGTTCTTGGAGCCCACCCAGCGAGAGTACTGCTCTGTGCAGATGACCCGCGTTACATTAGTGGCCGACAGGTCCTGCACCCGCTTCGCGGGCATGCCGAAGGCATCCATGCAGTCGTCGGCATAGAACTGGTAGGGCTGCCAGGTGCGCCCTTTATCTAGGGACTTGTCCAGCACCATCATGGTGGGGCGGCCATACTCGAAGGTGACCTGAATGTCGTCGGTCAGCTCCAGGCTCTTGTTCCAGGCCAGAGAGATGTTGGCCAGCAGGGGCTCCGGGTAGCGGCTCCACGTCACCGTCTGCCAGTAGGTGATGAGGCCGCTGCGCTCACGATCCTGCATCAGCTGGGGAGGGTGAGCCAGGTCCGGGTTGGAGGCATCACACTCGTCACTACACAGGTAGGGGTTCTCCTGAAAGAGGGAGAGGGGGGAAAGAAAACTGGTCAATGTTGGAAAACACTGTTCGTCTCCCTTCCCCGTTAGAAAATAGAAAACATTTACTAGCTCATCATCTGTTAACATTCTAAATTCACACGGAGTGAGTTTTGTTAATATTCAGCATAGAATATATGAATTATAAGAATGGCTCCCTAAAAGGTTCCCACATTCTCAAATTAGGCTACACAACTGATGTTTTTAATAGTATTTCTTGGTTCTTTGCATGTCTTTGCAAATGAGAAACAAGTCAGATAAAATAAGAAACTAACATTCTCATTATCTTATATAGGCTACTAGCCCCACCAAAAAAAAATACACCCAAGCAACATGAAACAACCGGGAAACAGATTTTCCAAAACAATCTGGTCAACCTCAGGTCCCCTTGAGACCATGTCTGTGTGCTTGTCCCAACATGTTAACATGCTCACCATATGTCCCCATTAAACAGTTTGTGAGCTCTGTTTGGTGAATAGCCATCAGGGAATTCCTACATACAGGGTAATAATTGCACATAATCTGGTTATAATGGCACTAATTTAATGCACATTGTAAATTACAGTGTTGCACTGAATCAAATTACATCATCACTCCAAAAAAGATCAGCGAGACTACGGAAATGCGTTGCATACCTAATAGTCTGACATTATGTAGCTTCAACAGTGTCGTAGATGTTTCACTTTACCCGTAACTGTAACACTGCTCTACTGACACACATGGATTACACACAGAACGGATTAACATGGGGGGTTGCCTACCATGTGGTCATCCCTGACCTCTAAATCCCAGTGTCACATTGGTCGGCCTAAGTGCAAACTGTCCCAAGTCTTGTCATCAACAGTCATCCTCACCCACACGGTTTCCAGGCCTGGGTTCAGATACTATTTGAAATGTTCTCAAATACTGTATCTGTGCTTGATTGAGCTTGCCTGTTGCAATTTAACCAATAGAAAATTCCAAAAATGGCACTCCAGGCAGGCTATTGGCAGTAGAATGGCCTTACTAAAGAGCTCAGTGACTTTCAACGTGGCACCTTAATAGGATGCCACCTTTCCAACAAGTCAGTTCGTCAGATTTCTCCCCTGCTAGAGCTGCCCCGGTCAACTGTAAGTGCTGCTATTGTGAAGTGGAAACGTCTCGGAGCAACAACGGCTCAGCTGTGAAGTGGTAGGCCACACAAGCTCACAGAACGGGACCGCCGAGTGCTGAAGTGCGTAGCGAGTAAAAATCTTATTTTCTGCAGTTGCAAAACTCCCTACTGAGTTCCAAAGTGCCTCTGGAAGCAACGTTAGCACAAGAATTGTTCGTTGGGAGCTTCATGAAATGGGTTTCCATGGCTGAGCAGCCAAGCACTGGCTGGAGTGGTGTAAAGTTCGCCGCCATTGGACTCTGGGTATGGCAGATGCCAGGAGAACGCTACCTGCCTCAATGCATAGTGCCAACTGTAAAGTTTGGTGGAGGAGGAATAATGGTCTGGGGTTGTTTTTCATGGTTCAGGCTAGGCCCCTTAGTTTCAGTGGAGGGAAATCTTAACACTGCAGCATTACAATGACATTCTAGACGATTGTGTGCTTTCAAGTTTGTTAGGGGAAGACCCTTTCTTGTTTCAGCATAGCAATGCCCCCATGCACAAAGCAAGGTCCATACAGAAATGGTTTGTTGAGATCAGTGTGGCAGAACTTGACTGGCCTGCACAGAGCCCTGACCTCAACCCCATCAAACACCTTTGGGATGAATTGGAGCGCCTACTGCGAGCCAGGCCTAATTGCCCAACATCAGTGCCCGACCTCACTAATGCTCTTGTGGCTTAATGGAAGCAAGTCCCTGCAGCAATGTTCTAACATCTAGTGGAAAGCCTCCATATTAATGCCCATGATTTTGGAATGAGATGTTCGATGAACAGGTGTCCACATACTTTTGGTAATGTACTGTACATTCTTTCCCCTTTATGTCAATGGTGTTATGAGAGCCACACACAACAGGTGCTCAAGCCAGAGCCTCAGCTTCTTCTACCTTTAGCCCACAATCCTTGCCGCCACCTGCAGAGCACACAAATCCAGTCCAACTGCTACACCAGGTGGCTTTCACCACTAAACCGCTCCAGCAATTATCCACACTGGATTCCTGTCACAGTTAAAGAGCAACCCAGTGCTAAGCAGACTGTTTGCCCACTTCTCAGTGACAGCCGCAGGGAATTCATAATGGATCTCTTGCTCTCTCTTGCACACACACTCGAGGAGAACCACGAACTTTGATCCCCTTTCACTGGCCAATAGGTTTCTTGTGTGTTTGAGACAATCCAACATTCTATCCTCAATGACAGAGGGTTTTTCCTCTCTGCTAGAGTGGAAGCCCTCCACTGATCTCCCCTTTACGCTGTGGTTTGATGGCATTAGGAAGGCAGCTCCATCAATGAGGTTCAGACACCCTGACTGTGAGTGGCTGGGGATCACTGACCTCTTTCCTGAAGATGACCTGGCCAGTTTATTCACTGAGTCAGAGTCCAGTTGACATTGTTAAGTCCAATCAGAAGGACATCTGTGGACCTGCACTGACCGAAATAGATGGTAAGGATGAGGAAGAGACAGAAAGTGTGTGGTGGGGAAATGGAGAGGAGAGGTCATGTAAGAGGAGACGAGTCGAGACGAGAGGACCAGGATGATAAAACTAGAAAGGCAGTTGAGCCCAGAGATTTGAACGGTACCTCAGTCCACAAACATGCCCAACTACATTGGTGTAGATGGGGAGCATTGAGCCATGTACTGTATAGGAAGCTAGTGTTTAGATTTGCTATTCCCTCAACTGGTGAGAAGCGTTTCCTCGCTTGACTTAATTAATGTGAAGGAAGCTCCTGATACAATATCTGGAAAACAGCAGGCTAATTATACCAGAGACAAAACAGGCCGCACAAGACCCTCACCTGTCCCAGCATGGGCCACTGGCTACTGTTTTTAATCTGCGCGCGCGCGCACTCACACACACACACCATTTCACACTGTATTATGTTCATAGCACTATAAAAAGCTGTTCAGATCAGCATAAATTAGAATGTAATCAATCAAAAACCTTTTTTGAAAAATATTGTAATTCCCTGAAAGGATGACAGAGGATTACCATACGCACAACTTAATTTGAAGAATCCTCCAAGACCTGCAGTGACATGAAAACAGGCGAATGGAGATTATTGCATGTGGGCATAGCGAAACGGGATGAAATCGCTACCCTTTGGGAGCACGGGATGGGGGCTGAAGCTGCCAAGACTCATGTAAAATGAATGACACAGGACAAAACTGACCAAAGCTGCACGTTAGTGACAATACATTAACTCTACACCGGTAGGATAAATATGGTGACATATCCTCACATGATCTAATCTAAACATTTATTTTAACCTACTTCAAATAGTGTACCAAATTGAAATGCTTCCTATAGCGCACTCCCCTGCTGTGCTGTAACCTGCACTGCTGTTTTTAGTTCCGGCTGTTTGTGCATTTTAAAATGAGCAAATGCAATGTGGGGCGGGATTATATCTAATATGTTGCGACCGTTACTGTTGAAAAAGAGTCCTTGTAATTAATCATTTGAGCTCATAGGATGGAGAGTGGCAGTGATGCCCCACTTCAGTTATGGACACTGTCTGGCTCCTCTCTTCGTCTTTCAATGTGTGTATAATTACATCAGTAGTGGGTCGAGATTTGTCATTTTGCTTAGCTCCCTCCCTCCTTCCCTCCTCTGCTCATTAAGCGATGCTACATACAGAGTGCAGTCCCCTCGCAGCACCAGCTAACATCATGCATGGCGGGGGGGGGGGGGGGGGGGGGGGGCAAAGCACTGACTAAAAATGCAACGGCATCTCCTGTGGGCCTAGTGGCTGAAATGTGCTCTAAATCATTCATGAGCCGCAAAGCTTTCCAACGAAAGCCAGCATACTCAATCTGGAGATGGCTTATTCTAAATCAATGATGTTGCTTTCCGAAAGGAAAGCGTGAAAAATGTTGTCAATTGAGTGCACTCCTTCAATATCTAAAGTACAAATCATGTAATTGATGTAAAATAGGCTACAGAACACTATCATATTGCACTGTAAGAGTTATGGCAAGTCTAAATATGTGACTGTGTCTAGCTGTATTGGGTAGCCCTTTGGTAATGGACCACTCATGGCACATTTACCTTTCCATAAAATGAATGGTCAGATCACTGGAGGAACGATAATTTACCAAAGAGCTTCTTGCCATAGAAGCACGTCGACACTGAGTCTTCATTCTTCAACAGCACAGTCAACAGGAGGCCACTTTACATTTCATAAAATGTTCATGACTAGACTACTTTGGGGCCAAAGAGAGGCCAACAAGTCTTTCACTTTAAAATGGTCAATGGTCATTAAGAATCCTATTGTGGCTGATCAGCATTTCTTGAAGTAGTAGGCTTACCAGTATGCCAACAGCCACACCACCCTGCTGCATCCCTGGCTTCCATCTAAAGCTAAGCAGGGTTGGACCTGGTCAGGGCTTGGATGGGAGAATGCATGGCAAAATCAAGTTGCTGCTGGAATTGATGTTGGAGAGCCAGTTGAGGGTTGTAAGGGGAACAAATTCCCCCGGGGGGGAAGTGATGAGGACGCTACCCTGCAAAGGGTGCCTTTCATTAGATGAGACTTAAACCCTGACTGTCTGTCCGGACATCCTGTGGTCTCCAAAGATCCCGTATCACTCATGGCAAGAGATAGGATGGTACCCATGTCCTGGCTAAAGTCCCAACCTGGCTCATGCTATCATAGCTCTCACGAATTATCCCCAGCTTCAATTTGGCAAAATCCATGCTAACCTCTCCACTACCACAGCCAATGTGTGGTTCGTAATCTGGCACAAAAAAAGCTGCGGTTGGCATTACACAGGTAGATGCTACATATTGCTGAATGTTTAGTTGCAATGTGATGATCATAATTACCATTGGTGATATTTAGGATGTTAAAAGTGACTTGTCTCTTACCACAAAGACAGATGCTCAAATCAGAGTGAGTGATTGACAAGTCTAAGGCTATATAACAATTGATAACCAGGAGTTTCAGATAACACACTATAAAAAGTGTACACGGTATGCTTTGTGATCATGGTTTGATCGTCCTCTCTTCATGGGTTCCAAAAGTACAACCCAGCTGGACAAATCATACATTTGCTTATTTTACAATCAAGCCCTCGGCTGGATTCCCACAGCAACATTGTCAGCCTCTCTTATAGAAATTAAGCTCACCCATGTCAGCACTCACAAAAACAGGAGCATACCATATATATACAGTACACACACAAGCCAACAGCTTTACAGGATACAAAATACTACATATACATGTACATTTAAAGCCCTAAAGTTACTATTCATATGAGCTCATAGTGTTGCATCGCTCATATTGCTAGAGTGTTAAACAGTGTTATAAATAAAGGGTATCACTCAAGGTGTGAGTCCCTGTAGGGAGGCACAAACATAATAACAAACCTAATCTAATGATATTTATGAGACAAACAAAATTAACTTGGTTAAATAACCTGATATACTGTAGTGTGGACCTATTGTGTTTCATTCTGAAAACAGCAGGTCTAAGCAAAAATGATTTGTTTTATTGAATATTGCTGCTGCTATATTTTTTCATTTAGTCATATTTAATATTTATAGACAATATAAATAGTATGTTTATTTTATTATTTAAGTTATTCTATAGCACTATTCTGTTCTAATCTATTCTGTTGGTTTATACAACGGTTGGGTCTAATCCTGGATGCTGATTGGATAAAACCGCATTCTAGCTGATGTCTATTCCACAAATTACCACCAGCTAAAGCTATTGCGTTGAAAAGCCTATTTGCTCTGTTCCATCTCAGTGCGCAATTCACTGTCGGGGGGGCTCTTGTGGCTGAATAGAAGCAACTCCCCGCAGCAATGTTGGTGGAAAGCCTTTCCAGAAAAGTGGAGGCTGTTGCAGCAGCAAAGGGACCAACTCCATATTAATGCCTATAATTTTGGAATGAGATGTTCGACGAGCAGGTATCCACATACTTTTGGGCATGTAGTGTATCTATTGGGGCAGTGATTCCAAAATAAATGTAATTGTGTCTTGAAGTCTTGTTTGCATTTTCACTATAATAACAAGTAGCCTACTGAAAGTAAGTATGAGTTGTCTCATAGAAAAAGGTACATATTCCTGCCATCTTGTTCGAAATCAAAGTTTCTCATCTCATATCTAGGATCAGATACCCTAACGATATCCTAATTTCTAGAAAACCTTCCATGTCAGTTTTTCATCACTTTGATAGACAAAACTTCAACAAAGTGTAGGCCGATAAAAATAATCTAAGTATAAAACTAGTGCTGGCGTTACATCAACTGAATTCAAACTTAAACTTACCAGGGTACAGAACCTCTCCGGGGGGTTGCCGCAAGTGATGCCAGGAGGATCCACCCTAATTTGCATGAACTCCTTCATAGCCATTGGTTTGGGCTGGCACGCATAAAACTCCCATGTTGGTCCATTGTCTGTACTAACCAGCGACTTGCATATGTCATACTGGCCAAGTGTCAGAGTAACAAAGTGCAAAAGAAAAAGCACCTGTGAGAGCATGGCACTCGTAGAGACCACACCCATGGTCCAAGACCGAGAGTCCGGAGGGAAGAGGTGCCACCGTCGGTCCACACAGGGAGAGGATCAGCTTGGAATCCGGTTGGTTTTCATGTTGGGAGAGACACCTGCCGCTTGCAGGATACAGCCTTACAACTCTGCTGGTTTTGTATACAAATGTATGCCTGCCTAAATAAGTTACACGTACTTCTGTTTTGAAGTATTTGTTAACCTACGTTAAAAACAATTCAATTAAAGTATTACTTTCAATTATAGTTACAATAACTTTTATTAGAAATGTATACAATGCTAATCTTTCTCAGATCGACCCCCTTTGGCACTCCAGGCAAGCCATGCTAAAAGCAGTCGATATGTCCATGAGTAGACCATTGAGAATATTCCCGCTGTCCACTCAGAAGCTCTCTAGATGAGATTTTGTTGTGTAGAATGTCAGTCAAAGGAAGTATTTACATGCTCCATCGTTGGCTATATTGAGAAGGAGAAAATACAATAATTTATTAAACATTTAACTTTTTTGGGGAAATTGCCACTCACATTTCCAGACAAAAAAAGGCAAACTAAAACTATATCTAATAGGCTACTGCTACTTTACAGACTATTTTATTTCGTTTTTACAACTAGCAATTAGGTTAAACATATCTTTCATTAGAGGAACTTGAACCCATTTGAAATCTGTTAAAATTAATATCGGTAGGCTATACCGTAGTTTAAAAATAAATAATATTGTAACTTTTCACGTTTGTTTCCACAACCAATCTATATTCACAAGACTACCCTAATTAATGAATTTCCCAAACAAAACTGCAAGTAAAAAAAGATATACCCTAGTCCCCAGAGACGGATGTCTGTTGCGCTCTTGGGTTTGTCAACTATTGCCATCAGAGGTAACATAACTGTCGATAACTTCTCCCAGGCAGATGGTGACAGACCTAGGCTGTAGTCTACAATTGGCAAATAAAAATAACAAATTTGATCAACTTGGATCATGTTTGGACTTGTCCTATAAATGTGGACAACTGATGTTCTCGACGTTGATGCTCTTTCCAAACCTCTGAAATTCTCTGAAGTGTGTAGCCTAATGCTGCCTTCAAATGTAGGCTATAATGGTTGATTATAAGAAATAACTGTGGCAAGTCACTGGTTGCAAGATTATAAGCTCTCACTATACAATTTTGAAGGTGCACTGTTACAACAGTTACTATCCTCTATGTTCACGGTGGAACTCGAACACTTACCAAATTGCTCCGGGAAAATATGATCATTCTGTCATGGGTGCATCCTTTGCATTCTAAAGCCTCAGCATTGGTTCGTCGTTGAAATAAAGCTTAACGTTACCGTATTCCCTTCTGTAAGAGGATTAGATGAGATGCTCTCCCCTTCTGTTTGTTTCCCTTCTGTTTTTATACTTTTGAGGAAAGCAGTGCGTTGTTAGGATGGTATCCTATACATCCCGTACGCACAATAGTTGACTTCTTGTTCGAAATATATTATATTTCAATACTTTTTCAGAAGTGGTACTGCCTCAATTAATGTTCCATTACTTTTTGCGATTTCGGTTTTGTCCTAGGCGCTCAAGGGCAGAAGGAAAGAGCTCGCTCTCGCTCGGTCTCTCTCTCTCTCGACCTCACTTTCCCCTATGCATAAACACACTCGCTTATTTCATAAATTCCCTCCTGCCATTGTTCTCCTGCTCCCTTTTCGTTTCCATATTTAGCTATCAGTATCTGATTTGCAAACTACGTGTGTGTGAAGCAGCTACGCAACTTTTACCGGTCAGAAATATAACCACCCCATGAGCCGATCGGGCTACCCGTCCTGCTTAAAGGAGCAGCTCAAAAATCACTTAAGGCAGACATAAGGATCTCTAGTTTTCGCTAAGCAATAGGCTAACACAAAACTGTTTAACAGTTAAACTTGAAGTTCCTATATGGCTCTTAAAGCATAGCGTATTCATCTTCTACACAGTGCAGGCGTCCCCAATTTTGTAACGTTTTCTCTTAAGCGGATGGTCAGAGGCCAGAACATAGTTATAAATAATTTGTACACTGCAAATTGACTGCAAGAATCCCAAACAAATAGTATTTGACAAAAACAGAATCATTTCAAACCTTGATTACATTGGGATACGATCGCATATGCCTCTATTGATGTGTGGGAATAATTGGGAACGGATTTCCTCAATTAAAATCCCTTTGAGCTGATTTCCTGGTGATTTTACAGTGAAAATTATACATATAAAAAAATAGCTAATTTATAGGATATATATATATATATATATCAGAAAACCTGGGTGGCCAAATAAAATCAACCACGGGCCAAATTTGGCCATGGTTGATTTTATTTGGCCACCCAAGTTCTGAGCAAAACATAAATTGCCTATAAAATTGGCTATATAGTTTTTTATATGTATAATTTTAGCAAACTATAACTTATGCTATTTACATTGTTGACAATTGCATTAGCCTACTTAATACCCAATTAGTAAAAACACATTTTTAAAAAAAGCAGCCAAAACCCTTAATTTGCAACTTCTGGGTGGGTGTAATTGAAGTAACAGCATCAAAGGGGGCTTCTCATGGAAGAACACTAAGTTGAGCTGTCCATGGTCCTGATGCCTGGCCACACAGACCAATGGGTGTAAACAGCCTACACATTTCTACAGGTCATCTGAGGCCAAATTGTCACAGACAGACACGCACACTGACAATGCACAATGTTTGTAGACAGCAATATAAAGGTAGTTAAACACGATTTAAGAAGTAGTTTAATGGGAAATGTATACTGGCAGTAAGAAAATGAGAAGACAGCAGGCACGGAAAGAGAGAACTACATTTCCCTTGCTACGCACCGCATCTCGATGACGGTGTTTATGCGACGTTCATCTCAGCGTGCGGAAAAAATGGCGGACGCAATGAACGTTGGTGTGAATTTAGAAGCATTTTCTCAAGCAATAAGTGCTATTCAGGCACTTCGTTCAAGTGTAACAAGGGTTTTTGACTCTCTGAAAGATGGGATGAAAAACAAAGAAACCCTCGAAGGACGCGAAAAGGTTTTTATTACCGAGTTTCAAGATAACCTGCAGTCTGTGAATCGCGACTTGAAGTGAGTAGCTGTAACGTTAAGTGCTAACGTTAGCTAGGTACATCTTTGCTGTAAACACACAAGTTAGCGTGCTAGATAGGCGTGAGGAATGAATGTTATCCAACTAAAAAGTTACTTCCAACTAGCTAGTATCCATGACTTGGCTGAAGTGTAAATGGTGTGTGTGCAACGTTAGCCTAGCTTACAGACCATAGCTAAATAAAGTGTACGCGCGCAAGTGAAATATCATAGCAACTAAACGTTAGCTAGCAAAAAACAGTACTCTGACATTCTTGTAGGCACCTCAATTTTGAAGTCTAGGCCTACACATTGTGAAACGTGTAGCTAGCTAAGTTCACATTACTTTGATGTGAAAGCAAAAGTTAAACTTCCAGAAGGAATGGTCTAATGTGCATCAATGCTGCAAAATAGTTTTTTTCTACACTGAACAAAAATATAAACGCAACATGTTAAGTGTTGGTTTCATGAGCTGAAATAAAAGATCCCAGAAATGTTCCATATGCACAAAAATCTTATTTCTCTCAAATTGTGCATACAAATTTGTTTACATCCCTGTTATTTAGCATTTCTCAAGATAATTCATCCACCTGACAGGTGTGGCATACAGTGGCTTGCTAATTATTCACCCACCTTTGCATTTTTCCTATTTTGTTTCCTTACAACCTGGAATTAAAATTGATTTTTGGGGGGGTTTGTATCATTTGAGTTAAACAACATGCCTACCACTTTGAAATGCAAAATATTTTTTGTGGAACAAACAAGAAATGACAAAACAGAACTTGAGCGTGCATAACTATTCACCCCCCAAAATTCAATACTTTGTAGAGCCACATTTTGCAGCAATTACAGCTGCAAGTCTCTTGGGGTGTCTCTATAAGCTTGGCACATCTAGCCACTGAGATTTTTGCCCATTCTTCAAGGCAAAACTTCTGCAGTTCCTTCAAGTTTGATGGGTTCCGCTGGTGTACAGCAATCTTTAAGTCATACCACAGATTCTCAATTGTATTGAGGTCTGGACTTTGACTAGGCCATTTAAATGTTTCCCCTTAAACCACTCAGGTGTTGCTTTAGCAGTATGCCTAGGGTCATTGTCCTGCTGGAAGGTGAACCTCCGTTCCAGTCTCAAATCTCTAGAAGACTGAAACAGGTTTCCCTCAAGAATTTCCCTGTATTTAGCGCCATCCATCCCATACCAGTTTCCCAGTCCCTGCCGGGATGGTGTTCTCAGGGGGATGGGGGGGTTGGGTTTGCGCCAGACATAGCATTTTCCTTGATGTCCAAAAAGCTAAATTTTAGTCTCATCTGACAGGAGTACCTTCTTCCATATGGTTGGGTAGTCTCCCATATGCCTTTTGGCAAACACCAAATGTGTTTGCTTATTTTTTTCTTTAAGCAATGGCTTTTTCCTGGCCAGTCTTCCATAAAGCCCAGCTCTGTGGCGTGTACGTCTTAAAGTGGTCCTATGGACAGATACTCCAATCTCTGCTGCGGAGCTTTGCAACTCCTGCAGGGTTATCTTTGGTCTCTTTGTTGCTTCTGATTAAATGCCCTCCTTGTCTGGTCCATGAGTTTTGGTAGGTGGCCCTTTCTTGGCAGGTTTGTTTTGGTGCCATATTCTTTAAATTTTTAAAATAATGTATTCAATGGTACTCTGTGGGATGTTCAAAGTTTCGGATATTTTTTTTATAACCCAACCCTTATCTGTACTTCTCCACAACTTTGTCGCTGACCTGTTTTGAGAGCTACTTGGTCTTCATGGTGCCACTAGCTTAGTGGTGTTGCAGACTCTGGGGCCTTTCAGAACAGCTGTATATATACTGAGATCATGTGACACTTAGATTGCACACAGGTGGACATAATTTATTAAATAATGTGACTTCTGAAGGTAATTGGTTGCACCAGATCTTATTTAGGGGCTTCATAGCAAAGGGCGTGAATACGTATGCATGCCCCACTTTTCCATTTTTTTTTTGTAGAATTATTGTTAACATTTTTTATTTTTTTATTTCACTTCACCAATTTGGACAATTTTGTGTGTGTCCATTACATGAAATTCAAATAAATATCAATTTAAATTACAGGTTATAATGCAATAAAATAGGAAAAACGTCAAGGGGGATGAATACTTTTGCAAGGCACTGTATCAAGAAGCGGATTAAAGAGCATGATCCTTATACAGGTGTAGGGTTCCACATTTTGGGGAATATTCAGAGGTGGGAATTAACTGGAATGTATGGGAATTAACAGAAATATATGCAAATGTAATATTAATACCATTTACATGTAGATGTTTTTTGCATTGGCTATATTTACCATGTCATATGGAGACAGAAACATAAACCTTTTACATTTAATGACTATACATAATTGCAAATGATTAAAGCCTTCCAATAGAAATAAAAAAGACTATTTAGTTACGAATTTAGCTTTAATTAAATGAGTTGACTCTTCACATGGGATGATTTCACTGGACAACAAAAGAAAGGGAATATTGAATGATCCCCAATGATCCATCGTATCTCCCAAAAACATTTTCAACATCTGTAAAAGGAGTCTACAAACTAAAGCTGTGGTTGTCTTCCTCTCAGGCTCCCATGTCTTCTCCCTGAACCTCCTCAATGTCCACCTCTTGAACATCAGACTCTGAGACCTCATCTTTACCGTCACTTTCCAACGTTGTTGAGGATGGCTCATTGTCAGGCTCAAAAAGCCTCAAATTTGCCCGGATGGACACCAATTTTTCAACCCTTGTATTGGTCAGCCTGTTGCATGCTTTGGTGTGTGTGTTCCCAAACAAGGACCAGTTGCGCTCTGAGGCGGCTGATGTTGGTGGGATTTGGAGGATGGTGGAGGCAACAGGGGAAAGCGCCTCAGATCCACTAAGTCCCTTCCACCAGGTGGCTGATGAGATATGTTGGCACGACTGCCATATTGCATTTTCATCCCAAAGCCCTTGTTTAGAAGTGTATTTCGCCAGACTGCCAAGAACTTTGCCCTCATCTAGGCCAAGGCGGCGAGACACGGTCGTGATGACACCATAGGCCTTGTTGATCTCTGCACCAGACAGGATGCTCTTGCCAGCATACTTGGGGTCCAACATGTACGCTGCGGTGTGTATGGGCTTCATGCAGAAGTCTTCACGCTTTTTGATGTATTTCAGAACTGCTGTTTCCTCTGCTTG
This sequence comes from Salmo trutta, assembly GCF_901001165.1. Lineage (NCBI taxonomy): Eukaryota > Metazoa > Chordata > Actinopteri > Salmoniformes > Salmonidae > Salmo > Salmo trutta. The sequence goes on from NC_042965.1 coordinate 8,002,591, forward strand.
GAGCAACAGTGAAGTGGGCAGGGCAGTACGGATTTCTTCTCTTACATCTGCAAGCAGAGTCTGAACATCAGACAGGATGGCACTGTCTCCCGCAATCCGTGCAATGGCTACTGCTATAGGTTTCAGGAGTTTCAGGCTGCTTACCGCTCTCTCCCAAAATGCATCATCCAGGAGGATCCTCTTGATGGGGCTGTCTATATCGGCAGACTGTGATATGGCCATTTCTTGGAGAGACTCCTTTCCCTGTCAAACATGATGACAACACCACCCCAACGGGTGTTGCTGGGCAGCTTCAATGTGGTGCTCTTATTCTTCTCACTTTGCTTGGTGAGGTAGATTGCTGCTACAACTTGATGACCCTTCACATACCTAACCACTTCCTTGGCTCTCTTGTAGAGTGTATCCATTGTTTTCAGTGCCATGATGTCCTTGAGGAGCAGATTCAATGCATGAGCAGCATAGCCAATGGGTGTGATGTGAGGGTAGGACTCCTCCACTTTGGACCAAGCAGCCTTCATGTTCACAGCATTGTCTGTCACCAGTGCAAATACCTTCTGTGGTCCAAGATAAATGATGACTGCCTTCAGCTCAGTACACATTGTCTGTGAGCGTCAGAGGTGAACCAGTTGCATACATAGCTCGAGCAAAACATTAATCAGCATTGGTCTATATTCCTCTATTGAGTCACAAACTTCTGATTCCAGGAGGACCATGAGCTGTTGCTATCGATAAGGTGTCTGATTCATCATTTTCACCTCGAATAGGAGTAGAGGGACTTTTGTCAGAGGTTGCTTGTTCTGAGGGAACTTTATGCACTTGGCCAGATGATTCTGCATGTTGTTTTCATTCTTCACATGATTTGGCACAGTATTTGCAAATGTACACAGCTTTTCCTTCTACATTAGCTGCAGTGAAACGTCATCACACATCCAGATAGTGCCTGTGGTATTTTCCAGTAAAGATTAGAAAGAAATGAGTAAAAAAATAAAAAATACAATTCCATGTACAGAGAAATAGTTAAGCAGTTAGATTAAACAACTCTTTTGTAAGATAAATGTTTTAAAATGAAACATGTATGGAAACAGGTGATTTAACTCTCCTGAGTTAGCAGGTTCAAGCAAGCTAAATCCGACATGGTAGCAAAAACTAACTAGCATAAATTGTTAGAAATGATTTAAACACACTTTGCTGTAGGCTACTTACTATAGGCTATTTACTAGTTAACACAAAGAAAATGTATGTCATATAAAATATATTCGCCCCACCCAGTATTGTAATCAAAACTTACCAGAAAGCATGTAGTCCTTGGCTCAGACAGTGTAGTAGTGTGGGCTCAATAGCATCTCATTAGTGTGCAAGATCTTGAGAATCAGCTGTCATGGCCAAAAGTTTTGAGAATGACACAAATATAAATTTTTACAAAGTCTGTTGCCTCAGTTTGTATGATGGCAATTTGCATATACTCCAGAATATTATGAAGAGTGATCCGATGAATTGCAATTAATTGCGAAGTCCCTCTTTGCCATGCAAATGAACTGAATCCCCCAAAAACATTTCCACTGCATTTCAGCCCTGCCACAAAAGGACCAGCTGACATCATGTCAGTGATTCTCTCGTTAAGACAGGTGTGAGTGTTGATGAGGACAAGGCTGGAGATCACTCTGTCATGCTGATTGAGTTCAAAAAACAGACTGGAAGCTTCAAAAGGAGGGTGCTGCTTGGAATCATTGTTCTTCCTCTGTCAACCATGGTTACCTGCAAGGGAATATGTGCCGTCATCATTGCTTTGCACAAAAAGGGCTTCACAGGCAAGGATATTGCTGCCAGTAAGATTGCACCTAAATCAACCATTTATCGGATCATCAAGAACTTCAAGGAGAGCGGTTCAATTGTTGTGAAGATGGCTTCAGGGCACCCAAGAAAGTCCAGCAAGCACAAGGACCGTCTCCTGAAGTTGATTCAGCTGCGGGATCGGGGAACCACCAGTACAGAGCTTGCTCAGGAATGGCAGCAGGCAGGTGTGAGTGCATCTGCACGTACAGTGAGGCAAAGACTTTTGGAGGATGGCCTGGTGTCAAGAAGGGCAGCAAAGAAGCCACTTCTCTCCAGGAAAAACATCAGGGACAGACTGATATTCTGCAAAAGGTACAGGGATTGGACTGCTGAGGACTGGGTAAAGTAATTTTCTCTGATGAATCCCCTTTCCGATTGTTTGGGGCATCCGGAAAAAAGCTTGTCCGGAGAAGACAAGGTGAGCACTACCATCAGTCCTGTGTCATGCCAACAGTAAAGCATCCTGAGACCATTCATGTGCGGGGTTGCTTCTCAGCCAAGGGAGTGGGCTCACTCACAATTTTACCTAAGAACACAGCCATGAATAAAGATTGGTACCAACACATCCTCTGAGAGCAACTTCTCCCAAAAATCCAGGAACAGTTTGGTGACGAACAATGCCTTTTCCAGCATGATGGAGCACCTTGCCATAAGGAAAAAGTGATAACTAAGTGGCTCGGGGAACAAAACATCGATATTTTGGGTCCATGGCCAGGAAAATCCCCAGACCTTAATCCCATTGAGAGCTTGTGGTCAATCCTCAAGAGGCGGGTGGACAAACAAAAATTCAAGGGCTTAACTTCCCATGGAAAATATCTGGAAAGTTTCTAACCCTTTGTAACCCTACACAGGTGCACCATGTGCTGGGGACAATAAAAGGCCACTCTAAAATGTGCAGTTTTGTCATACAACACAATGCCACAGATATCTCAAGTTTTGAGGGAGCTTGCAATTGGCATACTAACTGTCCACCACTGCTGTTGTCAGAGAATTGAATGTTATTTTCTCTACCATAATCCACCTCCAACGTTGTTTTAGAGAATTTGGCACATCCAACTGGCCTCACAACCGCAGACCACATGCAACCACACTAGCCCAGGACCTCCACATCCGGCTTCTTCACCTTTGGGATCATCTGAGACCAGCCACCCGGACAGCTGATGAAACTGTGGGTTTGTATAACTAAAGAATTTCTGCGCATTCTGTCACAAACCGTCTCAGGGAAGCTCATCTGCATGCTCGTCATCCTCACCATGATTTTGACCTGACTGCAGTTTGAATTGTAACTGACTTCAGTAGGCAAATGCTCACCTTCGATTGCCATTGGCATGCTGAAGAAGTGTGCTCTTCACGGATGAATCCCGGTTGCAACTGTACCCGGCAGATGACAGGCAGCGTGTATGGCATCGTGTGGGCGAGCCGTTTGCTTATGTCAACGTTGTGAACAGAGTCCCCCATGGTGGCGGTGGGGTTATAGTATGGGGAGGCATAAGCTATGGACAACAAACACAATAGCATTTTATTGATGGCAATTTGAATGCACCGTGACGAGGTCCTGAGGCCCATTGTCGCGCAATTCATTCGCCGCCATCACCTCATGTTTCCGCATGATAATGCACTGCCCCATGTCACAAGGATCTGTACACAATTCCTGAAAGCTGAAAATGTCCCAGTTCTTCCATGGCTTGCATACTCAGACACGTCACCCATTGAGCATGTTTGGGATGCTCTCGATCGACGTATACGACAGCGTGTTCCAGTTCCCGCCAATATCCAGCAACTTCGCACAGCGATTGAGGAGTGAGACAACATTTTACAGGCCACAATCAACACCCTGATCATCTCTGTGCAAAGGAGATGTCGCGCTGCTTGAGGTAAATGGTGGTCCCACCAGGTACTGACTGGTTTTCTGATCCACGCCCCTACCTTTCTTTTAGAGCTATCCATGACCAGCAAATGCATGTCTGTATTGTGTGACATATATATAGATTAGGGCCTAATTAATTGATTTCAATTGACTGATTTTCCTTTAATGAACTGTAACTCAGTAAAGTATTTGAAATTGTTGCATGTTGCGTTTTATTTTTGTTCAGTTAATATTCCTTTAGTCATACACAAATCTTAATAAAGATGCATACCCTTGCGCCTCCAAAACGACGTTACATAAACCTGGTAGCTGATGCAGGATCATTTATTACCTAACAAAGGCAGAAATGGGCTCTTCATTGAAAATATTATGCATTTGTCATGTGCACGATTTTCTTTGGATAGTCTAGTAGTTCTTAGATGATTTAAGATCTCAGTGTTAAAGGATGGGGATCCTTCTAGTCTAAACTACTGTCCCCTTTCCAAACTTTCTGTTCTTGCCAAAGTCCTTGAAACACTTCAGTTGGTGTCACCAGTCCATGGTTTGGTCGCATCAATTTGTTTCCACGGCATCACGTAATAGAAAAAAATATGAATCTCCTTTTTATTAAGTAATTCACAGTGTTTTAGACTGTGTAACAGACTACTGAGATGGTAGGCTATTCAATAAATACGTTTAATCTAACATGTCTAAGCAGGAATGCATGATTGAAGATACAGTGCATTCGGAAAGTATTAAGACCCCTTGACTTTTTCCACATTTTGTTACGTTACAGCCTTATTCTAAAATCCTCATCAATTTACACAAAATACTGCAGAATGACACAGCCAAAACAGTTATCGATTTTTTTGCATATGTATTAAAAACAGATGCCTTATTTACGTAAGTATTCAGACCCTTTGCTATGAGACTCGAAATTGAGCTCAGGTGCTTCCCATTGATCATCCTTGAAATGTTTCTTCAATTTGATTGGTGTCCACCTGTGGTAAATTCAATTGATTGGACATGATTTGCAAAGGCACACGCCTGTCTATATAAGGTCCCACAGTTGACAGTGCATGTCAGAGCAAAACCAAGGCATGAGGTCGAAGGAATTGTCCGTAGAGCTCAGAGACAGGATTGTGTTGAGGCACAGATCTGGGGAAGGGTACCAAAAAAGGTCTGCAGCATTGAAGATCCCCAAGAACACAGTGGCCACCATCATTCTTAAATGGAAGACGTTTGGACCCACCAAGACTATTCCTAGAGCTGGCCGCCCAGCCAAACTGTGTAGTCAGGGGAGAAGCACCTTGGTCAGGGATGTGACCAAGAACCCGATGGTCACTCTAACAGAGCTCCAGTGTTTCTCTGTGGAGATGGGAGAACCTTCCAGAAGGACAACCATCTCTGCAGCACTCCACCAATCAGGCCTTTATGGTAGAGTGGCCAGACAGAAGTCACTCCTCAGTAAAAGGCACATGACAGCCCGCTTGGAGTTTGCCAGAAGGCACCTAAAGACTCTTAGACCATGAGAAACAAGATTCTCTGGTCGGATGAAACCAAGCTTGAGCTCTTTGGCCTGAATGCCAAGCGTCACATCTGGAGGAAACCTGGAACCATCCCTATGGTGAAGCATGGTGGTGGCAGCATGCTGTGGGGATGTTTTGCAGCGGCAGGGATTGGGAAACTAGTCAGGATCGAGGGAAAGATGAACGGAGCAAAGTACAGAGAGATCCTTGATGAAAACCTGCTCCGGTTCACTCAGGACCTCAGACTGCAGCGAAGATTCAACTTCCAACAGGACAACAACCCTAAGCACATAGCCAAGACAACGCAGGAGTGGCTTCAGGACAAGTCTCTGAATGTACTTGAGTGGTCCAGCCAGAGCCCGGACTTGAACCCGTTCGAACATCTTTGGAGAGACTTGAAAATAGCTGTGCAGCGACGCTCCCCATCCAACCTGACAGAGTTTGAGAGGATTTGCAGAGAAGAATGGGAGAAACTTCCCAAATACAGGTGTGCCAAGCTTGTAGCGTCATACCCATGAAGACTTGAGGCTGTTATTGATGCCAAAGGTGCTTCAACAGAGTACTGAGTAAAGGGTCTGAATACTTGTGTAAATGTGAGATTTCATTTTTTTATTCGTATACATTTGCCAAAATGTACAAAAACCTGTTTTTGCAAAAACAATTCTCCTCATCAATCTACATTCAACACCCTATAAATGACAATCTAATCATTTTTAGAATTAGGCTGTAACATAAGAAATGTGGAAAAAGTCAGGGGTTCTGAATACTTTCCGAATGCACTGTATTTTGATCTGCAAGAAAGTCAAGTGATTATCGTGAATTGTGGTTTGACAATAGGTTGTTATATTTTGCTGTTAAAATAGGGCTCCAGAATCTTCTAAATTTTGTTGTTTAGTAAATATGAATTTGCCTACATCTTTATGTGCACTATTATCATATGCTAGTACATTTTTGGGCTATTTCACCACATGAGGAAGTGAAACTCAGAACACATTAGCTAGATCACTAACACAAAATATAATACCCAATGCTAGTCGTAATCTACCAGTAAATGTCATGTCCTAAAAAAACGTTGCACTGCTACCCTATGCACTCGCAATGGCTGACACACAATTTCACATTTTGCTCGCTCCGTATCTTAAAGCCATATCAAATATATTTAGAGATGACAAATACAAATTCTACCCGCAGAAAGCTGAGAACAACATCAGTTGCTTCTAAAGGTGTGTATTTCCCGCAAATGTTATACAATCAGAAGCCTTTTTCTCTATCCCTCACTGCACATCTGAGGAGACAGAGAGAGAGCGTGGCTTGCTCATCACATCAACAGGCCCAGGGTCAGGGTAGACACTTTCATTACAGGAATCATGAGGGTAATGCGCTTTCCTGATTGACCAAATCATGGTTTTAGCCGGCAAAAAATGTGATGTTTGAAACTTTTGAGTGAGGTGACCATGTAATGAATGTTCAGCTCGCACTGATGCGACCAATTACATTTTTTTTTTTACTCGCACAGACAAGTCAAAGGGTCACAAATTGTGACTAAATGGTTGCAGTCCAGAGCCCTGACTTGTTGGTGAGTAGCTGAAGGAGTTTTTATACACCAATAATGTCCTGAACAAGTTTGTCTGGATTTAGAAAAACACACAGCACTACTACGGCGACCACTAATACTGGAAGCACTTGATTCTAAACAGCATTGTGTTGCTTTGTTCATTGATTTGTCTAAGGCGTTTGACACCGTAGACTGAGATATTGATGCAGAGCTTGTCAAACATAGGCCTTTCAAGTAAAGCTTTTTGTTGGTTTAATGATTTTGTTAGTCTTTGATCACAATGTGTACAGGTTGATGGCATGACTTCTGACAAGCTTTCTTTAAATACTTGAGTGCCGCAGGGTTCCATTCTTGGGCCATTATTGTTCATTATTTATGACTGGTGTGAAAAAATAGCTAATGAGAAGGTACATCTACACTGAGTGTACAAGCATTAGGAACACCTTCCTAATATTGAGTTGCAACCCCTTTTGCCATCAGAACAGCCTCAATTCGTCAGGGTAGGGAATCTACAAATGTCGAAAGCGTTCCACAGGGATGCTGGCATATGTTGACGCCAATGCTTCCCACAGTTGTGTCAAGTTGCCTGGATGCCCTTTGCATGGTGGACCATTCTTTATACACACGGGAAACTGTTGGCGTGAAAATCACAGCAGTGTTTCAGTTCTTGACACACTCAAACCGGTGCGCCTGGCACCTACCATACCCCATTCAAAGGCACTTAACTTTTGTCTTGCTCATTCACCCTCTGAATGGAACATATACACAGTCCATGTCTTAATTTTCTGAAGACATAAAAATCCTTCTTTAACCTGTCTCCTCCACTTCATCTACACTGATTTGAAGTGGATTTAACAAGTGACATCAATAAGGGATCATAGCTTTCACCTGGTCAGCCTATGTCATGGAAAGAGCAGATGTTCCTAATGTTTTGTACACTCAGTGTATATGCAGATTTACATTTACATTTTTTTTTTTTTTACATTTTAGTCATTTAGCAGACGCTCTTATCCAGAGCGACTTACAGTAGTGAATGCATACATTTCATACATATCATACTTTTTTTTTTTTTCTGTGCTGGCCCCCCGTGGGAATCGAACCCACAACCCTGGTGTTGTAAACACCATGCTCTACCAACTGAGCTACAGGGAAGGCTTATCTATAGGACTGATCCCACACTAGTTAAGGCATTTCTCAAATTGTAGGAAGCGTTTGTTGTCCAACAACCTTTTTCTGTTCAAAGCAACCCCCTACTCTGCCTCAGATACTCACTCAAACAAGCCAATAGAGGTGGTGTCCTTGTACAAGTACTTGGGATTTCACCTTGATGAAGCTCTGTATTTTAAACCCCACAAAAAAGTTTCAACTTAATCTGGGCTTTTTCTTTAGGAAAGGTTTTATTTCAAGCTAGAAAAGACAATGTTGCAGCCTTTGCTGGACTATGATGATATTCTTTACATGAATGCCCCATGGTTTTACCTGCACACACTAGAAACACCTACCATGCTGTAGTTAGATTTGTAACAAACACAAGACCTCTTAAACATCACTGTACCTTATATCAGTTAGCAGGATGGCCATCCTTATAGTACGTTTGTCTATAAGGCCATTTTAGGGCAGCTGCCCCATCGTCTTGGAATACATCTTGGAAACTAGATTAATTGAATCCGATTTGATAATGTTAAATGACAGATTATAGGCCTGCTGACCACAAATTGCATGTGTTTTAAACCTGCTCTTTTAAGCTCTCTTATGGGCTTTCCTCTGTTAACTTCCATTCATTGTTATGTTTAATATGTTGTGTTTTATGTTGTGTTTACTATATGCTGCTTTCTTGGCCAGGGCTCACTTGTAAAAGAGAGAAATCTGCAATGTGACCTTTCTGGTTCAAGGATAAATACAAAATAAGAAACAAATCGTATGTTTTGAAGCAGGGATGGCAGCCTCACCCCACACACACACTCAATTAGCCCACATTTCTGAGATTGGTTAGTAAGTCTAACGGCCGGATATCTAAATTTGTAGTGATCATGGTCGAAATACCGAACGGGGTAGTCACTCTCAATCACATATATTATAAACTACAAACACTTCTCTCCACCTAATGGCAAAATGTGTAGAATAGCAGGAAATTAGCTGTAAAAATAAAAATGGGGGGTAGCTAAATGCTAGGCTCTGACTGCATGTGTGGGTATGGATGTGGGTACCCAGACCTGCGATCCACTGCGGCCCCCATAATGAGTTCAGATTTTTTTGTGGCCCCCAGCCCAATCAAAATTGCCCATCCTTGTGTTGAAGTGAAATACAAGCCTATTCTAACAGCTGCTATTCTATGTACTTATGTAGTGAATTGGAACGCCTCAGTACCCTGGTTGGCAGACCTTCAGAGAGTCATCCCCTTCACAACAGTGGCCTGTTGAGTCTGGACCCAGTTCAGGACAAGACCCCGCTGTACAGTCAGCTCCTTCAGGCATACAAGTGGTCTAACAAGGTAGGCCAAGCTTTTCTACTGGGCTACAAGGGAAAAAATACTATAAGGCCAGAATTCAATTCTAGGGCATAGTGGATTTTCTGCAATGCAGTTTCATGTGTCAAAGATTGGAATCTTGTGGACAATTTCCTTGGATTTCAATGTGAAGCCACTCCCATCGTTAACATTATCTGTTTGATCCAAATTGACTCATGGTAAACACATGATAAAGTTTAGCTTCTGTTTCTTCCGGGATACGCTTCCAGTGTATCAGCTAAAAACCTACAATGACAGGCTGCATTAGTTACGTGAACAATATGCCCCCAGTGCAGCATCTCTGACTACCCCATTGTCGCAACTCTCTAAATACAATGCGCTGATGGAAATGATTCACTTTCTAAAAGCATATGCTGGAAGTCTTAAATAACAGGTAAGGTAAAGATTGATTTGAAATAAGATGCAGATGCACGGTATATGGTAACATACTTTAGCCTATACTGTATGTATCAAGCTATGATGCCACGCCTCCCATTGTTTGTAAGGTCGTCATATAGGATATTGGAAATTCCATGATAACAGAGTGATGCGGAGACTCAGATTTGTTACTTTAAAAAATGTATGTCAAACAAAAAAACAATGTTTTAAGTTAAACAAACCATACCACTATACTCAACGACTACTTTTAACAATTTCCACAGAAATTTTTACAAAAACACATTTACTTGAAGAACAGTGCAGATTCAAAGTTTGGTAACAGAATGACGGTTTGTGCTGTTGTTACACAGATGGCACCCACTCCTGTAGCTGACACGCTTGTGCCTACACTTTTACAGACTTGCCAACCTGTACAAATTTAGCGTACCATGCACGCAATTTGAGGTCAAAGTATTCTAGTATGAAAAAGTACCCTAAAATACACAAAAATAGGCTTCTAATTGGCATATTGTGTTTTCTGACTGAACTGTCTGAAATAATTCAAGCTCTCCACTCCGGTTCACCCGCCCGTAGTCATAGTACTATTTTCTTAGAGGGCCCTCACGGTGTTCTACAGGAGCACCATTGAGCGCAGCCTGGTACGGCAACTCTGCCGCCGCTGACCGCAAGGCACTACAGAGGGTGGTACGCTCAGCCGAACGCACCATTAGGTACACACGGACTGCTGTCCAGGACACCTACAACACCAGGTGTCGCAAGAAGGCCAAGAAGATAATCAGGGATCCAAGCCACCCGAGCCATGGCCTGTTCTCCCTGCTTCCATCACTAAGACGCGGTACAGGAGCACCATGTGTAAAACGTGTTAGTGTGTTTATGTTTTATTTATATTCTTTATTACATTTATTGTTTTTATTTCACTTTGATCTGCATTGTTGGAGCTCAGAGCTTAAGATTTTTACTGGACCCTGTATTTATACCTGTAACCCTGTACATTTGACTATTATACTTTTAACCAAAGCAGCACTACTGTCAGAGGCTCCATGTGTAGCAAGTGAAGTGGGAGATTTCTAATGAAATTACAGTTACGGAATTAAGTTGGCTAAATGAGAAGGCCGTTTCATATGACTGGAGTTGTTGAGACAAGGAGCAAGCAGAGCGCAGCAAAATAGCCTCAATTAGCCTAAGAAGAGACCTCTGGTGGCATGTCTTGTGGGGTATGCACGGGTATCCGAGCTGTGTGTTAGTAGTTCAAACAGAGAGCTCGGTACATTCAACATGTCAATACCTCTCACAAATACAAGTAGTGATGAAGTCAGTCTCTCCTCCACTTTGAGCCAGGAGAGACTGACATGCATATTATTAATGTTAGCTCTCTGTGTACATCCAAGGGCCAGCCGTGCTGCCCTGTTCTGAGCCAATTGCAATTTTCCTAAGTCCCTCTTTGTGGCACCTGACCACACGGCTGAACGGTAGTCCAGGTGCGACAAAACTAGGGCCTGTAGGACCTGCCTTGTTGATAGTGCTGTTAAGAATGCAGAGCAGCGCTTTATTATGGACAGACTTCTCCGCATCCTAGCTACTGTTGTATCAATATGTTTTGACCATGACAGTTTACAATCCAGGGTTACTCCAAGCAGTTTAGTCTCCTCAACGTTCTCAATTTCCACAGATTTTGTTGAGGTATAAGGTTTAGTGAATTATTTTTCTCAAATGCAATGCTTTTAGTTTTTGAAATATTGAGGACTAACTTATTCCTTGCCACCCATCCTGAAACTAACTGCAGCTCTTTGTTAAGTGTTGCAGTCATTTCAGTTGCTGTGGTAGCTGACATGTAAAGTGTTGAGTCATCCACATACATAGACACACTGGCTTTACTCAAAGCCAGTGGCATGTCGTCAGTAAAGATTGAAAAAAAGTAAGGGGCCTAGACAGCTGCTCTTGGGAATTCCTGATTCTACCTGGATTTTTTTGGAGAGACTTCCATTAAAGAACACTCCATGTGTTAGACAGGTAACTCTTTATCCACATTATTTTTCATCAATTTCTCTCAGCCAATCATCAGTCATTTGTGTAAGTGCTGTACTTGTTGAATGTCCTTCCCTATAAGCTTACTGAAATTCTGTTGTCAATTTTTTTTTTTTACTATAAAATAGCATTGTATCTGGTCAAACACCATTTTTTCCAAAAGTTTACTAAGGGTTGGCAACAGTAGGCTGGGAATTGCCAGGGACCTTAAGATACGATCTTGTCACGATACTTAGGTGCCGATACGATATGTATTGCGATTCGATACTGTGATTTTTATTGTGATTCGATGTTCCAAAAATATTGCTTACTTATGTCTGCTGCAGAGGTACGAGAGAGCCATGAGAAAACGAGTTTTGATCAGTCAAGGAAATAAAATTGCTGAAAATAAATTGACTCCCTATTTAAAAAGAAGAGAGAACAAGCTATGAAGGAAAAATAAAAGTTTTGGTACAGATACAGCCAACTAGTGCAAAAATTATATTGTGATAATCTCAAAACGATACGATATATCATCAAAAATAATGTCCCGATATGTAACTATTAATTCCATGTGGTTACAGGGTTAAAACAGAAAAAACCTCAAAGTTTAGGAATTAATTCTGAATTCATAAGGGCTATGGTTTGGGGAAGGCTTAAAACAAAGTCATTAAAAACGGCACACCTATGAATCATCATTATTCTTAGTGCTTGCCAGAGCATTGTGAACTGCCGGAGCGCAGTGGTCTAAGCAGCGCGCTCCAGCACTGAGCATCATGACTGCTGGGCGATCTAGTGACCAGCCTGAGTCTACATTAGGCCCACAGGTTAATTGCATTTATTAAAATTTTTCCAAGAAGTAAAAAGAGTAATCGGATAATTTACACATCAAAGAAAAGTGTCTCAGCTCAACAAAATCATCTTAGGCTCAAATGCATAAACATCTTGACAGCTTTATGAGCTTAAATAATAAAGTGACACAATACAGGCTTTCAATCCACCAAAAAACATAATTACAGTGTCTTCAAAGTATTCACACCCCATGACTTTTTACATATTTTGTTACAAAGTGGGTTTAATTTTTTCTATCAACGATCTACACACATTTTTTTTATTATAAAAATTATTTGTAAAAAAAATCTAAAAATAAAACTATCTTGATAAGTATTCAACCCCCGGAGTCAATACATGTTAGAATCACCTTTTGGCAGCGATTACAGCTGTAGGTATTTTCTGGTTAAGTCTCAGAGCTTTCCACACCTGGATTGTGCAACATTTGCCCATTGTTCTTAAAAAAAATATTCAGGCTCTGTCAAATTGGTTGTTGATCATTGCTAGACAACCATTTTCAGGTCTTACCATATATTTTCAAGCATATTTGAGTCAAAACTGTAACTCGGCCTCTCAGGAACATTCACAGTCTTCTTGGTGAGCAACTCCAGTGTATATTTGGCCTTGTGTTTTAGGTTAATTCACCTTTCAGCAGGACAATAATCTCCCAGTGTCTGGTGGAAAGCATACTGAACCAGGTTTTCCTCTAGGATTTTACCTGTGCTTAGCTCAATTCTGTAATTTTTTTTATCCTGAAACTCCCCAGTCCTTAACAATCACATCCATACCCATAACATGATGCAGCCACCTCTATGCTTGAAAATATAGAGAGTGGTACTCAGTAATGTGTTATGCTTGGGGCAAATCCAATACTTTGTATTCAGGACAAAACATGTATTGCTTTGCCAAATTTTTTGCAGTATTACTTTAGTGCCTTGTTGCAAACAGGATGTATGTTTTGGAATATTTTTGTTCTGTACAGGCTTTTTTATTTTCACTCTGTCAATTAAGTTAGTATTGCGGTGTAACTATGATGTTGTTGATCCATCCTCAGTTTTCTCCTATCGCAGCCATTAAACTCAAACTTTTTTAAAGTCACTATTGGCCTCATAGTGAAATCTCTGAGCAGTTTCCTTTTCCGGCAACTGAGTTAGGAAAGACGGCTGTATCTTTGTACTGACTAGGTGTATTGATACACCACCCAAAGCATAAATAATAACTTCACCATGCTCAAAGTGATATTCAATGTCTGCTTTTTTTTTTTTTTTTACCCAGCTACCACATTGGAAAATCCTCCCTTGTCTTTGTGGTTGAATCTGTGTTTGAAATTCACTGCTCAACTGTGGACCTTACAATTATCTGTATGTGTAGGGTACAGAGATGAAGTAGTCATTCAAAAATCATGTTAAACACTATTATAGCACACAGAGTGAGTCCATGCAATTTATTATGTGACTTGTTAAGCACATTTTTTACTCCTGAACTTATTTAGGCTTGCTATAACAAAGGAGTTGAAAGGGGGAGACATTTCAGCTTTTCTTTTTAATTAATTTGTAAAAATGCCTAAACATATTTACACTTTGACATTATGGAGTATTGTGTGTAGGCCAGTGACAGAACAATCCACATTTTATCAATTTTAAATTCAGGCTGCAACACAACAAAATGTGTAAAAAGTAAAGGGGTGTGAATACTTTATGAAGGCATTGTACATTTGTGTACAGTTGAAAATTGCAGTAATAGGACCTAGACCTAGCGTTTTGAGTGAGCGAGATCGAAAATGATTTTGATAGGAACCCCTTGTCCTAATGACTCGACTGCCCCCGCATGGAGGCTCATTTGAATTTCGTGATGTAGCAGCAAAATTCTCTGCGACAAAAGAGTGACGAAGTCAGTTGTGGGCCAACCCCCCTCGAATATCACATTATACAACAAGTGGGTCTAATCCTGAATGTTGATTTGGTTAAAACCATATTCCAGACTGTATATTCCACAAGTTACCTCCGGCTAAAATGCCTATTTACTCTGTTCCATCTGACTGAGAAATCCACTGTCTCATCAGCCCAGCCAAGCAATTTATAAACTTGATCTCCACTAAAAAGTAACTAGACATTATCTCAGATTTCTTTTAGACTAATGTTTAGTTTTCAACAACAGAGATTTGTATAAACATTGCTGTCTGTCTCTCAGAGATTTGCAACATTGTTTTAATATTCGATCTCCAGCTGTCTCATACTAAGGAATGTGTCTGGACGAGACAGACAGGCAGGCAGCGTTTCTCGAAATCTTGAATCAGCTGGCATTTTTATAGATTTATACAAAGAAATGTCAATTGAAAAAAGGTAAAACTAAACAAAGTGCAGCTAGTTTGCAGTCTTTCCAGCTTCAGGTTGAAATGATTGTGTTAGCTGTGTTGTTGACTAGTTCCTCTGAATAACAGTGTCCTGACGAGTGAGCCCATTTTCTATGCCAGGCGAAATCACGCCTCATTAGCTCTGTTATGGATGTATCCAAATAAATGTTACTAGAAAACAGCTTAAACAAATGCAAATGCGGCTACTTTGCTGTTATTCTGGCTGCACTTTTTGACGTGACTATAAGTTAGCCGTAGTTGGCTAGCTAGCAAATAAGGGATAAGAAATATGCTAGCCAGTATGGCAATGGAACATTTAGAACGAACAACTGGGTCGCATCCATAGATACAGAACAAAAAGACTTAACAACTGTGTCGTGTCTCTAGCAACCGAACCGATAGAATGAACAACCAGCCGGCTTGGGTAGCAACCCTAGATTTTTGTCGGGACTATATCTTGTGGAAGGATGAAATAGTATGAATAAATTAATCAAAATAACGTGTTTTAATGAAAATATATCATTCATTTTCAATATGTTGGTAACCCATCGTATAAAAGTGATAATGCCCTCAAAGCTGGTGTTTGGAGGATATATTGGTACGGTTTGCCGGCACTCGACTTCGTCTCAAGCCTAACAACACCAGTGCCAATATATCCTCCAAACACAGGCTTCTCGGGCATTATCACGTAAATGTTTTATGGGTACATAATCACGATAGCACGAAGGTTGACATCGCCCAACCCTAGAAGTGGTTCTCATAAAAATTATTCAAGGTTCACAGGTATGCTTTTACTATCTTGTCCTCATTTTCAATGTCTTCATGGGGTACCTTGTCTTCCTTTGATCACTTAGGTTTCAGAAGGGGTCTTTCAAAGGACTCAGTGAACATTATTGCCCTTGCACACAAGACATTCTCCTACTGCTTTTATAGAGATTGCTCTTATATAGATAGGCTACTGTGATTCCTTTTGTTTTCATTGAGGAAGATGAGTAATAAATACAAAAGTAATATTGATTTAATCACATACAGTGCATTCGGAAAGTATTCAGACCCCTTCACTTTTTCCACATTTTGTTACGTTACAGCCTTAATCAAAAATGGATAGATTTTTTATTTGTTTAATCTGCACACAATACTTATTTATATAAAAATACAAACTGAAATACCTACATAAGTATTCAGACCCAGCGATGAGACTCGAAATGTTGTTTCTACAACTTGATTTGAGTCCTCCTGTTGTAAATTCAATTGATTGGACATGATTTAGAAATGCACACACTTGTCTATATAAGGTCCCACAGTTGACAGTTCATGTCAGAGAACAAACCAAGCCCTGAGGTTGAAGGAATTGTCCGTAGAGCACTGAGACAGGATTGTGTCGAGGAACAGATCTGGGGAAGGGTACCAAAACATTTCTGCAGCATTGATGGTCACCAAGAACACAGTGACCTCCATCTTTCTTAAATGGAAGACGTTTAGAACCACCAAGACTTCTTAGACCGGGCCGCCCTGCCAAACTGTGCAATCTGGGTAGAAGGGCCTTGGTCAGGGAGGTGACCAAGAACCCGATGGTCACTCTGACAGAGCTCCAGAGTTATTCTGTGGAGATGGGAGAACCTTCCAGAAGGACAACCAACTCTGCAGCACTCCACCAATCAGGCCTTTATGGTAGAGTGGCCAGACGGAAGCCACTTCTCAGTAAAAGGCACATGACAGCTCGCTTGGAGTTTGCCAAAAGGCACCTAAAGGACTCTCATATCATGAGAAACAGGATTCTCTGGTCTGATAAAACCAAGATTGAACTTTGGCCTGAATGTCAAGCGTCACTTCTGGAGGAAACCTGGCACCATCCAACGGTGAAGCGTGGTTGCAGCATCATGCTGTGGGGATGTTTTTCAGCGGCAGGGACTGGGAGATTAGTCAGGATAAAGGGAAAGATGAACAGAGCAAAGTAGAGAGCAATGCTCCAGAGCACTCAGGACCTCAGAGTGGGGTGAAGGTTCACCTTCCAACAGGACAACGACCCTAAGCACACAGCCAAGACAACACAGGAGTGGCTTCGGGACAAGTCTCTGAATGTCCTTGAGTGGCCCAGCCACAACCCGGACTTGAACCGATCGAACATCTCTAGAGAGACCTGAATATAGCTGTGCAGGAACGCTCCCCATCCAACCTTACAGTGCTTGAGATGATTTCAAGAATGGGAGAAACTCCCCAAATACAGGTGTGCCAAGCTTGTAGCGTCATACCGAAGAAGACTCAAGGCTGTAATCACTGCCAAAGGTGCTTCAACAAAGTACTGAGTAAAGGGTCTGAATACTTATGTAAATGTTATTATATATATTTTTTTACCAAAAAATTATAAATATTTGTAATTTTTTTTACATTTCAGATTTTTTTTAATTTCACCTTTATCTAACCAGGTAGGCTAGTTGAGAAGAAGTTCTCATTTAGAATTGCGACCTGGGCAAGATAAAGCAAAGCAGTTCGACACATATAACAACACAGAGTTACACATGGAATAAAGAAACATACAGTCAATAATACAGTAGAAGAAGTCTATATACAGTGTGTGCAAATGAGGTAAGATAAGGGAGGTAAGGCAATAAATAGGCCATAGTGGTGAGGTAATTACGATATAGCAATTAAACACTGGAGTGATAGATGTGCAGAAGATGAATGTGCAAGTTGAGATACTGGGGTGCCAAGGAGCAAAATAAATAAATACAGTATGGGGATGAGGTAGTTGGATGGGCTATTTACAGATGGGCTATGTACAGCTGCTCTGACAGCTGGTGCTTGAAGTTAGTGAGGGAGAAATGAGTATTCAGCTTCAGTGATTTTTGCAGTTCGTTCCAGTCATTGGCAGCAGAGAACTGGAAGGAAAGGCGGCCAAAGGAGGAATTGGCTTTGGGGTTGACCAGTGAAATATACCTGCTGGAGCTCGTGCTGTGGGTGGGTGCTGCTATGGTGACCAGTGAACTGAGATAAGGCGGGGCTTTAACTAGCAGAGACTTGTAGATGACCTGGAGCTAGTGGGTTTGGTGACGAGTATGAAGCGAGGGCCAGCCAACGAGAGCGTACAGGTCACAGTGGTGGGTAGTATATGGGGCTTTGGTGACAAAACGGATGGCACTGTGATAGATTTCATCCAATTTGTTAAGTAAAGTGTTGGAGGCTGTTTTGTAAATGACATCGCCGAAGTCGAGTATCGGTAGGATAGTCAGTTTTACGAGAGTATGTTTGGCAGCATGCGTGAAAGGTGCTTTGTTGCGAAATAGAAAGCCGATTCTAGATTTTGTTTTGGATTGGAGATGCTTAATGTGGGTCTGGAAGGGGAGTTTACAGTCTAACCAGACACCTAGGTAGTTGTCCACATATTCTAAGTCAGAACCGTCCAGAGTAGTGATGCTGGATGGGCGGGCAGCTTTGTGCAGCGATCGGTTGAAGAGCATGCATTTAGTTTTACTTGCATTTAAGAGCAGTTGGAGGCCACGGAAGGAGAGTTGTATGGCATTGAAGCTTGTCAGGAGGTTAGTTAGCACAGTGTCCAAAGAAGGGCCAGAAGTATACAGATTGGTGTCGTCTGCTAAGAGGTGGATCGGAAAATCACAAGCGGCAAGAGGGACATCCATTGATGTATACAGAGAAGAGAGTCGGCCTGAGAATTGAACCCTGTGGCACCCCCATCGAGACTGCCAGAGGTCCGGACAACAAGCGCTCCGATTTGATACACTGAACTCTATCAGAGAAGTAGTTGGTGAACCAGGCAAAGCAGTTATTTGAGAAACCAAGGCTGTTGAGTCTGCCGATTTAGAATGTAGTGATTGACAGAGTCGAAAGCCTTGGCTAGGTCGATGAATACGGCTGCACAGTATTGTCTCTAATTGATGGCAGTTATGATATCGTTTAGGACCTTGAGCGTGGCTGAGGTGCACCTATGACCAGCTCTGAAACCAGATTGCATAGGGGAGATGGTACGGTGGGATTCGAAATGGTCAGTGATCTGTTTGTTTACTTGGATTTGAAGACCTTAGAAAGGCAGGGTAGGATAGATTTAGGTCTGTAGCAGTTTCGGTCTAGAGTGTCTCCACCTTTGAAGAGGGGGATGACCGCGGAAGCTGTCCAATCTTTGGGGATCTCAGACGATACGAAAGAGGTTGAACAGGCTAGTAATAGGGGTTGCCACAATTTCGGCAGATAATTTTAGAAAGAGAGGGTCCAGATTGTCTAGCCCGGCTGATTTGTAGGGGTCCAGATTTTGCAGCTCTTTCAGAATATCAGCTATCTGGATTTGCGTGAAGGTGAAATGGGGAGGCTTTGGCGAGTTGCTGTGGGGATGCAGGGCAGTTGACCGGGGTAGGGGTCAACAAATTTACTTTTTCATTATGGGGTATTGAGGGGATTTGTATTTTTTTTTAATCAATTTTAGAATTTTCTAATGCAGTGTCTATGAAGATTTTTTTTCATTTGAGACATTTTAGTGCATATGGCTATGAGTGCAATTACAGTGCTGCAGTGAGCGATCACTAATATGAAGTTTTGCTTAAAGGCCAACTATGCCATTCCAGAAAGTCTCATTGTTAATATTATCAAGAAATGTTGTGTTCATCTGTGAAAATACTGAAGAATTGTTGCTAGCTGGTCCTATTGGTTGTTAAACAGCCTTTGAACTCACATTCAATGAACTGCTGCCTCTTTAGTTCCGTGACAACCCGATCTTGATTAACAGTTAATGTCTGCTAAATGAATCAAAAAGGCACAATACTGTCTCCCTCACAGTGTGTTGCTTTCTTTGCCAAAGGGAGGATAAAAGCAGTGGATCAATACCAGTTTTCCGGCTATTGATCAGTCGGCTAAGGCTGTATACCTCTGCTGTCTTTCACCCTGTCTACATCCGACTTGCTCGCCAAATTGATCCCTCACAGTCATGGGAAGAGGGCAGGGCACCCACCCAAATCCACTCTGAAGTTTCACTTCTTATGGGAGTTTGTCTCATTTCACCAGTACTTTCCCGTCGTTACCAGTGCATGTGGAACTCCGAATGTGGTTGAACTTCTTTTTGGATGTAGATGCAGTCAGTTATTAGTGTTTTCCTTTGGATTTGACTTTCTGTGTAGTACTTCAGTGCTTTCTGAATACTCCTTCTAGATTGTGTCATGCCACTGGGTCTGCGTTTAGGTTACAGAAATGTTTTGTTTTTTGCTTTGTTAAAGGTGCAATATGCAGAAATGGCTCTGCCATTTCCTGTGTGGTAAAATTCTAATAATAGGCCTAATTTCAGTTTGTGACAAAACAAAACAAAATATTCATTGTACTATCTAAACCACTGTAAAATATATTTTCAATAACCCAAAATATTGTATGTTCAGCTCTCTGAAGCAAAAACTAAACTTAAGAACAGGAAGCATAGAAATGGCACACATGGAACAGATCTACCGCTTCTTAGACTTGTTTTCACAGTGACATTCTATATGAATTTGGCCAGATCGCCCAAAATGTTACATATAGCAGCTTTAAAGGGGCAATCAGCATTTGCTGTGTACATTTTTTTACTTATAAACTCAGCAAAAAAAGAAACGACCCTGTCTTTCAAAGATAATTAGTAAAAATCTAAATAACTTCACAGATCTTAATTGTAAAGGGTTTAAACACTGTTTCCCTTGCTTGTTCAATGAACCATAATTAACCACCATTCCACAGGTGCATGTTCATTAAGACACTAACAGCTTACAGACGGTAGGCAATTAAGGTCACAGTTCTGAAAACTTTGGACACTAAAGAGGCCTTTCTACTGACTGCTGGAAGGAGGCATAAGGACTGCAGATGTGGCCAGGGCAATAAATTGCAATGTCCGTACTGTGAGACGCCTAAGACAACGCTACAGGGAGACAGGACGGACAGCTGATCGTCCTCGCAGTGGCAGACCATGTGTAACAACACCTGCACAGGATCGGTACATCCGAACATCACACCTGTGGGACAGGTACAGGATGGCAACAACAACTGCCCGAGTTACACCAGGAACGCACAATCCCTCCAGCAGTGCTCAGACTGTCCGCAATAGGCTGAGAGAGGCTGGACTGAGGTATTGTAGGCCTGTTGTAAGGCAGGTCCTCACCAGACATCACCAACAACAACGTTGCCTATTGGTACAAATCCACCGTTGCTGGACCAGACAGGACTGGCAAAAAGTGCTCTTCACTGACGAGTCACGGTTTTGTCTCACCACGGTTTATGGTCGGATTCATCTTCGAAGGAATGAGCATTACACCGAGGCCTGTACTCTGGAGCGGGGTTGATT
Source organism: Salmo trutta (assembly GCF_901001165.1). Taxonomy (NCBI): domain Eukaryota; kingdom Metazoa; phylum Chordata; class Actinopteri; order Salmoniformes; family Salmonidae; genus Salmo; species Salmo trutta. The sequence continues at coordinate 8,023,754 of NC_042965.1, forward strand.
TGGAGGTGGAGGGTCCGTCATAGTCTGGGGCGGTGTGTCACAGCATCATCGGACTGAGCTTGTTGTCATTGCAGGCAATCTCAACACTGCGTTACAGGGAAGACATCCTCCTCCCTCCTGTGGTACCCTTCCTGCAGGCTCATCCTGACATGACCCTCCAGCATGACAATGCCGCCAGCCATACTGCTCATTCTGTGCGTGATTTCCTGCAAGACAGGAATGTCAGTGTTCTGCCATGGCCAGCGAAGAGCACATCTGGCACCTGTTGGATTGGAGGGTGAGGGCTATATATATATATATACACACACACACAGTTGAAGTCGGAAGTTTACGTACACTTAGGCTGGAGTCATTAATAAAACTTGTTTTTCAGATTATTTCACTTACAATTAACTGTATCACAATTCCAGTGGGTCAAAAGTTTACATACACTAAGTTGACTGTGCCTTTTAAACAGCTTGGAAAATTCCAGAAAATGATGTCATGGCTTTAGAAGCTTCTGATAGGCTAATTGACATAATTTGAGTCAATTGGAGGTGTACCTGTGGATGTAACTCAGTGCCTCTTTGCATGGGAAAATCAAAAGAAATCAGCCAAGACCTCCACAAGTCTGGTTCATCCTTGGGAGCAATTTACGAACGCCTGAAGGTGCCACGTACATCTGTACAAATAATAGTACGCAAGTATAAACACCATGGGACCACACAGCCGTCATACCGCTCAGGAAGGAGACGCGTTCTGTCTCCTAGAGATGAACGTTCTTTGGTGTGAAAAGTGCAAATCAATCTCAGAACAACAGCAAAGGACCTTGTGAAGATGCTGGAGGAAACAGGTTCAAAAGTATCTATATCCACAGTAAAACGAGTCCTATATCGACATAACCTGAAAGACCACTCAGCAAGGAAGAAGCCACTGCTCCAAACTGCCATAAAAAAGCCAGACTATGGTTTGCAACTGCACATGGGGACAAAGATCGTACTTTTTTGAGAAATGTCCTCTGGTCTGATGAAACAAAAATAGAAATGTTTGGCCATAATGACCATCGTTATGTTTGGAGGAAAAAGGAAGTCGGAAGTTTACATACACCTTAGCCAAATACATTTAAACTCATTTAATCAGAGTAAAAATTCCCTGTCTTGGGTCAGTTAGGATCACCACTTTATTTTAAGAATGTGAAATGTCAGAATAATAGCAGAGAGAATGATTCATTTCAGCTTTTATTTCTTCCATCACATTCCCAGTGGGTCAGAAGTTTACATACACTCAATTTGGTAGCATTGCCTTTAAATTGTTTAACTTGGATCAAAGGTTTCGGGTAGCCTTCCACTAGCTTCCCACAATAAGTTGGTGAATTTTGGCCCATTCCTCCTGACAGAGCTGGTGTAACTGAGTCAGGTTTGTAGGCCTCCTTGCTCGCACACGCTTTATCAGTTCTGCCCACGAACTTTCGGGGACGTTTTCAAGCACTTAACTGTAATTTTTAAGGACCTCCAATGTTATATAATTGTACATTTAGGGCCTAATATAGACCCCCCCACCCACCCAATAAAAGCATGCAAAAAGTATGCCATTACCACTTCAAGAATAATACAAAAAAATTGACCTTGCCGATGCATTGATATTCAAATTGTTATTGCATTCTAAAATATGTGAGAATAATGTGGACTTTTCTGACTCAATAAATTGTATGCATGCATGGCGATTTTTCTGTTGCCTTTGTGGCTGACACAGACACGCATAATAAATCCATTAATTAATCTTAGCTGGCGTTAATATATGATTTATTTTTTTTCATGGCACATCTGATTTGCACCTATCTCGGTGGACTAATCCATTGAAGAGGCCATGGGGATGCCACGTTTCAAGAAGAAGGGGAGTGTGCCAAAGGTGCATAAGGTTCTCTCTCCAGAATGCGCTGTCTCCCACCATTTCATGCACATTTATTGTTTCATATCTTTATTGGGTGAATTGTTTGCCCTTTGACTCTTAGTGTCTATCAATTCCCTATTACATGTATCACCAGTAGTACATTTACCGTTAATTCCGTAATTTCTAATCTACAATGTTTGTTTGGTTACGGTAATTTCTGTTAATGCATTCAATATAGAAGTTGGCCTAGGCTACCTGGCCTGCTAGGCTACCTGGCCTGCTAGGCTACCTGGCCTGCTAGGCTACCTGGCCTGCTAGGCTACCTGGCCTGCTAGGCTACCTGGCCTGCTAGGCTACCTGGCCTGCTAGGCTACCTGGCCTGCTAGGCTACCTGGCCTGCTAGGCTACCTGGCCTGCGCGCGATTGTAGGCCTATAAATGTGCCCATTTGGGGATGTCCGATATAGTATTTCTGATTGTCTTAACTCACCACCACGAATGAGCTGTGGAGCTTTTCAAAGTAATGTTTTCTACATCTCAAACAAAAAGTAAACAGTCTGTTTTTAGAATCCATTGAGATTGGCAATAGTTGTAGTTGAAAATTATTTCCAGCCCTCTCCCTTTCGATAGCCACTCTGCATGAAAGGGAAAAATGTAATGCTCTGATCCAGTGGAAACGTCATAAATGACCTGATTACGTCTTATCCCTTCCTCAAACTCACTGGCGCAGGAAACTCTAAGGGCCCAGAATATTTTTTACAATGTTGCAAGTTTGCTAGCGCGAGCTTCGCGCTGACACAGTTGATAAAGGGCCTTGTTGAGGGAGTTGATCAAGAACCCGATGGTCACTCTGACAGAGCTTCAGTGTTCCTCTGTGAAGATGGGAGAAGCTTCCAGAAGGACAACCATCTCTGCAGCACTCCACCAATCAGGCCTTTATGGTAGATTGGTCAGACGGAAGCCACTCCTTAGTAAAAGGCGCATGACAGGCCACTTGGAGTTGACCAAAAGGCACCTACACCTTCAAGATTCTCTGGTCTAATGAAACCAAGATTGAACTCTTTGGCCTGAATGCCAAGCGTCACGTCAGGAGGAAATCTTTTGCTAGTGTGAGCTTCGAGCTGGCATAGTTGATACAATGTTTCAAGTTCGTTGCGGGCAAGCCATGCGTAGCCAATGAGATTCATAGGTTATTTATTTTTATCAGGATATTTTCTACCTGCAGGCTGTAATGTTTTTATGTGTTGGCTTTATGTAGAATAATTTTTACATAGTTGGCAATATAAATTACTTTTCGATTTGTATCATTTAGAATTTAGAACCACATGACAATGATTTTGAGATACAAAGATTATTATACATTTAAATGAAACTGTTCCACAAAAATGCGCATATGAAAATCATAACTGGCACGCAGATCAGTAGAAATGGTAAGATAAATTAGCACTCCAAATGGAAAAGGTTGCCGACTCTTGGTGTAGCCTATTACCAGCAACTTCGGTAGCGTAACCACAGAATCTGCTAAGGCCAGTAGCAGCGGACAGAGGAGGGTCAGAAACATTTTTTAAAATTTTTTATTCTTCATGATCTCTGGCTCCAACTTGAGTCATTTGTGTGGTTTAATTATTTAATCAAAGAGCGTGCACAAAACATCAGACAAGTTCAGTGTGTATGGGTGCATCTATATAGGGAAAAATGCGCATTTAAACATTTCGACCAATGGATTAGTCAAAGGAAAAGCTTACTTTCGGTTGACAAAGATTTCTTTAGTCGGGGACAGCCCTAATCTCTATCCAAAACACTGTCCGACAGCTAGGGACAGGATTCTTACAGGATTCAAGGTCAATGTCTTATTTAACTGATTAATTCTTAATATATGATATAATGACAACTTACACTGCCTTAAATGGAAAAAGTAATGTTTAATGTCACGATTTTGGACAAATCCATTAAGACCCCAACGAAGGGTTAAACAGGTTTTAAATCCATTTTTGAATTTTGTTGAATATAACTCTGTTCCCCCGTTATACCTTAATGCGATTACATGATACAAATTGACTGATTTATTATCAATGATTTATCAACAGATGTAGCAAGTTGTCCAGTGTAGGAAATCCTCACTGGTACCCTAGTTTATAGAAAGACCCATATCTAAAAATTACCATATACACTGATTGTTAAAAGCAAAACTACCAAAACTATTGCTGATGGTGAACCTGAACAATCAAAATCAAATCTAGGTATAAGCCAGATGAGAGTTGTCTCTCTCAACAGTGCATAGACAGCAAATGACATAGGTTGTCACTCAACTAATGAAGCCTAATATCACGCAAGCCATTTTAGTATTTGAATGCTGAAGGTGCCATGCAGATGTTCAAGATCGGGCCACCTACATCGTGTTAGTCAGCGCGCAAAGCTGGGCACAGCGTGCGGTTTGACTAGGCTACTAAGATTGCCTGGGGTTTTTCGGCACTTGAAGATCAATGACTGTCGACACCGTTACATGCAGATTGACGCTGAAGGAGAGGACTCATCAATTGTCACAAAAGATTATTGTATTTTCAAAGCTAGAAACAATGTAATATGTTGGTGCACTGTTGATTCGTAACATTTGAATCGATTTTCAGACCAATGCCTGCTACATTTGGATCGGTTTGGGGTCTGTGTACCGATCCACTTCTATCTTAGACGTCGGTCCCCGATTTAAAATAAAATAAAAAAATGTTTATCTGTGAATTATTACATCCCTAATGGTCAATCCTTGCATCCACCGTTTTGTCTATGAATTTGAGTGGTTACATTTCTCCAGCCCCATCCCTCAGCTTTTTAAAGAATCAATGGCAGGGAGAACGCTATGTTATTGTTTCATCTGCGGATTGCCACTTTAAAGCCACGAGTGAGTGCTCATGTTGCATTTTAATTCAGGACTGTATGTGTCTTTTGGTCCATAAAGTAAGATGTTGTGTGTAAAAGAGCGAGAGATGCACAGTGGTTGATGAAGGGAGGGAGGTGTCTTTCTCTCTCTCTTTTCCCCACCTCCCCCTCTCTCCAGTCTTGTTGTGTTTTCCCACACTCCCAGGCCACAGCCCTGGGGTGAAGCAGAGTTAGAGGGGGATTAGCTCTGTCTCCCCCACGCCTACAGAGGGTGCCCAGAGAAGGGCCGGGGCTCTGGTGCAGGAGTATCGACGCTCTCCGTGCACTTGGCCCAAGACTGCAGCGCTGACCCTTTCCTGCAGTCTCTATGTTAATGTAAACACAATCGATGAAAGTATTACCAGTTCCGCAAATAGAGGTTCTGGAAGCTCAGACCAAGTGCATGAGACAAATACAGATATTCAAGCCACTTTATTCTCAGTTTGCACCCTACACAGTACAAACGTTTGCACAGTTGCGATGTGTGCACAAATGGTAGGCTATACCCAAGCTAGTGGTAAAGCAAAGGCATAAACAAGGGTACATGATGCTTCTGAAATTGCCATTCTTCTCAGGTTCTTTTTCCTTTTTACATGAAGTGCTTTCCAGGATATTCAAAAACATGGATTGTAAGTCTCATAAAATGATACAGCTTGGTTTTGAAATACAACCATATTTCGAGACAGGATATATGCAAGAATGAGTAAAACATTTCATTTAAGGTAGCTCCCTGTAGCTCAGTTGGTAGAGCATGGTGTTTGCAACACTAGGGTTGTGGGTTCGATTCCCACGGGGGGCCAGCACAGAAAAATAATGTATGAAATGAAATGTATGCATTCACTACTGTAAGTCGCTCTGGATAAGGGCGTCTGCTAAATGACTAAAATGTAAAAATGTTCAGCCCACGGCTCCTACTTGTCACTCACCACCATAGCCCAACCTTAGATGTGTTCTGTTTGAGAAAGCTCAAGGTCCACTTCGTCCTGCGGCCTGTTTAGTTTAGCAGAAGTAAAAATATATATATATATTTTGAAATTGCTCTAATGAAAGGTGACCATGTAACTCACTTGGTAGCCTTTTTGCCTTGTCAAGTTATTTTTTGGCTTAAGCAAGGTGAATTGTATATTAGCCAACTTCTCTGACCTCAGTGTGTCTCTGTGTGAAAATGCTCACTTTCCTACACTGATGCATCATAAAAAAATATATACAAAAATTCAAAATGCTTGTGACTTAAGACTTTTTAGTGTCCAGGACCATAGGCTACATGCCAGGGGAAAAAATTATATTGGTTTGTTAACTACATCAGTATTGACTGCTAAAACATAATTGCCTGCTGAACTAGCGGAAACAGCAGATTCCCACTACAGAACCACTACAACATTCTGATTTAATATTCCCACCTCCCTCCACTTCAAGCACTACCTTGATTTGTCAGAAGAATCAGTAAAACATCATTTTTGGGGAAATTTGACATGCACCAGGGTAAATCAATCTTGTGTCAAAATAATCAGTGACCCTGTGCTCTTCTTCACCAGATACCTTTCCCCTATCAGATTCAGAAAGTGTTGCTGACTAATGTTAACATTTTTATGAAAAGTCTGTCACGAGAGATTATGGTTGTCCCTGTAAAGACCCTATATGGAAAACGATACACCATCAGCATTGCCAAAGTGGAAAATATACAGGAAAGTATCAACTACGAAAGATGATTAGGTCACAAATCTCATAGTTTGCATTCAAGTTGAGATTTAAGATACTGTAGCTAGAGAATATTGAGGAAAATGTAACTTTCGGGCAGAGGGGGAATTTCCTAATGGATAACTCTTAATTCACTTCATCAGAATCCAATGGGATAAAAATCTCACTGATAACATCTGTCCGCCCCCATGGTTATGCATACAGTATTAATCAGACAAAGACAGATGGCAAAACATTTGGTCTCCAGCTATCTGTTGTCCTTTTCAGATTTTCCTCAATAGATGCTTGTTTTTTCCCCATACTTCTTGATATGTTTGTTTGGTTTTGTTAACCAGCTGTGTCATCAGTGCCAACAATTAAATTCCCAGTGATTATGTACAACAGCTTTAGGAAGACTGATTATGTAGAGCTCAGATGGTTTGCAACGTTGTTATATACTTTTTTTATCTTGAGAGGATTTAGTCATTTTCATATTTTAATGAGCCAATTGCTTAGCCCAACTTACAGACAACATTTACAGAAAACAAACTTAAGACTAGGGTTGGGTCGACGTCAACCTTTTTCCTATTGTGATTATGTACACATAAAACATTGTGATATACGATGCTATTTCCCCTATAAGCCACCCCAAAAATAATTTTATATATATATATATATATATATACATACATACATACATACAATAAAAACTCGGCTAAAACGACAGTTTGGCGCAGAATCGAATGCAACTGGATGAATCATGATGAAAGACATGGTTGAAAGCCTGTGCAGGCAAAATCTTTTCTAATATTCCTTTCTGGTGGAAGGGCTGAACAGGTTTATGTGGTGTGTCTGTGTCTGCACATGATGGAGCAATGACTGTCTGATGAGGAACAGTTTTTTTTGCTTATATTCACTTCTCTCTCTCCATTCGTAAGCTATGAACTTGACTGAAGGCTACGCTTCATAATTTTATGCATGACCTTCTCCTATTCAAATAATATATTTTATTTGTATTTTTAATTGTTTAGGCATCCGACAGAGAGAAAGAGAAAAAAAAATCTGACTGGACATTTTGCTTTGGTGGAATTCTCCACTCTGTCTGGTCTTCCTCTGTTGCCTTCTGTAGGCTATGTAACTTATTAAATATGAATAGGCCAGGGGTCTCCAACCTTTTCTAGCATGAGAGCTACTTTAAAAAAATGAAACGTTGCAAGCTACTCATTTTTCTTCTAGCTTTCAATTAGGCATATTTTTCTCCTCACCCCTGCAACTCTTCCCCAGGTCCTTTGTGTACAAGAGATAGTAGTGCACTATGTTTTCTGTCAATATACCTGATAAAATAATGGTTAATAAACAACTCTAAGTGGGGCCCTATAAAATCTGTAATTTTCTTTCCCCCAAAATTTGTTTTTTATTTTCTCAAATTGTGTTTTGTCAGTTACATTTTTCCTGGTTTTAGATTGGTTTTGTTTTTCTCTCCCAAAATGACAATTGCTAATAGAGAAGTAACGCAATTGCGTGTTCTGAGTCCAGATCAATGCTTAAATCACATATTATTTTAGGTCTGGAAGAAAACAATCATTTTGATTTTGGGTGTAATTACCCTTTTAATTGCGCATCTGGGCCAATAATTGCGCTTCGGGTGAGGTGAGGAATGTGCCATCTAGTGCGCCGGTCTAGTGATGTTTTTTTAATATATATTTTTTTACCTTTATTTAACTAGGCAAGTCAGTTAAGAACAAATTCTTATTTTCAGTGACAGCCTAGGAACACTGCCTTGTTCTGGGGCAGAACAACAGATTTTTACCTTGTCAGCTCGGGGATTCGATCTTGCAACCTTTCGGTTACAAGTCCAACGCTCTAACCACTAGGCTTCCTGCCGCCCCTATGGGTCTGTACTGCTGCTGCTCATTTCATGGCAAAGTTTGCAAATAACAAATAATAGATTATATACTTACTGATGATATACAGTACGTTCAGAAAGTATTCAGACCCCTTAACTTTTTCCACATTTTGTTACATTACAGCTGTATTCTAAAATGGATTACATAGTTTTTTCCCCTCATCAATCTACACACAATACCCCATAATGATAAAGCAAAAACAGGTTTTTATCAACTTTTGCAAATGTATAAAAAATACAAAACTGAAATATCACATTTACATAAGTATTCAAACCCTTTACTCAGTACTTTGTTGAAGCACCTTTGGCAGTGATTACAGCCTTGAGTCTTCTTCGGTATGACGCTACAAGCTTGGCACACCTGTATTTGGGGAGTTTCTCCCATTCTTGAGATCATCTCAAGCACTGTAAGGTTGGATGGGGAGCGTTCCTGCACAGCTATATTCAGGTCTCTCTAGAGATGTTCGATCGGTTCAAGTCCGGGTTGTGGCTGGGCCACTCAAGGACATTCAGAGACTTGTCCCGAAGCCACTCCTGTGTTTTCTTGGCTGTGTGCTTAGGGTCGTTGTCCTGTTGGAAGGTGAACCTTCACCCCACTCTGAGGTCCTGAGTGCTCTGGACATTGCTCTCTACTTTGCTCTGTTCATCTTTCCCTTTATCCTGACTAATCTCCCAGTCCCTGCCGCTGAAAAACATCCCCACAGCATGGTGCTACAACCACGCTTCACCGTTGGATGGTGCCAGGTTTCCTCCAGAAGTGACGCTTGGCATTCAGGCCAAAGTTCAATCTTGGTTTTATCAGACCAGAGAATCCTGTTTCTCATGATATGAGAGTCCTTTAGGTGCCTTTTGGCAAACTCCAAGCGAGCTGTCATGTGCCTTTTACTGAGGAGTGGCTTCCGTCTGACCAATCTACCATAAAGGCCTGATTGGTGGAGTGCTGCAGAGATGGTTGTCCTTCTGGAAGGTTCTCCCATCTCCACAGAGGAATTCTGGAGCTCTGTCAGAGTCACCATCGGGTTCTTGGTCACCTCCCTGACCAAGGCCCTTCTACCCCGATTGCTCAGTTTGGCTGGGCGACCAGCTCTAGGAAGAGTCTTGGTGGTCCCAAACTTCTTCCATTTAAGAATGGAGGCGACTATGTTCTTGGGTACCTTCAATACTACGGAAATAGTTTGCTACCTTTCCTCAGGTCTCTGCCTCAAAACAATCCTTTCTTGGAGCTCTACAGACAATTCCTTTGACCTGATGGCTTGGTTTTTTCTCTGACATGCACTGTCAACTGTGGGACCTTATATAGATATGTTTGTGCTTTTCCAAATCATGTCCAATCAATTGAATTGGCCACTGGTGGATTCCAAGTTGTAGAAACATCAATGGAAACAGGATGCACCTGAGCTCAATTTAGAGTCTCATAGCAAAGGTTCTGAATACTTATGTAAATAAGGTATTTTATTTTTTATAAATTTGCAAACATTTCTAAAAACCTGTTTCTAGTTTGTCATTATGGGGGTATTGTGTGTAGATTGAGATTTAACTTTTTTTTTAATCCATGTTAGAATAATGCTGTAAAACGTAACAAAAAATTGAAAAAGTAAAGGGGTCTGAATACTTTCTGAATGCACTGTACTTACTGATGATAATACAGTATGATAATACAGTAAGTCTACTTTGCAGTTAACATTTAATTGATAAGGTTTTGGGGAAGGTGTTTCTGTCAACTCACAAGACGGTTATCACATCAGCTGACTACACACGGAGTGATAGGCAAACGCGCGCACCACACAGACAAACGGGCAATATTGCAGGAAATTAATTGGCAGATATTGTTTTAGGTGTGGCTTTTTAAGCCAATAGTGTCTAACCAGGGGTGGGATCATGTCAATATTGCATTGATTAGATAGTACCTGGGAGCTTGCGGTGTCTGATACTTGTGAGATTTGTTTATGACATTTTGCAGTGGAATACGTGAAAAATGCATGTACTTTCAGAGTTGTTTGGCGAGCTACTCATAGGTGGGCTGCGAGCTACTGGTAGCTCGTGATCGACGTGTTGGAGACACTTGGAATAGGCAAATTACTCAATGTCACTTCTGGCCTCTGTGCTTCCCTGCTGTACGCTGCGTGAATCCCATTTTTTACTGCACGGCCCCAGTCAAGTTCAAATAGGCAAAACCAGGGGTCTCCAACAGGTTGAGTACGAGCTACCAGTAGCCATCAGACCATTAGACAGATAAATAATAAAAACATTATCTGAAGATGGTAAATCCTCAGTGCAGGAACAATATAGTGAGGAGAGAGCCTCATTCTGGTCCACGCCCATTGTTTAGGCCGTCTAATATTTTGGTCATATTTGAACTCATATTTCACAATCTGACATATTGGTACAGAACTTTTTCGGGTTTAAAATATACATTTCATGGTTTTAAGGCAATTTCTTAAGCATTACTGAAAAAAGAGCCGTTTGGGAGCTAAATTAATGTCTCTTTAAGGTGAACGGGGCCAAATAATCCGGCTCTCAGAAAAGGCTCGGAATGCCCATCACAAGTAGCCAGTGATAACAGTCTTTTGGGTTGACAGAAATACTTTCCCTAAAACTTTCTCAAATAAATTTGAACTGCAAAGTAGTCTTAACTGGCAGAAGTATATCATTATTAAGTATATCATTTGTATCTATTATTTGTTATTTGAAAACTTTTTCATGAAATGAGCAGCAGCGAAATTAAACAGGAATTACAATCAACATTTGTTTTTCTTCCAGACAACCAAACTTTGGTTTAAGCATTTGACATCGACTCAGAACATCAAATTTCGTTGTTTCTCTATGAACAATTGTAATTTTGAGAGTGAAAAACCCCCAAAATCTAAAACCAGAAAAATAGAATTTGGGAGAATTTAGTGTTTTTTTTTATTAGCCATTATTTTACCAGGAATATATATATTTTTTTTTAATTCTCACTTTTATTTAACCAGGTAGGCCAGTTGAGAACAAGTTCTCATTTACCACTGCGACCTGGCCAAGATAAAGCAAAGCAGTGCAACACAAACAACAACACAGAGTTACACATGGAATAAACAAACGTAGTCAATAACACAATAGAAAAAAATCGGTATACAGTGTGTGCAAATGAGGTAAAATTAGGGAGGTAAGGCAATAAATAGGTTGTAGTGGCGAAGTAATTACAATTTAGCAATTAAACACTGGAGTGATAGACGTGCAGATAATGAATGTGCAAGTAGATATACTGGGGTGCAAAGGAGAATAAAAAAAAAAGAACAATATGGGAATGAGGTAGTTGGATGGGCTATTTACAGATGGGCTATGTACAGGTGCAGTGATCTGTGAGCTGCTCTGACAGCTGGTGCTTGAAGTTAGTGAGGGAGAAATGAGTATCCAGCTTCAGTGATTTTTGCAGTTCGTTCCAGTCATTGGCAGGAGAGACCTGGAAGGAAAGGCGGTCAAGAAGGAATAGGCTTTGGGGGTGACCAGTGAAATATACCTGCTGGAGCACGTGCTACGGGTGGGTGCTGCTATGGTGACCAGTTAACTGAGATAAGGCGGGGCTTTACCTAGCAAAGACTTATAGATGACCTGGAACCAGTGGGTTTGCCGACGAATATGAAGCGAGGGCCAGCCAACGAGAGCATACAGGTCGCAGTGGTGGGTAGTATATGGGGCTTTGGTGACAAAACGGATGGCACTGTGATAGACTGCATCCAATTTGCTGAGTAGAGTGTTGGAGGCTATTTTGTAAATGACATCGCCGAAGTCGGTAGGATAGTCAGTTTTACGAGGGTATGTTTGGCAGCATGAGTGAAGGATGCTTTGTTGCGAGATAAGAAGCCGATTCTAGATTTAATTTTGGATTGGAGATGCTTAATGTGAGTCTGGAAGGAGAGTTTACAGTCTAACCAGACACCTAGGTATTTGTAATTGTCCACATATTCTAAGTCAGAACCGTCCAGAGTAGTGATGCTGGATGGGCGGGCAGGTGCGGGCAGCGATCGGTTGAAGAACATGCATTTAGTTTTACTTGCATTTAAGAGCAGTTGGAGGCCACGGAAGGAGAGTTGTATGGCATTGAAGCTCGTCTGGGGGTTAGTTAACACAGTGTCCAAAGAAGGGCCAGAAGTATACAGAATGGTGGATCAGAGAATCACCAGCAGCAAGAGTGACATCATTTATGTATACAGAGAAAAGAGTCGGCCCAAGAATTGAACCCTGTGGCACCCCCATAGAGACAGACTGCCAGAGATCCGGACAACAGGCCCTCCGATTTGACACACTGAACTCTGTCTGGGAAGTAGTTGGTGAACCAGGCGAGGCAGTCATTTGAGAATCCAAGGCTGTTGAGTCTGCCGATAAGAATGTGATGATTGACAGAGTCAAAATATTGACATATTGCACTACTTTCTCTTGTACACTGAGGACATAGGGAAGTTTTGCAGCGGAAAAGAGAAAAATGTTCCTATTTGAAAGCTTGAAAAAAATGTGTAGCTCGCAATATGTTTAATACAACAAAAAAAAAAGCTCTCATGATAGAAAAGGTTGAAGCTCACTGGGCTAAACCATCGTCATTACCATCACATTACGATGTCGTCACCATCGATGATGTCACCGCCATTGGCGATGGCTGTCAATCATCGTCGATTGACAATGCTGTCGTAATATCGCCTAACTTTACTTAAGTCTAAATACCCCAATCACATTTCTTTACATTTTTAATATCTGTTGCGCTATTCGTACGTGTTCATTTGTGCACAAAAATGAACACCCTCAACCGGTTGCCGTTGAAGGAGTAAAATGACTATTATTGTTCATCGTGAGTTTGAAATAGCTGAAATCCTAAATGTGGCTAGGCTACTGATGTATAGTGCTAAGCTGTATCCTGCAGACTGCAGTGCTACAATTCCACTCAACCCTCCCAGCCCTGTTTGCCTCCACAAGGTCACATTGCCAGCGGCAGTCCTACGTTCCCCACTTAAAAAGCAAAAACCCATACAGCTAATGAGTTCACAGATTAAGGAGCCACAATTAGGGCTCAGACACACCAAGGATACTGACTGCTGAGAGGTACTTAGCACCTCTGCCCAGAGTGTCGGCAGTTAACCTTTTGTTGTTCACATAGCACATATCCACCACTGATCCAACAGTCACAATACTCCAGACCACAAGGTGGCAGTAGCTTGTTTAGCTTGTGTCTGCTGTTGATGGCTAATGTTAGCTAACTAGCTAGTATGCTGTGCTAATGTTGCTGCTAGCTAGAATGTGGTAAGCCCTTGTTAATACTAGCCAGATGGCCACAACAATTAATTTTTTTAACCTTTATTTAACTAGGCAAGTCAGTTAAGAAAAAAATCTTATTTACAATAACGGCCTACCCCTGCCAAACCCGGACGATGCTGGGCCAATTGTGCGCCTCCCTATGGGACTCCCAATCATGGCCGGATGTGATACAGCCTATGTGATAACTAGCGTAGCTAGCAACATAATAATTAAATCACAATGGATTCATTTTTTTATGAAGCAGCTGCCTGCTAGCTGCCGATAGTCAATGGAAGAGCTAGCTAGCTATGTTGTGCTACTGGCAAATGGTGATCCAAACTTTAGCTAGCAAGAGAACTGGCTTTGGCAGAATGGGTTAATTGAGAGTGAATTACATTATTTCTTCATCTTGCTAGATAAATAGCTTGTAAATGCATTTAGTGTTGTGTGCATTGTGCTGCACTTACCACCCCATTCGTTTCATATGAAGTGTGTGTGTGACTGCCTTGTTAATTTAGCAAACTAACGTTAATTTAGCGAGCTAACAAAAAAAATTCCAAGCACAACTCCTTAGCTAGATGTAATATTGTTATGGAATATTGTTATGGAGCTTTATTGTTTTAGTTAGAACAATTGTGATTAAAAGGGAAAATGTGCTCCTATTTTTTTCTTTTTTTTGTCACTCCTTTCAGGTCCCTCATGTGGACATTCGTGCTCTCTGATTGTTTTAAAGTCAAGTTGTTGGCCATTGCCAAGCATTATGATTCTACAAGTAGAAAGGTTAATCTGTACCAGGTCGGTACGCAGCAGGTACATATTTTGTAGTAGCAAGAGAAGGAATGGCCTCCTACAGTGCTAAGTACCTACTGGCAGACATATTTCTCGGTGTGTCTGACCTCTTAGTCCTACCTTTCTGTAAATTGGTCCGATAGCTAATTACACATGTTATCGATCTCAAAAAATCCCTCTCTAGACTTTATTCCATTCACTTGCATTTAATTCAATTAGTGAAAAGGTTCACATCTTGCTTTTATGTACTGCTGGATTGAAATTCAATTCAACATATCGTTTTATGCATTAGAATGCAATGCTGTAATAGTATGCCTTTTTTTTAACAACCTCACTTGCTGGTGGTAAAAAACCTTGTGTAATAACTTGCCTTGTGTATAGCATATTTCTCTCCTAATGTCATTACTAATGCCAGTATCTTTCTCTGTGAACTAGTCTGATTGTTTTGTTCTCTGCACAATCCCAATATTCCATCAGCAGGTTGTAAGTCTTAATCATTTGTTGAACAAGGCTGTCAAGTCAGACGAATGGCGGGGCTCAGCCCCTTACCCATGTTAGGATCAGAGAGCAGAAAGCTCGCCTCCACATACCACGGCTCTGCCCTGCCGGTAATGATGGAGCACATGTCTGCAGATTGCTGCAAAAGGCCCAACTAATAGGCTGGTCAGTTTGAAAGATCTGGACTGCGAGGGGGGAGGGAGAATCAACTTTTAAAAAGCAGCGACCTTTTGAAAATATGCTGCTCAGAGAAAAGATGTTTGATGTTCGAACTTTGCTGGCTTGGATCCCTTATTAGTTCTCAGACAAGGGACTATAAAGCTTAGAGAACAAGTCGCCTGTGTTTGCTTTCGCCTGCTAATTCCTTATTAAAAAAGTTTAGGACGGCAGGGGACCTTTGATAACAGATTCCTAATATTTCTTTACTGAATACCACACATTCATCTGTAACTGCTCATGTCTGATGCTTTCAGAAGGACCTTTTCATCTTGGATTTATTATTATTTTAAATGTGTTTTACTCCTACAACTAGCCTACAAGTTGCGTTGAACTCGTGGACATGATGATTTTCAGTCGATCTTCTTTTAGCAAGAATATTTAAATCTTTCACAACACACTTTGTCAATTGCATTTGTCGATGCCTGTTGCCTCACCAATTTGCACGGCCCTGTTGTTTCTGAGAACCAAGTGCTACCTTTGTTAAAATTCCTCTATGCTGTAAGTACGAATCTCCATTTCAGTTTTTATGAGTAAAACATTTTGATGATAAATAAAAAAAGGAAAATGTGTTTACAGCCATTCTGGCAGCGGTCATTGGCAGTTAGGCTCTTATTAAAACACGGCTGCACTGTCACACCGCTGCGTCTCCTTGTTCAATCACAGCCTGTAGAAACTTGTTTAAACCCAAATTAGTTTCCTGGGAGGAATATGACCGATCTTATTTGCGTTTCGCATGACCCTGATTTATGAGAAATACGTCCCAGAAAAAAGCCTTCAACCTGAAACCCTGTGGCTAATATTTAAAGATGAATGAAACCTATGACAGCAGTACAACTGCCTGTCTCCAACTCTCTCTTGGTGCATGTTGTCTTCTGCATTTCCTCTTCCTTCACTGCTCCCTTGTCGCTGCCTCTTGGAAGCTAACAACCAAGGACATTTCCAATGTCAGCCTTATGAAAGACAAAGCCTGCTTGATTTATCTGACTGTATTCATACTCTATCATCATACTTCTGCTTGTTCCGTCACTGTCCTGTGATGAAGTGAATGGTAATAATGAGTTGTATAAACCACTACAGTGAGAAGACCTCATTGTAGAGGTGGAGGTTTTTCATCGGGCCTTTAATCTAGGCTACGACTGCACAGAGACGCATGAAGACGTATGAAATTGGATGAGCTATTTATCATTGTCTGTTTTTGTCAGTCAAAAGTTTTAACTCAAGTCAACTATTTTCAGATTAGCTGTATGTAACATCTGTTTTACAATCAACATAAATAATCAGTCTTCAGAATTAACCCTCTTAGAGCTGGGAGATATATTTGTATTTTATGGTGGATTTTTACAATACCGTCTATAAAGGTATTTTGATACAGTGCTAAATAAAATAAAAGTTCTTCAAATTGGACTACTTCACTGTCAGTTGTGTCCAGTTGAGTGCAAAACAATCAAAAGGGAGAATTCCCATTTAAATCCACTTAGAATTAATTTGTGCTACTCATAAAACATTAAGAACTTATATTATTCCGAAACATAAAATACCATGAAATACCGCCGTTCCTCCAAAAAAAATAAAAAATGTTATTTTGTCCATATCGCCCAGCCCTAGCCCCTCTGTAATTCCCTCTTTTTTGTATTTTGACATGATCAACATTTGTTCCAGACTTACTTTGATGCTCCCACTAGTCCTATAGTTAAAAATCTTTGGCTGTCCAGTCCCATTATGCTGGGTGGGGGGGGGGGGGGGGGGGGGGGGGGGGGGGGGGGGGAGTTGTGGAGGTAGGGGACCTGGGCAGGCAAGGAAACAGCTGGCTCTTATTGAATGGAATGGGAAGCAGGAGACTATAGCTTGTGTAAGAGCTGAATGGGGATAATGCCAGGTTGTGTTCACACGCCCCCCTGCTGTTCCCACTCTCTTCCACGTGAGCCTTTTGGGATTGTTATGTAACTTCACTGAAAAAAGGGAAGAGAGGCTGTCAAACAGTGAGAAAAATACATGTTTTTTTTGCCCCCTTTGGAAGATGCTCACAGTTTTATTCAGTATTATCTTCTGTGCCTCTCTGAAAGAATTCCCAAACAATGTTGTGAAGTGGGATCAGAGCCAGTAGTATTGAATCTTGCGTAGGCCTTACAGTATGTTGCTGCCGAGGGGGGTTTGGGTAGTTTCTAGAGGCCCTCTTGGCCGCAGAGACAAACGTTTGCTGTTTTAAAACGAATTTCCTGCAATTCTACACATTTAGCTATGGGGCAGATGGAACATGTTACAGTTTTAAAGCATTTTACAGTTTTAAAATATAGATGCAACATGTCAAGTATTGGTCCCATTTTTCATCAGGTGAAATAAAAGGTCTCAGAAACTTTCCGTACGCACAAAAAGCTTATTTTGTTGAAATGTTGTGCACAAATTTGTTTACATCCCTGTTAGTGAGCATTTCTCCTTTGCCAAGATAATCCATCGACTTGACAGGTGTGGCATATCAAGAAGCTGATTAAACAGCATGATCATTACACAGGTGCGCAAGAATTTGGCGGTACGTCCAACTGGGCAGATGACCACATGCAACCACACCAACCCAGGACTTCCACATCCGGCTTCTTCACCTGCGCCACCCAGACAGCTGATGAAACTGTGGGTCTGCACAAACTGTCGGAAACCATCTGTGTGCTCGTTGTCCTCACCAGGGTCTTGACCTGACTACAGTTCGGCGTCGTAATCCAACGTCGGTGGTCAAATGCTCACTTTCGATGGCCAACGGCACGCTGGAGAAGTGTGCTCTTCACGAATGAATCCCAGTTTCAACTGTACCGGGCAGATGGCAGACAGTGTGTATGGCATTGTGTGGGCGAGCGGTTTGCTGATGTCAACGTTGTGAACAGATTGCCCCGTGGTGGGGTTATTGTATGGGCAGGCATAAGCTACGGACAATAAACACAATTGCAATTTGAATGCACAGAGATACCGTGACGAGATCCTGAGGCCCATTGTCATGCCATTCATCACCTCATGTTTCAGCATGATGATGCACGGCCTCATGTCAAAAGGATCTGTAAACAATTCCAGGAAGCTGCAAATGTCCCAAATCTTCCATGGCCTGCATACTCACCAGATACATCAACCATTGAGTATGTTTGGGATGCTCTCGATCGACCTGTACGACAGCGTGTTCTAGTTCCGGCCAATGTCCAGAAACGTTGCGCAGCCATTCAGGAGGAGTGGAACAACATTCCACAGGCCACAATCAACTGCCCGATAAACTCTGTACAAAGGAAATGTTGCGCTGCATGAGGCAAATGGTGGTCCCACCAGGTACTGACTGGTTTTCTGATCCACGCCCCTACCTTTCTTTTAGAGGAATCTGTGACCAACAAATGCATATCTGTATTCCCAGTGACGTGAAATCTATAGATTAGGGCCTAATTAATGTATTTCAATTGACTGAATTCCTTATGAACTATAACACCAGTCTCAACGTCATCAGTGAAGAGGCGACTCCGGGTTGCTAGCCTTCTAGGCAGAGTTGCAAAGAAAAAGCCATATCTCAGACTGGCCAATAAAAATAAAAGATGAAGATGGGCAAACAAACACAGACATTGGACAGAGGAACTCTGCCTAGAAAGCCAGCATCCCGGAGTCGCCTCTTAACTGTTGACGTCGAGACTGGTGTTTTGCGGGTACTATTTAATGAAGCTGCCAGTTGAGGACTTGTGAGGTGTCTGTTTCTCAAACTAGACACTCTAATGTACTTGTCCTCTTGCTCAGTTGTGCACCGGGGCCTCCCACTCCTCTTTCTATTCTGGTTAGAGCCACTTCTAAAGGACACCAATCAGAGGAAGAGACTTACTTGGGCCAAGAAACATGAGCAATGGACATTAGACTGATGAGTCCAAATTTGAAACGGCCGTGCCTTTGTGTGGCGCAGAGTAGGTGAGCGGATAATCTCTGCATGTGTGGTTCCTACCATGAAGCATGGAGGAGTTGGTGTGGGGTTGCTTTGCTGGTGACACTGTCTGATTTATTTAGAATTCAAGGCACACTTAACCAACATGGCTAACACAGCATTCTGCAGCAATACGCCATCCCATCTGGTTTGCACTTAGTCCCACTATCATTTGTTTTTCAACAGGGCAGTGATGCAACACACCTCCAGGCTGTGTAAGGGCTATTTGACCAAGAAGGAGAGTGATGGAGTACTGCAACAGATGACCTGGCCTCCACAATCACCCGACCTCAACCCAATTGAGATGGTTTGGGATGAGTTGGACCGCAGAGTGAATGAAAAGCAGCCAACAAGTGCTCAGCATATGTGGGAACTCTTTCAAGACTGATGGAAAAGCATTGCAGGTGAAGCTGGTTGAGAGAATGCCAAGAGTGTGCAAAGCTTTCATCAAGGCAAAGAGCGGCTACTTTGAAGAATCTAAAATATATTTTGATTTGTTTTAACACTTTTTTAGTTACTACATGATTCCATGTATATTATTTCATAGTTTTGATGTCTTCACTATTATTCTATAATGTAGAAAATAGTACAAATAAAGAAAAACCCTTGAATTGGTTAGGTTTGTGCTGCTAAATGCACATAGGGGAAGCACTCAGCTACATCGGACATAAGGCCTAAAGCAACACTATCTTCTCTGGAGCTTTGTTGTTTTGTTTATTTATTTCTATCCAGTGTGTTTAGCATTCAGGTTGGGCTTCCCTGGGCACCAGTCCAGCAGCACTGGGCTGCTTCACGATCCAGGCCTTACAAACTAGCCTCATTAGCCACGAAGAGTAGGCTTGGTCAATTAAAATAAATCCCTGTTAGCACAGCTGCTTTGGTCAGCCAAATTTAGCAAGGGAGCGCTGTGTAGTCTGCCTCTTGCCTAGTGAACGGCGCTCTGTAGCCGCACATCTTGACTAATTATTTAAAGAGGAGGAATATTTTAATAGCAATTAATGAGCTGCGGGATTATGTGAGCCCCAATTTAAGTGCTCTGTCTGTGCATGAGCGCTATGAAGAATCCCCAAAGAAGTGAAGTACCGGATGGCTGGCGGAATCAGTCCAGATGAGACCTGCCACCGGTTTGCACTGCAGTCTGGGGAGAGCCTAGGGAATGGTCCTAGGTTGTCCTCTAGTTGTTGATTTGGTTTCTTACTCTCCTTTTGTGGTAACACTTTATGGCAATACCAGTATACTGCATAATGATGCAAGACACATTCAAACTTGTCATAAGCATAAGTATGGCTTTATCAAATCTGCTATTTTCAAACTTTTTATACGTTGACTAATAAAATATTATTATAGATGCTTATAACATTATGGTAATACATTATACTAAATTCATATCAAATTAGTAATGTGCTTATCAGGCTTGTATATCGGTAGTTTTATAAATCCAGATGTTACATCTACTTTTTGAGTTTTTATATTTTGAAAATCAAATGGAGGGATTTCTATTCCCTTTAGGATTTTCTGTCACATTTGATACCAGTCATTGGGCTGTATGACTGACGCTGATTGAAACACCTGTGTCTTCTGCGTAGCTTCCGTCTCTTTCACAACGTTTCATCAGACGGGGAGCAGAGCTGCCGACAGGCTTCTGCCGCTTCCACATCAAAGTGAGAGCTGCTTTACTTGCCATGCATCGCTCCCAAACTAACGACAGGAGGAGAGGGGGAGGTAGAGTGGGCAGGAGCGGAGGATATAGTTGGGCTACAAAACCAAATATTTCTCCTTTTAAGTGAGCAGAGTGTTGTCAGGCTTGCGATTTAGCTTTGGGAAAACAGTCGGCTACAATGTCTCAATTAAACTTGAAGACTTTTATTTTTTCTTATTTTCCTCTACTCTGTTGCCAATAATGTTTTCTTGTGAATGTTACGATTTTGTGTGGGCTGCCTGAGGCTAGAACAGAGGACAAATTATAATATATGGTGTTACTGGTAGTGCAGCTTTCAAGTTGTCACGTGTCAGTTAACTCAAGGTCAGATTTCTACCTTTATTAACTTTCGTCTGACGCCTGTCACATTACTGTCACATAGTTGGCCTTGGAGCTGTGTTTTAAGTGTCTCAAGGTTTAGTGACGAAAACAGACCCGGACTAGGTCAGCTGTTGGCTATTCTCCATGTATGCTTGATGTGATGTGGTTTAGAGCTGCCTGGCCGCGCAGAATGATCTCCACCCTGTAATAGCGATAGTGTCATCTGAAATGGCCTGTCCTTCTCACCACTAATAGGCTGCACACGGTAGACACACAGCCTACCACGTGGTTCCAATTGGCTCTGTGAGTCAGAGCATGGGGCTTGCAACACCACAGAGTTGTGGGCTTGATTCCAGCCAATGAGATACTGTCTTCACTAATGCCTAATGTTTCCTTTTAGGCCTAGTTATTTTACTAACACATGGCATGTTTTTGAAATTATTTTCTGTTCTTTTCTCTCCCCATTTAGTTACAATACCATGCTGGCTTGGCGTCCAGTCTTCTCAACCAGCAGTCACTCAAGCGCTCAGCTAACCAAATGGGGGCATCAGCCAAGAGAAGACCCAAAGTCCAGCCCAGTACCCTGGTTCTGCCACCGCAGTGAGTACAGCTCCTCTTCCTGCTCGCGCATTTCCCTGATAGTTGGGAAAGCAGTGACTGAAAGATGAATGATCCCACTCCAATTGTTTTTCTTCAGTTTAGTGGTGTCATAGTCCCGCGGGATCACATAATGGTAATAAAGCGGTGCATCGTCTTATTTTGTTGTCTTGGGCCGTAGACCTCTTGCTTCGATAGGAGAGTGGGGGAAGGGCATGCAGAAAGTCTGGACGGATGGATTGAGGGATGACATCCCCAATGAAAGATGAATGAGTGGGTGTAGGAAAGAGAAGAGTGTGGTCCCCAGCTGGCATGGCTGCTACATAATCTGAAATCCATTGTGTGTTGGGCTCTTATGGATAGTCCTTGAGCATTGTACCCTGGCCTTTGAAATGTCCCACCTTTTTTCAGAAACGTTTGTCAGTGTGCCTTTTGAAAGACATGGGCTACTCTTTTCATAATGTTACTACAGTGCAAGTTATTGTGCGACTTTTATACAATTTAAAATCCTTCGAGTAGGTGAGGTTTGTAGAATGTGAGGAAAAGGCACCTGGTGCACTCTTCTGTTCACCCTCACACCCCTTGTCTACAAAGAAAGATCCTCACAAAATGTCAGATTCACTGGGTTTGGGTGACATTTTCCCCCATATTTCCCATCTGGCATTTTAGAAGTTTTTGGCATGGGAAGTAGGGCCGTCGTCACTCAGTAAAGTGTCTGCACTCCGGATGTAAAAGGAAATATCAATAGTGGGGAACAGTGAAGGCACGGCTGTCACTGTAAATCTTCCCGGAGCAGCTTCTCACTGGTCGGTTTCCTGCGTTGTGCAGGAGGGGTGACTCTGGGCTTTGGGGAACTCTAATGGCTCCGTACAGCACAGGAAGAGAGCGAGGTGAAGAGCGGAGCAAGGTGAAGCCAACCAGCGGCTCCTCTGTCAAACGTCATTGTCCTGATGAATTTGCCGTTTCTAAAAGGAGCACCCAGCGCATGAATTATGCAGCACAACCTTCATGCGAGGTGGCTTTTAAGTTTTTTTTGCATCCACCCTCCTGCATTGCCAGCTGTTTTCACCCTGCGTTCTTCTATATGTACAGAAATGCCCCAGAAAGTGCACCGTGTTATTATGGTATAACAAATAAATGTTGTGGTATGAAATGAATATAGATGATATGATATTGGGTTTATGCAGACACTTTAGCTACCAAGTAGTCAAGTCCTGAGTAGACACATTTCTGTTGGAGAGTAGATCAATGGCAGGCCATTAGAGATTGGCATATTTGATTTTTCAAGTCGAATCTGCTTTGTCAGCCTTGAAAACGATCTTGGTATAGGTATGGAGATACCAGGTTATACAATCTGATAGCCTATTAGTCCGACACTAGCCACAGGAAGGGTTTGTTATGCAGGAGTCATGCTCTAAGACTGGATGCTGAAGAGATTAACAGATAATAGAAGACATCGGACTGCTAACTTTACCATTTTCTACATTGTCGAATAATAGTGAAGACATCACAACTATGAAATAACACATATGGAATTATGTAGTGACCAAAAAAGTGTTAAAAAAATCGAAATCGATTTTAGATTTTAGATTCTTCAAAGTAGCCACTCTTTGCCTTGATGACAGCTTTGAACACTCTTGGCATTCTCTCAACCAGCTTCACCCTGGGCAAGAAAAGGTTGACGACCCCTGCTCTAAATGGAGTCATGCCGAATGTAATCAGCTAAACTGGCACGTTTTGACTGACTCCTGTCATGCATAAACCAACCTCCCTTAGACAGCTAGCCCCCATATCAGGAATATTACTGTCCAAAGTGGTTAATCAGAAATCTCTTTGAGCTGCTGCTCTGTTTATCCAGAGATGCGGTGACTAAATTAGAGCAATTGTGCTCTCTATTGTTAAAAGCAAAGACAAGACAAATTGATGATGAAAGTGGAACTAACCACTAAGTTTGATAGCTAATCCGACTAACTGATATGAAATTCCTTCTTGCTTTGGGAGGGTACCACTAATAATATGGTGATATTGCCTGTGCTTCTGGAAAGTCACCAGGAAACTTTGCACGGTGCAAGGTCACTTTGGAGTGACTCATGCTGGGCGTGTCGTCTGTTGGCCAACGATGATCAGTTCGTCACTCCGGGGACACAGGCCTTTGTCCTTGGAGCATCGATTCAAAGTGGCGTTGTCAGCTTGGGCCTGCCCATTCCCATCAGCAGAGAGGCTAAGCAGATCTATTAGGAGCAAGCCTGGAATTTGTGATTTTAGGGGCAAGGCCATTTGGCCTTCAAGAGGTGCCCAATCTGCCAGAGAGCCAAGGCCATCTGCTAGGGCACCAAGGCCATTAAACCAAAATAACCAATTAAATGTATTTTAAAATGTATGCGTATGTAAATGTACATGAATAATTTGCCTACATGTCCAAGTGTAGGTGATAGACTATGCGTATTGGCTACATCATCTCATGTCCACACCGATGCTGACATGAGAGGCGCCAGAAATTATAGCCAAAGTTTAATGAGACTTTTAATTACATATACTCTATATAGGCTAAATGCCAGTCATGTTTGAAAAATATAATGTAGTATAATTAATATTAACTCCTAAATGCTTGATTCTGTCAACATACTTGAGGCACTGTTCGTTCCGATAAGAGAGAAAGGGCAGTGCTTGTTGCGCACCGCAACATCACCCACATTGCAATTTGAGCGGACACAGTCATCATTTTTAAACTATTTAACCATAAACATAATTGTTTAAAACCTGGATGTTTTTTATTTTATGAGGCATGTCTTACCTTGTTTCAAAGTAGCCTAGCCATATTCCCGACCACAAGAATGTTGAGAGTTATTTTATAATCACTTCCTCATATGCCACTGAAAAAGGTATTTCTCTCATGTTGTATTAGTTTTCAAATCAACTTTCTTTCGTTGTCCAGCAGCCAAAGACACAATCTTAGTCATATTAACAACCCATGCTAGTTGTTGCATCTTTAGATCTTCCCTCTTTCTACATATCTAAAGGATATTTTCCTCTATGTCCCATGAAACCGCTCGCATTTGCAGTGCGCTTTTGCAATCGAGGATGTTTTCCCGCTAATTGCATTTTGGAACATTTGCACGTATAGCCTACTGCCGTGTGTGCATTGCTGCGCTTATAATGTGAATAAATAGTAGTTTATCAGCATTTTAAGCTAAACGTTCTGATTTTGTTGCATCAGCTTCATTGCTTTTAAATATATATATATATATATATATATATATATATATATATGTGTGTATATATATATGTATGTATGTATATATGTATATATATATATATATATATATATATATGTGTATATATATATATATATATATATATATATATATGTGTATATATATATATGTGTGTATATATATATATATGTATGTATGTGTGTGCAGTGGTTGTATGAATTTGGGATCTATCGGCCCACAACTGTCCCAGAGTCTGTTAGGAATATTTATTTCTCACACAGAACGACAAGCTGACCAATAGAATAGGTCAACTTTTGTACTATGGGAGATAGTAGATTGACATAGGCTCGTGATTTTACTGCTTGTTACTCATCTTGTCGACTGAGGAAAAGTAAATGTGGACAGTTCAATGTGTGCCTCGGAATTCAATAAGAAGGACACGCGCTTTTGCATCCCCGATATGCCCGGTCTTCACTTGTACTTTGGAGCTGCAATGCCTGCGAGAACGACCCAATCACGTGACTGGCATTGGCTACTAAGAATTTCAATACTCTATCTGAGAGAGCCGTGTGAGTGAGAGCTGCTTCGGAGCACGCCGAATGGCAACTGGGAGAAGTGAATTATGATTATTATATTCAGCCCAAGGGCACAATGGCCACTTTGGCCGCAAGGCATTGCTTTTTTTAGGGGGCATTACAGCCACAGAAGGGGGGGGCCGTCGATGCCGCCGGGAAATTGGCGCCCTGATTAGGAGCCATCCCCGCTGCACTTCTCTCTTAGGTCTGGCCCTGTCACAAGCATCACACAGACCCCACTCACATATTAACACTGTATTAACATAGGAGGTGGAACATTTCCCAAACACATGTGGAAGCCATTTTTCACATTGGTCTCTGAATGTAACATCCCGTTGTAACTGGGGTGATAACTTCCAAATGGTAGGGCTGTGACCGTCATGGAATTTCCGGTTATTTGTCAGGCGTATGACCACGGTCACCATTATAGTCGTTTTTAATAGAAAGGGGAAAAAAGCCCCCCATTGTCTCTTCTCCTCTGCTGCAAACGTTGGATTGAATGGGGAACGTTTCATCACGTTGTAAAGAGTCCATTTTATTGTGGAAAATGACTCAACCGCACCTGTCATCTTTTTTAATGCCGGGCCATCCCATCTTCAGTCAGCTATTCGTTCCACAACACAACATTCTAAAACTCGCTAGTTTTTCCTCCTCTCGTCTTTCATTATATCGGCTGTTAAATGTGAACCAGGTTTACTTTTCGCTGCTTTTGGGTAAAGCTTGTCGAAGTTGATTTAAAAAGGTTTCTTTTTGGCCCCCCTAGTGGCGCAGTAGTCTAAGGTAGCTGTGCCACTAGAGATCCTGGTTCAAATCCAGGCTCTGTCGTAACCGGCCGCGACCGAGAGACCCATGGGGCGGTGCACATTTGGTCCAGCGTCGTCCGGGTTAGGGGAGGGTTTGGCCGGCCGGGATGTCCTTGTCCCATCGCACTCTAGTGACTCCTGTAGCGGGCCGGGCACATGCAGGCTGACACGGTCGCCAGGTGTACGGTGTTTCCTCCGACACATTGGTGCAGCTGGCTTCTGGGTTAAGCAGGCATTGTATCAAGAAGCAGTGCGGCTTGGCTGGGTTGTGTTTCGGAGGACGCACGGCTCTCGACCTTCGCCTCTCCTGAGTCCGTACGGGCATTGTAGCGATGGGACAAGACTGTAGCTACCAATTGGACACCACGGAATTGGGGAGAAGAAGGGGTAATAATAATAAAAGTTTATTTATTTTGTATGTTAATGAAGGTTCTTTTATTTTCATGACTTTCTTCATCCATAATCATTGGTTACTCTATTAAACAGTTACCCTGCCAGGCCTACCAAATGCGTTTGTCTCCATGATGAAACTTGGGTTCTCGCAGCTTTTCCCATTCTCCATAACAGACTTGGTCAAACACCTTCCCCTTCTTTTTTTAATTCAGGTGATATTTGGATATGTTTGTCATGCAGATTATACTATAACAATTCATAAATGTTTGAATTTGTCAATTTAGGCATAATCATTGGCATGCAGATGCTGGTTTGGCTCTGGGCATCCTGTTTCCGGTGCTGCATTGCGACACAGTAGAGTTGAAGGGGATGACATTTCAGTCATCAGTGATCCCTGATTAGACTGAACAGCAAGTCAGACGGCTCTGATTTATCAGTATTCATCTCAGTGAGCCATGCAGTCACAAGCAAGGCAATATCTGACCACTCCTCATAATCAACTGCAACGTTTGCAGGTGTAAGAGAAATGTTAGGCTCCATCCCCAAACACTCTGGCAAGCTGATACCAGTCTGTCAGTTGTTGTTTGTCATCTCTCTTAGTTATAATTCGCCGTCATGAAACTGCGCTAGATCCGATTTGTCTTGGTACTCGCAGATCACTTTTCAAAGACTTTTTGACGGTTTTCACCTGCTCAGAGGCTCCTAATGGTAATCCGGAGCATTCACATTTAAGACACTCTTCACAGTGGATTCTTAAACTATGTAACATAACTTCCCTTTATGTCTATATTTCCGTAGAGTGTTCATTAACTTTGCATTTAAATGACAAGGTTAATAGAAAGAAGCCCAAATGACTTGTAGATATTCTAAAGGCTAATCCTTTAAAGGGAAATTTCACTCACTTTTTCTATTTTAAAAACAATCTTTTGCTATTTTTGTAATTAGTCCACTGTTGATACAGTACCAGCATGTTTTGCATGTCACCAGTGCAGTTTTCATATGATGCAAAACACATCATGATGATGAAGTGGCCAGTGACACTTTGCTTCTTAAGTCCAATATCTTGACCCTGACTGCATGTGCTGGAATTGAAATATAATTATTAGAACAGGCATCACCATTCAAGTCAATGATGGCATAATGGGTAGACTGGCGGCCATTGCGAGGTGTACCCATAGGAGCAAAGCAGGAAGTAAAATATGGCGCTCCCGTTCTGTGAGCTTGTGTAGCTTACCACTTCACGGCTGAGCTGTTGTTGCTCCTAGACTTTTCCACTTCACAATTACAGGACTTACAGTTGACCGGGGCAGCTCTAGCAGGGCAGAGATTGATGTGGCTAATGCAATGGAATGTATTTTTTGTAATGTCAGTTGATTTGAATCCACATACTTTTGTATATATAGTGTATGTGCAGAAATATGCGCTGTGATTTGTTGATTCAAATACATTCCATTGCATTAGCCACATCAGTTAACCTCAGTTGAATGAACATTCTAAATTACCATGGAAATTATTGCATCACAATACCAGGCAGCCATTGCGATTATAATCATGAGTTTACCAGTCACATTGGCAGGGTAAGAGGTTCCAATCATGGAATAAGAATGGACATGAACCCAATTAGTAATTAGAATCGCCAGTTGCCCATCTCTGATGTACATTTAACCAGTTCCAAAATCCCAAACTACGGTTCACAATGCTCCCACATATGGAAATCAAGCCTACGAGAAGAGCTATTTGGCTTCAGGCTATTTGGCGTGGGAAATGTGGGGACACTGTGTCCAAGTAGGTACAAGTAGCTATGTGTGTGGATAACATTTCATCACAAGTAAGACATTTAACTTGTTTAGTCTGTTTGAAACTCCGCTCATTAGTTGTAGCTGTATAGTCCGTTTGTTTGTGTTGTTGGTCTTGGCTATCTAGCTAGCACTCACTCACGTGGCTGCTAGCACCGTCATGAAAAGGGGCATGAGCGAAGTCCTTCAATATTACGTTTTTTCTAAGTTGTGAGATCGCTCGGGAGCAGAAAATGTTTAAAATAGGGGTGTGTGCCCAGTACTCGGACAAAACAAGTATCATAACGGGTATGTGCAATTTTCTGGATACGATTATGATCTGAGCATTTTTTGTAGTTATCCATGATCTGAAAAAATAAACGCTAATGCTAATTCTTACTAAGTTACAGCAAACTGTCCGCTGCAAGTTGAGGACAGACATGCATGCATACATACATACATACATACATACATACATACATACATACATACATACATACATACATACATACATACATACATACATACATACATACATACATACAGTACAAGTCAAAAGTTTGGACACACGTGCCAAGAGTGTGCAAAGCTGTCATCAAGGCAAAGGGTGGCTACTTTGAAGAATCTCAAATATAAAATATATTTTGATTTAACACTTTTTGGGTTACTACTTGATTCCATGTGTGTTATTTCATAGTTTTGATGTCTTCACTATTATTCTACAATGTAGAAAATAGTCCAAATAAAGAAAAACCCTTGACTGAGTAGGTGTGTCCAAACTTTTGACTGGTACTGTACATACATACACACCCACCCACCCCTCTGCGTGCTGCTCTTAATCTGCAGCTTTTTTGCAGTGAGAACCTGCAGGGAGTCCACAGCGACCGAACATATTTTACGCCATTTATGTTTTAAGCTTGAGTCCACCAAATACAACCATGCTGCCATCTTTAGACTATTGTCTCTCATCAGGGCCACATTTGTTGTGAGCACTACAGCCATGGCAGAGCTCACAGTTTACCAATACACATAAATAATGATCTCCAAAATAGTTTAAGAAAAGTTATGAGATATGATATGGACAAAAAATATCACCCGTAGTCTCTCAATAAACATCCATCCACCTCCCCTATGCCATATCCTCATTTTGCCTACAAACTTACAGGCTCAAAGAGAAAACGCAATGCAGACCAGTGACCTAGCGTTCAGTGAGATTAAAAAGAAGCAAGAAGATGACAAGTATTAGAACAAAAAGATGATATCTGTATTTGACACTCTCAACCCCATCCTCATTTTGTATTTAAGGAGCAGCTTCATAACAAGTAATTAGGCTTATTTTAAATGAGTGTCCCCATGCTGCAGGGTTTGCCTTAGGGAAGTGAACTTTTACATGGAGACTGGATGCAGCCATCCATCCATTTACATTTACGTCATTTAGCAGACGCTCTTATCCAGAGCGACTTACAAATTGGTGCATTCACCTTATGATATCCAGTGGAACAACCACTTTACAATAGTACATCTATATCTTTTTTTGGGGGGGGGGGTTAGAAGGATTACTATATCATCCACCTCTGGCCTGCTCGCCTCCCTACCTCTGAGGAAGCACAGTTCCCGCTCAGCCCAGTCAAAACTGTTCGCTGCTCTGGCACCCCAATGGTGGAACAAGCTCCCTCACGACGCCAGGACAGCGGAGTCAATCACCACCTTCCGGAGACACCTGAAACCCCACCTCTTTAAGGAATACCTGGGATAGGATAAAGTAATCCTTCTAACCCCCCCCCCCCCCCCCCTAAAAGATTTAGATGCACTATTGTAAAGTGGTTGTTCCACTGGATATCATAAGGTGAATGCACCAATTTGTAAGTCGCTCTGGATAAGAGCGTCTGCTCAATGACTTAAATGTAAATGTAAATATCCTATCCCAGGTATTCCTTAAAGAGGTGGGGTTTCAGGTGTCTACGGAAGGTGGTGATTGACTCCAAGTGTTGTTCTTCTAAGGTTAAGAAATGGAGGTAGTTGTTTCTGCACAGGGTAGTTACACTGAAGTTCTCAATGTTGAACCATACATGTACCAGGGATTTTATTTGGTCAGGCTTAAATATCTTGGTTTGGTTAGAACTGGAACTTGGAACTCCTAGCCCAGAATGCCAAGTAGGTTCTCCAATGCCTAGGGAGATTTGAATTTACTATACTGATTTGAATCAGTGAAAATGTGTTGTTTTGTGTTGTTGTTAAACAAGTTTCACTCTCAAGATGAATTATTAAGCAGCAAAATGTAAGAACAAGTCTTGTCTTGTAACTGCAGTCTGGCACCCTACAGTGCCGGCAATTGAGAGTTCCGAATCTCCATTTAACAACTCTACTGCCTATGTTCATCCCAATGCACATAGTGAGAATGTAGACCTAAAGTTTGATGTGCATATCCTTATGGTGTGCAAGAACACACCAGTGACCTTCTGTACTTGTTGGTCAAAAATGGTAATTACATGATTGTGGGTCTCTTGACTTCTGTATGACTTTTAAAGTCATTCTTCATATGAGATTTTCTTTTCATGTCTATTTTGAATGACATCCTTAGGTCTGTCGATGGCTCATGGCTAACAAGATTCTCATTATATTTCGATTAGCATGCAAGCACTTGTGGCCTCGCAGTCCAGGTTAAAAGTGATCCCTAGCAGCGCTGACAGTTAACAGGGTCCCCCTGGCGAAGGTTTAAGGGTGCAAGTGGATTGATGTTTGGGAGGTATGGGGGTCAACCAGACTGAGAACCCTGTTAAAGCTCAGTGTCTGTCTCTCTTAGCCATGACTGTCGGTCTATCTGTGGCATTGATGTGAGAGCTGCTGCTGCTGTAGTGTACTTAAATACTGGCTTGGAGGGAAAGAAGTTGGGGGGTGCCTTCTAAAGGAGCAAGTATCCTACAAGATGACAGAGTAGCCTGGCCAGTAAGGCTACTATCATGTACAGAGTTAGAAGTGTGTGTGAGTGCATGCGTCACGTGTTTGTTTGATTAGGGATGGATGAGTGGCTGATATGGGTCATTGGTATTATCAGACTAATGTGATCAATTGGGAATTTGTTTCTTTGAAACCATTGATTAACATCAGGAAAACATTGATTCAACTGCGCTTCAGATGTTGAATCATTTCAAGTGTAAATCATCCAAAATATGTGTTAAGAAAAGAAACATGACCTAAAACATTTAGACTCTACACGTCAATGACACAGCAGGACATTTTGCTTTTCTAGGTCTGTGGATTGATGTAGTTTGAAACCTGTTTGTTGTTCATTTCCAAAAGGCAAAAATTGACTTTCTCCTCCTCCAGGTATGTAGACGACGTGATATCGAGGATCGGCCGGATGTTCCCAGACATGTCGATTGAACTCTTCCGACCCAATGGGACATCGGCAGTACTTCTGGTAAGATTCCTCCTCACCACCGGGCATCCAACACGTCTCTGGTTCAAAACGTTCTGCGTCGCTCACTTTCAACATCTGACCAATTATTGAAATTTGGAGGGCACCTCCCAATATAAATATATAAACAAGCTGACCAAGATGATATTTGCATGGTGTCAACAATATCCACAAAAGAACACTGAAATGCAAGCTATGCACGCTGTTTTTCCTCCATCGGATTTCAGGATGGAGGGTGCCCTGGCCAAGTGCAGGTTGCTGGCCATGAATGCCAAAAGATACAAAACCTCTGAGCTATTATTGTGTGTACAATCTTTGACAAGAAAACCATGATAGAGGAACTGTGTCGAGTTCCTTGACCAATAATTGTCATGTACAGTGCAGATGAAAGGGTACTTACTGTATGACTTCTGTTCACGCAAGAGGTAGAATATAGAGAAACCTCTTCAATCGTCTGACCAACACTAGGTTCTCACTCAGCTCTGCTTTGCTCCCAAGTTTTAGTTCAACAAAGTGCTTAAGGATTCAAAGAAGACTTGTCGTGTTAAATATTAATACTACCTGTAATTATTAACATGGTTCCCTGGGATGTGTGGTGGAGCTCTGCTCTACAGAAACATACCACAGAACTATACAGCTGCTCTTCTTTACCGTCTCTTACCACAAAAAAAATGCCCTACCATGATGATTATGTTCAAAATACTGTAGTATTTTAGAATACTGTAGTACCGTTTCATATGATATTACCAGATTTTTCGGACCTACCAGTCTTAAGAAACCAACTGGCGCCTGTTATAAAAAATGTTAAAGTAAATTTTGTTTATAAATTCAGTTAAAAAAATGTAAGCAACAAGTATTCTTATTAAACGTGAGGCGAGAAACGTCCACTTCAAAAGTCACGCACATCTCACGTATGGCAGCTGTGATCAGCCATCCACATCCCCTTCCAGCTATCACTCACCTGCTTCTCTCCGTGCGTGACTCTATTCTTCAATCAGTTTTTAAAATATAATTTGCCATGATGGCGAACTGGGAGGCAGACCCTTAAGTCTTCTGTTGTTACATGTACATTTGATACATTGGAGCAGCACGCAAAGTCAGCAATGCTCTACTTTATGCAAATTGCACACGGCCACCACTGCCGTTAAGCAATCAGGTGGAGCAGATGTTTGCTTGAAAATCTTATGTTCCTGAAACATAGTTCCACCTGTCATTAGTTCCGGGCAAGCACAACCAATAAAGATGGTGGTTTGCCAATCATCGCTGTGTTTGGTTTTCCAATTCTATATAATGTTGCTTTACTTGAATACAGAGACAAAATCATAAGGTCATTGCCTGGAGAAAGATTGCAGAGAATGTTGGTGTTGATGGTGGGTGAAGAGTGTGTTGACTAAATTAAATTGTGAAATTTGTCCACCAAAGGATAGAAATCACCAGTAACACGCATTATAACATTGTAAATGATACACTAAGCATGAATTTCCCATGTAATATGCTAGCAACTGGACATTATGATTATCATATATTATAGCGCTTTCATTATACATGTGTCATGACATTGACGATTATAGCTCCCTTCCTGTAAAATACACAGGCCTGCATGTAAAATGCAATGAATGGGTACATTGGGTAAAGGAAATTGACTTGCAAACATTGTTGTACAAATCTCTCTTCACCCGAAGTCAACACCAAAATCTCTTCAATCTTCCTCCATGCCACTAACCTTTTGATTAATGCGGCTCCCAACATCCCATTTATTTTGTTTTTGACATTTTTAATTAGCCTACAATTTGTCAGCTCCATATTTTCATGTACTGTACCTAGAATACAACAGTTGGATTTGCACTAAACAATTTCATGTCAGAAAAATCATGTACAAAATCTGGCTTGAAATAGCTTGTTTACATATGTATTCAGACCCTTTGCTATGAGACTCAAAATTGAGCTCAGCTGCATCCTGTTTCCATTGATCATCCTTGAGATGTTTCTACAATTTGATTGGAGTCCAGCTGTGGTAAATTCAATTGATTGGACATGATTTGGAATGGCACACACCTGTCTATATAAGGTCACAGTTGACAGTGCATGTCAGAGCAAAAACCAAGCCATGAGGTCGAAGGAATTGTCCGTAGAGCTCCGAGACAGGATTGTGTCGAGGCAGAGTTCTGGGGAAGGCTACCAAAACATTTCTGCAGCATTGAAGGTCGCCAAGAACAGTGGCCTCCATCATTCTTAAATGGAAGAAGTTTGGAACCACCAAGACTCTACCAAGAGCTGGCCACCCAACCTAACTCCACAATCGGGGGAGAAGGGTCTTGGTCAGGGAGGTAAATTCATATATAATGGAAGTTCAATATGTAGCTAGATAGTAGGCTAATGTTAATTAGCTGGCCTGGCACACTGGCCTGGCACAAAACAGTGTCGAATCATGACTCGGTGAACTTCAAGGTGGAACTCTAGAAAGAGGCCCGAGTTCCCGACTTGGAATTCCGAGTTGGATGACCATTGAAAACGTATTTTCCCAGTCGGAGCTCATTTTCTTCAGAGTTCCCAATTCTCTTTAACTCACTGAAGTCTGAGATTTCCCAGTTCTGAGTTTCCATTTGTTTTGAACGCGGCAGAAGTCATGCTGAAAAGCTGAAAAGCAGGCTAGTGGTTGCTTTGCAACGCTTCTAGTTAGCCACTGATTCCTTCCGAACCACTCATTGTTGCATTTGCGATTTCCAACTTGTAGTTAACAAAGATACGTTATATCTATAATTTATCTTCATATAACAAGGATTGAAAAGGATTTGCCAGTAGATTGTCGACGTGATTCATGACGATGACTGCTTGTCTAGCTTGCTAGCTAAGATTTTGAAAGTGTGATGTTCACATGATCAATCAAAGCTATGGTAAATATAACGTGATTTGATATCATTTTATCTGTGGCCAATCACTTTGAGCCGCCTTGGATGGGCACTTCTTATGTAACTCTATGGCAGCAACCAAGGGGCTTGAATTTTTGAGCTCTCCCCGTAGATTTTGCAGTGACGTAGTGTCCCCATGAGTGACAGAACACTGAGCCAATCATAGCACAACTAGAGAACATTACGAACTCCTGCGCTCTATTTCCCACTGGCTGTCCCACCACCACAGAAAGCACTGATCTAGGCTGAAACCTGAATTTTTGGGCTGCCTTAATCAAGAAAGCAAAAAAGAGACCATTTGTATGTGGTTTTATTAACTCAATGATTATTAATTTTTTTACATTGTTTTCAAACTGATATGTGACATGTATTAATGGCAAAATAACATGCAACACAGGCAACAAAAAAATATATATATACACTGCTCAAACAAATAAAGGGAACACTTAAACAACACAATGTAACTCCAAGTCAATCACACTTCTGTGAAATCAAACTGTCCACTTAGGAAGCAACACTGATTGACAATAAATTTCACATGCTGTTGTGCAAATGGAATAGACAACAGGTGGAAATTATAGGCAATTAGCAAGACACCCCCAATAAAGGAGTGGTTCTGCAGGTGGGGACCACAGACCACTTCTCAGTTCCTATGCTTCCTGGCTGATGTTTTGGTCACTTTTGAATGCTGGCGGTGCTTTCACTCTAGTGGTAGCATGAGACGGAGTCTACAACCCACACAAGTGGCTCAGGTAGTGCAGCTCATCCAGGATGGCACATCAATGCGAGCTGTGGCAAGAAGGTTTGCTGTGTCTGTCAGCGTAGTGTCCAGAGCATGGAGGCGCTACCAGGAGACAGGCCAGTACATCAGGAGACGTGGAGGAGGCCGTAGGAGGGCAACAACCCAGCAGCAGGACCGCTACCTCCGCCTTTGTGCAAGCAGGAGCAGGAGAAGCACTGCCAGAGACCTGCAAAATGACCTCCAGCAGGCCACAAATGTGCATGTGTCTGGTCAAACGGTCAGAAACAGACTCCACGAGGGTGGTATGAGGGCCCGACGTCCACAGGTGGGGGTTGTGCTTACAGCCCAACACCGTGCAGTACGTTTGGCATTTGCCAGAGAACACCAAGATTGGCAAATTCGCCACTGGCGCCCTGTGCTCTTCACAGATGAAAGCAGGTTCACACTGAGCACGTGACAGACGTGACAGTCTGGAGACGCCATGGAGAACGTTCTGCTGCCTGCAACATCCTCCAGCATGACCGGTTTGGCAGTGGGTCTGCCATGGTGTGGGGTGGCATTTCTTTGGGGGGCCGCACAGCCCTCCATGTGCTCGCCAGAGGTAGACTGACTGCCATTAGGTACCGAGATGAGATCCTCAGACCCCTTGTGAGACCATATGCTGGTGCGGTTGGCCCTGGGTTTCTCCAAATGCAAGACAATGCTAGACCTCATGTGGCTGGAGTGTGTCAGCAGTTCCTGCAAGAGGAAGGCATTGATGCTATGGACTGGCCCGCCCGTTCCCCAGATCTGAATCCAATTGAGCACATCTGGGACATCATGTCTCGCTCCATCCACCAACACCACGTTGCACCACAGACTGTCCAGGAGTTGGCGGATGCTTTAGTCCAGGTCTGGGAGGAGATTCCTCAGGAGACCATCCACCACCTCATCAGGAGCATGCCCAGGCATGGTAGGGAGGTCATACAGGCACGTGGAGGCCACACACACTACTGAGCCTCACTTTGACTTGTTTTAAGGACATTACATCAAAGTTGGATCAGCCTGTAGTGTGGTTTTCCACTTTAATTTTGAGTGTGACTCCAAATCCAGACCTCCATGGGTTGATAAATTGGATTTCCATTGATTATTTTTGTGTGATTTTGTTGTCAGCACATTGAACTATGTAAAGAAAAAAGTATTTAATAAGATTATTTCTTTCATTCAGATCTAGGATGTGTTGTTTAAGTGTTCACTTAATTTTTTTGAGCAGTATATATATACAGTACCAGTCAAAAGTTTGGACACACCTACTCGTTCAATGTTTTTTCTTTATTTTTACTATTATTCTACATTGTAGAATAATAGTAAAGACATAAAAAACATTAAATAACAGACATGGAATCATGTAGTAACCAAAAAAAGTGTTTTACAAATCAAGATATATTTGATTTTTGTGATTCTTCAAAGTAGCCACCCTTTGCCTTGACAGCTTTGCACACTCCTGGCATTCTCTCAACCAGCTTCACCTGGAATTCTTTTCCAACAGTCTTGAAGGAGTTCCCACATATGCTGAGCACTTGTTGGTTGCTTTTCCTTCACTTTGCGGTCTAACTCCTCCCAAACCATCTCAATTGGGTTGAGGTCGGGTGATTGTGGAGGCCAGGTCATCTGATGCAGCACTCATCACTCTCCTTTACATTTAAGTCATTTAGCAGACGCTCTTATCCAGAGCGACTTACAAATTGGTGCATTCACCTTATGATATCCAGTGGGACAACCACTTTACAATAGTGCATCTAAATATTTTAGGGGGGGGGTTAGAAGGATTAATTTATCCTATCCCAGGTATTCCTTAAAGATGTGGGGTTTCAGGTGTCTCCGGAAGGTGGTGATTGACTCCGCTGTCCTGGCATCGTGAGGGAGCTTGTTCCACCATAGGGGTGCCAGAGCAGCGAACAGTTTTGACTGGGCTGAGCGGGAACTGTGCTTCCTCAGAGGTAGGGGGGCCAGCAGGCCAGAGGTGGATGAGCGCAGTGCCCTCGTTTGGGTGTAGGGACTGATCAGAGCCTGAAGGTACGGAGGTGCCGTTCCCCTCACGGCTCCGTAGGCAAACACCATGGTCTTGTAGCGGATGCGAGCTTCTACTGGAAGCCAGTGGAGAGAGCGGAGGAGCGGGGTGACGTGAGAGAACTTGGGACGGTTGAACACCAGACGGGCTGCGGCGTTCTGGATGAGTTGTAGGGGTTTAATGGCACAGGCAGGGAGCCCAGCCAACAGCGAGTTGCAGTAATCCAGACGGGAGATGACAAGTGCCTGGATTAGGACCTGCGCCACTTCCTGTGTGAGGCAGGGTCGTACTCTGCGAATGTTGTAGAGCATGAACCTACAGGATCGGGTCACCGCCTTGATGTTAGTGGAGAACGACAGGGTGTTGTCCAGGGTCACGCCAAGGTTCTTAGCACTCTGGGAGGAGGACACAATGGAGTTGTCAACCGTGATGTCGCGATCATGGAATGGGCAGTCCTTCCCCAGGAGGAAAAGCAGCTCCGTCTTGCCGAGGTTCAGCTTGAGGTGGTGATCCGTCATCCACACTGATATGTCTGCCAGACATGCAGAGATGCGATTCGCCACCTGGTTATCAGAAGGGGGAAAGGAGAAGATTAATTGAGTGTCGTCTGCATAGCAATGATAGGAGAGACCATGTGAGGATATGACAGAGCCAAGTGACTTGGTGTATAGCGAGAATAGGAGAGGGCCTAGAACAGAGCCCTGGGGGACACCAGTGGTGAGAGCACGTGGTGCGGAGATAGATTCTCGCCACGCCACCTGGTAGGAGCGACCTATCAGGTAGGATGCAATCCAAGCGTGGGCCGCGCAGGAGATGCCCAACTCGGAGAGGGTGGAGAGGAGGATCTGGTGGTTCACAGTATCAAAGGCAGCAGATAGGTTTAGAAGGATGAGAGCAGAGGAGAGAGAGTTAGCTTTAGCAGTGCGGAGAGCCTCCGTGACACAGAGAAGAGCAGTCTCAGTTGAATGACCAGTCTTGAAACCTGACTGATTTGGATCAAGAAGGTCATTCTGAGAGAGATAGCAAGAGAGCTGGCCAAGGACGGCACGTTCAAGAGTTTTGGAGGGAA
Organism: Salmo trutta; assembly: GCF_901001165.1. Lineage (NCBI taxonomy): Eukaryota > Metazoa > Chordata > Actinopteri > Salmoniformes > Salmonidae > Salmo > Salmo trutta. The sequence goes on from NC_042965.1 coordinate 8,062,389, forward strand.
AAGAAAGAAGGGATACTGGTCTGTAGTTGTTGACATCGGAGGGATCGAGTGTAGGTTTTTTCAGAAGGGGTGCAACTCTTTCTCTCTTGAAGACGGAAGGGACGTAGCCAGCGGTCAAGGATGAGTTGATGAGCGAGGTAAGGGAGAAGGTCTCCGGAAATGGTCCGGAGAAGAGAGGAGGGGATAGGGTCAAGCGGGCAGGTTGTTGGGCGGCCGGCCGTCACAAGACGCAAGATTTCATCTGGAGAGAGAGGGGAGAAAGAGGTCAAAGCACAGGGTAGGGCAGTGTGAGCAGGACCAGCGGTGTCGTTTGACTTAACAAACGAGGATCGGATGTCGTCGACCTTTTCAAAATGTTTGACGAAGTCATCCGCAGAGATGGGGGGGGAGGGGGGGGGAGGGGGAGGAGGATTCAGGAGGGAGGAGAAGGTGGCAAAGAGCTTCCTAGGGTTAGAGGCAGATGTTTGGAATTTAGAGTGGTAGAAAGTGGCTTTAGCAGCAGAAGCAGAAGAGGAAAATGTAGAGAGGAGGGAGTGAAAGGATGCCAGGTCCGCAGGGAGGCTAGTTTTCCTCCATTTCCGCTCGGCTGCCCGGAGCCCTGTTCTTGGTCAAATAGCACTTACACAGCCTGGAGTTGTGTTTGGGTCATTGTCCTGTTGAAAAACAAATGATAGTCCCACTAAGCGCAAACCAGGTGTGATGGTATGTCACTGCAGAATGCTGTGGTAGCCATGCTGGTTAAGTGTGCCTTGAATTCTAAATAAATCACCGACAGTGTCACCAGCAAAGCACCATTACGCCTCCTCCTCCATGCTTCACGGTGGGAACCACACATGCAGAGATTATCCGTTCTCCTACTCTACGTCTCGCAAAGACATGGCGGTTGGAAACAAAAGGACAGATTTCCACTGGTCTAATGTCCATTGCTCGTGTTTCTTGACCAAAGCAAGTCTCTTCTTGTTATTGGATGTCCTTTAGTAGTGGTTTCTTCGCAGCAATTCAACCAGGAAGGCATGATTCACGCAGTCTCTGAACAGTTGATGTTGAGATGTGTCTGTTACTTGAACTCTGTGAAACATTTATTTTGGCTACATTTTCTGGGATTGGTAGCTCTAATGAACTTATCCTCTGCAGCAGAGATAACTCTTGTATCTCTAACTCTGGGTCTTCCATTCCTGTGGCGATCCTCATGAGAACCAGCTTAATCATAGTGCTTAATGGTTTTTGTGACTGCATTTGGAGAATCAAGAGGTAGTCACCTGGATTGCATTTCAATTAACATGTGATAATAAGATAATTTGTGGAATTTCTTTCCTTAATGCGTTTGAGCAAATCAGTTGTGTTATGACAAGGCAGGCATGGTATACACAAGATAGCCCTATTTGGTAAAACCAAGTACATACAGTTGAAGTCGGAAGTTTACAAACACTTAGGTTGGAGTCATTAGAACTAGTTTTTCAACCACTCCACAAATTTCTTGTTAACAAACTATCATTTTTGGCAAGTCGGTTAGCACATCTACTTTGTGCATGACACAAGTCATTTTTCCAACAACTTTTTACAGACAGATTATTTTGTTTATAATTCACTGTTTCACAATTCCAGTGGATCAAAAGTTTACATGCACCAAGTTGACTGTGCCTTTAAACAGCTTGTAAAATTAGAGAAAATTATGTTATGGCTTTAGAAACTTCTGATAGGCTAATTGACATCATTTGAGTCAATTGGAGGTGTACTTGTGGAAGTATTTCAAGGCCTACCTTCAAACTCAGTGCTTCTTTGCTTGACATAATGGGAAAATCAAAAGAAATCAGCCAAGACCTCGGAAACAAAATTGTAGACCTCCACAAGTCTGGTTCATCCTTGGGAGCAAATTCCAAACGCCTGAAGGTACCACGTTCATCTGAACAAACAATAGAATGCAAGTATAAACTCCACGCAGCCGTCATACCGCTCAGGAAGGAGACGCGTTCTGTCTCCTAGAGATGAACGTACTTTGGTGCGAAAAGTGCAAATCAATCCCAGAACAACAGCAAAGGACCTTGTAAAGATGCTGGAGGAAACAGGTACAAAAGTATCTATATCCACAGTAAAACAAGTCCTATATCGACATAACCTGAAAGGCCGCTCAGCAAGGAAGAAGCCACTGCTCCAAAACCGCCATTAAAAAAAAGCCAGACTACGGTTTGCAACTGCACATGGAGACAAAGATTGTACTTTTTGGAGAAATATCCTCTGGTCTGATGAAGCAAAAATAGAACTGTTTGGCCATAATGACCATCGTTATGTTTGGAGGAAAAAGGGGGAGGCTTGCAAGCCAAAGAACACCATCCCGACCGTGAAGCACGGGGGTGGCAGCAGCATGTTATGGGGGTGCTTTGCTGCAGGAGGGACCGGTGCACTTCATAAAATAGATGGCATCATGAGGAATGGAAAATTATGTGGATATATTGAAGTAACATCTCAAGACATCAGTCAGGAAGTTCAAGCTTGGTCGCAAATAGGTCTTCCAAATGGACAATGACCCCAAGCATACTTCCAAAGTTTTGGCAAAATGGCTTAACCTCTATGGGACCGGCGGGACGAATTCGTCCCACCTACGTAACAGCCACTTGAATCCTGTGGCGCGATTTTTAAAACGTTTGAAATACTATTACTTCAATTTCTCAAACATATGACTATTTTACAGCTATTTAAAGACAAGACTCTCGTTAATCTAACCACACTGTCCGATTTCAAAAAGGCTTTACAACGAAAGCAAAACATTAATTATGTCAGGAGAGTGCCCAGCCAGAAATAATCAGACACCCATTTTTCAAGCTAGCATATAATGTCACAAAAACCCAAACCACAGCTAAATGCAGCACTAACCTTTTATGATCTTCATCAGATGACACACCTAGGACATTATGTTATACAATACATGCATGTCTGTTCAATCAAGTTCATATTTATATCAAAAACCAGCTTTTTACATTAGCATGTGACGTTCAGAAAAAGCATACCCCCCGCAAACTTCCGGGGAATTTACTAACAATTTGCTAAATTACTCACGATAAACGTTCACAAAAAGCATAACAATTATTTTAAGAATTATAGATACAGAACTCCTCTATGCACTCGATATGTCCGATTTTAAAATAGCTTTTTGGATGAAGCACATTTTGCAATATTCTAAGTACATAGCCCAGCCATCACGGGCTAGCTATTTAGACACCCACCCAGTTTAGCCTTCACCAAAATCACATTTCCTATAAGAAAAATGGTCTTACCTTTCCTGTTCTTCGTCAGAATGCACTCCCAGGACTTCAACTTCAATAACAAATGTAGGTTTGGTCCCAAATAATCCATCGTTATATCCAAACAGCGGCGTTTTGTTCGTGCGTTCTAGACACTATCAGAATGGTAAATCACGGTTGTGCGCATGGCGCAGAACGTGACAAAAAATGTCTAAATATTCCATTACCGTACTTCGAAGCATGTCAACCGCTGTTTAAAATCAATTTTTATGCCATTTATCTCGTAGAAAAGCGATAATATTCCGACCGGGAATCTGCAATTAGCTAAACAGCCGAAGGAAAATACTGAACGGGGTCGAATCGCGCACGCGCCTAATTCTATTGTCCTCTGATGGGACACTTGGAAAAGGGGATTCTGTGTTTCAGCCTGAGGCTGCCTCGTCATCGTTCAGGTTTTTCCCGGGTTCTGAGAGCCTATTGGAGCCCTAGGAATTGTCACGTTACAGCTAAGATCCTGACTCTTCAATAAACAGAAGCAAGAACAACAACACCTTGTCAGACAGGGTACTTCCTGCATGAAACCTTCTCAGGTTTTTGCCTGCCATAGGAGTTCTGTTATACTCACAGACACCATTCAAACAGTTTTAGAAACTTTAGGGTGTTTTCTATCCAAACCTGAACAATAATATGCATATTCTAGCTTCTGAGTTGGTGTAGGAGGCAGTTAAAAATGGGCACACATTTTTTCCAAAATTCTCAATACTGCCCCCTAGCCCGTAGAGGTTAAGGACAACAAAGTCAAGGTATTGGAGTGGCCATCACCAAGCCCTGACCTCAATCCTATCGAAAATTTGTGGGCAGAACTGAAAAAGTGTGTGCGAGCAAGGAGGCCTACAAACCTGACTCAGTCACACCAGCTCTGTCAGGAGGAATGGGCCAAAATTCACCCAACTTATTGTGGGAAGCTGATGGAAGGCTATCTGAAACGTTTGACCCAAGTTAAACAATTTAAAGGCAATGCTACCAAATACTAATTGAGTGTATGTAAACTTCTGACCCATTGGGAATGTGATGAAAGAAATAAAAGCTGAAATAAATCTTTCGCTCTACTATTATTCTGACATTTCACATTCTTAAAATAAAGTGGTGATCCTAACTGACCTAAGACAGGGAATTTTTACTAGGATTAAACATCAGGAATTGTGAAAAACAGAGTTTAAATGTATTTGGCTAAGGTGTATGTAATATTCCGACTTCAACTGTATGACTCACCGCCTGGATTCGGTCTTCTGTAGCAACATTTGAATTTGTGTTTTTTACATTGGATAAAAGTAGAGACTCAGAGCTACAAGATGGTATATCATACACTGTATTTGAGGAAACAATGGGAAAGTAATTTTGCTTTGAAAGTTGATCAACTTGTCAAACCACTTTTGAGAAAACCATCTTTCAATGTTTTGGTACTACTATTGGAGTGTCCTTCTTTGTCTACACCCATTCAGCATTGTTCACACCCTTTAAGCCTTAGCCCCACCCATCTCTTTAAGGGTTTATCCAACCATTCTGTGCTAACTTGCCAGCTACTTCCAGACGTCTAAGAGAGAGAGAAAAGCTCACCGAACTTTACTCGCCCTAGCAGAGCTGGTTAGGCTATGTTATCAAGAGCGTTGGTGACTGCAACTGTGCTGTCAGATTTTCCGTTCGTAAGTACAGAGCGTTTCGTGTTCAAAGCGCGCACTGGAGACACTGGCCAATAAGTAAGGTTGTTCTGAAGGTTCTGACCTCACAACGACAGTCAAGCTAACTGGCTATCATTGGCTAGCTACTTCCAGACACATAATGAGAGAACACTCCACTCTGACCATTTTACTCCCCCTAGCAGAGCTGGTTAGGCAGTTTTCATGTTATCCAGAGTGTTGGTGACTGTAACTGTGCTGCTGGCAACAATTGAATTACGCTTTGTTGCCGACTTTTACTGACACCGGACATATTCAAAAGGGTGTTGAGCGTTCAAAAATTAATCAGTTATTCTGCTCTCAGGCACACTAAGATGAGTCTTTTGTTAAGAAATGTTGCTAGATATCTAGCTATGTAAACAATTAATTCCAACGCATGACGTAACGTTAGAATGCTAGCGTAACAGTAAACTAACTTGAAATGAAAATACTTTGTCAAAATTGGAGTGGAGTCTTTTGTTAAGACATGTAGCTAGCTAAACAATGGACCATAATCACAACTCATGACGTTACTACCCTGCATTAATCTGCAGGTAGCTAACCAACCATGTTCTATTGCTATAACTAGTCAAGCAAATGTGTCTGAGATACGAAGAATAAGATCATACACATAACGTTAGCTAGCGACCCAGCCGGCTAACGTTAGCGAGCTAACAGTACACTTGAAATAAAACCACTTTCTATCAAAATTAGAAACGTGTAATATCTGAAAATGTAGCTCGCTAGACTATCTTATCGGTATTCATCATTGTTGGACGCGTCTCTTGTCTGATGCCATGCAACGTTTAGAAAATGACAGAACGCATCCCGGGAACAGGACGAACAAGATGCTACGCCACTGAACATTTTCCCCCGCGGTATTGCGATACTACTTGGTATCATGTTGCTTGGACTGGTATCGTATCGTTAGTAAAATGTTGGTATCGTGACAACACTAGTCTCTCCAGGTCGGTGCCCCTACTGACTTAGTGATGTGAGGAAAAGCACTGGTCAGTCTTGCCATTTTCATCATGACCGCCAGGTTGTCAGCACTCAGCATGCACTTTGACCTTCCACTTAAGCCTGCCTTTCAGCTCAAATGACGCTAAGAGCACTTCATGCGCCACTACTGTGTCCAACTCTAATCCATTGGGCATGCAAAACAGAAATGAGAGGGGTGGAGAGTAAGAAAGAGAGAGGCTGGCAGCGGAGAGAGACAGGAAGATTAGACATACTCCATCCCCAACAGTGGGCGTTCACTGGTTCACACCCACGGGGCACTGGCTCACAGATGGCCCAGTTGGCAGGCTGGCAGCTCCCAGCTCTACTCCCAGTCCTGGCCTCCATAGTACACCTAGGCCTCATTACCTCACCACCACCACCGTCACTGGCACTGCAGATCTCCAAACACCAACACTTACCGTGTGCATTGTCAGTTAAGTACAAGCAACCCGAAAGTCGGTTTCTTGCAGATGCATTTGTTAATGGACTGTTAGTGTTGTAACAATCACCATATGTGTGTGTTTGGCCACTGTTAAAGCAGTCATAACTTGTCCATTCTCTCAGTGGGTTATTGTTGGTTGGAAATAGAAATGCACTTGCCTCGATAATGTATGCGTCGCCCCTCAGTCAGAATACAATGCACATCAGTATCAGACGGTTTTGAATATGAGGTTAGCTTTCCGAAAGCACAGAATGTTTTCTACTGTAACAGAAGATGATGAACACAACTTAAGGGCTTGCCTGTAGAGGTAGGGGGGCTTGTCCTTGAAGGAATAAAGTGAAGCTCTACATCTGCCTTTGTTTTTCTCCATATAATATGATCCTAGGAGAGGGATGTCATGCACTGTTGTGAAACGTGACAGCTGAAGAAAGTATGTTCTGCGGAGGGATATCAATAGCGTAGAGCAGAGATGATCAAATGGATTTAGCCGCGGGCCGATTTTTCTTGAGCGGATGGTCAGGAGGCCGGAACATAAATCTAAATAATTTGTAGACTGAGTGGTAATACGTTGGAACAGATTTCTAAAATTAAAATCACTTGGAACTGATTTGCTGGTGTTTTTAGTTTGTCCCAATAAATAAATAAATAAAATAAATGTTTTTTTGCTCAGAAAACTGAGGGGGGGTCTTATCCTCTGCAACTAAAATCAGTTAGGGAACCCTGGCGTAGAGGATCTCTTACGATAACCTGTAGTTGAAAATGAAAGGGAAAGGGGGGGATTCCTAGTCAGTTGTACAACTGAATGGATTCTACTGAAATGTGTCTTCCTGGCCATGCTTTGTTACTCGCGCTCCCTCTCTCTCTCTTACGTCACTCACTCACACGTTCTCTGTCCAGCTGTGTGTTAACGGCTGTTTGTGAAGTGTGTCAGTAGCGAGAGGGATGCAGTGTTAATTGAGGCTGGTGCTTGAGGCTATTAGTGCTTTGGGTGACGCCTTCGTCAGCCACTCCCCAACCATCCCGATCACACTCTCTTTTCTCTGCAGCGTAAGACTCCAGAATTTCTGTATGCATGAGTTAAATGTACAGATCATCTATGTTCACCATTCAGGCAACCTTATAGGCTATTCATTAGATATTACCTAAATCCCATCCATAACCTCTTCTTATTTCTTGTATTTTGTCAAATAGAGCAATGTTGTCTGTCAGATCATATCACTGATGATCCATCTGAGACAATACTGAAATCTAAAAGATGAGCACGTAGAAATAAACGTTTCACTGCATCTTGGTAGTCGTTTTTGAAGCTCCGAGTTGTTTGTTGCTTCTTTTGACACCTTTGAGAGGAGCTGTACATGGGGCTCATTAATTGACCTTGTTGGGATATCGATCCAAATTAAAAACTTTGTTTCCCACCTCAGGGTCGCTGCAGCGGAACGGAACACCCGGGCCAGGGGCGGTATGTAAGGGGAGCAGGGCGGGTTGGCACTGCTCCATGTGTGGAATATTGACAGAATATCCTCTGACTCGCTTAATGCTGAGGAGGAGAGAACCTCCAGGCGCTGAGGTCAGGGCAGGGAGTAGTGTTGCCACCTATTTTTCAGTGACAATTGCTATTGGCTCCTTGATTTGTCGCTAGATGACGTTTTGCCATTGCTGCAACGGCTTCACAGCACCAATTTGCTTTGCTGCTGTACCCGACGTAGTGTTTTCACCCCCCTTTCCGCCTCACATTTCCCGTCGCACACACCTCCCTCCTTGTCCTTGGTTGCAACACCCACTACCGAGTTCCAAACTGCGTCTGGAAACAAAGTCAGCACAATAACTGTTTGTAAGGATCTTCATGAAATGGGTTTTCATGGCCGAGCAGCCGCACACAAGCCTAAGATCACCATGGGCAATGCCAAGCGTCGGCTGGAGTTGCGTAAAACTCGCCGCCATTGGACTCTGGAGCAGTGGAAAAGCGTTCTCTTTAGTGATGAATCAAGCTTCACCATCTGGCAGTTCGACGGACGAATCTGACTTTGGCGGATGCCAGGAGAACGCTACCAGCCCCAATGCATAGTGCTAACTGTAATGTTTGGTGGGGGAGTAATCTTGGTCTGGGGGTGTTTTTCATGGTTTGGGCTAGGCCCATTTTCCAACATCTAGTGGAAAGCCTTCCCAGAAGAATGGAGTCTGTTATAGCAGCAAAGCGGGTGACCAACTCCATATTAATGCCCATGATTTTGGAACGAGATGTACTAAGAGCAGGTGTCCACATACTTTTGGTCATGTAGTGTAGCTGAATTTGTCACTATACTCTTTTACCAATACATCTCACTGGAGTGGTCTGAAAACTTGGCAGCCAGATGGGCAAATAAGTCCTGTTTTGGTGATTTTAAAATGTTAATTCCTACTGAATGAAAAGGAGATCTAAAATAGTGGAGGGGTTTCCATCATAAGTCCAAGTGATCCCTCTCACACTGTTATTTCACCAGTTCAAAGAAGGAACTGATTCACCTTCAACAATTCCCTCCCCCTAGTGTCACACAGTGGCATTGTTGGGTTTCATGGAGTTTTTCTTCAGAACAAATCATTAACTGTCAAGAGGAAGGGGAATTGGTGTTTTTTTTCTACCATTTGTTGCCCACAGCCACACAACTTCATAAACCTTATTCCTTGAGGTGACATATCAGTGGGCTATAGTTTGGGATCTTGAATTATGAGCCTCTCCGTGTCTGTGACGTGCGCTGCGGAGATAGCACGTGGAAACTGCAGAGCCTTTTATTGCAAGGCAGACTGTCCTCTTTTTCTGACTCTCTCTTTTTTTTTCTCCATCTCAGCGTGTCGGCTCTCTTTTTATCTAACAGGACCATAGAGGACGTCAGTCACATCCACTTCTTGCTTGGAAACTTTCACTTTTTAATCGCGTCTCCAATTTGTTGTGTGCTCTGCTCTCTACTATATGCGCTCGGCTGCCCACTCTCTTGCTAAATAAAACGTACCACCATCTGTGAGCCTATGCTGCAGCCATGGACAGAAATGCACTTTCACTTTTCCTAATTAACCACACTAGGCCTGCTCATCGGCGCCCTAGGTGGAGCTCTGCTCTACCCACTGGCTGCTGGAGCCCTGCCAGGGCCATACTTTTAGTCTGGGCATCAGGAAAGCACTTTGAAAATGTATAAAGTACAGCCGACTAGGTAGTCAGTCTAATTTGTAGTCATTTCAAACAAGTTTGAAACCTTCATAAAAGATGCAGCGGAGAAGACCTGAGCGTAGAGAGAAGTCTTTGACTCTACGATTGTGCTGACCATTGCGGTTGTGAATATGTCAGACATAATCTGTCAACAGTTGTTCAGGAATGAGACCTGTAGATCAATTCCTAGTATAAGCGTACATGCTTTTTTCTGTCCCATTTCACTGGATAGACACAGAGCCTGAAGCAGATTGTCTGTATTTTAGTGCCTACGTAAGTATTCATACCCTTTGCCTTGAGACTCGAAATTGAGCTCAGGTGCATCCTGTTTCCATTTATCTTTTATTTTTTAATTTTTTCACCATTATTTAACCAGGTAGGCCAGTTGAGAACAAGTTCTCATTTACAACTGTGACCTGGCCAAGATAAAGCAAAGCAGTGCGTCAAAAACAACACAGAGTTACTCATAAACAAACGTACATCAATAACACCACAGAAAAATATAGGTATAGTGTGTGCACATGTAGAAGATTAGGTAGGTAAGGCAATTAACAGGCCATAGAGGCAAAATAATTACAATTTAGCATTAACACTGGAGTGATAGATGTGCAGATGATGATGTGCAAGTAGAGATACTGAGGTGCAAAAGAGCAAGAAGATAAATAACAATATGGGGATGAGGTAGTTGGGTGTGCTATTTATAGATTGGCTGTGTACAGGTACAGTGGTCTTTAAGCTGCTCTGACAGCTGATGCTTAAAGTTAAGAGGGAGATGTAAGTTTCCAGCTTCAGTGATTTTTGCAATTCGTTCCAGTCGTTGGCCGCAGAGAACTGGAAGGAAAGGCGGCCAAAGGAAGTGTTGGCTTTGGGGATGACCAGTGAAATATACCTGCTGGAGCGCGTGCTACTGGTGGGTGTTGCTATGGTGACCAGTGAGCTGAGATAAGGTGGGGCTTTACCTAGAAAAGACTTATAGATGACCTGGAGCCAGTGGGTTTGGCGACGAATATGTAGCGAGGGCCAGCCAATGAGAGCATACAGGTCGCAGTGGTGGGTAGTATATGGGGCTTTGGTGACAAAACGGATGGCACTGTGATAGACTAGATCCACTTTGCTGAGTAGAGTGTTGGAGGCTATTTTGTAAATGACATTGCCAAAGTCAAGGATCGGTAGGATAGTCAGTTTTGCGAAGGTATGTTTGGCAGCATGAGTGAAGGAGGCTTTGTTGTGAAATAAGAAGCCAATTCTAGATTTAATTTTGGATTGAAGATGCTTAATGTGAGTCTGGAAGGAGAGTTTACAGTCTAACCAGACACCTAGGTATTTGTAGTTGTCCACATATTCTAGGTCGGAACCGTCCAGAGTAGTGATTCTAGTCGGGCGGGCGGGTGCGGGAAGCAATCGGTTGAAGAGCATGCATTTAGTTTTACTAGCATTTTAGAAGCAGTTGGAGGCCACGGAAGGAGTGTTGTATGGCATTGAAGCTTGTTTGGAAGTTTTAACTTTTTAGTGACGGGGCAGTATTCGGAAATTCGGATGAATGACGTGCCCAAAGTAAACTGCCTGTTACTCAGGCCCAGAAGCTAGGATATGCATTTACTTGGTAGCATTGGATAGAAAACACTCTGAAGTTTCTAAAACTGTTAAAATAATGTCTGTGAGTATAACAGAACTGATATGGCAGGCGAAAACCAGAGGGAAATCCATCCAGGAAGTGGGATTCTTTTGACGAGAGTGGTTTTCCATTGAATGCCTATTTACTATGTAATTGGTAAGGGCCCAGATTGCAGTTCCTATGGCTTCTACTAGATGTCAACAGTCTTTAGACATGGTTTCAGGCTTGTTTTCTGAAAAATTACGAAGAAAAATACCTTTTGGTCAGGGGACTGGAGAAGCATGCCGTTCTGGATTGTGCAAGTGACTGTGTGCACGCCCTTCGTTCTTTTTCCTTTCTATCGAATACGCTATTGTCCGGGTTGAAATATTATCAATTATTTAGATAATTGACACCCTGAGGATTAGTTATAATTGTTTGACATGTTTCGACGAACTTTACCAGTACTATTAGGATGTATTCGTCTGCATGTTTTGACTGCCTTTGAGCCAGTGGATTACTGAACAAATCATGCCAACAAAACTTGAGTTTTTGGGATATAAACAAGGACCGTATTGAACAAAACAACCATTTATTGTGTTCCTGGGACCCTTGTGATTGCAACCAGATGAAGATCTTCAAAGGTAAGTGATTTGTTTTATAGCTATTTGTGACTTTCGTGACTCCTCTGCTTGGTTGGAAAATGTTTGTATGCTTTTGTGTGCGGGGCGCTGTCCTCAGATAATCGCATGTTATGCTTTCGCCGTAAAGCCTTTTTGAAATCTGGCAAAGCGGCTGGATTAACGAGAAAGTTAATCTTTTAACCGATGTATAACACTTGTATTTTCATGAATGTTTATTATTACTATTTCTGTAATTTGAATTTGGCGATTTATACAGAGAAAAGAGTCGGCCCGAGAATTGTACCCTGTGGCACACCCATAGAGACTGCCAGAGGTCCGGACAACAGGCCCTCCGATTTGACACCCTGAACTCTGAGAAGTAGTTAGTGAACCAGGCGAGGCAGTCATTTGAGAAACCAAGGCTATTGAGTTTGCCGATAAGAATGCGGTGATTGACAGAGTCGAAAGCCTTGGCCAGGTTGATGAAGACGGCTGCACAGTGCAGTCTTTTATCAATGGTGGCTATGATATCGTTTAGGACCTTGAGCGTGGCTGAGGTGCACCCGCGACCAGCTCGCATAGTGGACAAGGTACGGTGAGATTCGAAATGATCGGTGATCTGTTTGTTAACCTGTTGTGGTATAGGGGGCAGTATTTTCACGGCCGGATAGAAAACATACCAATTTGGATAGAAAACACTCTAAATTATCTAAAACTGTTTGAATGGTGTCTGTGAGTATAACAGAACTCATATGGCAGGCCAAAACCTGAGAAGATTCTATACAGGAAGTGCCCTGTCTGACAATTTGTTGTCCTTCTGTTGCATCTCTATTGACATTACAGCATCTGTGCTGTAACGTGACATTTTCTAAGACTTCCATTGGTTCTCTAAAGCCGCCAGAAAGTGGAATGGGGTGTCTGCTGTCTCTGGGCAAAGAACAGCAGCAGAATTTGTAAGTGGTCAGCCTGGGGACAGTGACCCTGAGATGCGCGTTCACTAGACTACTCCATTTTTTTCTTTCAGCCTTTGAATGAATACAACGTTGCCCGGTTGGAATATTATCGCTATTTTATGAGAAAAATCGCATAAAAATAGATTTTAAACAGCGTTTGACATGCTTCTAAGTACGGTGATGGAATATTTTTTTTTTTAATTGTCACGAAATGCGCTCGCGCGTCACCCTTCGGATAGTGACCTGAACCCACGAACAAGACGGAGCTATTTGAATATAACTATGGATTATTTGGAACTAAAACAACATTTGTTGTAGAAGTCCTGGGAGTGCATTCTGACGAAGAACAGCAAAGGTAATCCAATTTTTCTAATAGTAATTCTGAGTTTAGGTTGTCCCAAACTTGGTGGGTATCAAATTAGCTAGCCGTGATGGCCGAGCTATGTACTCAGAATATTGCGAAATGTGCTTTAGCCGAAAAGCTATTTTAAAATCGGACATAGCGATTGCATAAAGGAGTTCTGTATCTATAATTCTTAAAATAATTATGTATTTTGTCAGTTTATCGTGAGTAATTTAGTAAATTCACCGGAAGTTTCCGGTGGGTATGCTAGTTCTGAACATCACATGCTAATGTAAAAAGCTAGTTTTTGATATAAATATGAACTTGATTGAACAAAACATGCATGTATTGTATAACATAATGTCCTAGGAGTGTCATCTGATGAAGATCATCAAAGGTTAGTGCTGCATTTAGCTGTGTTTTGGGTATTTGTGATGCATGCTAGTTGCTTGGAAATGGCTGTGTGGTTTTTTGTGTCTATGTACTCTCCTAACATAATCTAATGTTTTGCTTTTGCTGTAAAGCCATTTGGAAATCGGACAATGTGGTTCGATTCAGGAGAAGTGTATCTATAAAATGGTGTAAAATAGTCCTATGCTTGAGAACTTTGAATTATGACATTTTGTGGTTTTCAATTTTGCGCTCTGATTTGTCACTGGCTGTTGAATAGTGTGGGACGATTTTGTCCCACCTCCCCTAGAGAGGTTAACTTGTCTTTCGAAGATTTTAGAAAGGCAGGGTAGGATGGATATAGGTCAATAACAGTTTGGGTCTAGAGTGTCTCCCCCTTTGAAGAGCGGGATGACTGCGGCAGCTTTCCAATCTTTGGGGATCTCAGACGATACGAAAGAGAGGTTGAACAGGCTGGTAATAGTGGTTGCAACAATTTCGGCAGATAATTTTAGAAAGAGAGGGTCCAGATTGTCTAGCCCAGCTGATGTGTAGGGATCCAGATTTTGCAGCTCTTTCAGAACATCAGCTGTCTGGATTTGGGTGAAGGAGAAGCAGGGGAGGCTTGGGCAAGTTGCTGCAGGGGTTGCAGAGCTGTTGGCCAGGGTAGGGGTAACCAGGTGGAAAGCATGGCCAGCCGTAGAGAAATGTTTATTGAAATTATCGATTATCATAGATTTATCGGTGGTGACAGTGTTTCTTAGCCTCAGTGCAGTGGGCAGCTGGGAGGAGGTGCTCTTATTCTCCATGGACTTTACAGTGTCCCAAAACTTTTTGGAATTAGTGCTACAGGGTGCACATTTCTGTTTGAAAAAGCTAACCTTAGCTTTCCTAACTGACTCTGTATATTGGTTCCTGACTTCCCTGAAAAGTTGCATATTGCGGGTCTATTTGATGCTAATGCAGAACGCCACAGGATGTTTTTGTGCTGGTAAAGAGCAGTCAAGTCTGGGGTGAACTAAGGGCTATATCTGTTCCTAGTTCAACATTTTTTGAAAGGGGCATGCTTATTTAAGATGGTGAGGAAATAACTTTTAAAGAGCAACAAAGCATCCTCTACTGACGGGATGAGGTCAGTATCCTTCCAGGATACCCGGGCAAGGTCGATTAGAAAGGCCTGCTCGCCGAAGTGATTTAGGGAGCGTTTGACAGTGATGAGGGGTGGTCGTTTGACCGCGGACCCATTTCGGACGCAGGCAGTGATCGCCGAGATCCTTGTTGAAGACAGCAGAGGTGTATTTAACCTGTTTGGGCTAGGGGGCAGTATTTACACGGCCGGATAAAAAACGTACCCGATTTAATCTGGTTACTACTCCTGCCCAGTAACTAGAATATGCATATAATTATTGACTTTGGATAGAAAACACCCTAAAGTTTCTAAAACTGTTTGAATGGTGTCTGTGAGTATAACAGAACTCATATGGCAGGCAAAAACCTGAGAAGATTTCATGCAGGAAGTGGCCTGTCTGACAAGGTGTTGTTGTTCTTGCCTCTGTTTATTGAAGACTGAGGATCTTAGCTGTAACGTGACACTTCCTACGGCTCCCATAGGCTCTCAGAGCCCGGGAAAAGCTGAACGATATCGAGGTAGCCTCTGGCTGAAACACATTATCGCCTTTGCCAAGTGGCCGATCAGAGGACAAAGGGCTTAGGCGCGTGCCCGAGTCGACCCAGTGATTTATTTTCTTTCGTCTGTTTACCTAATTGCAGATTCCCGGTCGGAATATTATCGCTTTTTTACAAGAAAAATGGCATAAAAATTGATTTTAAACAGCGGTTGACATGCTTCGAAGTACGGTAATGAAATATTTAGAAATCTTTTGTCACGAAATACGCCGTGCGCGTGACCGTTATTTACCATTCGGATAGTGTCTTGAACGCACGAACAAAACGCCGCTGTTGGAACATAACTATGGATTATTTTGGACCAAACCAACATTTGTTATTGAAGTAGAAGTCCTGGGAGTGCATTCTGACGAAGAACACCAAAGGTAATCAAACTTTTCTAATAGTAAATCGGAGTTTGGTGAAGGCTAAACTTACTGGGTGTCTAAATAGCTAGCCCTGTGATGCCGGGCTATCTACTTAGAATATTGCAAAATGTGCTTTCACCGAAAAGCTATTTTAAAATCGGACATATCGAGTGCATAGAGGAGTTCTGTATCTATAATTCTTAAAATAATTGTTATGCTTTTTGTGAACGTTTATCGTGAGTAATTTAGTAAATTGTTAGTAAATTCGCCGGAAGTTTGCGGGGGGTATGCTAGTTCTGAACGTCACATGCTAATGTAAAAAGCTGGTTTTTGATATAAATATGAACTTGATTGAACAAAACATGCATGTATTGTATAACATAATGTCCTAGGTGTGTCATCTGATGAAGATCATCAAAGGTTAGTGCTGCATTTAGCTGTCTTCTGGGTTTTTGTGACATTATATGCTAGCTTGAAAAATGGGTGTCTGATTATTTCTGGCTGGGTACTCTGCTGACATAATCTAATGTTTTGCTTTCGTTGTAAAGCCTTTTTGAAATCGGACAGTGTGGTTAGATTAACGAGAGTCTTGTCTTTAAAATGCTGTAAAATAGTCAAATGTTTGAGAAATTGAAGTAATAGCATTTCTAAGGTATTTGAATATCGCACCACAGGATTCAACTGACTGTTACGTAGGTGGGACGATTTGGTGCCACCTGCCCTAGAGAGGTTAAAGGGCAAGTTGGTCAGGATGATATCTAAGAGGGTGCCCATGGTTACAGATTTAGGGTTTTACCGGAGAGGTTCCTTGATCATTTGTGTGAGATTGATGTATATGTGCTTTCTTGAGCAGAGGGACCTTGGGGGCACTGCAGGATTTCAGTCCTTCACGGCGTAGTGTGTTACCAATTGTTTTCTTGGTGACTATGGTCCCAGCTGCCTTGAGATCATTGACAAGATCCTCCCGTGTAGTTCTGGGCTGATTTGTCACCGTTCTCATGATCACTGCAACTCCACGAGGTGAGGTCTTGCATGGAGCCCCAGGCCGAGGAAGATTGACAGTTCTTTTGTGTTTCTTCCATTTGCGAATAATCGCACCAACTGTTGTCACCTTCTCACCAAACTGCTTGGCGACGGTCTTGTAGCCCATTCCAGCCTTGTGTAGGTCTACAATCTTGTCCCTGACATCTTTGGAGAGCTCTTTGGTCTTGGCCATGGTGGAGAGTTTGGAATCTGATTGATTGATTGCTTCTGTGGACAGGTGTCTTTTATACAGGTTTACAAGCTGAGATTAGGAGCGCTCCCTTTATTAAGAGTGTGCTCCTAATCTCAGTTCGTTACCTGTATAAAAGACACCTGGGAGCCAGAAATCTTTCTGATTGAGAGGGGGTCAAATACTTATTTCCCTCATTAAAATGCAAATCAATTTATAACATTTTTGATAGAGGTCGACTGATTAATCGGAATGGTCGATTAATTAGGGCCGATTTTCAAGTTTTCATAACAATCGGAAATGGGTATTTTTGGACGCCGATTTGGCCAATTTTTTTTTTGTTTAATTTTATTATTATTATGTTTATATATATTTTTTTAGACCTTTATTTAACTAGGCAAGTCAGTTAGGTTGTGCAATGTAACAGGAATAACGTTTTGTTTTCGAGATGATAGTTTCCGTATTCGACCATATTAATGACCTAAGGCTCGTATTTCTGTGTGTTATTATGTTATATTTAAGTCTATGATTTGATATAGCAGTCTGACTGAGTGGTGGTAGGCAGCAGCAGGCTCGAAAGCGTTCGTTCAAAATAGCACTTTAGTGCGTTTTGCCAGCAGCTCTTCGCAATGCATTGCGCTGTTTATGACTTCAAGCCTGTCAACTCCCAAGATTAGGCTGGTGTAACCGATGTGAAATCGCTAGCTAGTTAGCTGGGTGCGCGCTAATAGCATTTCAAACATCACTCGCTCTGAGACTTGGGGTAGTTGTTTCCCCTTGCTCTACATGGGTAACGCTTCTTCGAGGGTGGCTTTTGTCGATGTGTTCCTGGTTCAAGCCCAGGTAGGAGCGAGGAGAGGGACAGAAGCTATACTGTTACACTGGCAATACTAAAGTGCCTATAAGAACATCCAATAGTCAAAGGTATATGAAATACAAATCGTATAGAGAGAAATAGTCCTATAATTACTACAACCTAAAACTTACCTGGGAATATTGAAGACTCATGTTAAAAGGAACCACCAGCTTTCATATGTTCTCATGTTCTGAGCAAGAAACTTAAACGTTAGCTTTTTTTACATGGCACATATTGCACTTTTACTTCTCCAACACTTTGATTTTGCATTATTTAAACCAAATTGTACATGTTTCATTATTTATTTGAGGCTAAATAGATTGTATTGATGTATTATACACTGCTCAAAAAAATAAAGGGAACACTAAAATAACACATCCTAGATCTGAATGAATTAAATAATCTTATTAAATACTTTTTTCTTTACATAGTTGAATGTGCTGACAACAAAATCACACAAAAATAATCAATGGAAATCCAATTTATCAACCCATGGAGGTCTGGATTTGGAGTCACACTCAAATTTAAAGTGGAAAACCACACTACAGGCTGATCCAAATTTGACGTAATGTCCTTAAAACAAGTCAAAATGAGGCTCAGTAGTGTGTGTGTGGCTTCCACGTGCCTGTATGACCTCCCTACAACGCCTGGGCATGCTCCTGATGAGGTGGCGGATGGTCTCCTGAGGGATCTCCTCCCAGACCTGGACTAAAGCATCCGCCAACTCCTGGACAGTCTGTGGTGCAACGTGGCATTGGTGGATGGAGCGAGACATGATGTCCCAGATGTGCTCAATTGGATTCAGGTCTGGGGAACGGGCGGGCCAGTCCATAGCATCAATGCCTTCCTCTTGCAGGAACTGCTGACACACTCCAGCCACATGAGGTCTAGCATTGTCTTGCATTAGGAGGAACCCAGGGCCAACCGCACCAGCATATGGTCTCACAAGGGGTCTGTGGATCTCATCTCGGTACCTAATGGCAGTCAGGCTACCTCTGGCGAGCACATGGAGGGCTGTGCGGCCCCCCCAAAGATATGCCACCCCACACCATGACTGACCCACCGCCAAACCGGTCATGCTGGAGGATGTTGCAGGCAGCAGAATGTTCTCCACGGCGTCTCCAGACTGTCACGTCTGTCACATGCTCAGTGTGAACCTGCTTTCATCTGTGAAGAGCACAGGGCGCCAGTGGCTTATTTGCCAATCTTGGTGTTCTCTGTCAAATGCCAAACATCCTGCACGGTGTTGGGCTGTAAGCACAACACCCACCTGTGGACGTCGGGCCCTCATACCACCCTCATGGAGTCTGTTTCTGACCGTTTGAGCAGACACATGCACATTTGTGGCCTGCTGGAGGTCATTTTGCAGGGCTCTGGCACTGCTCCTCCTTGTACAAAGGCGGAGGTAGCGGTCCTGCTGCTGGGTTGTTGCCCTCCTACGGCCTCCTCCACGTCTCCTGATGTACTGGCCTGTCTCCTGGTAGAGCCTCCATGCTCTGGACACTACGCTGACAGACACAGCAAACCTTCTTGCCACAGCTCGCATTGATTTGCCATCCTGGATGAGCTGCACTACCTGAGCCACTTGTGTGTGTTATAGACTCTGTCTCATGCTTCCACTAGAGTGAAAGCACCGCCAGCATTCAAAAGTGACCAAAACATCAGCCAGGAAGCATTGGAACTGAGAAGTGGTCTGTGCTTACCACCTGCAGAACCACTCCTTTATTGGGGGTGTCTTGCTAATTGCCTATAATTTCCACCTGTTGTCTATTCCATTTGCACAACAGCATGTGAAATTTATTGTCAATCAGTGTTGCTTCCTAAGTGGACAGTTTGATTTCACAGAAGTGTGATTGACTTGGAGTTACATTGTGTTGTTTAAGTGTTCCCTTTATTTTTTTGAGCAGTATATTAAGTTAAAATAAGTGTTCATTCAGTATTGTTGTAATTGTCATTATTACAAATAAATAAATAAAAGAAATCGGACGATTAATCGTTCTCAGCATTTTTTTGGCCCACCAATAATCGGTATCGGTATCGGCGCTGAAAAAAATAATAATCGGTCCACCTATAATTTTTGACATGCGTTTTTCTGGATTGTTTTGTTGTTATTCTGTCTCTCACTGTTCAAATAAACTTAACATTAAAATTATAGACTGATCATTTCTTTGTCAGTGGGCAAACGTACAAAATCAGCAGGGGATCAAATACTTTTTTCCCTCACTGTATCCAAGTTTAGGTCACCTAACAGTACGAACTCTGAAGATAGATGGGGGGCAATCAATTCACATGTAGTGTCCAGTGCACAGCTGGGGACTGAGGGGGCTCTATAACAAGCGGCAACGGTGAGAGACTTGTTTCTGGAAAGGTGGATTTTTAAAAGTAGAATCTCGAATTGTTTGGGCACAGGCCTGGATAGTATGACAGAACTCTGCATGCTATCTCTGCAGTAGATTGCAACTCTGCCCCCTTTGGCAGTTCTATCTTGTCGGAAATTGTTGTCTTTGGGGATGGAAATGTCAGGATTTTTAGTGGCTTTCCTAAGCCACGATTTAGACATAGTTAGGACATCAGGGTTGGTGGAGTGTGCTAAAGCAGTGAATAAAACAAACTTAGGGAGGAGGCTTCTGATGTTAACATGAATGAAACCAAGGCTTTTACGGTTACAGAAGTCAACAAATGAGAGCGCCTGGGGAATGGGAGTGGTGCTGGGGGCTGCAGGGCCTGGCTTAACCTCTACATCACCAGAGGAACAGAGGAGGAGTAGGATAACGGTACGGCTAAAGGCTATAACAACTGGTTGTCTAGTGTGTTTGGAACACACTGGGCGTGGAAGAATAGATTCAAATAAAGGGTCCAGGCCAAATGGCAAAAGAGGTATTGTAGCCCAATAATTAGCTGGTGGACCTATTCGGCTAGCCGGGAGATGGGCCTAGCTCGATGCTAGCTCAAGGCTAACTGGTGCATGCCTTGGGACAGAGACGTTAGCCAGGAGTAGCCACTCGGATTGCAGCTAGCTAGCTGCGATGATCCGGTGTAACGGTTCAGAGCTTGAGGTAGGAATCCGAAGATGTGGTAGAGAAGAAGCAGTCCGATATGCTCTGGGTTGATATCGTGCTGTGCTGACTGGCAGGTATTGACCGAGTTGAGGCTGGCTGTTGTCCGAGTTAACAGTGAAGACCGCTAGCAGTGGCTAACTGACTACTAGCTAGTAGCTAGTTAGCCGGCTAACCTCTGATGGGGGTTCCGGTTCTAAAGAATAAAAATAGCAGATCCGTAACACATTGGGTGAGGCGGGTTGCAGGAGAGTATATTCAGTCCGTAGATGGAAAGTGAGATTAAAATATATGCAAAGTATATACGAGGAAAATTGTATTTACACGGGACAGGACGGGACAAGACAAAACACACATCCGACTTCTACGCCATCTTTGATCATCCTTGAGATGTTTCTACAACTTGATTGGAGTCCACCTGTGGTAAATTCAATTGATTGGACATGGAAAGGCACACACCTGTCTATATAAGGTCCCACAGTTGACAGTGCATGTCAGAGAAAAAAACCAAGGCATGAGGTGGAAGGAATTGTCTGTACAGCTCAGAGACAGGATTGTGTCGAGGCACAGTTCTGGGGAAGGGTACCAAAACATGTCTGCAGGTTTGAAGGTCCCAAAGAACACAGTGGCCTCCATCATTCTTAAATGGAAGAAGATTGGAACCACCAAGACTCTGCCTAGAACTGGCCGCCAAGCTGAGCAGTCAGGGGAGAAGGGCCTTGGTCAGGGAGGTGAGCAAGAACACAATGGTCACTCTTACAGAGCTCCAGAGATCCTCTGTGGAGATAGTAGAACTTTCCAGAAGGACAACCATCTCTGCAGCACTCCAACAATCAGGGCTTTATGAGAGAGTGGCCAGATGAAAGCCACTCCTCAGTAAAAGGCACATGCCAGCCTGCTTGGAGTTTGCCAAAAGGCACCTAAAGACTCTCAGACCATATGAAACAAGATTCTCTGGTCTGATGAAACCAAGATTAAACTCTTTGGCCTGAATGCCAAGCGTCACATCTAGAGGAAACTATCCCTACAGGGAAAAGCATGGTGTTGCCAGCATCATGCTGTGGGGATGTATTTTTGTGGCAGGGACTGGGAGACTAGTCAGGATCGAGGGAAAGATGAACGGAGTAAACCTGCTCCAGAGCACTCGGGACCTCCGACTGGGGCGACATTTAACCTGATATTTCAGTTAATTTATTTTTTATAAATTTGCTAACATTTCTTTACCAGTTTTTGCTTTTTAATTATGGGGTTTTATGTGTAGATTTTAGAATAAGGCTGTAAAAAAAAGTCAAGGGGTGTGAATACTTTCCGATTGCACTGTAGTTGATGTCAATCCACCTTGGAAAAGAAAACCCTGGTGAATTCAGTTGTTTACAGAACCATTTACAGTACCGTTACAATCAAGTTGATTTAAGACATTTTATCTGTTTAGGATTAGAAACTTTATTCGCTCATAAACTGGAAAACAGGAACTACTTTTGTTTTAGCTGCACCACATCAGTGTGTACGGGAGACTGGGGACAATTGTATTTTTTTATGCTATTGCTCAGACCTCACTTGATCTAGGCCAGTCATTTTTTGATTTAAGAAACTTACATCTATCTCCTAACCATTCGTACCATTTTTAGTTCTGTACATATGACCGTTGGATCACAATATTGATTTTAGTTGTAACAGTAGCTGCGGTCAAATGTAACACCTAAAAAATAAACCAAATAAACTCACTAAAATGTTTAATAATTAACATATGTTGTGTTTTTAAAGTTAAGTGAGTTTAACTTCATAGACATACATTGCCTTCAGAAAGTATTCACACCCCTTGACTTTTTCCACATGTTGTGTCAGTTTAAATTTAAAATGGATTCAATTGAGAATATTTGTCACTAGCCCAGAAAAAATACCCCATAATGTAAAGTGGAATTATATTTTTACAAATGAATAAAAAATTAAAATGTTGAGTCAATAAGTATTTAATCCCTTTGTTATGGCAAGCCTAAATAAATTCAGGAGTAAAAATGTACAAGTCACATAAGTTGCATGGACTCACTCTGTGTGCAGTAATGGTGTTTAAACATGATTTTTGAATGACTACTTAATCTCTGTACCCCACACATACAATTATTTGTAAGGTCCCTCAGTCGAGCAGTGCATTTCAAACACAGATTCAGCCAGAAAGACCAGGGTGGTTTTCCAATGCCTGGCAAAAAAGGGCAACAATTGGTAGATAAAAAAATAAATAATAATTAAGCAAAAGCTAACATTGAATGTCCCTTGGAGAATGGTGAAGTTATTAACTACACTTTGGATGGTGTATCAATAGACCCAGTCACTACAAAGAAGAATTTTGAAAATAATAGTAGGCTAATGTTGCAGAATCCAGGTGTGGAAAGCTCTTAGCGACTTACCCAGAAAGACTCACATCTGTAATTGCTGCCAAAGGTGCTTCTACAAAGTACTGATTCGGGGTTGGAATACTTATCTAATCAATATATATTAGTGTTTATATATATATATATATATAAAACACTAATATATATTGATTTTGTAGTGACTGGGTCTAACCAAAACTTTGTCAATTACCATCTTTTTCTTGCAGAGTAGGCCATAATAGAGAAATACTGAAAAGGCTCCAAAAAAAGGCTACTAAAATCACTGAAAAGTTTACTAAGAAGGAGAATTGATTTGAATTTGTTGTAGCTGAAGAGATTTGTGACTGTTTATCAGGCATGGGAGATGGAAGCCTGTCCAGTGTGCTTTAGTTAGTTAGTCAGTCAGTCAGTGTGGATGAGCCTCAGGGCCTGGCCAGGCCTGGGCAGAGAACTAGGTCCCGCCTCTATAAAAGGCCTGTCGTCAGTAATGGATTCTCCCTTTGAGCACCTGTCTTTCTGGGGAGCGAGCGGGCCGCCGGAGAGACATGTCAGCCTTTGAGCCTCCCTGACACTCCTGAATTTAATAAGCCGCTAAAGAAGGGGAAATGTGTGTTGCTGAGGCGCCCTAATGAAATATGATTGGATGCGGATGGGTTTTCTTGACATGTTTAATCACGTCTAATCCCCACTCCTCTGTTGAATTTAAAAGGGCTGTGCAGGTCTGCAATATTCAAAGTCTTCAAAGTGTATTTTGGTGTCATCTCTCTGAAGGTCTTTTGGAGAGACAGGTCTTTGTGTGCACTGCTTTTAGTAGTGGTTCTGGGTTGATCGACAGTTTAACCTGACTAGAAGAGATAGCCGACTTGGGCTGGCCAGGCAGGAAGACTTTCTTCCTCTTTTCCTGCATGAGTAAAAGGGTCATTTTACTTAGTTAGCCTCGTACTGTTTTGGAACCGTCACTGTCTTTTACTTGTCTGTGCTAACACACTAAACAGGAGGACGTTTCGCTCCTCTCTAAACTGCACTCGATGTGTTCAGGCACTCCTCGAAATGAGTTTGTCGATCACCTCTCCAATTAGCAGGCTTACAAGAGCTCTGGAAATGACAAGCCTTTTACAGAAGCCTCTTAGGCCATCTAACCAGCCGTCTTCTGCGGGGAAACAAATACTATTCAATGGTGATATTTTCCTCATTAATGGATTTATTCATTTATGCATGGAGGATCGTTAGATTCTCTGTCACCGGACTTAAAAAGTGTCCTTTTCTTTCTTCTTTTGGAGTGCAGAACAATCCATCAAGTCAAATGCTTTTGAAGTGTTAGACAATGCTGGGGGTTTTCCTCACCGCACAAATTCAAATACCAAACCTCTTACTGTTCCGCCATGAACTGAAACTCTGGTCAGCTTCCATAGGATTTAGAACTAGCAAAACATAGAACTGGTCAACTTTTGGCCATTGTAGATGTCTTGGTAACGCTACATTTTACAGTACTCTTTCCACACTGTCCGATATTATCAGGAAATTATATGGCAACAAATGGATAGGCTACAAGTTTAGCAAAGCCTAATTAAGAGAATTTACAGAGAATGCTACACAATTCTTGTGAAAATGTTTTATTTGTCTAAAAACATGCATTTTCCTTGAACTGTGTACTCAGACTAGGCTGTAGGTATACCATATCAGCTCGCATTGACATTCTCTACACAATGTTCTCAGCTTAGCGAAGCCTGATGAAGACTATTTAGAGTTGTGAACATTACACTATTTTTAAGAAAATAGATTATTTGTAGATTATAGCCTAATATCCAGGTAAATATCTGATAATATACACTACCGTTCAAAAGTTTGGGGTCACTTAGAAATGTCTTCGTTTTTGAAAGAAAAGCCCAAAAAATTGTCCATTAAAATAACATCAAATTGATCAGAAATACACTTTAGACATTGTTTATGTTGTAAATGACTATTGTAGCTGGAAACGGCTGATTTTTTTTTTTTTAATGGAATATCTACATAGGCGTACAGAGGCCCACTATCAGCAACCATCACTCCTGTTTTCCATTGGCACATTGTGTTAGCTAATCCAAGTTTATCATTTAGAAAGGCTAATTGATTATTAGAAAACCCTTTTGCAATTATCTTAGCACAGCTGAAAACGGTTGTCCTGATTAAAGAAGCAATAAAACTGGCCTTTAGACTAGTTGAGTATCTGGAGCATCAGCATTTGTGGGTTTGATTACAGGCTCAAAATGGCTAGAAACAAAGTCCTTTCTTCTGAAACTCGTCAGTCTGTTCTTGTTCGGAGAAATTAAGGCTATTCCATGTGAGAAATTGCCAAGAAACTGAAGATCTCGTACAACGCTGTGTACTACTTCCTTCACAGAACAGAGCAAACTGGCTCTAACCAGAATAGAAAGAGTGGGAGGTCCCGGTGCACAACTGAGCAAGAGGACAAGTACATTATAGGATCTAGTTTGAGAAACAGACGCCTCACAAGTCCTCAACTGGCAGCATCATTAAATAGTACCCGCAAAACACCAGTCTCAACGTCAACAGTGAAGAGGCAACTCCGGGATGCTAGCCTTCTAGGCAGAGTTGCAAAGAAAAAGCCATGTCTTAGACTGGCCAATAAAAATAAAATATTAAGATGGGCAAAATAACACACACACACTGGACAGAGGAAGATTGGGAAAAAAAGTGTTATGTACAGACGAATCTAAGTTTGAGGTGTTCGGATCACAAAGAAGAGCATTCGTGAGACACAAACATTTTTAAAAAATGCTGTAGGAGTGCTTGACGCCATCTGTCAAGCATGGTGGAGGCAATGTGATGGTCTGGGGGTGCTTTGGTGGTGGTAAAGTGGGAGATTTGTACAGGGTAAAGGGATCTTGAAGGAAGGCTATCACTCCATTTTGCAACACCATGCCATACCGTGGACGGTGCTTAATTGGAGCCAATTTCCTCCTACAACAGGACAATGACCCAAAGCACAGCTCCAAACTATGCAAGAACGATTTAGGGAAGAAGCAGTCAGCTGGTATTCTGTCTATAATGGAGTGGCCAGCACAGTCACCGGATCTCAACCCTATTGAGCTGTTGTGGGAGCAGCTTGACCGTATGGTATGTAAGAAGTGCCCATCAAGCCAATCCAACGTGTGGGAGGTGCTTCAGGAAGCATGGGGTGAAATCTCTTCAGATTACCTCAACAAATTGACAAATGGAGGATTCTTTGACGAAAGCAAAGTTTGAAGGACACAATTATTATTTCAATTAAAAATCATTATTTATAACCTTGTCAACGTCTTGACTATATTTCCTATTCATTTTGCAACTCATTTCTTGTATGTTTTCATGGAAAACAAGGACATTTCTAAGTGACCCCAAACTTTTGAACGGTAGAGTACGTAAAATAAACTGCCACTGAGTATTAAGATTTTGGTTTTTTATTGAAAAAAATTGATGTGTACTTACTACAGTGTGTTTTCTAACCTGTAACCTCCATTGCCACATCTTTTTTGTCGCTCTGAGGCGTTGTTGCTCAGTTCATGCAATGTCATACAGTCTTCCATTGAATCCAACTGATTTGGCTTGTTTCAATGAGAGGGTTTCTCAGTCACCATCTCTTTCTCATGTTTGAGTGGAGTCATGAAAAGAGTTAAAGCCCTCCCAAACACTGTGCTCTCCCTGTCAGTCTGGGACGGTGTTTCCCGCCCACTCGCCGACCGAGCCAGAGCGCTGCCTGGGATTAATAATTCAGGCTGGGTAGAGCATGCGATAAGCACCGCTTTTTTGTTCTGGGGATGCTGCTGATGTTTGAACAGATTTGACAAATAAAGAGGGGGCTTTTCTCCTATCGTGCTCCCCTTCTTCCCCCTTTCCTCCCCCACCTCTCTCTCTCTGTCTCTCCCCCTATCTCCAGTACTTGCAGTGGGAAGTCCAAAAGAGGCCGATTTCCCCTGTGTCTCATTCTTATCCCGCTGCTCTTATACAGAGATACCCAAAGACCTCAAGTCAAAGCCCTCTGTAAGCTTTCCTTATCCTTCAAAGATCAAGGTCAATGTCTAGCACAGGCACACTTTGCAGCTCAGCAATTCTGTTTGTCAAGCGCGTGTCGGATGCAAAGAGGTGTCTGCTCTTTTCCAAGGTTAATTCACTGGAAAGGTTGCGTACAGCAAGACTATTGGGTCATCCAGTGGAGAGCACTATAGGTTGTAGGTTAACCACCGCCTCAAGGGGAAAGAGAAGGGGAGAGAAGGCTAAGCATATTTCTTTGGCATGGTGGTAGGTTAGGAGAGACTGAACAGTGCTGAATTTGTTATTGTCTTTTCCTCTCTGCTGTCTCTTTCTTTAGGTGACGTTGGGGAAAGTGCTGAAAACCATTGTGGTGATGAGAAGCCTGTTCATAGACCGGACCATCGTGAGAGGATTCAACGAGAACGTGTATTCCGAGGATGGCAAGGTATTGCTTTAAATGGGAGGTTTTTGCCCAAACAACTGGATTGAGTAGTACTGCATGTGATAGTGAGGTGCAACCCTCTCTCCATTGCAAAAATACAAGTACGGTCTTTTTTTTACTTGACATAAGAGGCGTCATACTAGGCATACAGTGCCTTCTGAAAGTATTCAGACCCCAGGTTTGTAAACATTTTTTGCAAATGTATTAAAAATAAAAAACAAAAATACCTTATTTGCACAAGTATTTAGACCCTTTGCTATGAGACTCGAAATTGAGCTGAGGTGCATCTTGTTTCCATTGATCATCCTTGAGATGTTTCTACAACTTGTTTGGTGTCCACCTGTGGTACATTAAATTGATTTGACATGATTTGGAAAGGCATACACCTGTCTATATAAGATCCCACTGTTGACAGTTCATGTCAGAGCAAAAACCAAGCCATGAGGTCGAAGGAATTGTCCGTACAGCTCCGAGACGACAGGATTGTATCGAGGCACAGATCTGCGGAAGGGTACCAAAAAAGGTCTGCAGCATTGAAGGTCCCCAAGAACACAGTGACCTCCATCATTCTTAAATGGAAGAAGTTTGGAACCACCAAGACTCTGCCTAGACCTGGCCGCCCGGCCAAACTGAGCAATCGGGGAAGAAGGGCCTTGGTCAGGGAGGTGACCAAGAACCCGATGGTCACTCTGACAGAGCTCTGGAGTTCCTCTGTGGAGATGGGAGAATCTTCCAGAAGGATAACCATCTCTGCAGCACTCTACCAATCAGGCCTTTATTGTAGAGTAGCCAGATGGAAGCCACTCCTCAGTAAAAGGTACATGACAGCCCGCTTGGAGTTCGTCAAAATACACCTAAAGACTCTCAGACCATGAGAAACAAGATTCTCTGGTCTGATGAAACCAAGATTCAACTCTTTGGCCTGAATGCCAAGCGTCACGTCAGGAGGAAACCTGGCACAATCCCTACGGTGAAGCGTGGTGGCAGCATCATGCTGTGGAGATGTTTTTCAGAGACAGGGACTGGGAGACTAGTCAGAATCGAGGCAAAGATAAACAGAGAAAAATACAGAGAGAAATCCTTGATGGAAACCTGCTCCAGAGCGCTCAGGACCTCGGACTGGGACAAAGGACAAAGCACACAGCCAAGACAACGCAGGAGTGGCTTTGAGACAAATTTTTGAATGTCCTTGAGTGGCCCAGCCAGAGCCCGGACTTGAACCGGATCAAACATCTCTGGAGAGACCTGAAAATAGCTGTGCAGCAATGCTCCCCATCCAACCTGACAGAGCTTGAGAGGATCTGCAGAGAAGAATGGGAGAAACTCCCCAAATACAGGTGTGCCAAGCTTGTAGCGTCATACCCAAGAAGACTTTAGGCTGTAATCACTGCCAAAGGTGCTTCAACAAAGTACTGAGTA
The DNA here is from genome assembly GCF_901001165.1 of Salmo trutta. Taxonomy (NCBI): domain Eukaryota; kingdom Metazoa; phylum Chordata; class Actinopteri; order Salmoniformes; family Salmonidae; genus Salmo; species Salmo trutta. The sequence goes on from NC_042965.1 coordinate 8,091,270, forward strand.
AAAGGTCTGAACACTTATGTAAATGTTATGTTTCAGTTTTATTTATAAATTAGCAAACATTTCTACAAACAAGTTTTTGCTTTGTCATCATGGGGTATTGTGTGTAGATTGAGGGGGAAAAAAGATTTCATCAATTTTAGAATAAGGCTGTAACGTAGCAATGTGGAAAAAGTCAAGGGGTCTGAATACTTTACGAATGCACTGTATATTATCTGTACACATCCAAGGAGAGTTCAGTCCTCTTGAGAGTTTCCTGGGTACCATGAATGGGTCTCTCTGGGCTATGTTTTCAAAGTGACCTCATATAGCCTCCTATCGAACAGTTTTGTTAGAGGGCTGACGGTTTCCAGCTGCTAACGTAAGAGTATGCAATCCAGGGTCTGGACCTACAATCCTCATTGTCAGTTTTCTGTTGGCACTGTTGAATCATTTAGATGACGGCTTCCTTTATCAGTCTCTCACATGAAAAGCTTGTAAAGAATGGGAGACATTGGCTTTCCTCTATGATTTCCCGTCTGTCAGATTCAACATTAGTCCCTCGTTCATTTTGAATATGGCTCTGTGTTGGTGTTTCGCCCTCACTCCGGGACTCTTTGAACTGACATGAATATGAGGAGGCCATCAAAGCCACAGAGAACTAGCACTGTTAATTAAGCCAATGAATGGGAGACTTTTGAACCTCCTGCTACAACAGTGTTGTCTGATGTACTCAATTGTGTGTGTGTTCATGCATGTGTGTTTACAGTCAAGCTCTTACATATACAACTAACCAGGTACTTTATAGAGATAATCTGCTCCTTGGAAAATGTTTTGTAGTCCAGACATTCCCAAAGCGCCACCTAGGATGACTTAGACACAACAGCAGCAGCCAGGGTTTAGTTTAGGGTGTCTTGCCTCGTCTGCTCCATCCCTCAGGGTCCACCATCCCCATTTCTGCCATTTTCTCCACTAATTATCATATGGTAAGAAGCAGCAGGAGCCGCAAGCTGAGCCTCCTAGCGTACAGAAAGAGAGGGGGGAAAAGGAGAAGGAAAACTGCACTATCAAAGGAGGGCTTCAAAGACTATCTAAGGCATCTCATGGGTAATTTGCGATCCTGTATTCTTCCCCCTTCAAAGGGTCTCTGTGTGTCGGGAGTGGGTAGAGGGACAGAGGGGGATCGAATCCGATTTCTCTAATAAATGCTGACACCGGGCCTGTTTGATATTAGATTCAGGGGAGCGTTTTGATTTGTTAACGCCTTTGAAAGTGTTTGGACAACCTTCACACAATCTCCTGCCCACCTCTCCTCATTTACTGTAGGACCATGGAAGCTAGAGGACAGTAGGGCGGCAAGAAAGAGGAATCATTTGAACAAAAAATATAGACCTGATATAAAACCCCAGAATACATTGCTAATAAATGGTATCACGAATACCAAGAGAAAGTTGATGGCGTTGTCAGTCTTGATGATGACGACAACAACATGTTTACTCCAATCCCATTGTTCTGAACGCACCAAAGGAACACTTGGTGTGATTTGCATCATATACAACTGAAGAAAAGAATGTGCAATGTTTGAAAATGAATAATGGCAATCATTTCTCCTTTCCTCTCCTCAGCTGGATATCTGGTCGAAGTCAAACTATCAAGTATTTCAAAAGGTGAGACTTCATCTTTATGTGTTCACCCCAGACTGAGGTGCAATTCCTACTTGGCAGGCGCCAACCTCAGGAACTCATGAATAGTCACGTAGGTCTCCATATTGTGGTCCAGTCGGTCTCTCCCGTTGGGCCACCTGTTACTGTGTGTTCTTCTCTCTCACTAGTCAAGCCCTGTCATACCAAAATATACTCTCTTACCTGTTGGATTTTATTTTAAACTAAAACCACTTTCCATCATGATCAGCTCTGGCAAGCATACGGAGGTTATGAGTCGTCCTCACTCCCCTCCCTCATCAAATCTCAACAGGCATGGGCATGGCAGCCTATGGGCAGCCAACCGCCACACACACACACACACACCAGTGACAGCGATGAAGCCAACATGAAAAGAAAGAGAGCACACAAATGTGTCTTTCATAGAGAATTCTCAATTGTATGTTTTTATTTATTTATTACTTTTAACAGTTGATCAGCTTTACTATTGCAGATAGATTGTGGCTTCCATCAATGTAATTGTCTGCATCATTTCCAAACACCCATATATTTTTGGGTAAGTAGATACAGTACCAGTCAAAAGTTTGGACAGTTTTTTTTTCTTTAAAGAAAAAAAAGAAAAATTTTCTACATTGTAGAATAATAGTGAAGACATCAAATCTATGAAATAACTCATATGAAATCATGTAGTAACCAAGAAAGTGTTAAACAAATTTTAGATTCTTCAAAGTAGCCACCCTTTGCCTTGATGATAGCTTTGCACACCCTTGGCATTCTCTCAACCAGCTTCACCTGGAATACTTTTCCAACAGTCTTGTAGGAGTTCCCACATATGCTGAGCACTTGTTGGCTGCTTTTCCTTCACTCTGCGGTCCAACTCCTCCCAAACCATCTCAATTGGGTTGAGGTTGGGTGATTGTGAAGGCCAGGTCATCTGATGCAGCACTCCGTCACTCTCCTTCTTAGTCAAATAGCCCTTACACAGTCTGGAGGTGTTTCGGGTCATTGTCCTGTTGAAAAACAAATGATAGTCCCCCTAAGCGCAAACCAGATGGGATGGCATATCGGTGCAGAATGCTGTGGTAACCTTGCTGGTTAAGTGTGCCTTGAATTCTAAATAAATCACAGACAGTGTCACCAGCAAAGCACCCCCACACCTCCTCCTCCATGCTACATGGTGGGAACCACACATGCGGCAAACATCCGTTCACCTACTCTGCATCTCACAAAGACATGGCGGTTGGAACCAAAAGTCTCAAATTTGGACTCCTCAGACCAAAGGACAGATTTCCACGATCTAATGTCCATTGCTCGTGTTTCTTGGCCCAAGCAAGTCTCTTCTTCTTATTGGTGTCCTTTAGTAGTGGTGTCTTTGCAGCAATTCAACCATGAAGGCCTGATTCACGCGGTCTCTTCTGAACAGTTGGTGTTGAGATGTGTCTGTTACTTGAACTCTGTGAAGCATTTATTTGGGCTGGTAACTAATGAACTTATCCTCTGCAGCAGAGGTAACTCTGGGCCTTCCTTTCCTGTGGCAGTCCTCATGAGAGACAGTTTCATCATAGCGCTTGATGGTTTTTGCGACTGTACTTGAAGAAACTTTCAAAGTTCTTGACATTTTCTGTATTGACTAATCTTCAAGTCTAAAAGTAATGATGGACTGTCGTTTCTTTTTGCTTATTTGAGCTGTTCTTGCCATAATATGGACTTGTTTTTTTTTTAAATAGGGCTATCTTCTGTATACCCACCCCTACCTTGTAACAACACAACTGATTGGCTCAATCGCATTAAGAAGGAAAGAAATTCCACAAATTAACGTTTAACAAGGCACACCTCATGAAGCTGGTTGAGAGAATGCCAAGAGTGTGCAAAGCTGTCATCACGACAAAGGGTGGCTACTTTAAAGATTCTCAAGATTTGTTTAACACTTTTCTGGTCACTACATGATTTCATGTATGTTATTTCAAAGTTTTGTTGTCTTCACTATTATTCTACAATGTTTACAGTACCAGTCAAAAGTTTGGACACACCTACTCATTCCAGGGTTTTTCTTTACTTTTTTTACTAATGGACAACAACTCTTAGGCTTCTACTTCCAGCTTATACATTCTGTTTGCATTTTACGGACATGGTATAGTTTTACAATAGTTATCGTTTGTTTGTTTTTAGTCCCATCCTTCAGCTCCACTCAACCCCTCCCGTCTGTCTCTGAGCACACCATCCAGTATTTCCATAGATTCTACATATTGTAAATTAAAGATAAAAAAATGTCTAAGACTTATATTATTAATCGATTGACTATGACTTTTTTTAAGTCACCCAGCAGTGCTATTTGCAAAGTTGGCTCCAGGTAAATGTTGCAATGCTTAAGCCATTCCTGAACCTGCGACCCAAAACAATCTACATATGTACCAAAACAAATGATCTAATGATTCTGTCTCTTTGCAGTAAAATCTGCAGAGCTGGGATGGTTGTATCCCCCATATATATATAACATTCTATTGGTTACAAGAATTTTGTGTAATAATTTAAATCGAAAAACTCAGTTTTAAATCATATCAAACTTTATTTGTCACATGCGCCGAATACAAGTGTAGACTTTACCGTGAAATGCTTACTTACGAGCCCGTAACCAACAGTGCAGTTCAAGAAGAAATATTTACCAAGTAGACTAAAATAAAAAGTAATAATAAAAAGTAACACAATAAGAATAACAATAACGAGGCAATATACAGGGGTGCACCGGTACCGAGTCAGTGTGCAGAGGGTACAGGCTAGTAATCTGTACATGTAGGTGGGGGCGAAGTGACTATGCATAGGTAACAAACCAACAGTGAATAGCAGCAGTGTACAAAAGGGAGAGGGGGTCAGTGTAAATTGTCCAGTGGTGATTTTATGAATTGTTCAGCAGTCTTATGGCTTGGGGGTAGAAGCTGTTGAGGAGCCTTTTGGTCCTAGACTTGGCACTCCGGTACCGCTTACCGTGCGGTAGCAGAGAAAACAGTCTGTAACTTGGGTAACTGGAGTCTGACAATTTTATGGGCTTTCCTCTGACACCGCTTATTATATAGGTCCTGGATGGCAAGAAGCTTGGCCCCAGTGATGTACTGGGCCGTTCGCACTACCCTCTGTAGCGCCTGAAGGTCAGATGCCGAGAAGTTGCCATACCAGGTGGTGATGCAGCCAGTCAGGATGCTCTCAATGGTGCAGCTGTGGAACCTTTTGAGGATCTGGGGACCCATGCCAAATCTTTTCATTCTACTGAGGGGGAATAGGTTTTGTTGTGCCCTCTTCACGGCTGTCTTGGTATGTTTGGACCATGATAGTTCGTTGGTGATGTGGACACCAAGGAACTTGAAACTCTCGACCCTCTCCACTACAGCCCCGTCAATGTTAATGGGGGCCTGTTCTGCCCGCCTTTTCTTGTAGTCCACGATCAGCTCCTTAGTCTTGCTCACATTGAGGGAGAGGTTGTTGTACTGGCACCACACTGTCAGTTCTCTGACCTCCTCCCTATAGGCCATCTCATCAGTGATCAGGCCTACCACTGTTGTGTCGTCAGGAAACTTAACCTCTCCAGGGTAGGTGGGACGAAATCGTCCCAACTACGTAACAGCCAGTGGAATCCTGTGGCGCGTAAACCCAAACCACAGCTAAATGCAGCACTAACCTTTGATGATCTTCATCAGATGACACTTCTAGGACATTATGTTATACAATACATGCATGTTTTGTTCAATCAAGTTCATATTTATATCAAAAAACAGCTTTTTACATTCGCATGTGACGTTCAGAACTAGCATACCCCCCGCAAACTTCCGGTGAATTTACTAAATTACTCACGATAAACGTTCACAAAATACATAACAATTATTTTAAGAATTATAGATACAGAACTCCTCTATGCACTCGCTATGTCCGTTTTTAAAATAGCTTTTCGGTGAAAGCACATTTTGCAATATTCTAAGTAGATAGCCCGGCATCACAGGGCTAGCTATTTACACACCCACCAAGTTTAGCCCTCACCAAAGTCAGATTTACTATAAGAAATATGTTTTTACCTTTGCTGTTCTTCGTCAGAATGCACTCCCAGGACTTCTACTTCAATAACAAATGTTGGTTTGGTCCCAAATAATCCATAGTTATATCCAAATAGCGGCGTTTTGTTCGTGCGTTCAAGACACTATCCGAAAGGGTAAATAAGGGTTACGCGCCCGACGCGTTTCGTGACAAAAAAAATCTAAATATTCCATTACCGTACTTCGAAGCATGTCAACCGCTGTTTAAAATCAATTTTTCTGCCATTTTTCTCGTAAAAAAGCGATAATATTCCGACCGGGAATCTGTGTTTTAGTTCAAAGAGAGAGAAAGTAAAAACATGAGGTCGCCCCGTGCACGTGCCTCAGTCTGATGGTCCTCTGATAGACCACTTACCAAAGGCGCTAAAGTTTTTCAGCCAGGGGCTGCAAAGACATCATTCAGCTTTTTCCCGGGTTCTGAGAGCCTATGGGAGCTGTAGGAAGTGTCACGTTACAGCAAAGATCCTACATTTTCAATAAACAGAGCCAAGAAGCCCAAGGAATGGTCAGAGAGGGTACTTCCTGTACAGAATCTTTTCAGGTTTTTGCCTGCCATATGAGTTCTGTTATACTCACAGACACCATTCAAACAGTTTTAGAAACTTTAGGGTGTTTTCTATCCAAAGCCAATACTTATATGCATACTCTTGTTTCTGGGCAGTAGTAATAACCAGATTAAATCGGGTACGTTTTTTATCCGGCCGTGTAAATACTGCCCCCTAGCCCTAACAGGTTAATGATGGTGTTGGAGTCGTGTTTGGCCACGCAGTCATGGGTGAAAAGGAAATACAGGAGGGGACTAAGTACACACCCCTGAGGGGCCCCAGTGTTAAGGATCAGCATGGCAGACGGGTTGTTGCCTACTCTACCACCTGGGGGGCGGCCCGTCAGGAAGTCCAGGATCCAGTTGCAGAGGGAGGTGTTTAGTCACAGAGTCTTTAGCTTAGTGATGAGCTTCGTGGGCACTATAGTGTTGAACGCTGAGCTGTAGTCAATGAACAGCATTCTCACATAGGTGTTCCTTTTGTCCAGGTGAGAGAGGGCAGTGTGGAGTGCGATTGAGATTGCGTCCTCTGTGTATCTGTTGGGGCGGTATGTGAACTGGAGTGGGTCTAGAGTGTCCGGGAGGATGCTGTTGATTTGAGCCATGACTAGCCTTTCAAAGCACTTCATGGCTACTGACGTGAGTGCCACGGGGTGGTAATCATTTGGGCAAGTTACCTTCGCTTCCTTGGGCACAGGGACTATGGTGGTCTGCTTGAAACATGTAGGTACTACAGACTCGGTCAGGGAGAGGTTGAAAATGTCAGTGAAGACACATGCCAGTTGATCCGAGCATGCTTTGAGTACACGTCCTGGTAATCCGTCTGGCCCAGCTGCTTTGTGAATGTTGACCTGTTTAAAGGTTTTGTTCACATCGGCTACCGAGAGTGTTATCGCACAGTCATCCAGAACAGCTGGTGCTCTCATGCATGCTTCAGTGTTACTTGCCTCGAAGTGAGCATAAAAGGCATTTAGCTGGTCTGGTAGGCTCGTGTCTCTGGGCATCTTGCGTCTGGGTTTCCCTTTGTAGTCCGTAATAGTTTTCAAGCCCTGCTACATCTGACGAGCGTCAGAGCCGGTGTAGTAGGATTCAATCTTAATCCTGTATTGACGCTTTGCTTGTTTGATGGTTCGTCTGAGAGCAGAACAGAATTTCTTATAAGCATCCTGATTAGTCTCCCGCTCCTTGAAAATCGGCAGCTCTAGCCTTTAGCTTGATGCGGATGTGGCCTGTAATACATGGCTTCTGGTTGGGATATGTACGTACGGTCACTGTGGGGACGACGTCGTCGACGCACTTATTGATGAAGGCGATGACTGAGGTGGTGTATTCCACAATGCCATTGGATGAATCCCGGAACATATTCCAGTCTGTGCTAGCAAAACAGTCCTGTAGTGTAGCATCCGCGTCATCTGACCATTTGCCTATTGAGCGAGTCACTGGTACTTCCTGCTTTAGTTTTTGCTTGTAAGCAGGAATCAGGAGGATAGAATTATGGTCAGATTTGCCAAATGGAGTGCAGGGGAGAGCTTTGTATGCATCTCTGTGTGTGGAGTAAAGGTGGTCTAAGATTTATTTTCTTCCTGGTTGCACATGTGACATGCTGGGAAAATTTGGTAAAACTGATTTAAGTTTGCCTGTGTTAAAGTCCCCGGCCACTAGGAGCGCCGCTTCTGGGTGAGCATTTTCTTCTTTGCTTATGGCCTTATAGAGTTGGTTGAGAGCGGTCTTAGTGCCAGCTTTGCTTTGTGGTGGTAAATAGACAGCTACGAATAATACAGATGAGAACTCTCTTGGTAGATCGTGTGGTCTACCGCTTATCATAAGGTACTCTACCTCAGGCGAGCAATACCTCGAGACTTTTTTAATATTAGACATCGCGCGCCAGCTTTTATTGACAAAAAGACACACACCCCCACCCCCTGTCTTATCAGAGGTAGCGTCTCTGTTCTGCCGGTGCATGGAAAATCTCGCTAGCTCTATATTGTCCGTATCTTCGTTCTGCCACTTCTCAGTGAAACATAAGATGTTACAGTTTTTAATATCCTGTTGGTAGGATAATCTTAATTGTAGGTCATCAATTTTATTTTCCAATGATTGCACGTTAGCAAGAAGAATGGAAGGCAATGGGAGTTTACTCGCTCGCCTCTGGATTTTCAGAAGTGTGCCCGATCTGCGGCCTCTTTTCTGGCGTCTTTTCTACACGCAAAAGGCTTGGATCTGGGCCTGTTCCAGTGAAAGCAGGATATCCTTCTCGTCAGACTCGTTAAAGGAAAAAGTTTCTTCCAGTCCACGGTGAGTAATCGCTGTTCTCATGTCCAGAAGTTATTTTCGGTCATAAGAGACAGTAGCAGCAACATTATGTACACATTAAGTTTTTTTTAAAGTTACGCAAAAAAAATAACAAAATAGCACAATTGGTTGGGAATGTAAAACGTCAGCCATGTTCTTCAGCGCCATCACAATTATCCAGCGTTGTTTTGTGTATCAGTTCATAAACAATGTGCTGAAAATCTCTTGCCAACTATTTTGCAATCTATATGGCACAACTGTCAATTTTTGGGTCCTTAAATTAAACTTTAATACTTTTTTATTTAGCACAATTTTCTTTTGCCAATTTTGGTGGGGGCCGGCAAACTTACTTTCTCCCCCTTCCACTTGCCTCTTCCATTTTTGCGGTAATGCTGCAATTAGTTGATTGTAAGTTTGAGTAGAGCAGACATTTCCATATGTTTTTGTTAGCTGTGTGACAACTCCACCAGTCCTATTTATAATATAATTTTCAAAGATTATAAAGAGATATTTAAAAAATTGCAACTAACTTTCTATGGCTTGTTATAAAAATAGCAATATTTTGGAGATGCTTTCATTTTCAAATAACCGAAAATGAGAGGTTATAAAATGAATAAAAGGGAAAAGGTCATTCTTGAACATGGGGTGAGATATTCTTACTAATCTTCTAGGGAACCAGTTCGGATTTAAGTATAACTTTTCAATGACTAAAGCTTTTAGTGAGAAGTCTAATGGTTTAATATTTAATCATTTCTGCCCTCCGAATTCATATTCATGATATAAATAGGCCCGTTTAATTTTGTCTGGCTTGCCGTTCCAAATAAAATGTAATCTTTTTTGCTCATATAATTAAAAAAACAAGTCGCTAGGTGTATGCAAGGTCATAAGCAAATAGGTAAACTGGGATATGACTAAAAAGTTTATCAGGGTGATTTTCCCACAAATAGACAGGTATTTTCCTTTCCACGGTAGCAAGATCTTATCTATTTTTGCTAACTTTCTATTCAAATGTATTTTAATGAGAGAATTTTTTATTTTAGGATATAAATACAGAGTATGTCCACTTCACTGTCAGACCATTTTATTGGTTAACTACAGTATGTTTATTTCTTGATCTCATCCTTATGCAAACAGACCCAGTCTGATGGGGAGGGAGGGAGGGAGGGAGGAGGGCACCTGTCAGCTTCCCCTCCCATCTTTCATTGCACTGGCAAGGTCTGACTTGTGACCGAAGCCTCTTACTTTGTTACCTGTCCATACATTTTACATTTAAGTCATTTAGCAGACGCTCTTATCCAGAGCGACTTACAGTAGTGAATGCATACATTTCATACAATTTCATACATTTTTTTTCTTTTCTGTGCTGGCCCCCTGTGGGAATCAAACCCACAACCCTGGCGTTGCAAACACCATGCTCTACCAACTGAGCTACAGGGAAGGCTGTCCAGTCATATACCTTACATCTTCTTTGGGAAGAACTTTTACCCTGGTTTTGATATGTTTTCCCTGCGCATGTACTGTACTGCCTGCCATGTACTAGTAATAGCCATACCCCTCATGCTTCGCCAGATGGTCAAAATGCAATAGCAATGGACATATTGACTGGACACAGCAACAACAAAAATTGTCAGAATAATGTGGTTCATCAAAGTTACATAATAAATGGCTGTATATAATTGCATGTGGGATGAATATTAGATTTTGATCAAAATATTAAGAATAATAAGACTCCTAGTCACTGCCAAGTGAATATGTGTAGGAGGGAGAGATTGGTACAGTATATGCTATGATTAGGATTGCTCCAATGACAACCCTGCGCTGGTCTAGCAGACTTCTATTAGTTATGTTGAAAGTCGAGTAATGATTGCTCAGGCCTTGAAAACATGTTTTACTTGACCGCTTTTATTGATTAAGTTATGTAGTACTCACTTGCTCATAAAATCATATTGAATTGGAAAAGAACTGGCAGACTTAATGTGATTTGTATTGTCTCAGGCTTAGCAGAGGAAATTGGGAATGTTTACAAATATTCATCGACAATGTGTTTTTACAAGCCCTGGTTTTTCTCTAAGGTTACGGATCATGCCACCACTGCTCTGCTGCACTACCAACTCCCCCAGATGCCCGACGTGGTGGTGCGTTCCTTCATGGTGAGCTCCACTACTTGATAATCTACTCTGTCTTTGGTCCCATATCTTCACCATAAACACATAGCCGATTGATTGCACTCGCATTGCTGTCTCTAGGGATCTTATCATACCTACAGTACTGTTAGTGCCTCTTTTGATTGAAAGCTCTAACTAATTTTTGAGGAAGGGGTTAAAAACTGTCATGCTATTACTGGATACAGTGCCTTGCAAAAGTATTCATCCCCCTTGGCGTTTTTCCTATTTTGTTGCATTACAACCTGTAACTTAAATTGATTTTTATTTGGATTTCATGTAATGGACATACACAAAATTGTCCAAATTGGTGAAATTAAAAAAATTACTTGTTTCAAAAAAATCTAAAAAAGAAAAAATTGAAAAGTGGTGTGTGCATATGTATTCACCCCCTTTGCTATGAAGCCCCTAAATAAGATCTGGTGCAACCAATTACCTTCAGAAGTCACATAATTAGTTAAATAAAGTTCACCTGTGTGCAATCTGTGTCACATGATCTGTCACATGATCTCAGTATATATACACCTGTTCTGAAAGGCCCCAGTGTCTGCAACACTACTAAGCAAGGGGCACCACCAAGCAAGCGGCACCATCAAGACCAAGGAGCTCTCCAAACAGGTCAGGGACAAAGTTGTGAAGTACAGATCAGGGTTGGGTTATAAAAAAAATATCCAAAACTTTGAACATCCCACGGAGCACCATTTAAATCCATTATTTAAACAAATTGAAAGAATATGGCACCACAACAAACCTGCCAAGAGAGGGCCGCCCACCAAAACTCACGGACCAGGCAAGGAGGGCATTAATCAGAGAGCCAACAAAGAGACCAAAGATAACCCTGAAGGGGCTGCAAAGCTCCACAGCGGAGATTGGAGTATCTGTCCATAGGACCACTTCAAGCCGTACACTCCACAGAGCTGGGCTTTACGGAAGAGTGGCCAGAAAAAAGCCATTGCTTAAAGAAATAAATAAGCAAACATGTTTGGTGTTCACCAAAAGGCGTGTGGGTGACTCCCCAAACATATGGAGGTACTCTGGTCAGATGAGACTAAAATTGAGCTTTTTGGCCATCAAGGAAAATGCTATGTCTGGCGCAAACCCAACACCTCATCACCCCGAGAACACCATCCCCAGTGAAGTGTGGTGGCAGCATCATGCTGTGGGGATGTTTTTCCATCGGCAGGGACTGGGAAACTGGTCAGAATTGAAGGAATGATGGATGGATCTAAATACAGGGAAATTCTTGAGGGGAATCTGTTTTAGTCTTCCAGAGATTTGAGACTAGGACGGAGGTTCACCTTCCAGCAGGACAATGACCCTAAGCATACTGCTAAAGCAACACTCGAGTGGTTTAAGGGGAAACATTTAAATGTCTTGGAATGGCCTAATCAAAGCCCAGACCTCAATCCAATTGAGAATCTGTGGTATGACTTAAAGATTGCTGTACATCAGCGGAACCCATCCAACTTGAAGGAGCTGGAGCAGTTTTTCCTTGAAGAATGGGCAATGGCTTTTAACAGCTTGGAAAATTCCAGAAAATGATGGAATGGCTTTAGAAGCTTCCGATAGGCTAATTGACAACATTTGAGTCAATTGGAGGTGTACCTGTGGATGTATTTCAAGGCCTACTTTCAAACTCACTGCCTCTTTGCTTGACATCATGGGAATTTTTTTTCAAAAATCAGCCAAGTCTGGTTCATCCTTGGGAGCAATTTCCAAATGCCTGAAGGTACCACGTTCATCTGTACAAACAATAGTACGCAAGTGTAAACACCATGGGACCTGGGACCACGCAGTCGTCATACCGCTCAGGAAGAAGACGCATTCTGTCTCCTAGAGATGAATGTACTTTGGTGCAAAAAGTGCAAATCAATCCCAGAACAACAGCAAAGGACCTTGTGGAAATGCTGGAGGAAACAGGTACAATGTATCTATATCCACAGTAAAACGAGTCAGTAACCTGAAAGGCCGCTCAGCAAGGAAGAAGCTACTGCTCCAAAATCGCAATTAAAAAAAGCCAGACTACAGTTTGCAACTGCACAAGGGGACAAAGATTGTACTTTTTGGAGAAATGTACTCTGGTCTGATGAAACAAAAATAGAACTGTTTGACCATAATGACCATCGTTATGTTTGGAGGAAGAAGGGGGAGGCTTGCAAGCCAAAGAACACCATCCCAACCGTGAAGCACGGGTGTGGCAGCATCATGTTGTGGGGGTGCTTTACTGCAGGAGGGACTGGTGCACTTCACAAAATAGATGACGACATGAGGAAGAAAAATTATGTGGATATATTGAAGCAACATCTCAAGACATCAGTCAGGAAGTTAAAGCTTGGTAGCAAATGGGTCTTCCAAATGGACAATGACCCCAAGCATACTTCCAACGTTGTGGCAAAATGGCTTAAGGACCACAAAGTCAAGGTATTGGAGTGGCCATCACAAAGCCCTGACCTCAATCCCATAGAAAATTTGTGGGCAGAACTGAAAAAGCGTGTGCGAGTAAGAAGGCCTACAAACCTGACTCAGTTACACCAGCTCTGTCAGGAGGAATGGGCCAAAATTCACCCAACTTATTGTGGAAAGCTTGTGGAAACGTTTGGCCCAAGGTAAACAATTTAAAGGCAATGCTACCAAATACTAATTGAGTGTATGTAAACTTCTGACCCACTGGGAATGTGATGAAAGAAACAAAAGCTGAAATAAATCATTCTCTCTACCATTATTCTGACATTTCACATTCTTAAAATAAAGTGGCGATCCTAACTGACCTAAGACAGGGAATTTTTACTGGGATTAAATGTCAGGAATTGTGAAAAACTGAGTTTAAATGTATTTGGCTAAGGTGTATGTAATCTTCCGACTTCAACTGTATAAAAAAAAAAAAAACACATTTCCTCCTCTGCTCCGCTCCTGACAGCATGTGCTGCTGCAGGGAGGGGGGCTTTGCTAGGCAACCGAAGACTGGTTTGCTACAACACCTTGCTTGTTTCAGCAAGGTGAAACAACGTTTCATCATGTTGTAAAGACTCCATGTTACCACTGAACAGACTCAACCGCACTAATGCCTGGCTATCCTGTCTTCAGTCATCTGATTGTTCCACACGAAAATAAATGACAGTTATTTTATTTTCATGACAGTCTTCATCCATAACCGCTGGTTATGCAGTAATTGTGCCCGCCCTACTTAATGTTTTTAAATAGCCCGACTGTCCACTCTGCAGACCTGTGCGCTTAGTGCTGAGGTGAGGGAGATTAATTAGCCATTCCGGTGTTGGAGACCTATTCTGATCTGGCCTGGCCGGGTTGTGGTGGCTGGGTCTAATCAGACAGATCAACGGCTCGGCTTCAAGGGCAACACCCGGGCGCCTCCATTACAAGCCTGTCCTCGTTTACAACTTGACTCTGTCTAGAAAGACATTAGCACAATGTCTGCAATCAATCCTGTTTAAAGGAACAGTTGGCCTAAGTCCCGTTTTAAGTAGTCTCTAAGCAATAAAACAAATATGGCTTCTTTGCACCTGTTTTGCAGTTGCTATTCCATAGGCTTTGCAAATGCATTACTCTCTACTTACCTATAACCGTAGTCTTCTTGTTGCAGCGCTAACATGAGATTGTTGTAATGGGTCTTTTCTCACGCCGCCCAATGAGGGTGGTGATCATTACGCTGGCCGGTGATGAATCGAGGAGCAGGTTTTTAATCCTGCAGATGGATGGTGCCAGTGAATAGGTTTGACAGGTGTGTGAGGGAGGTCTGGCAGTGTGGCTGGCTGGGGCCGACTGATGGGCTGGGAGAGAGAGGGGGGCCCGAGGATGAGGAGAGACTCCACTCACACCCCTGGGTGGATCGACCACAATCCCCACATCGGTGCTCTGTGTCTCTGTCCTCCTCGCTCTCTATCTCTCACCATGTCAGCTCATATGTTCATCAAAATAGCCCGTCATTGAGTTTTGATACAACATTTTATGTTTGACTAGAATCAGTCTATTGGTGAATCCTTCTGAGAAATATATCACTGTCTTCCTGCCTGAATTTCCCTTTTCTTTTCTCCTTTGCAGACCTGGCTAAGAAGCTACATCAAGCTTTTCCAGACCCCGTGTCAGCGTTGTGGGAAGTTCCTGCAGGAGGGCCTTCCCCCGACCTGGAGAGACTTTCGCACCCTGGAAGCCTTCCACGACACGTGTAGGCAATGAGGAATCAGCTGGGAAAGGTTCCATTGGAAACTGTTCTGACACCCCATCTAATAAGACATGGCAAGACTTCACCTGCTCTTCAACCTCCCTCATTGCCACATAGGGATGAGCCAGTAGTGGCAGTCCCGGTGGTTTGATTTGATTTTTGTTGTTGTCCTCCCACTATGTAGGATGATGTCATATTAATGAGTCTACTCACGTTCTACACAATCTCACACTTTAACCCAATCTCACAGCTGTCCAAATGTTTGCCATATAATAAATTGTTCAGTGCTCCTGCTCCAGCCCCCTGGTTGTGCGGAACCTTTTTATTTAGGTTCTGCACAACCAGAACCTCTCCAAATAATAATAAAACAAGTCATTTTTCAGCAAAGTTAGAGCGACCATATTTATGGCCCAAATATCGTGCAGTTTGTTTGGCATTGTGTTGTATCCCTTTTGTACAGGAGCTGGGTTTAATATTTCATGAACCATGCTGGATATGTGGAGGAAAAAGGCTTTTTTTGTGAGGTGGGTGTTAAAAAGGCAAGTGAAGGGAATTGCTCATTTTGTAGAATTAGGCGCCAGACTTTTTGTACATTTTCAAAATAATCTGTGCTCTTCTTTGATAGCCATTGTCTAAATAAAGTACAACATTTTGTTTAATAGTAGCCGTCAGTGTCTTCGTATTTTAAGCTTTTGCAGGATGGAGGAAATGGTCTTGCCAATTCATAACACAACCAAATATGAATACTTTTGAACATCTCTAGTCTTGTTCATCAACTTTTAGATAGACATTACCCATGCATTTCATCATTCGTGGGACTCTGAACAGCAGTTTTTGTCAAGGATCCTTGGCTCATTGTCAAAGAGCACACAGTCAAATGCAGTGTAAATTTTTTTGGACTACACGCAATACTGACATTCTGAACCAAGGTATTTTAAGTCACAGATACACCGCATACAAGATTCTCTCCTAACTAAAAACTTAGTTGCACGCTTTTGAGAAAAACAATGAGTTTACAAGAGTGGTTCAGATTGCATGAAGCATGAAATTGGAATGGGCCTTTTGTATAGTAACCTTTCCAGCACAATAGGGACATCATGCTGTGCCTCTACTGTACAGGTTCCATTCTGGCTTTCCAGCTCTGAATTATTGATTTTGTTTATGTTACTTTGTAGAATCAGCCACTGGAAGAGCTAGTCAGATTAAGCAGAATATGAATAATGGTGATAAAAGCGTACTGTTAGTATCCATCTCCTCCATAGGACAGCAGGACAGGACCGTGTGTATCTGTCTGTCTGCCTGTTCTGTCCATCCGTCCACAGGAATTTGTCAATGCTCCGTTCAGAGAAGCTCCAAACACCCCTTCCCTCTAATTTATTTGCTGTGTGAAATAGCCACCGGGCCTTCATCAGAGTGTAAAGTGTGATTGATGGGCAGAGGAGGGCGGTGTGGGGAAAAGAGGAATGTACCAGGGCCGGTGGCTAAAGAAAGCACAGCTGATTCATTCCCTCTAGTCGCGTGTACAGTCAAGCCCAGTGTAGCCCACTTGTTCTTATTATCTCTCTCTCAATTATCTTAGCATTCTTACACGTTCAACTTGTAGCCTGCACAGGGGCACGTTTAGTAACAAACTTAGTGAATGTAAAATATTTTATTCTGTCAATGACTTCAGTCAAGTATGCCTAGTACTCAATGGGCTCTATAACAAACCTAAAGCAATGGTAAATCGTAGCACTGGTGGTAGCACTATAGGTTTGTGGTTGTGTCCAAAATGTTATGGATATTTTCACAACTAGAATTATGGGCGCAATAGCTGGTGGTGGTGTAAGGGTTGGGTAATGATTAATAAACAAGTTGTAAAAGTGTCGAGGCTTGACCCCTTACTGGCCAATCAGAACATGCTCCACGTCTAAATATGTGGTTGCTACAAGTTGTGTTTATTTGGATCCCCATTAGCTTCTGTAGAAGCAGCAGCTTCTGTTCCTAGGGTTTACAAAAAAACACAAAACATGACCAAGGACAGTCACACGTTTAAAATACAACAATATACAAATAATACAACAACAAAAATGATATGTGTGTGTGTCCCCTCACAGTCCCCACCGTTCCATGAATTGATGCTTGAGTAATTGGAGATGGAAGGGAGTTCAACCCGATCATGACTTTGTATGAAACTGCATTGCCGTGAATTCGTTTTTCGACATGGGGACTGTGAAGAGACCCCTGGTGGCATGTCTTGTGGGGTATGTATGGGTGTCTGAGCTGAATGTTATTTGATTATACAGACAATCTGGAATTTTCATCCGAGTAATATGTATCATAAAAACTAGATGAGAAGCAGTTCATCTTTTGTGAACCCAACCAGGAAAGACTGGCATGCATGTTGTTGATGTTAGTTCTGTTTTGAGCCAGGGGCTATTCATCATGATACATATCCATTTGGGTAACAATTAAGTACCTTACTGTAATTGTTTTCCATAAAAATGGCCAAAAAATAAATACAAATTGCTTCTTAGCAAAGAACAATTTTTCAAGCAAGACTGTCTGGGAGAGGTCTAAGTTGGGAGGGAAAAACGAGCTGTTATTGGCAGAGAAGTTTGGAACTCTTTCTTATTGGTCTATTAAAGTTGAAATATGTAACTTTTTTTCATTCTCATTGAAAGCAAGTCTAAGAACGGTAGATATGTTCAATGTGCGCTATTTCTATACTGGTGATGTCACCAGGCAGGCCAAAACTCCATCCCACCAAAGCAAGCAGAAATTTCAGGCAGTGTTTTCAAACAGCTCTTTAACTAAAAGGGCATTTTGACAATTTGAAGTGATCATTCCAACCTCATAGTGTTGATTGCACTGGTCCTTTAAGAAAGACCAGAACTAGATAGAGAGATGAGAGTTGATAAACATGGGCATGTGAATGTCATTTTATGTTTGGAAAACAGACTCACTCCTAAAAATGAACCATGGAAACATAAAATGGTACAGTATATTATGATAGTTTGCACTAACTGGTGTTGCAATCTGACTTGTCTGATTGAACACCAGAAGAATACTTCTCTAGTGAATCTTAACTATTTTGGTAACTGTTAAAAAATAGAAGGTAACAACATCATTTCTTAGCATTATGTTCTATTCCACTAAACTGCACAAAGGAATTTTGTGTGAAAGAATTGTTTTTTTTTGTCTTACCTCTTTGCTTATGATGAATTTGTGTGTGTTATTTCTGCAAATCCCATGTCACAATCTGCTCCCAACCTGAGTATTCAAACAAATGAATTATTCAGGATGTTTACCTGCCCCCATTCTGACTTCTGCCCCTCTTTGTAATGAGACAACTCTAAAAGCTAACAATTCATTTCCAATGTTTTACCTAGGTTCCCAGTTCCCAGAAACTTTTGATTAGAACTGTTTCACGTCCACTCAAGTTTCCAAATAGTACGATTAGTTTGTGTAGTCATTCATCAGAATTTCCCAAAGTGATTGGCCACATAGATAAAGCTCTACTCAGTGTTTGGGAAATAGACTCTCTTCATCCCACCCGCCACAGTGGAAAAAATAAACCTCGCGGAGAAGTGCGTGTTTTTTTGGATGGTGGTACCTGTAGCCAAAGGAGTTCCCCTTTCAATGTGTTTTATAGCAGTTGGTAAGGTGCAATTCTATGAGTTTACATGCAGAAGGAGTCGTAGAAAACAACTAACAAGCTAACTATATACAGGTAACTGCCAAAATAAAGGTGTCTTAATAGGATTTTGGGCCACCACGAGCCAGAACAGCGTCAATGCATCTTGGCATAGATTCTACAAGTGTCTAGAACTCTATTAGAAGGATGCGACACCATTGTTCCACGAGTAACTCCATCATTTGATGTTTTGTTGATGGTGGAAACCGCTGCCTCAGGCGCCGCTCCAGAATCTCCCATAAGTGTTCAATTGGGTTGAGATCTGGTGACTGAGACGGCTATGACATGGTTTACATCATTTTAATCTAACCATTAAGTGTCCACTCGTGCCCTGTGGATGGGGGCGTTGTCATCTTATGGGGGCATAGACATGGTAGCCAAAATAATGGCCTGCCCAGCATTTTTATACATGACCCTAAGCATGATGGGATGTTAATTACTTAATTAACTCGGGAACAACACCTGTGTGGAAGCACCTTTTTTCAATATACTTTGTATCCTTCATTTACTCAAGTGTTTCCTTTATTTTGGCAGTTACCTGTAGCTTCCAGTAGGGAATTGTAAACGTCATGATGGATAGACACTTGGACTGTATTTCTTCCTCGTTTTAGCCCTTCCCACTCTTTCCCCCTCCTGTGTGTATGCCCCCCCCCCCCCTGCCCGCCTCCCACTCCTCCCTGGACCGTGTCCTCATTATCTCACCCACCCCCAGCCCCCCTCGTTACCCCCAGGCCCCCCATCTCAGACATGTTCCCTTCGGAACACCTAATTACTGCTCCCAAACACTGCTTATTATTGATAACAAGTGCTGGTGTTGCCCTACCCTCAAACCACTGTGAGCCAGAAAGAAGAACCAGAGCAGGGTGTGAGGTGTGTAGCTAGCATCGGTGCTGTATGACTGGTGTCTGCAAAGCCAACCGTGCCCCATGCCGCAAGTCCCTCCTCTGGGTTGATGCAAAGTTAGACAGATTGGGGCCTGCACAGATTTCAGTCCACACACTGGTAGTTAAGACTACTCAATTCTCCTTACAATCCAAGGATTCACCATCCAAATACACGCAGATTGAAATGTGTGTTATTAAGTAAGAGAAAGTAGTGGACACCGACAAGGCGCTTTCCCCTCCTTGTTCAATAAAGTTCTCCTTCGTCATGAAAATGGAAACTGACAGCATAATAAAAGAAAGGCTAAGTCTATGTTAAAGGTTGTCATAAACCTATTGAACAGACACCCTGACATTTCTTAATTACAGTGGAGGCGTTTTCCCGTGGTCTCCCATTCTGCCTGCGTTACTGAGTAGAGAGAGAGAGGGGTGGTGGAAGATAGAAGGAGAAGTTCTGCTTAAGGGAGGTCGGTTGTTGTCCCGGGAGACAGATGGTGATGAGTTCCTCTTGGTGCCAGGAGTTTTTTGGACGGGCTCCATTCACACAGCCCTAGGCGTATGTAGGAGGTGCGTACACCGGGATCGGCCTCAGCAGTGGAGGCTACATCCACGTCCCATCTGTTCCTCGGCATCACCACCAGATCCCCAACTAGCACGGTGCTATCAACAGTACTCCGGGCTAGCATTATCACACCTGATTCCTTCCCTCTCTCTGGTCGCGGAATGGTCACGTTTCGAACCGTGAACCTGCCCAAACCCCACCACAGTAATGATTGTATATCAGCATATTTGAATAGAAAGATACAGCGACACATTTGTGTGGCATTCAAAATCCTGATACACCAGATTGAGGAACATAAGCAAGCAGTACATATCACTGGTCCCCAGTTGGCTTTCATACTACTGAATGACAATTTAGGGGGAATCGTGCTTTTGGCCGGGAATAGCCAAGCACCAGAGGTGGTGACACAACAGCCCTGAAAGCTCTCTGAATCAGATGCTCTACTGGCTCCTGGACAGAAATACTGTAGAATTGTATCCCATTCCATAACAGATGGTGAAACTTCCGTAGAGAAACAAAAGTCAAGTACAAGATGCACAGTATTAGGGAGAAAGGCAGACTGAGATCAAATCTAACCCAGAAGTTTGCAGCAGCCAATCAGGTGGCGGCCTTACAATCACATTGACTTTTATGTCATGTGTATGTTTTCATTGAGTCTATGGGACCCAGGACTCCCTGGAGAACAGTGTAAATGTTATGCCTATGATTAACTTGGAGGGCTGAGAGTGAAAAAAGTAAAGCACAATGTTATGATTAGGCAGGATTATCACAGAACAAGTTTGCAATAAACACTAAGAGATGTACTGCCCTGATGAACCCCACATATTAAAATATTCATGATAGTCATCCAATGAAATATCAACTCCAGGGCATTGTTCATTCAGTGATGTCATTTTATTATATCTATGCAAATGTACTGTTATAAATAAGTGCTTGAGCTTTTCATAATGCTGAATTACAGCATTTTAATGTCAGTTTCTTTATTTGGTGGCAGTGCTTTAATGTGATATTTAACAGAATTGAATTTGCTCCAGAGAATAATGCTTTATTCCTAGAAGTGTTTAGTGTGCACCAGTCTTCTAATTCATTCATAATTGAGTTTTCTTAGAGTCATCATCAGTTCAGTAAATTAAGGCAAATACACATAGGCTTACAGATTTGGAGGAATGAAACTCGGGCCCTATTGTGATAATTTAATACAATACTGAACGAACATATAAACGTAACATGTACTGTAAAGCATTGGTCTAATGCTTCATGAGTTTAAATTTTCTATGCACAAAAAAACGTATTTCTCTCAAATGTTGTGCATACATTTATTTACATCCCTGTTAGTCAGTATTTCTCCTTTGACAAGATAATCCATCCACCTGACAGGTGTCACATATCAAGCTGATTCAACAGCATGAACTTTACACAGGTGCACCTTGTGCTGGGGACAATAAAAGACCACTCTAAAATGGTCAGTTTTGTCACACAACACAATGCCACAGATGTCTCAAGTTTTGAGGGAAAGTGCAATTGGCATGCTGCCTGCAGGAATATCCACCAGAGGTGTTGCCAGATAATTTAATGTTAATTTATCTACCATCAAATCAAATGTTATTTGTCACATACACATGGTTAGCAGATGTTAATGCGAGTGAAGTGAAATGCTTGTGCTTCTAGTTCCGACAGTGCGGTAATATCAAACAAGTAATCTAACAATTCTCCAACAACTACCTAATACACACAAATCTAAAGGGGTGAATGAGAATATGTACATGTAAGTATATGGATGAGCGATGGCCGAGCGGCATAGGCAAGGTGCAATAGATGGTATAAAATACAGTATATACTGTACATGTGATATGAGTAATGTAAGATATGTAAACATTATTAAAGTGGCATTATTTAGAGTGTCATTGTATAAAGTGACTAGTGATCCATTTATTAAAGTGGCCAGTGATTGGGTCTCAATGTAGGCAGCAGCCTGTCTGAGTTCGTGATTGCTGTTTAGCAGTCTGATGGCCTTGAGATAGAAGCTGTTTTTCAGTCTCTCTGTCCCAGCTTTGTTGCACCTGTACTAACATCGCCTTCTGGATGGTAGTGGTGTGAACAGGCAGTGTCTCGGGTGGTTGATGTCCTTGATGATCTTTTTGGCCTTGCTGTGACATCGGGTGCTGTAGGTGTCCTGGAGGGTAGGTGGTTTGCACCCGGTGATGCGTTGTGCAGACCGCACTACCCTCTGGAGAGCCTTGCGGTTGAGGGCGGTGCAGTTGCCGTACCAGGCGGTGATACAGCCCGACAGGATGAGTGGACCATTTCCATTGTGCATCTGTAAAAGTTTGTCAGGGTTTTGGGTGGCAAGCCAAATTTCTTCAGCCTCCTGAGATTGAAGAGGCGCTGTTGCGCCTTCTTCACCACATTGTCTGTGTGGGTGGACCATTTCAGTTTGTCTGTGATGTGTACGCCGAGGAACTTAAAACTTTCCACCTTGTCCACTGCTGTCCCTTTGATGTGGATAGGGGTGTGCTCCCTCTGCTGTTTCCTGAAGTCCACGATCATCTCCTTTGTTTTGTTGACGTTGAGTGAGAGGTTGTTTACCTGACACCACACTCCGAGTGCCCTCATCTCCTCCCTGTAGGCTGTCTCGTCGTTATTGGTAATCAAGCCCACTACTGTTGTGTCGTCTGCAAACTTGATGATTGAGTTGAAGGCGTGCTTGACCACGCAGTCGTGGGTGAACAGGGAGTACAGGAGGGGGCTGAGCATGCACCCTTGTGAGGCCCCAGTGTTGAGGGTCAGCAAAGTGGAGATGTTGTTTCCTACCTTCACCACCTGGGGGCGGCCCGTCGGAAAGTCCAGGACCCAATTGCACAGGGCGGGGTTGAGACCCAGGGCCTCCAGCTTGATGATGAGCTTGGAGGGTACTTTGGTGTTGAATGCTGAGCTGTAGTCAATGAACCATAAGCCACCTCCAATGTCCTTTTAAAGAATTTGGCTGTACGTCCAACCATCCTCACAAGCGCAGACCATGTGTAACCACGCCAGCCCAGCACCTCCACATGTGGCTTCTTCACCTGCGGGGTCGTCTGAGACCAGCCACCCAGACACCTGGTGAAACTGAGGAGTATTTCTGTCTGCAATAAAGCCCTTGGGGAAAATATTATTTTGATTGGCTGTGCCTCGCTCCCCAGTGGGTAGGCCTGGTTCCCAAGTGAGTGGGCCTAAGCCCTCCCAGGCCCACCTATGGATGCGCCCCTGCCCAGTCATGTGAAATCCATAGATTAGGGCCTAATGAATTTATTTTTAATTGACTGATTTCCTTATATGAACTGTAACTCAGTAAAATCGTTGAAATTGTCGCATGTTGCATATTGCATTTCTGTTCAGTATATTTGTTGTCCCTTCTAGTTCCTACTAAACAAACAAGGAAACTAGAATAACATCAACAAAGTACTACAATCAATGTGCAATGCATTATTCCCCCATTCTCTTCCTTCTGGGAACAAGCGTTTCGTGACTGGTCAAAGCCTCTAAGGTGAATTCAGGTACAGTATCAGTAGCTGGAGTGGCAGAGCGTTAAAGGCAGCACAGTCAGGGCAGCTACAGCCTCTGGGGGTAAACACATCTTGAATTCTGGATTGTAGATTAGCAGAAGGTCACTGAGGTCAGAAGACTGATTGATAGTGTAATTAAATGCAAATATGAAAATAGATGTTTGTATCAGAGTTGCAGCTTGAAAGTGCTTCGACGGGTTAATGATGTGAACTGTATTGATTTTGGGCTCTCTGACAAGTGTTAACTGATTTTCTGTCCCTTGCAGAATTTTTGTGCATGTTAATCCATTGGAGTCAGATCGTAATGGGGCTCAGTAGGTATTGGTCATCGCTAGCGGGATGCTAATGAGGGCCGGCTAATACATTTTTGCTTTATAAGCCAATCAATGCATGCTGCAGCTGGCAGCCTGCTGTAGCCCAGGAAGCTAGCAGTGCCGTGAGAAACTGTGAGGCTGGCCCCAGGTTCAAAACCTCCCAGTTACCCACCCTCTAGTACCGGGCCTATATTTCTGTTCCCATTCCAACAAAATAACACACTTTAACACGTTCCGTTATGTGTCGGACCTCAGTAAGACTAGCTGTCGCCATTGGTGTCAGCTAATGAGGATCCTAATAAATCAAATCAAATATAGACAGTTGAATTCATATCAGATAATCCAAGATACATTATACTTGCAAATTATTCTTTTTTTCAAGCAGGTTTCATTGACCAGTTGTCATGTGGTAAATTTACCATGGCACTAAATGACATGCAAAATCAAGGGATATATTATATATTTTTTAAAGACTGCATAAATTACAAACTGTGGCTTTAAACATTTCTTCTCAGGGCTTTTGGGCTTGCCAAGTGCATTACTCTCAGGTACACATTGATAGTTTCAGGGCAATATGTTCGTACTTTTTGAAAACTCCGAAGAATAGTGTTACTCAATCTTGTTTTCCACACCGCGGCCTGATACCAGAGAGCACAGATCTGTTAAAAAGAATGGCTTTATTCCCTGAACTGACAGGCAGGAAGAGGAAGGCGAGGAATTCATCTCAGAGAAAGATCCCAAATAAAAACAACCAAGCAATAACCGGCGCTGGCTGCCAGGCAACTGTACCTGACGCGTCCTTTCTCTCTTTAAATGAAAATCGTGTGGCCCTGTTGGATTAAATCATAGCTGGGGAGAGGGCCGCTCAGTCCACATTATGGACTAATCTGTATCCCCAAGACCATCTGTGTCTCGCAGGGCCAGGGGGTGCTGGACTCTTCAAACACATTCAGGGAACATCTGCTGAGTCAGCTGGTTCTCCTATACAAAGACATGGACAGGTGGAGCTCAGCTCACATTGAACTTGCCACATAGGAACCCTCAGATCAGATCCACAGGGAATGAGCTCCACAGGTGCAGTCCCTGAGCCATAGCACAAAGACTTGTCCTCACAGGGGCATGGTGCCTGTTAAAACTGAGGGCCACAGCCACATGCCCCTCAGATGTATCCACTTGTACACTAAAAATATAGAATATATTGTTTGTTTTACGTATATATTCAAAAGGTTGAATTTGGCCATCACTACCCCTACAAAGAAATGTGGTGTATGATGCTTCTGATTCCCTACGCTAGAGACGTCAAGCATCTAATGTGTACAGTTTCAATGGACATGGCGGCACTGCTCTACCCTACTCTGCCCCCTCTTATCCTAATGGAATGGATATGATGGGACACTAAAAGGTCTGATAGAGTTCATGGAATTCAATAATTTAACTTGATGAAATCGTATTCATTGAGCAAGATCATGTATAACCTTTACTCAAAATGAATAATGCATTCAATGTTTATTTGAGGCTCATTATCAAATTCTATTACTTTCTCACTGTATTACTATTACTTTCTCTGACTAGAGAGGATGTTCACAAAAACGTTGTACTTTGTTGATTTGTCAAAAAGCATCTTTACTCACATACATTTTTTCAATGACTAGAAATTACTATGTTTAATTTCGAAGCAAATCAAAATGATTAAATCTGTCAGCATCATTAAGTTAGATGTGACAACCTATTATCACATTAAGTTTGTGTCACGTCGTGTGTGTAGGTGGCAGGGAAGTCAGGCGCAGGAGAAACCAACTTGGTGTAACTGGAGTAGTTTAATAAAGTTAAAAACAAACTCCAAAACCAAAGTACATAATAAAATAAACATGGGTACAATAACCCGTCGCACACCAATCCGACAACACGAGCACATAACAACAAACAATCTCTGACAAGGACATGAGGGGAAACAGAGGGTTAAATACACAACATGTAATGAATGGGATTGGAACCAGGTGTGTAGGAAGACAAGACAAAACCAATGGAAAATGAAAAATGGATCAATGATGACTAGAAGACCGGTGACGTCGACCGCCGAGCACCGCCCGAACAAGGAGGGGCATCGACTTCGGAAGAAGTCGTGACAGTTTGATCATAAAGCCTTGTTCACCGGTATTAATATGCAGTATTCATTTGTTTAGATTTTTCTTGCTGGGGGGGTTTACAGATACGATATTCATTTAAATTCCTATTACCAGTTCATATAACATCTACCCGTGGGCTGACACTCAAAAGAAAAACAAAAGTAAGAAATTCATAGAGAAATTATCATATTGATCGAATAGGATTTTATAATAGTAAAATTGGTATGTAAAATTAACATAAAGAGGTGGGCCTGCTCCACCCTCCCTGCTCCACCCCCCCACTCCCATTTCAGATTTGATAGTTGCTTTATCAGCTAATTGATCATTACTGCATAGCTTGTTAGCCAGTAAATGACTGCGATGGTTATAATGTCTAACTCCGCGGATGGCGAATTCAACTCTGTCCTATCAATAAATTAAGATGTCTTGACTTTGAAAAGAGTAGTAGGGTCTTCCCTGTGGCTCAGTTGGTAGAGCATGGTGTTTGCAACGCCAGCATGGTGTGTGCAACGCCAGGGTTGTGGGTTCAATTCCCACAGGGGGCCAGTACAAAAACAATGCATGAAATGAAATGTATGCATTCACTACTGTAAGTCACTCTGGATAAGAGCGTCTGCTAAATGACTAAAATGTAATAGCTACCGCGTATGAAAAAAGTGTTTGTATAGAACATTTCCAATTCTGATATCTTCTTTAATTGTGATTTATTCAACCCAGATGCAAATGCAGTTGCATTATTTTTCATAAAAACTTTGGTGGAATCTGGGGATCAGACTGAACTTTTATTAATCATTAGGAATGAATTTCATGAAATGTCAAATTGATTACAGAATTTAGGATTTTGTAGTAATGAAACGTCATCTTGTGGCTCTTTTAGGAAATGATTAAAGTTTTAGTTGGCAGTAGTAAGTGTGATGATCAGACAAGCTCATATGTCAAATTTAAATGTTCTTCATTTTAGAAAATAGAGGTGTAGATAATATAAAATCGAGTCGGGAGAAGGTTTTATGTCTGTCTGAGTAGAAAGTGTACACGTGTGCTTTTGGATTAAGTGCTCACCAGGCATCTGTAATGTGTACGCTGGAAGCAAGTACAAGGAGTGAATGTAATAATTTAAACATGGAACAAAACAAGAAACACGAGTAGCGTACAAACAAAACACAGGAACAGAAACAATAATGCCTCGGAAAAGATCCAAAGAGAGTAACAGATATAGGGGAGGTGTCACGTCCTGGCCAGTATATAAGGTTAATTGTTTTGTAGTTTGGTCAGGGCGTGACAGAGGGTATTTGTTTTATGTGGTTCAGGGTGGTGTGTTTGTTCAAAGGGGGGTTTGATTTAGTATTTCCGGGGTTTTGGTTTATAGTCTATGTTTATGTATTTCTATGTCTAATCTGGTGAGTGTGTTTCTATGTTGGTTAATTGGGGTTGGGACTCTCAGTTGAAGGCAGGTGTTGTCTATCTGCCTTTGATTGAGAGTCCCATATATAAGGGTGTGTTTGTGTTTGTGATTGGTGGGTGATTGTTCTGTGTTCAGCCCTAGGCTTTGCCAGACTGTTTGTTGTTCGTTCGTTTTCGTGTTTTGTTGTTTTGGAGTGTTCTTTTGATAGTTAAATAAAAGTCAAAATGAGCATACACGTACCTGCTGCATTTTGGTCCTCTTTCACCGACGACAACCGTGAAAGAATCACCCACCACTCAAGGACCAAGCAGCAGAGGAAGGAGCAGACGGCGTTCGAGTTGGACTGGCGGGAGAAGTGGACTTGGGAAGAAATTCTGGACGGGGCCGGACCTTGGCATCAGGCTGGGGATTATCAGCGCCCGCAGTGGGAAATTGAGGCAGCCAAGGCGGAGAGGCGATGGTACGAGGCCAGAGACGCGCTGAGGGAGAAGCACGAGAGGCACCCCCAAGAATTTTTTTTGGGGGGGCACACGGGTAGTTTGGCTAGGCGAAGGAAGAGCCGGAAGCCAGCTACCCGTGGTTATATGGAGGAGCGTATGAGGTGGGGAGCGCCATGTTTTGCTGAGAAGCGCACTATCTCACCCATACGCACGCACAATCCGGTGCGAGTTATTCCAGCCCCTCGCAGGTGCCGTGCTAGAGCGGGCATCCAGCCTGGTAGGAGGATGCCTGCGCAGCGCATCTGGTCGCCGGTACGCCTCCGAGGACCAGGCTACCCAACTCCCGCTCTACGCACGGCTACCATCAGGCCCCTGCACAGCCCAGTCTGCCCTGTACGAGCACTCCGCTCGTGCAGGGCTACTAGTTCCATCCAGCCAAGGCGGGTTGTGCAGGAGGTAAGATCTAGACCGGCTGTGCGCCAGCTCCTGTCTCTCGTGCGGACCCGGAAGTGCGTCCACCCAGTCCGACTCGTCCTGTTCCCGCTCCCCGCACTAAACGGCAAGTGCGTAAACCCAGCCTCGCCAGTCAACAGTCGTCGGAGCTGCCCGCCAGTCAACAGTCGTCGGAGCTGCCCGCCAGTCAACAGTCGTCGGAGCTGCCCGCCAGTCAACAGTCGTCGGAGCTGCCCGCCAGTCAACAGTCGTCGGAGCTGCCCGCCAGTCAACAGTCGTCGGAGCTGCCCGCCAGTCAACAGTCGTCGGAGCTGCCCGCCAGTCAACAGTCGTCGGAGCTGCCCGTCAGTCAACAGTCGTCGGAGCTGCCCGTCAGTCAACAGTCGTCGGAGCTGCCCGTCAGTCAACAGTCGCCGGAGTGGTCAGACTGCGCTGAACTGCCGGAGTGGTCAGACTGCGCTGAACTGCCGGAGTGGCCAGACTGCGCTGAACTGCCGGAGTGGCCAGACTGCGCTGAACTGCCGGAGTGGCCAGACTGCGCTGAACTGCCGGAGTGGCCAGACTGCGCTGAACTGCCGGAGTGGCCAGACTGCGCTGAACTGCCGGAGTGGCCAGACTGCGCTGAACTGCCGGAGTGGCCAGACTGCGCTGAACTGCCGGAGTGGCCAGACTGCCCTGAACTGCCGGAGTGGCCAGACTGCCCTGAACTGCCGGAGTGGCCAGACTGCCCAGACTGTCCCGAGTGGCCAGACTGCCCAGACTGTCCCGAGTGGCCAGACTGCCCAGACTGTCCCGAGTGGCCAGACTGCCCAGACTGTCCCGAGTGGCCAGACTGTCCCGAGTGGCCAGACTGCCCAGACTGTCCCGAGTGGCCAGACTGCCCAGACTGTCCCGAGTGGCCAGACTGTCCCGAGTGGCCAGACTGCCCAGACTGTCCCGAGTGGCCAGACTGCCCAGACTGTCCCGAGTTGCCAGACTGCCCAGACTGTCCCGAGTTGCCAGACTGCCCAGACTGTCCCGAGTTGCCAGACTGCCCAGACTGTCCCGAGTTGCCAGACTGCCCAGACTGTCCCGAGTTGCCAGACTGCCCAGACTGTCCCGAGTTGCCAGACTGCCCAGACTGTCCCGAGCTGCCAGACTGCCCAGACTGTCCCGAGCTGCCAGACAGCCTGGAACGGCCTGAGCCGGAGCCACCTCCAAAAATAGGTGGGTTGGGGAGGGGGGGTGTAGCACAGTGCCGTCGTTGACGGCAGCCACCCTCCCTTCCCTCCCTTTAGTAAGGGGGAATTTTTCTTTTGGGTATTGTTTGGGGGTATTTTTTTTGTTAAGGTGCTTCCGGGGTAGCACCTTTAAGGGGGGGGTACTGTCACGTCCTGGCCAGTATATAAGGTTAATTGTTTTGTAGTTTGGTCAGGGCGTGACAGAGGGTATTTGTTTTATGTGGTTCAGGGTGGTGTGTTTGTTCAAAGGGGGGTTTGATTTAGTATTTCCGGGGTTTTGGTTTATAGTCTATGTTTATGTATTTCTATGTCTAATCTGGTGAGTGTGTTTCTATGTTGGTTAATTGGGGTTGGGACTCTCAGTTGAAGGCAGGTGTTGTCTATCTGCCTTTGATTGAGAGTCCCATATATAAGGGTGTGTTTGTGTTTGTGATTGGTGGGTGATTGTTCTGTGTTCAGCCCTAGGCTTTGCCAGACTGTTTGTTGTTCGTTCGTTTTCGTGTTTTGTTGTTTTGGAGTGTTCTTTTGATAGTTAAATAAAAGTCAAAATGAGCATACACGTACCTGCTGCATTTTGGTCCTCTTTCACCGACGACAACCGTGACAGGAGGTAATCAGGAAGATGATGGAATCCAGGTGAGTCTCATGGGGAGCAGGTGCGCGTAACGATGGTGGCAGGCGTGCATAATAATGAGTAAACTGGCGACGTCGAGCGCCAGAGAGAGGAGTAGACATGACGGTACACCCCCTCCCTGACGCGGGCCTCCAGCCACAGGACGCCAACCAGAGGGGCGGTCCTGAGGACCACGAGTGGGCCGGTCACTTCTGCTGAGGCGCAGGAACCTGTAGAGCCAGCTGAGACATGGGAACCTGTAGAGCCAGCTGAGACATGGGAACCTGTAGAGCCAGCTGGGGTCCAGGAACCTGTAGAGCCAGCTGAGACATGGGAACCTGTAGAGCCAGCTGAGGCATGGGAACCTGTAGAGCCAGCTGAGACATGGGAACCTGTAGAGCCAGCTGAGACATGGGAACCTGTAGAGCCGGCTGAGGCATGGGAACCTGTAGAGCCGGCTGAGACATGGGAACCTGTAGAGCCGGCTGAGGCATGGGAACCTGTAGAGCCGGCTGAGGCATGGGAACCTGTAGAGCCGGCTGAGGCATGGGAACCTGTAGAGCCGGCTGAGGCATGGGAACCTGTAGAGCCGGCTGAGGCATGGGAACCTGTAGAGCCGGCTGAGGCATGGGAGCTTGACGAGCCAACCGAGGCTTGTGAACCTGTCGAGCCAGCTGAGGCATCCTCGGTTGCTTCGGCAGTTACACTTGGACCCGACATCACTAGCAAAAAATTAAATCCCTGTTGCTTCCCTTTGGTGAGGCGTTATTCTGTAACGTTTACGCTAGCAGTCGGGAAGCAAGTACACGCAGTGAATTTAATAATGAGTGAAACATGGAACAAAACAAGAAACACGAGTAGCGTACAAACATAAAACACAGTAACAGAAACAATAATGCCTCAGAAAAGATCCAAAGAGAGTGACAGATATAGGGGAGGTAATCAAGAAGGTGATGGAGTCCAGGTGAGTTTCAGGAGGTACAGGTGTGCGTAACGATGGTGGCAGGTGTGCGTAATAATGAGTAAACTGGTGACATTGAGCGCCGGAGAGGGGGAGTAGACGTGACAGCATCAATGAGGTTGTAATCAGAGAGTATGTTGGAGAGCCTTGTTGCATGTGGATTGTAGTTGGTCTTACTAGATTTGTCTCGCATGTCCAAAATGGCATTCATGCCTGTCCTGATAACCAGTTGGAATTCAGTTAATTCTAACAATAATCTGTTTAGACAGTCAAAAAACGTAGGATCATATGAATTAAATTTTCTTTCCATTTTGGATACATGAAAGGAAAGGGATTCTGCCTTTTTGGTCTTTGCCTTTACCCAAGATGGTGATTTTGAGTTTCTTATGTATCATTATGATAACATCTTTAGCTTTGCTTGTGGCTGATGAAAAAGCAACCACAAATGGTTCTGCATTCTATGTGCATCCTTTTGGAGCGGGTGTGTTTCTTGGAGCATTGCTATCAATATAGTTTCTTGCTAGGATATCAAGACAGCCGGAACGTTTGATAGGAATATTTTGGCCTGGGTACCCAATCTGGCGGCCCACGGGCCAAATTTTTTGTGTTATTACAACAGCCGAGAATAACTTTTGGATATCAGAACAGCGGTAACTCACCAGCATTACGACCAGGAATATGACTTTCCCGAACCGGATCCTTTGTTTGTACCTTGCAGGGCAATTGAACTGATCCCAGAGGCTGTTACAAAACTCGCTGGCAGAAAAGAGGTACTCGGAGCTGCATTTTAGTCTGACTTAGGAGGCACGCACACCACCTACCACTTCCAAGTATATTACTTGCTAATGTTCAGTCTCTGGATAATAAAGTTGACGAGCTCAGGGCAAGGATTTCCTTCCATCAGGGATTGTAACGTACTCTGTTTCATGGAAACACGGCTCTCTCTGGATATAATGTCTGAGTCCATTCAGCCAGTTGGGTTCTCAGTTTATTGCGCAGACAGGAATAAATATCTCTCCGGGAAGAAGAAGGGCGGGGGTGTATGTTTACTCATGATGTGATTGTGATAACATACAGGAATTCAAGTCCTTTTGTTCACCCGACCTAGAATACCTCAATCAAATGCTGACTGTATTACCTCCCAAGAGAATTCTCTTCGGTTATAGTCACAGCCGTGTATATTCCCCCTCGAGCCAATACCACGATGGCCCTCAAAGAACTTCACTGGACTTTATGCAAACTGGAAACCACATATCCTGAGGCCACATTTATTGTAGCTGGGGAGGTTAACGAAGCAAATTTGAGGAAAACGTTACCGAAGTTCTAGTAACACATTGACTGTAGAACTCGCGCTGCTAAATCACTCAACTACTGCTACTCCAACTTCCGGGATGCCTGCAAGGCCCTCCCCAGCCCTCCTTTCGGCAAATCTGATCACGACTCAATTTTGCTCCTCCCTTACTATAGGCAGAAACTCAAACAATCAACATTGTTTTCACGGACTACAAAGTAAAAACCAGCCACATCGCAGACACCGACGTCTTGCTTCCGGACAAGCTAAACACCGTCTTTGTCCACTTTGAGGATAGCACAGTACCACCAACGTAGCTCACTACCAAGGACAGTGGAATCTCCTTCTCCATGGCCGACGTGAGTAAGATATTTAAGCATGTTAACTCTCACAAGGCTGCCGGCCCAGATGGTATCCCTAGCTGCGTCCTCAGAGCATGTGCAGACCAGCTGGCTGGAGTGTTTACGGACAAATTCAATCTCTCCCTATCCCAGTCTGTTGTCCCACATGCTTCAAGATGTCCACCATTGTTCCTGTACCAAATAAAGTAAAGGTAACTGAACTAAACAAACTAAATCGCCCCGTAGCACTCACTTCTGTCATCATGAAGTGCTTTGAGAGACTAGTCAAGGATCATTTCACCTCTACCTTACCTGACACCCTAGACCCAGTTCAATTTGCTTACCGCCCCAATAGATCCACAGACGATGCAATCGCCATCGCACTACTCACTGCCCTATCCCATCTGGACAAGAGGAATACCTATATAAGAATGCTGTTCATTGACTATAGCTCAGCATTTAACACCATAGTACCCTCCTAGCTCATCATCAAGCTTGATGCCCTGTGTAACTGGGTCCTGGACTTCCTGACGGGCTGCCCCCAGGTGGTGAAGGTAGGAAACAACACCTCCACTTCGCTGATCCTCAACACTGGGGCCCCACACGTATGCGTGCTCAGCCCCCTCCTGTACTCCATGTTCACCCATGACTGTGTGGCCATGCACGCCTCCAACTCAATCATCAACTTTGCAGACGACACAACAGTAGTGGGCTTGATTACCAACAATGACGAGACAGTCTACAGGGAGGAGCTGAGGGCCCTGGGAGTGTGGTGTCAGGAAAACAACCTCTCACCTAACGTCAACAAAACAAAGGAGCTGATCGTGGACTTCAGTGAACAGCAGACGGAGCACCCCCCTATCCACATCAACGTTACCACAGTGGAGAGGGTGGAAAGCTTCAAGTTCCTAGGCGTACACATCACAGACAAACTGAAATGGTCCGCCCACACAGACAGTGTGGTGAAGAAGGTGCAACAGCGCCTCTTCAACCTCAGGAGGCTGAAGAAATATGGTCTGGCACATAAAACCCTGACAAACTTTTACAGATGCACAATTGAGAGCATCCTGTCGGGCTGTGTCACAGCCTTGTACGGCAACTGCACCGCCCGCAACCGCAAGGCTCTGCAGAGGGTGGTGCGGTCTGCATAACGCATCACAGGGGGCAAACTACCTGCCCTCCAGGACACCTACAGCACTAGTCACTTTAATAATGTTTACATATTTTGTATTACTCATCTCATATGTATATACTGTATTCTATCCTATTCTACTGTATCTTGGTCTAGTTTAGTCTAGTCTCTGACATTGCTCATCCAAATATTTATATATTCTTAATTCCATTCCTTTACTTTAGAATGTGTGTATTGTTAGATATTACTTGTTATATATTACTGCACTGTTGGAGCTAGAAACACAAGCATTTTGCTACACCCACAATAACATCTGCTAAACACGTGTATGTGACAAATAAAATATGATTTTGATTTGATTTGTTGATGAGCCCATGGATGTGTAGCAAAAACCAGGACCCACAGGGAAACCCACCCATTGGTCATTCCACACCCAGAAAACCTTCCCTATAAACCAGTCGCCCCTTCCCTTTTCCCCTTCCTTAACTCCACCCACCCCCCTTCCCTAGCCCCCAGTCCACCCTGCAGGGTTGCAGCATAACGACAAGTGGCCTTACACTTGGAGTCTCTTAAGCAGCATATTTTTTAGGTCTTTAAGCTAGTAAAAAATTAAGTAAAACATAAAATAAGCAATCATTTCCAGACCATTTTCAGACCTTTACAGTTTAGTTAGCAGACTTGTTGAGTTAGGGTGGGTAGTGAATGAAGAAATTTTTTAAAAGTAGGCTAAATATAACAACAGATATGCAAGCCTAAAGAGTTGGATGGCTGTGTGAGCAATAGCTCTTGATCCATTATCCTAATTATTATTAGCAATATGGTTTAATTGACCGTAAACGTAAATTGACCCTCAATTTCTATTCAGCATTTAAGTGCTCTATACTATGTACAAAAAAGAAGAAAAAAGAAGATAGTATGTGTAAGAAATGCAGTCTATAATCCAGATCTTCACAATAATTAATCATGGCCTGTAGGCCAAGTCCCTGGAATATAAATTCAGTATGGTAAATGGAGCGGGGCAGCCATCAAAATAAATTTAAAAAACAAACCAAAATAAATTGTGTGGTAGCCCATAAGGGACTGGCCATCTATCCTAATCAGTAATACTATAAAAAAAAGTAGGGGAATAGCTTCCAATTTATATTGCCATATTTAGCCCACAAGGATGCAATGTGCTATAGCCTCACAAGGAAGCAACCCCTGTCTGTATAATGGGGCGTGGTGTCATCATTGTCTAAATTCCCTGGACCATAGGCAATACAATAAGTCCAATGTTCACCAATAATAATAATAATAATAGTGTTCCTTTTACCCAATTGAGGTAGTGTCCTCATCATTGTCTTATGCTGAGGGCAGCATCATAGTCATAGGCCAGGCTGCGTGATTATGCATGGATAGCATACCTGAACATTGAGCCAGTCAAATTGGGGTTAGTGTCACAGCATGATCTGTTTCACCAGTCTTTGTGCTTGTCTCCACACCCCTCCAGGTATCACCAATCTTCCCCATTATCCTCAGTGTATTTATACCTGTGTTTGTCTGTTGCCAGTTCGCTTTGTTTCGTGAAACCGGCTAGTTTTTTCCCTCGCTCCTGTCTGTTCTAGTTCGTTTTCTAGTTTTTCCCAGTTTTGACCATTCTGCCTGACCTGACCCTGACCCTGAGCCTGCCTGCTGTTCTATACACTGCCACACCACACTGGATTATTGACCCCTGCCTGCTCTGACCCTGAGATTGCCTGCCGTTCTGGACCTTTTGCACCCTGTCTGGATTATCGACCTCTGCCTGCCCTTGACCTGTCGTTTTGCCTGCCCCTGTACTAGTAAACTTTTGTTACTTCGATACTGTCTGCATCTGGGTCTTATCCAGGCTGCATCACATCCGGTCGTGATGGGTAGTCCCATAGGGCGGTGCACAATTGGCCCAGCGTCATCCGGGTTTGGCCTGGGTAGGCCGTCATTGTAAATAAGAATGTGTTCTGACTTGCCTAGTTAAATGAAGGTTAAATTTAAAAAAAATAAAAAATACCTGAAACATGATAGTAGCAACTGGCCATGACAGTCCCAGCAGACTCGGACCAGCTCCGCAACGCCATCTCCTCCCAAGGAGTCACCATTGGAAGGCACGAGGAGTTGTTTCGTGGTCTTACGGAAGGGTTCCAAACCTTGCCCGAACGCCATGACCAAGCATTGAACACATTGCTGGAGCAATTTCGCTGGTTGTCTGTTAGGCAGCCTACCACGACGGTAACCTCCCAGCCCCTCAGTAACCCGGCTGTTAGCAGCGCCGCCTCCCCGGTCACCCCGGTTTCCCGGGAACCTCGCTTACAACCCCGTACCTCATCACACTGATGTCCGGGAGGGCTCTCACCTGGACTATGCCAGTATGGGAACAACAGTCGGCCGTATGCTTCATTCTGAAGGAGATCGTGGCGGAGGTAAAGAACGTTTTCGATGCTCCATTGTCCAGGAGAGAGGCTGCCCGGAAGTTACTCCAGCTTCGGCAAGACTCTCTCAGTGTTGCAGACTATGCGATGGATTTCCGCACATTGGCAGCTGAGAGTGCCTGTAACCCGGAAGCCCCGTTCGACATGTTCCTGCACGGAGTATCGGAGGAAGTAAAGGACGAGCTTGCAGACCGGGAACTACCGACGGATCTCGACTTGCTCATTGCCTTGACCATTTGGATCGATGGGCGACTACGAGAATGAAGGAAGGAGAGGAGATTCGATTTCACACGCCCGTCCAAGGATTCCACCTCGCCTCCGTGGTATCCCGGAAGTCCCCGACGGCTCCATTGCCGAGAGAACCGGAGGCTACCCGAGTTCCCCCAAGAGTCTCCGAAGACTGCCGATTCACCTCTTCCCAAGCCTATGCAACTAGGCAGAGCTAGTCTCCAGCTGAACGGCTATACAGGCTTCACACTAAGAGCTGCCTGTATTTCAGGATTACTGGTCATTTCGTCTCCACCTGTTCACTAAAAGACCAGGCTCACTGTAGGAGCGAGTACTCTGATGGGCCATACGGAGAACTTATCCTCTCCACTTACTCGCACCCCTTTTCATGCCATTTTTCTGTGGGGGAGCCAGTCGAAATCTGTCCGGGTATTCATTGACTCTGGGGCTGATGAGAGCTTTATGGACGCTACCCTGGCTTCCGAGCTGGACATCCCCACTCAGCCCCTCTCCATTCCCATGGATGTTATTGCACTGGACAGGTGCTCTATAGGCCAGGTCACCCACAATACCACCCCCATCAACCTACCTGTGTCAGGGAACCACAGCGAGATGATCCAATTCCTGCTCATTAAGTCTTCTCAGGTTCCCATGGTATTGGGATTCTCCTGGCTCCAGCGACACAATCCCTTCATTGACTGGTCTGCTGGTGCCATCATGGGCTGGAGTCCGTTCTGCTACGCACATTGCCTGAAGTTAGCACGGCCTGCCCGGGGATGTCTTCCTGGGGGCTTGGAAGTTGCCCCAGACCTCTCCTCCATTCCTGCGGAGTACCATGACCTCCGGGAGGTGTTCAGTAAGGCCCATATGACTGCGGGATTGGCCTTCTCCCAGGCACCACTCCACCCCAGGGATGACTGTACTCTCTGTTAGGTCCGGATACCAAATCAAATCAAAACAAATGTATTTATATAGCCCTTCTTACATCACCTGATATCTCAAAGTGCTGTACAGAAACCCAGCCTAAAACCCCAAACAGCAAGCAATGCAGGTGTAGAAGCACGGTGGCTAGGAAAAACTCCC
Organism: Salmo trutta; assembly: GCF_901001165.1. Taxonomy (NCBI): domain Eukaryota; kingdom Metazoa; phylum Chordata; class Actinopteri; order Salmoniformes; family Salmonidae; genus Salmo; species Salmo trutta. The sequence continues at coordinate 8,128,870 of NC_042965.1, forward strand.
TAGAAAGGCCAAAACCTAGGAAGAAACCTAGAGAGGAACCAGGCTATGAGGGGTGGCCAGTCCTCTTCTGGCTGTGCCGGGTGGAGATTATAACAGCACATGGCCAAGATGTTCAAATGTTCATAAATGACCAGCATGGTCAAATAATAATAATCATAGTAGTTGTCGAGGTTGCAACAAGTCAGCAACTCAAGAATAAGTGTCAGTTGGCTTTTTCATAGCCGATCTTTGAGAGTATCTCTACCGCTCCTGCTGTCTCTAGAGACATTTACATTTACATTTAAGTCATTTAGCAGACGCTCTTATCCAGAGCGACTTACAAATTGGTGCATTCACCTATAATATCCAGTGGAACAACCACTTTACAATAGTGCATCTAAATCTTTTAAGGGGGGGGGGGGTTAGAAGGATTACTTTATCCTATCCCAGGTATTCCTTAAAGAGGTGGGGTTTCAGGTGTCTCCGGAAGGTGGTGATTGACTCCGCTGTCCTGGCATCGTGAGGGAGCTTGTTCCACCATTGGGGTGCCAGAGCAGCGAACAGTTTGGACTGGGCTGAGCGGGAACCGTGCTTCCTCAGAGGTAGGGGGGCCAGCAGGCCAGAGGTGGATGAACGCAGTGCCCTTGTTTGGGTGTAGGGCCTGATCAGAGCCTGAAGGTATGGAGGTGCCGTTCCCCTCACAGCTCCGTAGGCAAGCACCATGGTCTTGTAGCGGATGCGAGCTTCAACTGGAAGCCAGTGGAGAGAGCGGAGGAGCGGGGTGACGTGAGAGAACTTGGGAAGGTTGAACACCAGACGGGCTGCGGCGTTCTGCATGAGTTGTAGGGGTTTAATGGCACAGGCAGGGAGCCCAGCCAACAGCGAGTTGCAGTAATCCAGACGGGAGATGACAAGTCCCTGGATTAGGACCTGCGTCGCTTCCTGTGGGAGGCAGGGTCGTACTCTACGAATGTTGTAGAGCATGAACCTACAGGATTGGGTCACCGCCTTGATGTTAGTGGAGAACGACAGGGTGTTGTCCTGTTGAAAACAGAGAGTTGAAAACAGCACGTCCGGTGAACAGGTCAGGGTTCCAGCAGGTCTGGGACAGCAGGTCTGGGACAGGTAGCACGTCCGGTGAACAGGTCAGGGTTCCAGCAGGTCTGGGATAGCAGGTCTGGGACAGGTAGCACGTCCGGTGAACAGGTCATGGTTCCATAGCCGCAGTCAGAACAGTTGAAACTGGAGCAGCAGCACGGCCAGGTGGACTGGGGACAGCAAGGAGTCATCATGCCAGGTAGTCCTGAGGCATGGTCCTAGGGCTCAGGTCCTCCGAGAGAGAGAAAGAGAGAATTAGAGAGAGCATATTTAAATTCACACAGGACACCGGATAAGACGAGAAATACTCCAGATGTAACAGACTGACCCTAGCCCCCCGACACATAAACTACTGCAGCATAAATACTGGAAGCTGAGACAGGAGGGGTCAGGAGACACTGTGGCCCCATCCGATGAAACCCCCGGACAGGGCCAAAAAGGCAGGATATAACCCCACCCACTTTGCCAAAGCACAGCCCCCACACCACTGGAGGGATATCTCCAACCACCAACATACCATCCTGAGACAAGGCCGAGTAACAAGGCCGAGGCCACCAAGGCTATGAAGCGCTACATTAAGGACTCCCTAGCTGCAGGGTTCATCCGTCCTTCTTCCTCCCCTGCCGGTGCAGCGTTTCTACATTGTGGAGAAGAAGGACAAAACTCTGTGCCCGTGCATCGACTACTGGGGTCTCAACAACATCACGGTGAAGAACTGCTAATCGCTACCCCTCATCTCCTCAGCCTTCGAGCAGCCCCAGGGGGCGACCGTGTTCTCCAAGCTGGACCTCCGGAACGCCTACCACCTGGTGCAGATACGGGAAGGGGACGAGTGAAAGACTGCTTCAACACAGCCAGCGGTCACTACAAGTATCTGGTCATGCCATTTGGCCTTACCAATGCCACTGCTGTGTTCCAGGCTCTGGTTAATAGAAAAGATTGCTCATGAAGGAAGTTTCTAGTCCTGTGACCCACACATTGAATTTAAGAGAATAATTTTCCAGTGATCTGTTTTATTTTTTGGGAGATTGATTTCCCCTTCTAGCTTAGCTCGCACTGTTTCCAGGTCACGGAATCGCCCCTCTGTCACATTGGCCACAGTCTCCAAACTTTCCACTAGTTAAGTAGGTATCCACTTTAGAAGTGAGCAGTGCAACTTTTAGATAATAAAGCATTTGACCTTTCCATTGTGTTAACGATGGACGTTGGTTGATTTCCAGTTTTTAAGTATACGTTTTTGTCAATATGATTGACGAGAAAAGTATCTTCCAACCCATTGGGTATCTCACTGCACCCACATATGCCATGTCTTGAAATATGCAGACAGATGGATTAAAATGTAAATTGTAATACTTTTTGACAGCCAACTTTCTAACTCCGCCCATAACTTTTGGACTTTATAACATTCCCAGAAGGCATGGATTGTTGAGTAATTGTTCATTTTACACTTAAGACATGACTCTGCCATTGTGCTGTAGAATTTGTGAATTTTGTACTGGATTAAGCGTACATTTTCGCTTACTGTAATTTTGTTAGTTATGTTTCAAGATTTCCTTCATCTTCTGCCAATATCAGTTATTTTTAAGTCTTTATTCCAATAGTATATTTCTAAGTATTTCGAAGTGTCAGTTGGATGGTGTAATGGCTGTCTTCGTGCAGAGAGGACCAAGGCACAGCGGGTTGCGTGCTCAACATTATAATTCATTAAATGTGAACACCAAAAAACAAGAAAGCAGATAACCATGACAGTAAACAGTTTTGCATGCTACACCAAAGCATTGCAAAAACAACTACCCACAATTAACAAACAAAACACATCCCTATATATAGGACTCTCAATCAAAGGCAGCTACAAACACCTGCCTTCAATTGAGAGTCCAACACCCAATTACCTAACATAGAAAATACTAAACTAGAAAGAACATAGAAATACAAAAACATAGAACATAACCCAAAACCCAGAAATAATAAATCAAACACCCTACTAAACAAACCACCACCCCGAACCACAAAACAAATACCCTCTGACACGTCCTGACCAAACTACAATCCCAAATAACCCCTATACTGGTCCGGACGTGACAGATGGGCTCTCTGCAAGGTTTTGTATAGCTTACCTATCATATGAATATCCTTGTCTGACTCAAGTGGGATTCCCTCAAGATTGCTATGATGTCCAAAATATTTCTAATCGAAATTTTGTGATATGAAACTTAAATTGTATGTATTTGAAAATATATACATTGGTCAATCCAAAATTGTTTTTTAATGCTATCATGGAAATGAAAGTATTACGGTTTTTATGCCTTTAGTTTTGTGGACCAATTGTTGGTGAATTCTGAAAAGCTATCCAAGGATTGTTCCTTAGGGTTGTATTTTTAGGGAGTGATATTGGTTCGTGTAGAATACGTTTACTTTTCTTCCATGATGTTATAGTGTTCTTTACTATGAAGGTGTGAATGTTCTTAGCTTTATCCTTTGAAAGTAAACATATGAAAAGATTCTGGGAATGAGCATGCGCTTCTTCAATATGTACCTATTGTTCCTCTTTCGTGTATTTAACTATATGTCACAAGAAAAAAACAACCTCAGATTTAGGAAGATGTAAAACGTTCCTTTTTATTCGGAGTTTTATTTGCACTTATAAAGTCTTATGACCGTGTATACTTTTTTAAAGAATGTCTTTGGTGGGGTAATATTACCGAGAATAAGTATAAAAACTTTGTGAGCCATGCCATTTTGAGAGGTTTATTCTACCTGTTGGAACATAAATCTATTTAATTAGGTCTGCTTTCATATTGTTCAGTAATGGGATGAAGTTGCCTTTATATATATACTGTACAAAAATATAAACACCATGTGTAAAGTGTTGGTCCAAAGTTTCATGAGCTGAAATAAAAGATCCCAGAAATGTTCCACATGCACAAAAAGCTAATTTGTCTCAAATGTTTTGCAAAATTTGTTTATATCCCTGTTTGTGTGTCACGGCTGTTTAAATGATCGGACCAAAATGCAGCGTCTGTTTCGTTCCACATATTTATTAGACTGTGTAACTTAATGCAATACTAAAATAAACTGAAGGACAAAACAACAAACCGTGACGCAGGAGGAACAAACACTACTCACAAAATATAATCACCCACAAAAACATGTGGGACAAACATCAACTTAAACATGACCTCCAATTAGAGACAAAAACAACCGGCTGCCTCTAATTGGAGGTCATGCCAAACAAAAACCAACATAGAAATACAAAACTAGAAACTGAACATAGAAATACAAAAACAGACAAACACCCCCTGTCACGCCCTGACCTACTCTACCATAGAAAATAACAACTTACTATGGTCAGGACATGACAGTACCCCCCCCCCAAAGGTGCGGACTCCGACCGACCCTACAAAAAACAACAACAGAACCCCCCCCAAACAACCCCCCCCCAAAAAAAACACAAAGGGAGGGTAGGGTGGGTGACTAATGTCTATGGCGGGGCTCTGGTTCCGGGCGTTGTACCCCCACCGCCCACTGATCCCCCTGCTTCTGTGTGTCCGGAGGAACCAGGCCATGGATCATCGCTGGAGGCTTCGGACCGCCAACCGCCACTGAAGACTTTGGGCTAAAGGCCGCCGCTGAAGACTCTGGGCTGCAGACCACCGTTGAAGACTACGGGCTGCAGACCGCCATTGATGACTCCGGGCTAAAGGCCGCCTTTGAAGACTCCGGGCTAAAGGCCACCGTTGAAGACTCCGGGCTGCGGACCGCCGTTGAAAACTCCGGGCTGCGGACCGCCGCTGGAGGCTCCGGGCTGCGGACCGTCGCTGGAGGCTCCGGGGTGGGGACCGTCTCTGGAGGCTCCGGGCTGAGGAGCGTCGCTGGAGGCTCCGGACTGGGGAGCATCGCTGGAGGCTCCGGACTGGGGAGCGTCGCTGGAGGCTCTGGACTGGGGAGCGGCGCTGGAGGCCTGATGTGTGGGACTGGCATAGGAGGCGCCAGACTAGTAACACGCACCTCAGGGCGAGTGCGGGGAGCAGGAACAGGACACCCCTGACTGGGCAGGCGCACTGGAGGCCTGATGCGTGGAGCTGGCATAGGAGGAGCCAGACTAGTAACACGCACCTCAGGGCGAGTGCGAGGAGGAGGCACAGGACGTACTGGGCTCCGGAGGCGCACCGGAGGTCTGGAGCTTAGAGCTGGCACACCCCGTCCTGGCTGGATGGTTATTTGAGCCAAGCAAGGGCGGAGCGCCGGCACAGGACGAACTGGCCTGTGCTGGTGAACAGGGGGGTACCGTGCGTAGAGCAGGCGCAGGATAACCTGGACCGAAGAGACGCACTGGAGACCAGGTACGCTGAGCCGGCGCACTTCTTCCTGGCTGACAGCCAACTCTAGCACGGCAACGGTGAGGAGCTTGCACCGAGCGCACCGGGCTGTGAGTGCGCACTGGCGACACTGCGCATCACCGCATAACACGGTGCTTGCTCGGTCACTCGCTCCCCACGGTAAGCACGGGGGTTGGCTCAGGTCTTAAAACCGCCTTAGCCAATCTGCCCGTGTGCCCCCCCCCCCAAAAAAAATTGACCAACAGATGCATGTCTGTATTCCCAGTCATGTGAAATCCATAGATTAGGGCCAATTGAATTTATTTAAATTGACTGCCCTCCTTATATAAACTGAAAGTCTATGAAATTGTTGCATGTAGCCGCTGGGCCAGACGGATTACCAGGACATGTACTCAAAGCATGCGTGGACCAACTGCAATTGTCTTCACTGACATTTTCAACCTCTCTCTGAACAAGTCTGAAATACCTACATGTTTCAGGCAGACCACCATAGTCCCTGTACCCAAGGAAGCGAAGGTAACTTGCCTAAATGATTACAGCCCCGTGGCACTCACGTCGTTGACTACAGCTCAGCGTTCAACACCATAGTGTCCACGAAGCTCATCACTAAGCTAAGGAACCTGGGACTAAACACCTCCCTCTACAACTGGATCCTGGACTTTTTGACAGATTTTCTTGGTTTTAATATAACTGAAATAACTGTTTGATACATGCAGCTAGGAAGCACTGAATTGAGTGACCTGTGTGTTGTCTTTTGTGTAAATAGGGGTGCTACTGTGTCCAAAAATGTTAAATAGAATTCTGTGGGAAAGCTGTCCATTCCTGGTGCTAGTCGTCTGTAGAAGAAGGGGACCAAAGCGCAGTGAGTGTTCATATTAATGATTTAATAATAAGAAACACTTCAAACAAAACAAGAAAATGAACGACAGCCAACAGTTCTGTCAGGTCACAAAATGTACAAAAATAGAAAATAAATACCCACAAACCCCAAAGGAAAACAGGCTGCCTAAGTATGACTCCCAATCAGCGACAACAATGTACAGCTGTCCCTGATTGAGAGCCATACCAGGCCAAAACAAATAAATACAAAGCATAGAAAAAAGGACATAAAATGCCCACCCAAATCACACCCTGACCAAACCTAAATAGAGACATAAAAAAGGCTCTCCAGGTCAGGGCGTGACAGTGCTTTTCTCCCCGTGAATGTTTTAACAGTGTCTAATATTTACTTTTGGGAAATCTCAGTTTTAAGTGATAATTTGTCTGCTGATAATTGCTTCAGGGTTGTTGGGTCTAGGAAGGCTGTAGGATCAGTCCCACTGTTGTTTAATTCAGATTTATATACATTTTCATAGAAGCTTTTAAAATTATCATTAATCGCATTGTTGTTTCTAATCAATGCATTTGTATCTTCTAAGATTATAACTGGTTTGGCGTGTATTCATTTTGTGAGGGCTGAGAGATGTTTACCAGGTAATTTGCCATTAAGTAGTGTAGTTTATTTCAGTTTAACCTGTAGTTGTTGGCTCTCTTCAAAAGTAAAAAATCATATTCCTGCTTAAGTTTAGAAATAAAATGTTCTTCTTTACCTTGTAAACATTTTTTGTTGCCTTTTACCAAGATAGTGATATATTTTTCTTACATTTTTATTTCTAACTCAGATTTAACTTTTGCAAAGTGTGAGATTATCATTCCGCTAATGCACACCTTAAAAGCATCCCAAATTAAATCAGGGGCCGGCTTTTCTCTATCCTCTATGTCTACATTTGAATATTTTTAAAAAAATGTATTATTTACATATTTAATACATTATGGCGTCTTGAAGATGCTCTCTGTTCATTCTCCATATTCTGTAGCTAAGTGTATTTTCTGTTGGTGTAATTAAGCGTGATACCGGAGAATGATCCGATATCACTATGTCATGGATTTTTTTAACCCAATAAATTGTTGAGTGTATTTTTGCAAGTAAAAATGTTGTCAACTCTTGAATAGCTTTTCTTACTTTGAGAGACATTTTGTCTTTTGTAGTTGGGAAAAGTAGCCTCCAGGCATCCTGTAGATTATTTGTAGAGATGAACATCTTTCAGCCTCTTTAGAGGTTCTTATTACATTTCAGGAGAAGACCCAGGTGCAGACAGTGTCGAAGTAACAAAAGTTTATTACTAGAACAGGGGGCAGGCAAAACTACAGGTCAAGGGTAGGCAGAGGTCAGTAATCCAGATCAGAGCCCATAAGGTACAGAACGTCAGGCAGGCTCAGGGTCAGGGCAGGCAGAAATTGTCAAAAATGGGAAAACTAGAAGTCTAGAACTAGAAAAAGACAGGTGAAAGGGGAAAATGCTGGTAGGCTTGACAAACAAAACAAACTGGCAACAGACAAACAGAGAACACAGGTATAAATACGTTGGGGATAATGGGGAAGATGGGCAACGCCTGGAGGGGGGTGGAGACAAGCACAAAGATAAGTGAAACAGATCAGTGTATGACAGTTCCTTGAATTTGCCTTTTTTATTGCTACGTTTGTCAATCTTATCGAATGTATGATTTAGGTCAACTGCCAATATTATAGTTGCTGTTTGTATTTGATCTAATATAGCTTGAATTCTATCTAAAAACACTAGATTTACCCCTGGTGGGACATGCAATGCAATCAATGTGTACTTTTCACTATTGTTGAATTGTAAGGTACAATTCAACATCAGAAAACGGCATTCTTGGTCTTTGTGCTTGGATATAAGGGTAAAGGGTGTATTCTTATTTATCAGGATTCCTACACCTCTGATTTTACTACAGTAGGTGGCAGAATAGGCCTCTCCAACCCAGTTCCTCTTTAAATATTACATTTGAATTTTAAAAAAAATGTAACTCTCTGCTATTTTGAAAACCACATCTGCTGACAATCTCTTTGTGTTCAAGAACCATATGCTTTTCCCCCCATCATGAAGCCTGTGCACATTTCAAGTAATACGTTGGATTTTAAGGTCATTTCCTCACAAACAATCTCTTGGGTAGTAGCGGCCAACTCTTTCTGTTGTTGGGTGTTGAGAGGCCTCCCACAGGTGAATTGTGAACGGACAGATTATGCTAGCTGCTGGAGAAAAATAGACCTGCTAGTTGTTCCTTGTAATACAGTGAATGTCACACACATTTATGTGGTGTTATATGATGACAATTATTTGAAGTCTGTTTCATAGCTATTTTGACAAAGAAAGCCACGAGAAAGCCACACGTTTCAATGCATGCCACCGGAACCAGAAGTTCTCCTGCAGTATTCATTTTTATATGCAATTGGTTTTGTGATACAGACACAATTTCAATCAATCAATGTCTTCTTAAGAATGCTTGCTGTTTCTGAAACCAATCTAATATAAAGCATAATCACATGATCACACACTTGTTTGGATGTAGTGGTAAATTATAATTCAACATTGTTGTAATACTATAATTTTAATATTTAGAAAACAGAGTCATTTATAAGAGGCGGCTATTTACTGAACAACAGATGGACAACCAATTATAAAGAAGTGCTTTTAAACTGTTGCATTCTGCAATTTGAACTCAGAGCAGGGAATTTATGGCGTATCCTTGGTGCGATTTATTTCTGATCTAGCTCCTCTAACAGGAGCATAGCTTCTTTCATTTGCATGAAAGTCTAACCTTCATTAGAGATGAGCAGATCACTCCAGGAACCGTTCTTTAATGATGCCTAAATGTGTTTGATTTGAGATTTCTCCACTGTTTGAAGGCCCCATACCAAAAGTGGGGGAACGTGTCATAAAGTAGCCCAATGAATGTGCCTGTTCACAAAATAAATTGATTGACCTCGGTTCAAAGAGGAGCAAGATTACCATGAAAGTTTCGATGTCCTGAAGGTTCGCATCATTAAGCATTAAGAAAAAGTTTATAACTTTGAATCATTATCAATTCATACCTTGGGGTATGAAACCATTTAAACTACAGCGATGAAATAAATGTCAACACTGCTAATTTCTGATACCACCCAGTTGATTTTAGTTTATGTAAGAACATATGCATCTAAATTCATTTGGAGGAAAATGCTTCATCATATTTTTTTAATGTGTGAATATTTATCCCGGCTTTTCTCATTAGTTTGGGAGCAATGTGCTAGCTGTCATATTCCCACTAAATATGTACGCAGAGAGAAAATACAGAGCACTACACCATGCATTCCAATGAGGTAGGAATAAAAATTCCTTTTGAAGGGAAATCTATTTGAATATCTTTCAAGCTGTTTTTCTTTAAAAGATACCTCATATAATATATTTTTATCATCAGTACTGCCGTATACTGCCAAAGGTAGTTTGGGACGTTCTAAATATTATTGTGAAATATTCCCAAGCATTTCTCTGTAAATAATCCTTTAACTGGAAATGTTTTAATTATCTTCAAGGAAAGGTTTACAAAATAATCAAAGTGCTAAAATAAGAAGAAAGGTGAATCGTCCACACAAGCTTTCAGTCATCTTGAAATGAATCAATTCATATAATTCTATGACTTTGAGCGCACACTCTTTCAGCCAGGTATGGCTGGCCGTTACTGCAAGTAGCCTACACTCGTAGTATCTCTCCTTTCATAAGTATGTTATCATAACTAGTTTGTTAACGTATTATTATATTGTATTACTGATGAGAAAATTGACCAAGCCATTGACCATGGCTTTTCAGCCTCTAAATAGCTCCTTTATCCCTTGTTGCATAAGTGTCTCCATCAGCCTCCACTACTTTTTAAATCACCTGCTGCCACTGCTGCACTGTAGACATCCCTCACCACTCATCAGATCATGTCTCGTCAAGTTCTTCATTCTTAAAATAAGTCTGCTCTACCATGACAGTGCAACAATCCAAATAACGTGTGATGTAAGGTATGTTTTTTAGTGTAGGGATACATTCTGCTTGTAATATGGACATGGATATATAATGGATGTTTGAGGGGCCTCTCTCAAAGGCCTTCATTATGATCAATTTATCAGGAGCCAAAAAATTAAAGAGCTGCCTTTGAACACCACGCCACACTCCAGCTCCACAGGCTCGCTCTAAATTGCAGACGTGCTACTCCCATGTCCCTGTCATACTGCTTCCATCTTTCTCCTGTATCGCTAAAAGGACCTGCTCCACTTTGCCTATCGAACACTATTTAATCACTGTTTAAGCACACTGTCTTTTATCTTTTCCTTTACCTCGGGGGGGAAAAGCCTGTTTAGAACAGTGGCCTCTGCTGTTTGCTTGGACAAGGTCACGGAGAGACTACCGCTGCACGTCCTTCCCTGCAGACTACAGTAATGAGTGATGTGTTCTTCTTGTTCCAGGATAGACTGCATTTCCTCAAGGGTACACAGCCAAAGTGCATACAGATTGAAGCATCAAGCGAGGGTAGGCAATAGGCAAAGAATAGTTTCGGGAATGGACCAGCAACCTGAAGAATCTAAACCCTGTAAATTTCACTGCACTGTTATACAATACACAATGTAAAAGGCGTGTGTGTGCATGTGTGTTAGGGGGAGGGGGGTAGCAGCTCAGAGACCAGAGATGTAGAGGGGATAGTAGCTCAGAGACCAGAGATCGGCGATGTGGAGGGGATAGCAGCTCAGAGACCAGAGATCAGAGATGTGGAGGGGATAGCAGCTCAGAGACCAGAGATCAGAGATGTGGAGGGGATAGCCGCTCAGAAATCAGAGATGTGGAGGGGATAGCAGCTCAGAGACCAGAGATCAGAGATGTGGAGGGGATAGCTGCTCAGAGACCAGAGACAGAGATGTTGAGGGGATAGCAGCTCAGAGACCAGAGATCGGAGATGTGGAGGGGATAGTAGCTCAGAGACCAGAGATCACCATCAAGAAGTATTTATTTATTCACAAGGCCTATCACCTGGAATATAACAATGTGACTCCGCTAACAGGGGCCTGGGATGAGATGCCTTCTTCCTTCCTCTTCTCTTTTATGGAACACTTGTCAAGGCCTGTATTGATAATAGATGGGAACGGTGCATCTCTCAGGCCTGGGTGTGGTTTTACATTTTACAGAATTATTTTAAGCAAAATTTGTCAGCAATCACCATGTGCACACAGAAAGTGTGAGAGTGTGTGTGTGGGGGCGAGGGGGGTGAGAGAACGAGAGACAGGGAAATAGAGAATGAGAGAGAGAGAGAAAGAGAAAAGGGGAAGAGGGGCAGAAAGAGAGACGCGTAAGCGAGAGGGAGACAGAGAATGAGAGAGAGAGGTGGGGGGATGGGGTGGGGGTACTCATTGATTTTCATCACTAATCTGCATGCTGCTTCCTAAATAATGTATTGATCTCTGGACTTGTCCTTAATTCCCCTGTTATTGGGGTGTGTGGCAGCTCGTGATGGATGAGTGGTTTGGCCCAGCTGTCTATGTACTTCGACAGCCATAGTCCCACTGCAGTGTGTTGGAAGTGACCTTTGCCGAGGATGGAAGAGTGGGCATCTTTTTCAAACCTCTTGCAGTAGCACAGCTAATGTCACTTTTCCATTGAACAACTACACTTTTAGAAAAAAGGGTTCCAAAAGGGTCCTTTGGCTCTCCACATAGGAGAACCCTTTTTGGTTCCAGGGATAACCCTTTTTGGTTCCACAGAGAACTCTTTTGGAAAGGGTCCTACATGGAACCCAAAAGGGTTTCTTCAAAGGGTTCTCCTATTGAGACAGCCAAAGAACACTTTCTGGTTTCTAGATAGCTTGTTTTTTTCTAAGGGTGTTTTCACACTCGAGTCCCTTTCAGACAATTTTTTCGAACTCAGTGCGGTTCGCTTAATTTTTTGTGCAGTGTGAACTCAGACCCCTCAATAGAGCCCCCAAAGCGAACCAAACTGAGACCATCTCAAGAGGTGGTCTGAGTTCAGTTCGCTTCAATTCAGCAGTCCGGTTCCCTTTTTTAGGGCAGTATGAACACAAAGCTCCCCAGGTTCACTTGTCGTTATTCCCGCACCACACGCTAGACTACTGAAACACCGTTTCCCCTGCCATAAACCCTCACATTGGTGCCACAAACGAGAGAAGATGATGATGTGCAGGTTCGGAGCAAAAAAAGTTGTGCTGTTTTTGGATATTGAGTAGCGATTGCCAAGGATGCACAGAAAGTTTTCAATTCAGATTGTTTGTTTTCATTATGTGGTCTTTTGGCTAAGAGAGTTTCATATACTCTTTAATAGATTGAGGGGTTTGAATAGTGTGAGAAGATAACATATTTGGTGAGAATCACAACATAAGGTACAAAATCTATTCTAGCTCCAAATGTAAGCACTGCAGGTACTTAGCTGTCTGATAACATGTTCTGATGTAATGGATTGTCCTGCACTTTGTAAAAACCAAGAGTGCATTGAGTGATGTTGGAAAAAGATCTTGTTTCTTTTCTAAACATAGCAATGTTAATTCAAGGAGGACTCGGATCACAAAATAGATGAAGTAAACTGGCAAAAGAGTTGAGTCCTCACTCAAAGGCAAGGGCGGTGTGAAAACAAAGAGAACTTTTTTTTTACCCCAGAGTTCTCTTTAAAGAGGACTGAGATCAGTTATTTTAAAAGAGGATTATATGTGAAAACACCCTAAGAGTGTACCACTGACAAAACTTGAATATAGTAACCCCAGCATAAATGATCCAACTGAGATCATTCATGTGGTATGATAGAGGATATTGGCGGGTAATGTGTCAATGTATAGGTAACACAAAAAAAAGTTGCGTTTGTGTAGAACCGCAAAGACGCCGTTGTTGCACACACAATGGTGCAGCGGGTTGGGTTTACATGGCCCGTCAGAATGTGTTTATTGAGGAAGTCATTCTGGACAGAAAGTTCTGCATGTCACATTTTAAGCCACTCCTTATCCCCTCCCTCCCGCCCCTCTCTCTCAGGAATGTACATTTGGTCTTGGATAATGAATAGACTGAGGCGGTGAGAAGTGCATAGACTGAGTATACTACTCAGTATACTACTATTTCATTTTCAGCTGAACACGTACAACAGATACTGAGTGCCTGATGCTGACTGTATTTGTTCACAGGGGATGACGGAGAGGGTACAACAGTGTTTATTATTCACAGAGCTAATAGAGAAACTGTTCATGAATTAGACCACTCGCTTAATGCTGGGTATAGCTTTTTGTGTGCCTTTTTTTTACTATTAACTAATTGCCCATAGACGTAATGGTAACCAGGGGACTTTTCATAAAAAAATATGGGAAAGAAAAAAGGAAAACAGCAGACAAAACTGCAACTGAAAAAAAATAATTGAGATGAATAATGAATTACTTATATCTTAGGTAACCTCCTGGGCTCCTAAACAAATTGTGATACTAGTGTGCTAAAATGTCAAAACTTTTGCTGTAGTTTTATTGATGAGATGGATATGGAGCCACGGCAAACCCACTTTGATGTGTGGGTCTTTAGGTTTTCTGTTTTACCCCGTCCAGTAACTCATTGCCAGCGGTTGGGCCTAATTAGCAACTACACCCTATGGCAGATACAGTGCCTCCCTCTAAAACAGATCAATACATTTAAACAAGCCTTCTCTGCAGTATGTAGGAATGCTGTTCACAACCCATCTACCAAAATGTATAGTGAACAAAAATGTAAACTCAACATGTAAAGTATTGGTCCCATGTTTCATGTGCTGATATAAAAGAGCCCAGAAATGTTCAATACGCACAAAAAGCTTTTTTTCTCTCAAATGTTGTGCACAAATTTGTTTACATCCCTCTTAATGAGCATTTCTCTTTTGCCAAGATAATTAATCCACTGGACAGGTGTGACATATCAAGAAGCTGTTTAAACAGCATTATCATTACAGCACCTAAAAATGCCACTCTAAAATGTGCAGTTTTGTCACACAACACAATGCCACAGATGTCTGAAGTTTTGAAGGAGCGTGCAATTGGCATGCTGTGTGCAGGAATGTCCAACAGAGTTGTTGCCAGAGAATTGAATGTTCTTTTCTCTACCATAAGCCACGACCAATGTTGTTTTAGAGAATTTGGCAGTACTTCCAACCGGCCTCACAACCGCAGACACGTGTTACCATGCCAGCTCAGGACCTCCACGTCCAGCTTCTTCACCTGAGGGGGGTCTGAGGAGTATTTATGTCTGTAATAAAGCCCTTTTGTGGAGAAAAACTAATTCTGATTGGCTGGGCCTGGCTCTCCAGTGGGTGGACCTATGCCCTCCCAGGCCCACGGCTACAGCCCTGCCCATTCATGTGAAATCCATAGATTAGGGCCTAATTTATCTATTTACATTTTAGTCATTTAGCAGACGCTGTTATCCAGAGCAACTTACAGTAGTGAATGCATACATTTCATACATTTTCTTTCTCCGTACTGGTCCCCCGTGGGAATCGAACCCACAACCCTGCCGTTGCAAACACCATGCTCTACCAACTGAGCTATTTAAATTGACAGATTTCCTTCTATGAACTGTAATTGCTGCATGTTGCATTTTTTATTTTTGTTCAGTATAGTTGTAATCGTTACAGCAGAAATATAAGATAAACCAATGGGAAGACTAGACTACTCATAACCAGAAGCAGCAGAGTTTTCATAAGTATTGTAATATTAATGATTGAAAAAGGAAAGTTCTCATCAATCAATTAAAACTGTTGTGCCACCCTTAGCCTATTAAGCCTACTGTGGGGGTGTGTATTTACTACAATAATGTACAGTAAGAGTCACATAATTAAAAGATAAAATATTTTTGTCAAGTCAATGCATGATAAATGACCAATAAGTCATTATTGGTCACCTTTTAAGATGTACATAATGGAGTACAATCTATGGGCTTTAAATGCATTGTGTATTTATATGCAGCTTTTCTTGACAATGGTTCACTTAAAGAGAATATCAATCTTGAAGTAACTTTCCTGGTTCAATAAAAGATAGATAAATATAATTAGGTTGCAGAAGAAAACTCACCTGCTCCTAAGCATTAAATCAATCACCTTGTTGAGCAACTAGTTGATGAAAGATGATAGAGATAGATGGCCATCTAGTGGCCACCAATAAACCAAGTGGATATAACAAAAGGAATATTCATAGGTTGTGGTAGAGTTGCTTTGGAGATAACTTCAAATGGGTATAATAGATACAGTACATACAGTTGAAGTCAGAAGTTTACATACACTAAGTGCCTAAGTGCCTTTAAACAGCTCGGAAAATTCCAGAAAATTATATCATGGCTTTAGAAGCTTCTGATAGGCTAATTGACATGATTTGAGTGAATTGGAGGTGTACCTGTGGATGTATTTCAAGGCCTACCTTCAAACTCAGTGCCTCTTTGCTTGACATCATGGGAAAATCAAAAGAAATCAGCCAAGACATCAGAAATTGTAGACCTCCACAAGTCTGGTACATCCTTGGGAGAAATTTCCAAACGCCTGAAGGTACCATGTTCATCTGTACGCAAGTACGCAAGTATAAACACCATGGGACCACGCAGCCGTCATACCGCTCAGAAAGGAGACGCGTTCTGTCTCCTAGAGATGAATGTACTTGGGTGCGAAAAGTGCAAATCAATCCCAGAACAACAGCAAAGGACCTTGGGAAGATGCTGGAGGAAACAGGTACAAAAGTATCTATATCCACAGTAAAACGAGTCCTATATCGACATAACCTGAAAGGCCGCTCAGCAAGGAAGAAGCCACTGTTCCAAAACCGCCATAAAAAGCGAGACTACGGTTTGCAACTGCGCATGGGGACAAAGACTGTACTTTTTGGAGAAATGTCCTCTGGTCTGAGGAAACAAAAATAGAACTGTTTGGTCATAATGACCATCGTTATGTTTGGAGGAAAAAGGGGGAGGCTTGCAAGTTGAAGAACATCATCCCAACCGTGAAGCACGGGGGTGGCAGCATCATGTTGTGGGGGTGCTTTTCTGCAGGAGGGACTGGTGCACTTCACAAAATAGATGGCATCATGAGGAATGGGAAATTATGTGGATATATTGAAGCAACATCTCAAGACATCAGTCAGGAAGTTAAAGCTTGGTCGCAAATGGGTCTTCCAAATGGACAATGACCCCAAGCATACATCCAAAGTTGTGGCAAAATGGCTTAAGGACAATAATGTCAAGGTATTGGAGTGGCCATCTCAAAGCCCTGACCTCAATCCCATAGAAAATGTGTGGGCAGAACTGAAAAAGCGTGTGCGAGCAAGGAGGCCTACAAACCTGACTCAGTTACACCAGCTCTGTCAGGAGGACTGGGCCAAAATTCACCCAACTTATTGTGGGAAGCTTGTGGAAGGCTACACAAAACGTTTGACCCAAGTTAAACAATTTAAAGGCAATGCTACCAAATACTAATTGAGTGTATGTAAACGTCTGACCCACTACTATTATTCTGACATTTCACATTCTTAAAATAAAGTGATGATCCTAACTGACCTAAGACAGGGAATTTTTACTAGGATTAAACGTCAGGAATTGTGACAAACTGAGTTTAAATGTATTTGGCTAAGGTGTATGTAAACCTCCGACTTCAACTGTATGTTTCCCTGAGCAGAGGTAGTGCATCCCTAGTCTGGCTAACACCAAACTCTTGAAGTCCCCCTGACTTCAGAGTCTGGAATGGCTCTTTGATGTTGTTGGCACAACACGTCGATAATGAAGAGGCTGTGCTTTTACTGGTTGATTCTCATCTGTATCTTTCTCACTCAAACACCCACATACATAGCCACACACTGCCCCCGAGCGCCACCCCCTTCCATTACAATGGTCGTTTTTTCAAATCCAAACAATGAGAGGTCTCAACCCCCGAAGGAAAAAAAACATTTGAGAAACCAATCAAACGCGTCGCACAATTTCTGAGCGAATATTGCATTAACGAACAGCCTCCTTTCCAGACCAGTGTGGTCACAGCTCTCCCTGCGCTGTGAGGCACGTGGGTCGCGTCAGCCATGCTAGTGCGTCCCTGCCCAACCATCCTGAAGTCTCTTCAAGAATTAATTTTATTGAAAGGCACAATCTGTCAGATTTCCTGCTGACTTCATTTTAAATCAAATCAAAACAAATTTTATTTGTCACATGCGCCGAATACAACAGCTGTAGACCCTACAGTGAAATGCTTACTTACAAGCCCTTATTAACCAGCAATGCAGTTTTAAGAAAATACCTATGAAAATGTAAAACAAAAATAAAAGTAAGAGATAAGAATAACAAATAATTAAAGAGCAGCAGTAAATAACAATAGCGGGGCTATATACAGGGGGCACCGGTGTCGAGGTAATTGAGGTAACGGCCTGATCTGTTTCACCTACCACGCCCTGATCTGTTTCACCTGTCCTTGTGCTTGTCTCCACCCCCTCCAGGTTTCACCCATCTTCCCTATTATTCCCCTGTGTTTTTATACCTGTGTTCTCTGTCTGTTTGTTGCCAGTTCGTCTTGTTCGTTCAACTAACCAGCGTTTTTTTCCTGTCAGCTCCTATCGTTCCCCAGCTTCTCTTTCCTCGTCCTCCTGTTTTCTGACCTTTGCCTGTCTTGACCCTGTACCCACCCGCCTGACCTCTTTGCCTGACCCTGAGCCTGCCTGTCGTCCTGTATCTTTGCACCACCTCTGGATTACTGAACTCTGCCTGTCCCTGACCCTGAGCCTGCCTGTCGTCCTGTATCTTTGCCTTACCCTGGATCTTCGACACCTGCCTGCCTTGACCTGTCTTTGCCTGCCCCTGTTGCCACAATAAACAGTGTTACTTTGACAGTCTGCATCTGGGTCTTACATTGGTTCCTGATAGGAATATGTACATGTAGGTAGAGTTATATAGGTAGAGGGGTGCAATGCAAATAGACGCCAAAGAACTTGAAGCTCTCAACCTGCTCCACTACAGCCCCATCAATGAGAATGGGCGCATGCTCGGTTCTCCTTTTCCTGTAGTCCACAATCATCTCCTTTGTCTTGATTGCATTGCGGGAGAGGTTGTTGTCCTTGCACCACACGATCAGGTCTCTGACCTTCTCCCTATAGGCTGTCTTATCATTGTCTGTGATCAGGCCTACCACTTTTGTGTCATCAGCAAACTTAATGATGGTGTTGGAGTCATGCCCAGCCGTGCAGTCATGAGTGAACAGGGAGAACAGGAGGGGACTGAGCACCCGCCCCTGAGGGGCCCCCGTGTTGAGGATCAGGGTGGTGGATGTGTTGTTACCTACCTACTCATACCACCTGTGGGTGGCCTGTCAGGAAGTCCAGGATCCAGTTGCAGGGGGAGGTGTTTAGTTCAAGGGTCCTTAGCTTAGTGATGAGCTTTGAGGGTACTGTGGTGTTGAACGCTGAGCTGTAGTCAATGAATAGCGTTCTCACATAGGTGTTCCTTTTGTCCAGGTGTGAAAGGGCAGTGTGGAGTGGAATACAGATTACATCATCTGTGGATATGTTGGTGTGGTATGCAAATTGGAGTGGGTCTAGGGTTTCTGGGATAATGGTGTTGATGTGAGCCATGACCAGCCTTTCAAAGCATTTCATAGCTACAGACATCAAATCCAATCAAATGTATTTATATAGCCCTTCGTACATCAGCTGATATCTCAAAGTGCTGTACAGAAACCCAGCCTAAAACCCCAAACAGCAAGCAATGCATGTGAAAGAAGCACGGTGGCTAGGAAAAACTCCCTAGGAAAAACTCCCTAGAAAGGCCAAAAACCTAGGAAGAAACCTAGAGAGGAACCAGGCTATGAGGGGTGGCCAGTCCTCTTCTGGCTGTGCCGGGTGGATATTATAACAGAACATGGTCAAGATGTTAAAATGTTCATAAATGACCAGCATGGTCAAATAATAATAATCATAGTAGTTGTCGAAGGTGCAACAAGCACGTCCGGTGAACAGGTCAGGGTTCCATAGGCAGAGCAGTTGAAACTGGAGCAGCAGCACAGCCAGGTGGACTGGGGACAGCAAGGAGTCATCATGCCAGGTAGTCCTGAGGCATGGTCCTAGGGCTCAGGTCCTCCGAGAGAGAGAAAGAAAGAGAGAATTAGAGAGAGCATATTTAAATAAACACAGGACACCGGATAAGACAAGAGAAATACTCCAGATGTAACAGACTGACCCTAGCCCCCCGACACATAAACTACTGCAGCATAAATACTGGAGGCTGAGACAGGAGGGATCAGAAGACACTGTGGCCCCATCCGATGATACCCCCGGACAGGGCCAAACAGGCAGGATATAACCCCACCCACTTTGCCAAAGCACAGCCCCCACACCACTAGAGGGATGTCTCCAACCACCAACTTACCGTCCTAAGACAAGGCCGAGTATAGCCCACAAAGATCTCCGCCACGGCACAACCCAAGGGTTGGGGGGGACGCCAACCCAGACAGGAAGACCACGTCAGTGACTCAACCCACTCAAGTGACGCACCCCTCCCACGGACGGCATGGAAGAACACCAGTAAGCCAGTGACTCAGCCCCTGTAATAGGGTTAGAGGCAGAGAATCCAAGTGGAGAGAGGGGAGAGGGGAACCGGCAAGGCAGAGACAGCAAGGGCGGTTTGTTGCTCCAGCCTTTCCGTTCACCTTCACACTCATGAGTGCTACGGGTCGGTAGTCATTTAGGCAGGTTACCTTAGTGTCCTTGAGCACAGGGACTATGGCGGTCTGCTTGAAACATGTTGGTATTACAGACTCAGACAGGGAGAGGTTGAAAATGTCAGTGAAGACACTTGCCAGTTGGTCAGCGCATTTCCATTAATAATATGCTCTGTGATTTTTAAGCTTTTTATTTGATCACAAAAATGTATTAGTAATGTGTTACCTTTTCTTATACCAAAATCTAAAGTTGTGTAACCATGATTTCTAGATTTATTAGTCACCTCTTCTGTAGGGCCTGTAGGAATTCGATGATAAAGAAAAGGGTTACAATGGAGTTCATTTTCTCATAGTTTAAGGCTACTAAAAAGCAGCAGCACAAGTAGGAGCGCAAATACAATACAATACTTTATTAATCCAAATGTATTATTAATCCAACTCTGTCTACAGTTGTATTAATCTTAATCCGTTGTTAATTTTTTACTTCATATGTCCCTGTGGCTGTCAGTTAACCCAAGAGGTCATAACCTCTTGATGAGGTTGCTAGGTGTTGTACCAAGGTCGCTGCTCTACCCCCTTCCTTTGGAGAGTGCATCCCACACTCTTGAGACCCTCACACTCTCGATGGCCTCACCAGGGTGCCATGCCACTTCAGACACCAATGTAGCAAGTTTAGGGATAGCTCCGGCCTTGAGTTTGTTACTGCTGCTGTCAGCCCAACACCTTAACCATTACACCAAGAGGTCTGAACCTTTGGACAAGGTTGCTAGCTGTTACAAAGGTCGCAACAATATCATCAATTGAAATGACCATTGAAGGGCAGGACATACCCCAGATTTTGCCTTAACTAATTGCTCTTGTCTCTTAAATATCAATTCATATTTTCTGAATAATCATTTTTTTCTATTAGGGTCGACTTGCCTGACGACTCAAACGGAATACTTCTGCTGCTCTACACTGAGTGTACAAAACATTAGGAACACCTAATATAGAGTTGCACTCCCTTTTGCCCGTTTGTCTTGCCCATTCATAATCCATGTCTCAAGGGCATAAAAATAATTATTTAACCTGTCTCCTACCCTTCATCGACAATGATTGAAGTGGATTTAACAGGTGACATCAATAAGGGATTCAATAAGGGATTCACCTGGTCAATCTACTATATGTCATGGGAAGATCATGTTTTGTAAACTCAGTGTATGTTTACTACATACTTTATAAAGGAGGCAAGGGGTTCACTGCAACATTTAGCCAGTAGCGGTGCACGGATAAAATCACTATTGTGATAATTGCTTTGTTTGCTCTTATAACCTGTTAGTTCATATGCCTTGCGACCATGATATACACCTTCGTTTCATCACAAAACCGGAGTGCAACGTCTGTCCGATGAAGTCCACGAAGCATATTGCATGTAACAAACAGTTACATGACCAACAGTCATGCAAGTTAATGGTTCCTACATTTTCAGACTACTAAAGAGTTACCGCAAGTCGCAAAGAAAACAGGAGCTGCCTCCAATATTCCAACACAATTTCAAATTCAACATTTCAACAGCATCAACTCACCTATGAGTAGTCTAATACAGTTACAACTAAAAGATACCAAAAACAATTTAGTCCAATCCATGGTTCTGATTTGTGTGTGTGTGTGTGTGTGTTGTGCAAGTAGACAAAATATGTTGACTGACTCTACTTGTAGAGAAATGCCAATGCCATCCTCCTCTCTTCCATCCTGTGTAGCTCAGTTGGTAGAGCATGGTGTTTGTGATGAATGCCAAGGTAGCGGGTTTGATTCCTGCAGCCACACATATGTAAAATGTATGCCCATACAAGTTGCTTTGGATAAAAGCATCTGCTAAGTGACATATATTATGTTGATTAAATGGTCTATGACTGTCATACAGTACACACTTTTATTTTTTATTATCCTAGGCTACCTGGCTAAAATGCTCGCTCGCAAGCCTAACTTCATTTCATGGACAACGTTAGCTAGTTAACATTAGACTTCTACATCCTCTCAGTCCAGGGGCACAAAGTATGAATTTATGGTTGGATCAGAATCACCATTATAATCATTGGCCAGTACGGAGATAAGTAAAACCACAAGTCCAAATCCCTATCTCCATCCATGGCTAATTTAGGAAACAATTTTAGCTTGCTAGTTAGCCACCGTAGGACAACAACACAACAAGATGCAACAATTCAAGTTGTTTCTGTCAATGACATATTCCTCTTGATGCGATGTGATGGAGTGAAGCCTAATCCAAACTGGCTTTCCTTAAACACAGTTGAGCTGAATCATTTTAGCTCAATGCTGATTGGGTATTACTTTATACTTTTTTTCTCAAGGGAGGCCAAATGCTCGCTGGCTTCCCTTGCATTCAATGCTGTTGGCGCAAAAATGTCTGTTTATGACCAGACAGCATCAGATAGATGGCCTACACATACAGAAACAGAGGACCGTTGTTTCGCTCGGTTTGATGGTTTTTCCAGTGAAATACATTCAGCCTCATGCAAATTGAAGGAAACTTGTGAAAACACAGAGACCAAAGATAAATTATTTAATACTTTTTTTCATTTGTTTTTGGGGGAGGCCTGGCACCCCTTGGCCTCCATGAATACATGTCACTGCAATTAGCTACTGTTTTTGATTTCCATTCGGAATAATATGAGCTGTATACTCCACTAAAACCATAATATGTACTATTTTATTTTCTCTCCTATTTCCTATACTGAACCATGTAAAAGTAAAAAAGAGTCTATAACGTCTTTCCCTCTCTCTCTTGAATCTGTCTAGCTAAATCCATCACCTGAGGGCACACCTTTCCGTTCCGTGCGCTCACATTTCTTAATTCCAGCCGCAAGAGGGAGGTGTTGATTGTGATACAGAACCGAGTTGTCTGCTGCTAGTCTGCCCATCATCATCATCATCATCATCATCGGGGTCTGGCTGGCTGTTGTATTTGCGTCGGAACGGTCCGAGCTAAAGTGCTTTGGCTAAAGGATGTGGGATTAAAAGAGAATCAACGGACAACATACCTCCCTGGATTTCATTTGTTTAACGTTACCGTCTCTGCTTCGAAATGTCGGGAAAAATAGAGAGTAAGCAAGGTAAGCTCGTCTAGACTAGCTAGATAAATAGCTAACGTTAGCTAGCTGTTAGTCTGGGGATTGTCTGACTTTTGTAGCCAGAAATGCGGCCAGCCAGTGTGGTTTGGTCTAGCTGTGGATCAAAGGCCGATTCTAACACCAAACTTCCACATTTTTGCCGTAACAGTAGCTAGCTGGCTATCTACTACATAGTCAACATTTGCTAAACATTCAATCACTGTTTAACTACCTAGCGAGTTGTTATTGTTGTTGTTAGTTAGCGAGTCAGATCATTTTTAGATAGATTTGCTATCTACATGCTAGGCTAACTAGCTAACGTTATTGAAATGGAAAACATTAGGTAACTAACTGACGTCAGCTAGCGATTTTCATAACTTGTGTTCTAGCTAACTACAATGTTGCAATGTAGCTAGCTATATTCGGGTTATATTAGTCAAGTTAGCTAGCTAACGTTAGCTGCCTTTTTTAATGAAAAGATGGTGACGAATTTAACGTTATAGAATATGACTAGCTACTGTAGGTAGCTACAGTACGGTCAGCTGTAGCCCGAATAGAATGTTGTCTTGACCGTAACAGTACTAAACTATCGTTAAGTAGCTAACTACTTTAGCTACATCCTAACCTAGTTTGCGAATCCATGTTACTTTTAAGATGCACGGTGACAGTAGTCGTCATTCATTCTAGGATACGTGGTGGGGGTCTAGCTAGGTACTGTAAATTAGTAGGCTAACGTTAGTACAGTAACCTTTTTTCCATCCCTATGATTTTTATAGGCAATAATGGTAACGTACTAATCTGGGTTGGTAATATTACAGTATCTCATGCACCACCTGCACTGACTTTACTAATCAGGCACCAGCTATTCGAGGAGAATGACAAGTACTTTGTCTAATTCACTGTGTTTGAGTTTCCCCCTTAGCTTGGGTTCTCGAACTATTATGAGTCATGGCTAGTTCTCTATATCACGGAACACTGAAAACCTCCTTTGACTGGAGAGTCTCTTCCTCTTCAGTCAAGTGTCCCCATCTGTTGCCACTTGTACCATGTATGTGTTCTAGCTATGTATTTTGTGAGTTGTCACTAGAGAGCTAGTTGAGACTGCTATGGACGGGAGTCAATCAAAGCCATCTTTTTTTGCAACCTTGGAATGAATTTGGTATGTTTGTTACTCATACCTGATTTGTCCAAGTACAGTGTATTCGGAAAGTATTCAGACCCCTTGACTTTTCCCCATATTTGTTACGTTATAGCCTAATTCTAAAATTGATTAAATAGTTTTTTCCCCCTCAATCTACACTCAATACCCCATAATGACAAAGACAAAACGGGTTATTAGACATTTTTGCACATTTATAAAAAATTAATGGAAATATCACATTCACATAAGTATTCAGACCCTTTACTCAGTACTTTGTTGAAGCACTTTTGGCAGTGATTACAGCCTTGAGTCTTCTTGGGTATGATGGTATAAGCTTGGCACACCTGTATTTGGGGAGTTTCTCCCATTCTTCTCAGCAGATCCTCTCAAGCACTGTCAGGTTTGAAAGGACAGCTATTTTCAGTTTTTTCCAGAGTTGTTTGATCGGGTTCAAGTCCGGGCTTTGGCTAGGCCATTCAAGGGCATTCAGAGACTTGTCCTGAAGTCACTCCTGCGTTGTCTTGGCTGTGTGCTTAGGGTTGTTGTCCTTGTTAGGTGAACATTGGCCCCAGCTTTGGAGAAGGTTTTCATCAAGGATCTCTCTGTACTTTGCTCTGTTCATTTTCCCCTCTATCCTGACTAGTCTCCCAGTCCCTGCTGCTGAAAAACATCCCCACAGCATGATGCTGCCACCACAATGCTTCACAGTAGGGATGGTGCCAGGTTTCCTCCAGACGTGAAGCTTGGCATTCAGGCCAAAGAGTTCAACCTTGGTTTCATCAGACCAGAGAATCTTGTTTCTCATGGTCTGAGAGTTCTTTGGGTGCCTTTTGGCAAACTCCAAGCGGGCTGTTATGTGCTGCCTTTTACTGCTTCCATCTGGTTACTCTGGTTGGTGGAGTGCTGCAGAGATGGTTGTCCATCTGGAAGGTTCTCCCTTCTCCACAGAGGAACTCTGGAGCTCTGTCAGAGTAACCATCAGGTTCTTTGTCACCTCCCTGACCAAGGCTCTTCTCCCCTGATTGCTCAGTTTGTCCAGGCGGCCAGCTCTAGGTGTTTCCAAACTTCTTCCGTTTAAGAATGATGGAGGCCACTGTATCCTTGGGGACCTGCAATGCTGCAGACATTTTTTGGTACCCTTCCCCAGATCTGTGCCTCAACACAATCCTGTCTCGGCCCTCTACGGACAATTCCTTCAACCTTGTGGCTTGGTTTTTGCTCTGAGGTGCACAGTCAACTGTGGGACCTTATATAGACAGGTGTGTGCCTTTCCAAATCATGTCCAATCAATTGGATTTACCACAGGTGGAATCCAATCAAGTTGTAGGAACATCTCAAGGATGATCAATGGAAACAGGATGCACCTGAACTCAATTTCGAGTCTCATAGCAAAGGGTCTGAATACTTATGTAAATAAGGTATTTTTGTTTTGCAAACATTCCTAAAAACCTGTTTTCGCTTTGTCATTTTGGGGTATTGTGTGTTGATTGATGAGGGAAAACTTTAGAATAAGGCTAATGTAACAATGTGGAAAAAGTCAAGGGGTCTGAATACTTTCCGAATGCACTGTATGTCCAACCCCTAAGTATGTCCAATTTACAGTATGCCCTACTCAGTCTATTTCCCTGGTTTGTTTTTGCACTAAAATGTCTGTCTCTGGATATGAATGGATTGAAAATATGCTCCTGGTGTATCTTTTCCATAATGGTTTAGTAGTGAGACTGAGAAGCCTTCATGCAGCAATATGCCCAAGTCGAGCCGTGGCCTCCCAATCAAAAGAGATTCTGCTACTACTCGTATTGGAAGCTCGGATTCCACACTATGCTATAATTTGTGGTTTTGTGGAAACAAGCAAGTAGCATTATGGAATTCTGGAGACGTTGTCCCAAAAAGAGTTTCGAAGGTGTTGTAGCCTAATTAAAACAAACTCTGTGGTGTAGCCTACAGATGGGGTCTGATTTAAAGAGCTGGGAGTTTGCCCAATGGAGGTTGTAACTCATGAGCCATGGGAAAAGGTTTAGGCTTGTGTAAGCAAGTGGAGCAGCAAGTGTCTTTTCTCCCCAGCAAGTAGCCAGCAGATCCGACCCGCTTGCTTACAGCTCCACTAGGGTCGGACAGGTTTCCTGTTTAAGACCCCCCCCCCCCCCCCCCCCCCCCCCCCCCCCCATGCTAGGTAGCAGAAGCCGCAGTAGCCATTTTGGAATGGCAGTGTGGGCCAATCAGCTTCTTTGTTGTTCAATGTGACATTCCATAATGGCTACTGCTAGCTAGCATGAGGATGAAAAGGATGAAAAATGAGGATGAAAAATGTACAAAAACTAATTTGGTGAAAGAACTGTGCAGATGCATACTTTGGTAACAGAATTACTGTAAAATCTCCCACAGATTTTTATGTGGCCACGTTTTCCAATAACTCTGTTAAATACACTACTTACCAAAAGTATGTGGACACCTGCTCGTCGAAAAAAAATCTCATTTCAAAATCATGGGCATTAATATGGAGTTGGTCCCCTGTTTGCTGCCACAACACCCTCCACTCTTCTGGGAAGGCTTCCATTCAGCGACGAGCATTAGTGAGGTCGGGCATTGATGTTGGGGGATTAGGCCTGGCTCGCAGTCGGCGTTCCAATTAATCCCAAAGGTGTTTAATGGGGTTGAGGTCAGGGCTCTGTGCAGGCCAGTCAAGTTCCACACCAATCTTGACGAATAATTTCTCTATGGACCTCGCTTTGTGCACAGGGGCATTGTCATGCTGAAGTACGAAATGGCCTTCCCCAAACTGTAGCCACAAAGTTGGAAGCACAGAATCGTCTAGAATGTCATTGTATGCTGTGCCATGTTGAAAGTCACTGAGCTCTTCAGTAAGGCCATTCTACTGCCAATGTTTTTATATGGACATTGCATGGCTGTGTGCTCGATTTTTTTATACACCTGTCAGCAACGGGTGTGGCTGAAATAGCCGAATCCATTCATTTGAATGGGTGTCCACATTCTTTGTGTGTGAGTGTAGTGTATCTGCTCCAAATTAAGATTCAAAGAAGCTTGTAGAAAGTATGGCTTGTCAACTATGACATGGCACTTTGAGTTTGGGAAAACAAATATTTGGGTTATTGAACTACAGCTAGTGAAGTGGATTTACACCCGGTGACGGAATTATGATAACTGAATTATATCATGGGTCCCTGATCTGTACTATACAGAAATGCACAATTATGAATCTAATGCACAGCAAAGAAGAGCAGAGTAGGGTAGTGTTTTGTACAGCCCAGTAGAGTATAGTACAATATACTGTATTGTGCTCTACTCATTGTATTGTACTGTGCTATCCAAACTTGTGAAACACACATCTATGATGGACCGGACCAAATCTGATCCCATCTTTGGTCATTAACATCCAAGGCCAGGGTGGACTGACCAAATTTGAACTACTTTTCAACGTTCATGGACATCTGGTGTTGGTCGGTGCTCAGTGGGTGAGGATGCTGGTTACAGTAAATGGAACAAGAGGGGGCTCATGGATAGGTGTCAGTAAGAGCTGGGAGAGGTGACATTAACTGGAGTGAGGCAGAGGGAGAGAGGGACAGAGAGGGAGGTGTTGTCCAGACTCAGACTGTTTTAACACTCTTGGTTTGACAACCAGACAACAGAAAGACAAAGAAAACAGTTATGAGCTAAACAACAGTATGCCAGTGGAAGGGCGGCCCGTGTAACATATTTGTACCCGTTTGGTCGGCACTGTGAACCCGAATGAATAGATAAAAAAGAAATATTTACATAATAAAAAAACGAGTCTATAGGTTATGCCTACGCCCCTTGAGTAAATCTATTTTCAGGCTATTCCGTGAAAACAATTAGAGTGCACATTATAATTAAAATCTTAATTGGTGCATTTCAAACCGTCCTTTTGTGAGGCACAGCCGGGAACTAGTTCTGTGTGATGGGGTCGATAAACCAGAATTGGAGTATCTCCCATCATTTGGGAACATTTTGGCTTCCCAGTAGATTACAACGGCGATGGACAGAGAGTTGTGGACAAAATGTTAACCGCATGTCACCATGCTCAATGAGAATAGCCTATGCAGCCGCCAACACTTCAAATATGTTGACACATTTACACCAACATCACCCCGGTATACTGGAGCAAGACGTAAACGCAAAGAAACAAGACGTCATCCTCTGCATTCAAGCAGAACTTGGCAGCTGATTTTATTATACACTGAACGTGGGTGACAGTGGTTCTGACAGATAGGGCTGCCGTGCTTCTAGCTCTTAGGAAACTTTGCAGTATTTGGTTTTTCATGTATTATTTCTTACTATTATTAGCCCAGAAATTGTTTTGTGCAATTACATACAGCCGGGAAGAACTTTTGGGTATCAGAGCTGCGGTACCTCACCAGCACTACCAGCATTACCACCAGGAATATGACTTTCCCGAAGCGGATCCTTTGTTCCAGGGCAATTGAACTGATTCAGGGGCCGACCCAAAACACCGGCATCGGAGGAGAGGTACTCGGAGTGGTCTTCCGAGTAGATTACCCGCTAATGTTCAGTCTCTTGATAATAAAGTGGACGAGCTCAGGGCAAGGATTTCTTTCCAGAGAGACATCAGGGATTGTAACATACTCTGTTTCACGGACACATGGCTCTCTCGGGATATACTGTCTGCGTCCATCCAGCCAGCTGGGTTCTCAGTTCATCGTGCAGACAAGAATAAATATCTCTCCGGGAAGAAGGGCGGGGGGTGTATGTCTCATGATTAACGACTCATGGTGTGATTGTGATAACATAAAGGAACTCAAGTCCTTTTGTTCACCCAACCTAGAATACCCCACAATCAAATGCTGGTCGTATTAGCTAACTAGAGAATTATCTTCGGTTATAGTCACTGCCGTGTATATCCCCCCCTCAAGCCGATACCACAATGGCCCTCAAAGAACTTCACTGGACTTTATGCAAACTGGAAACCACATCCTGAGGCCGCATTTATTGTAGCTGGGTATTTTAACAAAGCAAATTTGAGAAGAAGGCTACCGAAGTTCTATCAACACATCCACTGTAGTACTTACGCTGCTAAAACACTCGACCACTGCTACTTCAACTTCCGCGATGCTTACAAGGCCCTCTCCCACCCTCCTTTCGGCAAATCTGACCACGACTCCATTTTGCTCCTCCCTTCCTATAGGCAGAAACTCTAACAGGAAGTACCCATTCTAAGGACTATTCAACGCTGGTCTAATCAATCGGAATCCATGCTTCATTATTTTTTTGATCACACGGACTGGGATATGTTCCGGGTAGCTTCCGAGAATAACATTGACGAATATACTGATACGGTGAATGAGTTTATCAGGAAGTGTATAGGAGATGTTGTACCCACTGTGACTGTTAAAACCTACCCTAACCAGAAACTGTGGATAGATGGCAGCATTTGCGCAAAACTGAAAGCGCGAACCTCTGCATTTAACCATGGCAAGGTAATTGGGAATATGTCAGAATACAAACAGTGTAGTTACTCCTCTGTAAAGCAATCAAACAGACAAAACGTCAGTATTGAGACAAAGTAGAGTCGCAATTCAACGGCTCAGACACGACGTATGTGGCACGGTCTACAGACAATCACGGACTACAAAGGGAAAACCAGCTACGTCGCAGGCACCGTCTTGCTTCCGGACAAGCTAAACACCTTCTTCGCCCCATTGAGGAGAACACAGTGCCACCGACACGGCACCGCTACCAAGGACTGTGGGCTCTCCTTATCCGTGGCCGACGTGAGTAAGACATTTTAAGGGTGTTAATCCTCGCAAGGCTGCCGGCCCAGACGGTATCCCTAGCCATGTCCTCAGATCAAGATGGCCACCATTGTTTCTGTACCCAAGAAAGCGAAGGTAACTTTAGTAAATTACTATTGCCCCATAGCACTCATTTCTGTCATCATGAAGGGCTTTGAGAGACTAGTCAAGGATCATATCACCTCTACCTTACCTGTGACCCTTGACCCACTTTCATTTGCTTACTGCCCCAATAGATCCACAGACGATGCAATCGCATCGCACTGCTCACTGCCCTATCCCATCTGGACAAGAGGAATACCTACAGTTGAAGTCGGAAGTTTACATACAGCTTGGAAGATTTCAGAAAATTATGTCATGGCTTTAGAAGAGTCATTAACTTGTTGTTCAACCACTCCACAAATTTCTTGTTAACAAACTATAGTTTTGGCAAGTCGGTTAGGACATCTACTTTGTGCACGACACAAGTAATTTTTCTAACAGTTGTTTACAGACAGATTATTTCACTTATCATTCACTGTATCACAATTCCAGTGGGTCAGAAGTTTACATACACTAAGTTGACTGCGCCTTAAACTGCTAGGAAAATTCCAGAAAATTATGCCATGGCTTTAGAAGCTTCTGATAGGCTAATTGACATCATTTGAGTCAATTGGCCTACCTTCAAACTCAGTGCCTCTTTGCTTGAAATCAAGGGAAAATCAAAAGAAATCAGCCAAGACCTCAGAAAAAAAATTGTAGACCTCCACAAGTCTGGTTCATCTTTGGGAGCAATTTCCAAACGCCTGAAGGTACCACGTTCATCTGTACCAACAATAGTACGCAAGTGTAAACACCATGGGTCCACGCAGCCATCATACCGCTCAGGAAGGAGACACGTTCTGTCTCCTAGAGGTGAACGTACTTTGGTGCAAAAAGTGAGAATCAATCCCAGAACAACAGCAAAGGACCTTGTGAAGATGCTGGAGGAAACGGGTACAAAAGTATCTATATTCACAGTAAAACAAGTCCTATATTGACATAACCTGAAAGGCCGCTCAGCAAGGAAGAAGCCACTGCTCCAAAACCGCCATAAAAAAGCCAGACTACGGTTTGAAACTGCACATGGGACAAAGATTGTACTTTTTTGAGAAATGTCCTCTGGTCTGATGAAACAAAAATAGAACTGTTTGGTCATAATGACCATTGTTATGTTTGCAATCCGAAGAACACCATCCCAACAGTGAAGCACAGAGGTGGCAGCATCATGTTGTGGGGGTCCTTTTCTGCAGGAGGGACTGGTGCACTTCACAAAATACATGGCATCATGAGGATGGAAATTTATGTGGATATATTGAAGCAACATCTCAAGACATCAGTCAAGAAGTTAAAGCTTGGTCGCAAATGGGTCTTCCAAATGGACAATGACCCCAAGCATACTTCCAAAGTTGTGGCAAAATGGCAACAATGTCAAGGTATTGGAGTGGCCATCTCAAAGTCCTGACCTAAATCCTATAGAACATTTGTGGGCAGAACTGAAAAAGCGTGTGCGAGCAAGGAGGCCTACAAACCTGACTCAGTTACACCAGCTCTGTCAGGAGGAATGGGCCAAAATTCACCCAACTTATTGTGGGAAGCTTGTGGAAAGCTACCCAAAACGTGTGATCCAAGTTATACCATTTTAAAGGCAATGCTACCAAATACTAATTGTGTGTATGTAAACGTCTGACCCACTGGGAATGTGATGAAAGAAATAAAATCTGAAATGAATCATTGTCTCTACTATTATTCTGACATTTCGCATTCTTATAATAATGTGGTGATCCTAACTGACCTAAGACAGGGAATTTTAACTAGGATTAAATGTAAAGAATTGTGAAAAACTGAGTTTAAATGTATTTGGCTAAGGTGTATGTTAACTTCCGACTTCAACTGTACATAGACTTGAAATCACTGGCCACTTTAATAAATTGAACACTAGTCACTTTAATAATGTTTACAAATGTAGCATTACTGATCTCATATGTATATTCTGTATTCTATTCTACTATATCATAGTCTATGACGCTCTGAAATTGCTCATCCATGTATTTATATATTCTTAAATCCATTCCTTTACTTAGATTTGTGTGTATTGGGTATATGTTGTGAAATTGTTAGATATTACTTGTTATTATATTTCTAGCTCTAGAAGTAACAAAAGCATGGATTAATTTTTCTGCGTCATTTTTGGACAGAAAGTTTCTGATTTTTGCAATGTTACGTAGATGGAAAAAAGCTGTCCTTGAAGCAGTCTTGATATGTTCTTCAAAAGAGAGATCAGGGTCCAGAGTAACGCCGAGGTCCTTCACAGTTTTATTTGAGACGACTGTACAACCATCCAGATTAATTGTCAGATTCAACAGAAGATCTCTTTGTTTCTTGGGACCTAGGACAAGCATCTCTGTTTTGTCCGAGTTTAAAAGTAGAAAATTTGCAGCCATCCACTTCCTTATGTCTGAAACACAGGCTTCTAGCGAGGGCAATTTTGGGGCTTCACCATGTTTCATTGAAATGTACAGCTGTGTGTCGTCCGCATAGCAGTGAAATTTAACATTATGTTTTCGAATGACATCCCCAAGAGGTAAAATATATAGTGAAAACAATAGTGGTCCTAGAACGGAACCTTGAGGAACACCGAAATTTACAATTGATTTGTCAGAGGACGAACCATTCACAGAGACAAACTGATATCTTTCCGACAGATAAGATCTAAACCAGGCCAGAACTTGTCCATGTAGACCAATTTGGGTTTCCAATCTCTCCAAAAGAATGTGGTGATCGATGGTATCAAAAGCGGCACTAAGATCTAGGAGCATGAGGACAGATGCAGAGCCTCGGTCTGACGTCATTAAAAGGTCATTTACCACCTTCACAAGTGCAGTCTCAGTGCTATGATGGGGTCTAAAACCAGACTGAAGCGTTTCGTATACATTGTTTGTCTTCAGGAAGGCAGTGAGTTGCTGCGCAACAACTTTTTCTAAAATTTTTGAGAGGAATGGAAGATTCGATATAGGCCGATAGTTTTTTATAATTTCTGGGTCAAGATTCGGCTTTTTCAAGAGAGGCTTTATTACTGCCACTTTTAGTGAGCTTGGTACACATCCGGTGGATAGAGAGCCGTTTATTATGTTCAACATAGGAGGGCCAAGCACAGGAAGCAGCTCTTTCAGTAGTTTAGTTGGAATAGGGTCCAGAATGCAGCTTGAGGGTTTGGAGGCCATGATTATTTTCATCATTGTGTCAAGAGATATAGTACTAAAACACTTTAGTATCTCCCTTGAGCCAAGGTCCTGGCAGAGTTGTGCAGACTCTGGACAATGAAGCCCTGGAGGAATACCCAGATTTAAAGAGGAGTCCGTAATTTGCTTTCTAATGATCATGATCTTTTCCTCAAAAAAGTTCATAAATGTATTACTGCTGAAGTGAAAGCCATCCTCCATTTGCGAATGCTGCTTTTTAGTTAGCTTTGCGACAGTGTCAAAAAGAAATTTCGGATTGTTCTTATTTTCCTCAATTAAGTTGGAAAAATAGGATGATCGTGCAGCAGTGAGGGCTCTTCGATACTGCACGGTACTGTCTTTCCAAGCTAGTCGGAAGACTTCCAGTTTAGTGTGGCGCCATTTCCGTTCCAATTTTCTGGAAGCTTGCTTCAGAGCTCGTGTATTTTCTGTATACCAGGGAGCTAGTTTCTTATGACAGATGTTTTTAATTTTTAGGGGTGCAACTGCATCTAGGGTATTGCGCAAGGTTGAATTGAGTTCCTCGGTTAGGTGGTTAACTGATTCTTGTCCTCTGACGTCCTTGGGTAGGCAGAGGGAGTCTGGAAGGGCATCAAGGAATCTTTGGGTTGTCTGAGAATTTATAGCACGACTTTTAATCTTCCTTGGTTGGGGTCTGAGCAGATTATTTGTTGCAATTGTAAACGCAATAAAATGGTGGTCCGATAATCCAGGATTATGAGGAAAAACATTAAGATCCACAACATTTATTCCATGGGACAAAACTAGGTCCAGAGTATGACTGTGGCAGTGAGTAGGTCCAGAGACATGTTGGACAAAACCCACTGAGTCGATGATGGCTCCGAAAGCCTTTTGGAGTGGGTCTGTGGACTTTTCCATGTGAATGTTAAAGTCACCAAAAATTAGAATATTATCTGCTATGACTACAAGATCCGATAGGAATTCAGGGAACTCAGTAAGGAACACTGCATATGGCCCAGGAGGCCTGTAAACAGTAGCTATAAAAAGTGATTGAGTAGGCTGCATAGATTTCATGACTAGAAGCTCAAAAGACGAAAACGTCATTGTTTTTTTTTTTTGTAAATTGAAATTTGCTATCGTAAATGTTAGCAACACCTCCGCCTTTGCCGGATGCACGGGGGGTTTGGTCACTAGTGTAACCAGGGGGTGAGGCCTCATTTAACACAGTAAATTCATCAGGCTTAAGCCATGTTTCAGTCAGGCCAATCACATCAAGATTATGATCAGTGATTAGTTCATTGACTATAACTGCCTTGGAAGTGAGGGATCTAACATTAAGTAACCCAATTTTGAGATGTGAAGTATCACAATCTCTTTCAATAATGGCAGGAATGGAGGAGGTCTTTATACTAGTAAGATTACTGAAGCGAACACCGCCATTTTTAATTTTGCCCAACCAAGATCGAGGCACAGACACGGTCTCAATGGGGAAAGCTGAGCTGACTACGCTAACTGTGCTAGTGGCAGACTCCACTAAGCTGGCAGGCTGGCTAACAGCCTGTTGCCTGGCCTGCACCCTATTTCATTGTGGAGCTAGAGGAGTTAGAGCCCTGTCTATGTTCGTAGATAAGATGAGAGCACCCCTCCAGCTAGGATGGAGTCCGTCACTCCTCAGCAGGCCAGGCTTGGTCCTGTTTGTGGGTGAATCCCAGAAAGAGGGCCAGTTATCTACAAATTCTATCTTTTGGGAGGGGCAGAAAACAGTTTTCATCCAGCGATTGAGTTGTGAGACTCTGCTGTAGAGCTCATCACTCCCCCTAACTGAGACAATTACTCATAATATATATATTATGTATGTATGTATGTATGTGTGTGTGTGTGCATTAGGGAGGTAAGGCAATAAATAAATAGGCCGTAGTGGCGACGTAATTACAATTTAGCAATTAAACACTGGAGTGATAGATGTGCAGAAGATGAATGTGCAAGTAGATATACTGGGGTGCAAAGGAGCAAAAAAATTATAATATGGGGACGAGATGGGTTATGTACAGGTGCGGTGATCTGTGAGCTGCTCTGACAGCTGATGCTTAAAATTAGTGAGGGAGATGAGTCTCCAGCTTTAGTGATTTTTTTTGCAATTCGTTCCAGTCGTTGGTAGCAGAGAACTGGAAGGAAAGGCGGCCAAACGAGAAATAGGCTTTGGGGGTGACCAGTGAAATATACCTGCTGGAGCGAGTGCTACGAATGGGTGCTGCTTTGGTGACCAGTGAGCTGAGATAAGGCGGGGCTTTACCTAGCAAAGACTTATAGATGACCTGGAGCCAGTGGGTTTGGCGACGAATATGAAGCGAGGGCCAGCCAACGAGAGCTTACAGGTCACAGTGGTGGGTAGTATATGGGGCTTTGGTGACAAAACGGATGGCACTGTGATAGACTGCATCCAGTTTATTGAGTAGGGGATCGGTAGGATAGTCAGTTTTACGAGGGTGTGTTTGGCAGCATGAGTGAAGGATGCTTTGTTGCGAAATAGGAAGCCGAAATGTGACTGCCTTCATTTACCCAAAATATACACTCTTAGCTATCGTTTAAACCCCAATTTGATATGTTCTTATGAACTTCACATGTTGATGCTCATGGGTCCTTTTAGATGGAAATGCTCTACTACTAGTGTTTCAGGAAAAATGAGTGTTGGCTATCTAGCAGTGCCCGTTAGGTGTTTTTAGGGACCAGTGATCTTCTGCACAGCAACGCTGGCCAGTCATGAAGCAGCATTACCTATCAATCCACAAAAGCCATATCCCTTTGTGGAGCAAGAGAAACAACTAGCCTACAAGTCTCAGGGGGAGTGGTGTCACTTGCACAAGGGATGCTACTAGCGCACTGCTAACTAGCTAGCGATTCCACATCAGCTAGGCTACAAAGTTGGGGGGAATTAGATTGACTGTACTAGGGCTGGGCGGTATACCGTATTTTACTATGTACCGGTATCGATGCACGGACCGGTTTTTACTTTATCTTCTATAACGGTATTTCAATGTTTGGTTTGTTATTAAGTGTGATACACTCTGCGTAACGTCCATTTTTATAGTTTACTCCACTACTTGAGTCGTCTCTCTCTATGCCGCTTTCCACACAGACCGAGCCCTGCCCCCTGTCACTGAAGGAACGCATTTGTTGTTGCTCGACCACGAGACACAAGAGTTCAGTCTGCGTGGTCATGCAACAATGTTCATGACAAGAATGCTATTTCCACTTTGCGGAATATAAATCCACAAGCGCTCTATAATTACACTATTAGTTTGTTTTTTACATCTGCAAACATCTAGTTTGTCTTTTTAAATCGTGTTCGCATTAATACTAATCGCTAGTTCATGTTATCCGCTAATGCTAATTAGCTGGCTAGCTAGCTAATAAGCAAACGTAGCTAGCTATACAGCCAGATACCAGTGACGGTATAGGCCTAAATTATCATGTTGTTTGTGCAACAGTATCTTCTAAATCAAAGAGGAATAGGCAAAGCATGAATATGTTAGGTACATGAAGTAACTAAGAGAACATTTAATCTATTCAAGGATTATAGGGTCCCCCAGGAAACACTGACCAACACTTTGTTTGAAAATAACTCCTCCCTGGCATTTCTTTAATTGTCATGTCAAACGCTGTATTCAAATAAGGCCCCCCAAAAATTGCCCATATCGTGCAGCCCTACGTGGCAGTGTGGAAATGATCTCAAATGAGTGCAGGAAAGGCAGAAATTAATGAAAATGTATACTTTTTTGGGGGGGTTGAAGTTTTAATTGAACAGTATAAAACAATCAGAATGGAGAAAGACTTTTTGATATCACTTAGAATGTGTGTTGCCACCCTAGGGTTATGCACTACTCATAAAGCGAATTTAGAACTTTTATTATTCAAAAACATAAACATAAAATACAGTCAGACTGTCAAAAATATCGTAATGAAATTTTGGCCATATTGCCCAGCCCTATACTTTACTGTTTTTTATTTTTAAGTTTTCCTTCCAAAAAATGACAATTAAGTATGTTAAAAAGCAGGTTTTCTGTTTTGTAATGGTGTTGGGCGTACACCAACAACAGAATGGTGTGAGTGTATACCGGTCATTAAAAATATGCATGCGAGTAGAACGCTGATTGGCCAGCTCATATCATACTCCATGAGGAAATGGCAAGCATTTTTTTAAAACCGTCTGTTTGAGATACACGTCTGAAGTGTTTTTTTTTTTTTTTTAAGTGTTTCCCCCACCCAATTTATGCTTTGGCCACAAATACGAGTATAGGAAGTCAACAACATTATTTGGGTGTGAGTTCACAGCGTATGTGAGGTTTTCACTCAGTTACTTTAAGAATGTTTATGTTTTACAGACAAAATCTTACCGGAGCCGACAGATCAGTGTTGAACACAGTCTGAGGCCCTACATTTCATTGTATGTGCTCTCTCTTGAAGTGATGTTGCTTAATACTAGCAGCTCTCCCACGGGGAGAGAGCTACAGAGGCTGTGTCTTTTTGTTGTGGCGGCATCTTTAAAATGAACCTTCATCTTCAGTAGTCCTCCCACTAGTTCTCTGCAGTTTCTCTTGGTTGAGAGACCAGATACGTTTTTAATGCGTGACCTACTTCTGTGGTTGTTTCGGGGTTTATTTAAATGTGGAGAGGCTGAGACCTACTAACATGGTGAGAACACTGCCTCAGTCATGGCTGTTTTGGCCTCCTTTGTTTACAACCATTGTGGAGGGCCTCCCTCTCGGTGAGGTGATTTCCACCCTCACACAGAGACCGAGTAAACAGGCGAGTTTACTGTACCCTCTTGCTTATGTTGCTTTTCTTCTCAAGCTAGCTGGACTGGCTGTTGCAAATGGATGCATAGCAATCATGCCTTATTGTCAAAAGAGTTAACTCCCAGTAGCACTGTGTTTCAGTTCAATTAGTTTTGAAATGGAATAGGAAGTAGTGAGGAGAACCATGACTTTCTAAAACAGGCTATTTAGGCTGTTGTCTGAAGGTATCTATTACAGGAAGGGAAATGGCCCTCACACAATGTTGGAGACCGATGCCTCAGCCATTTAGTTTATCTTTTGGTTTAATAGTGTGTGTGCATGTTGACCTGAGAGCAAAGTGACCCTTCATAGCTTGCAGAACAGTGGGAAATAGCCTGTCATCCTCAGTAGCCAGCTGTTAACATCCTATTCAACGTCAACAGCCAGCTTCTGGCACACACACACATACACACACACACACACACACACACACACAGCCTCATTTATTGTTCAATGTCTAGGCCTAGATGGATTCATTCTGTCGCACATGATCGATGTAGACTATACATTTTTCACCGTGTTGTACATTGCTCTCCATAACTATGTTCTTGTATGGTCATTAGCAAAGTATACACTATCCCAATTTTAGCTTCAAGACACCAGAAATGTGAAAAACCTAAAAAGTAGATTGTACTGATTTATTGGCACATTGAACCATATCGTGCGCCAAAGTATAAAAACGGTGTATACAGTGTTAAAGCAATGACGTCATATCTGGATTGTGCCATCTTTATGCACGTTCGCCATTGTTTTTGTGCCTTGCTTGCTGTTTATTGACTTGGTCAGTTGAAATGTTTCTTACAACTCTTTGTAATGGCCTCTCTGTATTATTTGATCACTGGGTGTGCCGTGCCGTCAGCAATGCTGGCAGTAGCCTAGATACGAGCTCCAAACGAAGGCTTTTTTCTTTTTCTTCAACCTGTCTACACCGCTTAATTCACTGAGCAAGTCGATGTTTAGGCTAGGTGTATAAGCCTTTTTTTTAAAGATATATCGTTTGAAAGTCTTGACTGAAATAATAGTGTACACTTTAGTGCTGAGTGATTTGTGCTTTTTGAGGTTGGTTCGGTTTCAGGTTGGTTTATATTTTCAAAAATTATATAAATACATTATGTAGGTTCAATGCGTTAACAACACAGAATGAAACATTTGATTGTAGTGACTGTCCTTTACTATCACTTATTAGGCTCTAACCATTTATTCATATTACCTAAATAAAGTATTTAGGCACACACACACACAGTACCAGTGAAAAGTTTGGACACCTACACATTCCAGTTTTTCTTTATGTTTACAATTTTCTACATTGTAGAATAATAGTAAAGACATCAACATATGAAATAACACATGGAATCATGTAGTAACCAAAAAAGTGTTAAAATATTTTAGATTCTTCAAAGTAGCCAACCTTTGCCTTGATTACAGCTTTGCACACTCCTGGCATTCTCAAAACCAGCTTTATGAGGTAGTCACCTGGAATGCATATCAGTTAACAGGTATGCCTTGTTAAAAGTTAATTTGTGGAATTCTTTCCTCCTTAATGCGTTTGAGCCAATCAGTTGTGTTGTGACAAGGTAGGAGTGGTATATAGAAGATAGCCCAAAAGACCAAGTCCATTTTATGGCAAATAAGCTCAAATAATCAAAGAGAAATGACAGTCCATCATTACTTGAAGACATGAAGGTCAGTCAATCTGCAAAATGTTAAGAACTTTGAACGTTTCTTCAACTGCATTCGCAAACCATCAAGCGCTATGATGAAACTGGCTCTCATGAGGACCACTACAGGAAAGGAAGACCCAGAGGATAAGTTCATTAGAATTAACTGCACCTCAGATTGCAGCCCAAATAAATGCTTCACAGAGTTCAAGTAACAGACACATCTCAACATTAACTGTTCAGAGGAGACTGCAAGAATCAGGCCGTCATGGTTGAATTGCTGCAAAGAAACCACTACTAAAGGACACCAAAAAGAAGAAGACTTGCTTGGGCCAAGAAACACAAGCAATGGATAATTAGACCGGTGGAAATGTGTGATTTTTGGTTCAAACCGGCGTGTCGTATAGGTGAATAGATGACCTCTGCATGTGTGGTTCCCACCGTGAAGCGTGGAGGTCTGATGGTTTGGGGGGGTGCTTTGTTGGTGACACTATCTGTGATTTTATTTAGAATTCAAGGCACACTTATCCAGCATGACTACCACAGCATTCTGCAGGGATACGCCATCACATCTGGTTTGGGCTTAGTGGGACTATCATTTGTTTTTCATCAGGACATTGACCCAACACACCTCCAGGCTGTGTAAGGGCTATTTGACCAAGAAGGAGAGTGATGGATTGCTGCATCAGATGACCTGGTCTCCACAATCACCTGACCTCAACCCAATTGAGATGGTTTGGGATGAGTTGGACCGCAGAGTGAAGGAAAAGCAGCCAACAAGTGCTCAGCATATGTGGGAACTCCAAGACTGTTGGAAAAGCATTCCAGGTGAAGCTGGTTGAGAGAATGCCAAGAGTGTGCAAAGCTGTCCAGGCAAAGGGTGGCTACTTTGAAGAATATAAAATATTTGTTTTGCACTTTTTTTGGTAACTACATGATTCCTTATGTGTTATTTCATAGTTTTGATGTCTTCACTATTATTCTAGAATGTAGAAAATAGTTCAAGAAAAACCCTACCCTAAGTAGGTATGTCCAAACTTTTGACTGGTACTGTATGTGTATGTGTATATGTGTATATATATGTGTGTGTGTGTGTGTGTGTGTGTGTGTGTTATATATATATATATATATATATATATATATATATATATATATATATATATATATATATACACATACATATACATATACACATACAGTACCAGTCAAAAGTTTGGACATACCTACTCAGGGTAGGGTTTTTCTTGAACTATATATATATATATATATATATATATATAAATAAATAGTTTATGGTACAGGAGACACCTGTCTTATTCGTGCCCATCTCAGTGAACTATCCATTGCAGAGGCCGAGACTAATCCTTTGCGGAGGCCGTAGGTATTGCACAGTCCAAGAAGAAAGGGAGTATGGTTAAGATGCACAATGCACTTCTCTCTCCAGAATGCACTCTCTCCCGCCAATTTGTGCACATTCATTGTTTTATAACTTCATTGTGTGAATTGTTTGCAGTTGATCGTTAATGTCTATCAATTCCCAATTACATATATCACCAGTAGTACATTTATTGTTAATACCTATAATTACTAATCTACAATGTTTGTTGCTTTGGTTACGGTAATTTCTGTTAATGCATTCAATATATTATTCCTGTCTTTTACCGTTCTTCGGAGTGGACATGTTGTTTGCAAAGTGCACAACCAATGCTACACTTGAGAGAAACAAGTTTTGGTTTATTTCATTCCATTTACGAGTTTTGTAAATGTAGTCATTGCCTTTTGTTTGGAGCGCTCCTGTCAATGCTGCTTACACACGCACAGTGTATTCGGAAGGTATTCAGACCCCTTCATGGGTACAGCTAAATTTGAGCTAAATTCCAAACATTCATTGATAAAGTTAACCCAATTTAACAAATCACACACCAGAAAAAGATATTTGAAAATGGTATGCAATTCAAATAAACAGAAAACATTTGTTCACCCCTACCTTTTACCATCACCTGATCAAATGATTAGGAAATCGTTAGTGCCTTGGGAGGGTCCAGCCTTCCATAAAGATGAGAAACTTGGTATGGTTTGGTCTTTAACCATATGGGTGTGTGGTAACACATCATGCAAAGATTGAAATACCTATCCGAGGCCCTCAGAAGAAAGATTATTGATGCCTGTGAGTCTGGGAGGGGTTACAAATCCATTTCCAAGCAATTCGAAGTACATCGTTCCGCTGTTCGATGGATCATCTACAAATGCAGAAAATTCCAAACCACTGGCAATCTACCTAGGACAGGTCGCCCCACCAAAATCAGCCCAAGAGCTGACCGAAAGATGCTCATAGAAGTAGGGTTGCACATTTTGGGGAATATTCAGAGGTGGAAACTTTCCGTGGGAATTAACGGGAATATATGCACATTTATATTAATACTATATATGTGTGTGTGTGTGTGTGTGTGTGTGTGTGTGTGTGTGTGTGTATATATATGTGCCAGCATATTTGGGGTCCAACATGTACGCTGTGGCGTGTATGGGCTTCAGGCAGAAGTCTTCACGCTTTTTGATGTATTTCAGAACTGCAGTTTCCTCTGCTTGGAGCAACAGTGAAGTGGGCAGGGCAGTACGGATTTCTTCTCTTACATCTGCAAGCAGAGTCTGAACATCAGACAGGATGGCATTGTCTCCCTCAATCTGTGCAATGGCTACTGCAATAGGTTTCAGGCTGCTTACCACTCTCTCCCAAAATACATCATCCGGGAGGATCCTCTTGATGGGGCTGTCTATATCGGCAGACTGTGATATGGCCATTTCTTGGAGAGACTCCTTCCCCTCCAGGAGACTGTCAAACATGATGACAACACCACCCCAACGGGTGTTGCTGGGCAGCTTCATTGTGGTGCTTTTATTCTTCTCACTTTGCTTGGTGAGGTAGATTGCTTCTACAACTTGATGACCATGTACATACCTGACCATTTCCTTGGCTCTCTTGTATAGTGTATCCATTGTTTTCAGTGCCATGATGTCTTTGAGGAGCAGATTCAATGCATGAGCAGCACAGCCAATGGGTGTGATGTGAGGGTAGGATTCCTCCACTTTAGACCAAGCAGCCTTCATGTTCGCAGCACTGTCACCAGTGCAAATACCTTCTGTGGTCCAAGGTCATTAATGACAGCCTTCAGCTCATCTGCAATGTAGAGACCGGTGTGTCTGTTGTCCCTTGTGTCCATGCTCTTGTAGAATACTGGATGAGGGGTGGAGATGATGTAGTTAATTATTCCTTGCCCATGAACTTTCAACCACCCATCAGAGATTATTGCAATACAGTCTGCTTTCTCTATGATTTGCTTGACCTTCACTTGAACTCTGTTGAACTCTGCATCCAGCAAACAAGTAGATAAAGCATGTCTGGTTGGAGGGGTGTATGCTGGGCGAAGAACATTCAGAAATCTCTTCCATTACACATTGCCTGTGAGCATCAGAGGTGAACCAGTTGCATACACAGCTCGAGCAAGAAATTCATCAGCATTTCTCTGACTACGTGCCTCTATTGAGTCACAAACTTCTGATTCCAGGAGGACCATGAGCTGTTGCTATCGATAAGGTGTCTGATTCATCATTTTCACCTCGAATAGGAGTAGAGGGACTTTTGTCAGAGGTTGCTTGTTCTGAGGGAACTTTATGCACTTGGCCAGATGATTCTGCATCTTGTTTTCATTCTTCACATATGACTGGCACAGTATTTGCAAATGTACACAGCTTTTCCTTCTACATTAGCTGCAGTGAAATGTCTCCACACATCAGATAGTGCCCGTGGCATTTTCTAGTAAATTAGTAAACAAAATACAATTTCATGTACAGATAAATAGTTAAGTGTTGTAATTCCATTGAATTGGGGATAGTTGCCACAGAATTGCCTTATGTGTATCCCACAAAAAAGGTTCAAACTTTTATTGATGAATTTAAGCAAAATTCCCCAAATTCCAAGGCTTAACTTCTCATTGAAAATTTCCGGAAAAGTTCTGGAAAATTACCGGAAGTTTCTGACCCTTTGTAAACCCTTTGTAGAAGTCTCTAAGAACCCCAGGCTAACATCAAGAGATCTACAGGCCTCTCTTACCAC
This sequence comes from Salmo trutta, assembly GCF_901001165.1. NCBI lineage: Eukaryota > Metazoa > Chordata > Actinopteri > Salmoniformes > Salmonidae > Salmo > Salmo trutta. The sequence continues at coordinate 8,172,688 of NC_042965.1, forward strand.
AATCAATATCGAAGTGCATGAGTCAACTGTCAGAGACGGCACAAGCTTGGCCTACATGGTAGGTCGGGAAGCCTCTGCTCTCAGAAAATAATATCAAGAGAAGACTGACGTTTGCCAGACAACACCTGGCTAAAAAACCAAAACTACTGGAACAATATGCTCTGGGAAGATGAGTCAAAGGTGGAGTTGTTTGGCCGCAATGCTAGATGCCATTTTGGCGAGAATGAAACACTACCTTTGAACAGAAAAACCTCATACCAACCGTAAAGCATGGAGGCGGTGGCATTATGGTTTGGGGCTGCTTTGCTGCCTGAGGGCCTGACCAACTTGCAATCATTTAGTCAACCATGAATTCCATATTGCACCAGAGAATTTTTGAGGAAAATGTAAGGCCATCTGTCAAAAAGCTGAACAGAACATGTATCTTGCAGCAGGACAATGATCCAAAACACACAAGCAAAGCCACAACAGAATGGCTCGAAAAGAAGAAATGGAGGGTTATGGAATGGCAGAGTCAAAGCCAATATCTCAATCCTGTCAATGCTGTGGGGGGAATTGAAGTGGGCCGTACATGCAAGAAATCCCTCGGACATGACACCGTTGAAGCCATACTGTAAAGAAGAGTGGGGGGGGAAAGTCCTCCCAGTTGATATAAGAGATTGATAGACAGTTACAAGAATGGCTGAAATAACTTAATGTAGCCTAAGGGGGCAACACCAGCTATTGAAGCTAGGGGTGTGCTTTTTTTCCATGCACTATGGAATTGCATTTCTGTTGATTTTTGATAAATAGATTGCAAAGCATAATCTTTCAGTTTATTTTGTCTCTCCAGAGACGTTAGATCGGGTTCAAGTCCGGGCTGTGGCTGGGCCACTCAAGTACATTGAGAGACTGGTCCTGAAGCCACTCCTGCATTGTTGGCTGTGTGCTTAGGATCGTTGTCCTGTTGGAAGGTGAACCTTCGCCCCAGTCTGAGGTCCTGAGCACTATGGAGCAGGTTTTCATCAAGGATCTTTCTGTACTTTGCTCTGTTAATCATTTCCTCGATCCTGGCTAGTCTCCGAGTCCCTGGGAGCAAAGGGTCTGAATACTTATGTAAATAAGGTATTTCTGTTTTTATTTTTATTACATTTTTTTACATTTCTTAACCTGTTTTCACTTTGTCATTATAGGGTATTCTGTGTAGATTGCAGATTTTTTAAAATTTATTTAACCAAATTAAAATAAGGCTTTAACGTAACAAAATGTGGAAAAAGTCAAGGTCTGAATACTTTCCGAATGCACTGTAGAAGTAGGCCTATAGGCCAACTAGCCTGCGTGCAAATGTAGGCATCTAAATGTGTCCACTTCTGATGGGCTTAAACGCGCCACCACTAATGAGCTGTGGAGCTTCTCAAAGTAGTCGTTTCTTCACCTCAAACGGCAAGCAAACAAAGTATGTTTTTAAATCCTTTTTAGCATAACCATAGTTCCTCCATGTATTTGAAAAATCTTTCCAGTTCTCTCCCTTTCGCTATCCCTTTTTATCAGGATATTTTCTACCTGCAGGCTGAAATGTTTTTATTTGTTGGCTTCTTGTTGGTGTTTTACATAGGCCCTAGTTGACAATGGCAGTAGAAGTTACTTTTTATGTTTGTATCATTTTCATTTAGATTTGGATCGAATTTTGATTAACCACATGACAATGATTTTGAGATACGAAGACAATATTATAAATTAATTGAAACTGTTCCATGAAAATGTGCATATGACAACCATAACTCGCACGCAGATTGGTAGAAATGGTAAGATAATATAGCATTCCACATGAGAAAGGTTGCTGACTCCTCACGTAGCCTATTACCGGCAACTTCGGGAGAGTAATGGCAGAATCTGCAAAGCCAGCAAGAGTGGTAGGAGGATGGTCGGATCAGGTTAAGGTTTTTGTCTTCTGGATATCTTGATCTCTAGCTCCCTCTTGAGGCATTTGTGTCTTATTTCATCAAACAGTGCGCTTCAGGCGTCAGACAAGCTCAATGTACATAGTTGATTTTATTAAAACACATCTGTGTCTATATATGGAAAAATACATGTTTTAGAATTTAGACCAATCGATTGGTCTAAAGAACAAACGACTCTGCTCGGGCAGCAGAAGCCAGCCAGCCATCCATCTCTGTGCTCCCCAAAGAGTCATCCTTCAAGGCTAGTAGGCTAGCCTAGCTGTTCTTCAAAGTAGATAAGGCATACCTTTTTAAGACTTCTAAATAACAACCATCGATCGATTATTTGTATTGTCAGGTATACCTTAGAAACCGTTCTCTACCATGTTGTGTTGCTGTTGTGTTGTCTTAGGTCTCTCTTTATAAAGTATTGTGGTGTCGCTCTTGTCGTGATGTGTGTTTTGTCCTACATTTTTATTTTGAATCCCAGCCCCTGTCCCCACAGGAGGCCTTTTTGCCCCTTGGTAGGCCATCTTTGTAAATAAGATTGTTCTTAATGGACTTGCCTAGTTAAATAAAAATACCTTTTCATGTCTATCACCCTTCCTCTCCATGTCTACCGGCCCTACAGGCTTGCCCGGCAAGAACCAATGAGAACAGGCAGCTGTAGGCACAATGGATTCTGGTCATTGTAGTTAATTATCACGTTTTCTGCTCTTAACTATTATGAGTTGGACAACATGTCCCAGAAGAGATCTCTCTAGAGAAATGGCACAAACAGCTTGTTGACGGACAGAAAATCCGCCGAACTAAATGGAATTCAAATATACTAATTGAACCGATGTGGTCAATTAGTTATTTAAAAACTGAAATCACTCAGCACTAGTAAAGTTATTTTAGTGGGACTGGGAGTAGCCTTTATTCACACCCACTCTTGTGTCCTGAATACTGAGGATGAATACTCTTTAACACTGAATGCAGTGCTAGATTCAGAAATCATGACACCAATGTATTTCATTGATTTGTTTTGGTGTCCCAGTGTCCATTTGCAAGGTTCACTATGTGTCGTCCTTAACGCATGATGCCTGGCTACCATTGGACACGTGTCCGGACCCCGGTGTATGTAAGGCCACTGCTGCTCAGACAAGACTGTATTGAGCAGACAAGCTGTTGCCATGGGCGTCTCCAGGGGCAGACTGTTGCGGTGTGTGGTGTGCAGCTCTCCACACGATCTGCCCTCAGGTCTGCACTGAGGTGGAACTAATAGAGCTTTAGTGGAAACCACCGCACATTGGGAAGCACTGCACAGGGAAAGGGAATCATAAAATGCATATGCCTAGTTTTTATATTGCAATGTGACAAGTGTCTATGAAATTAGCCGGAGACAACACACCCAGTGACAATCAACCTCTCCTTGTCCCAGTCTGTAATCCCCACATGGTTTAAGATCGCCACCGTCATTCCTGTTCCCAATAATTCTAAGGCTTCATGCTCCAATGACTACCGCCCTGTAGCACTCACATCTGTAATCATGAAGTGCTTTGAGAGGCTGGTTATGGCAGACAGCAACTCTATCATCCCAGACACTTCAATTTGCATTCCCCCCAACAGAACCATGGATGACACCATCTCAATTGCATTTCACACTGCCCTCACCTACCTAGATAAGGGGAATATCTATGTGAGTATGTTGTTCATTGACTACAGACAGCTCAGCGTTCAACACCATTGTCCCCTCCAAGCGCATCACCAAGCTTTGGACCCTGGGACTGAACACCTCCCTCTGCAACTGGATCCTGGACTTCCTGACGGGCCAACCCCAGGTGGTGAGGGTAGGCAACATCACCTCCGCCACGCTGACCCTCAACACGGGGGCCCCACAGGGGTGTGTGCTTAGTCACCTCCTGTACTCCCTGTTCACCAACGACTGCGTGGCCATGCACGACCCCAACACCATCATCAAGTTTGCTGACGACACAATGGTGGTTGGCCTGATCACCTGTGACAATGAGACAGCCTACAGGGCGGAGGTCAGTGACCTGGCACTGTGGGGCTGGAACAACAACCTCAACGTAACTAAGACCAAGGAACTGATTTTGGACTACAGGAAATGGGTGGGGGGGGGCGAGCACACCCCAATCCACTTTGATGGGGCTGCTTCAAGTTTGATGGGGCTGCTTCAAGTTACTCGGCTTTGTTCTTCTGTTTATATCTCGTGTGTTTTTGTTCTACCTTGTTATTTTTAGTATTACATTGTTATTGATTACTGCATTGTTGGGGTTAGAGCTTGCAAGAAATTCAAATCACTAAGAACTTAAAATGTTCCACACACACGGATACAGTCGTGAAGGCGCATCAGCTGTACCGTTGAGAGCATCTTGACTGGCTGCATCACTGCTTGGTATTGCAATAGCACCGCCCTTTATCGAATGGCACTACAGAGGGTGGTGCGGACATCCCAGTACATTACTGAGGCCGAGCTCCCTGCCATCCAGGACCTCTATGTCAGGCGGTGTTAAAGGAAGGCCCGGAAAATAGTTAGACTCCAACCACCCAAGCCATAGACTGTTCTCTCTGCTTCCGCACGTTAAGCTGTTACCGGTGCATCAAGTCTAAACAGCTTCTATCCCCATGCCATAAGACTGCTAAATAGCTAACTAAATAGCTAACTAAATGGCTGCACGGACTATCAGAGTTGACCTTTGTATTTTATTCATATTTCTGTCTATACTCACAGGGCCCTACACACTATGCACACTGATACTCCAACACACATACACTCACTCCACCATTTGATCACACACGCATAATATTCACGTACATTTTATACTAACTCTATATACACACACACTCGCATACAATCATCATATGTGCTTCTGCTACTCTGTTTATCATATATGCTGATGCCTAGTTACCTTACCCCTATACATATCTACCTCTATCGATCCAGTATCCCTGCACATTGTAGATATGGTACTGGAACTGACCCTGTATATAGTATGCTTACTTACGTTATCGTATTCTGCTTTTTATATCTCGTGTGTTTTTGTTCTACCTTGTTATTTTTAGTATTACATGGTTATTGATTACTGCATTGTTGGTTAGAGCTTGCAAGAAAGGCATTTCACTGTACGTGTGCATGTGACGTTAACTTGAAACTTAGGTCCCCCTGTTCAATTTAGTCTGTAGTCAAACAAGATTTTACTTCTGTTTTAAATAGTCTGGTTCTAAAGGGAAATATTATCAAAGCTACCAGAGAGCCTATTCTGGAAATGTGACATGTTTGAAGAGTATATTGTTACAGTCAATGTCTAAAAATAAGCTAAATCAAAAAGTTTTTGAAATATTAATGTGTTGAATGGTCCCGTGTGGCTCAGTTGGTAGAGCATGGTGTTTGCAACGCCAGGGTTGTGGGTTCGATTCCCACGGGGGACCAGTACGGGGAAAAAAAGAATAAATGTATGCATTCACTACTGTAAGTCGCTCTGGATAAGAGCATCTGCTAAATAACTAAAATGTAAATGACTTTTTCTACATTTTGTTAGATTACAACCTTTTTTGAAAATGTATTCAATAAAAAAAAATTGTCAGCAATCTACACACAATAAAAACCCCATAATGACAAAGCAAAGACAGGTTTTTAGAAATTAACAAAAAACACTGAAATACCTTATTTAAATAAGTATTCAGATCCTTTGCTATGAGACTCGAAATTGAGCTCAGGTGCATCCTGTTTCCATTGATCATCCTTTATCTTTCTATAACTTGATTGGAGTCCACCTGTGGTAAATTCAATTGACTGAACATGGTTTGGAAAGGCACACACCTGTCTATATAAGGTCCCACAGTTAACAGTGCATGTCAGAGAAAATACCAAGCCATGAGGTGGAAGGAATTGTCCGTAGAGCTCCGAGACAGGATTGTGTCGAGGTACAGATCTGGGGAAGGGTACCAAAACATTGCTGCTGCAGCATTGAAGGTCTCCAAGAACACAGTGGTTCCATCATTCTTAAATGGAAGAAGTTTGGAACCACCAAGAGCTGGTCGCCTGGCCAAACTGAACAATCCGGGGAGAAGGGCCTTGGTCAGGGAGGTGACCAAGAACCCAATGGTCACTCTGACAGAGCTCTAGAGTTCCTCTGTGGAGATGGGAGAACTTTCCAGAAGGACAACATCTCTGCAGCACTCCACCTTTTATGGTACAGTGGCCAGATGTAAGCCACTCCCCAGTAAAAGGCACATGCCAGCCGGCACCCAAAGAACTCTCAGACCATGAGAAACAAGATTCTCTGGTCTGATGAAACCAAGATTGAACTCTTTGGCCTGAATGCCAAGCGTCACATCTGGAGGAAACCTGTCACCATCCCTACGGTGAAGCATGGTGGTGGTAGCATCATGCTGTGGGTTATGGGTGCAGGGACTGGGAGACTAGTCAGGATCGAGGCAAAGGTGAACGGAGCAATACTTACAGTGCCAGTCAAAAGTTTGGACACCTAATAATTCAAGGGTTTTTCTTTATTTTACTATTTTCTACATTATAGAATAATAGTGAAGACATCAAAGCTATGAAATAACACCTATGGAATCATGTAGTAACCCAAAAAGTGTTAAACAAATCAAAATGCATTTTATTTGAAATTCTTCAAAGTAGCCTGCTTTGCACGCTCTTGGAATTCTCTCAAACATCTCTGCATGTGTGGTTCCCACTGTGAAGCATGGAGGAGGATGTATGGGGGTGCTTTGCTAGTGACACTGTCAGTATTTTATTTAGAATTCAATGCACACTTAACCAGCATGGCTACCACATCATTCTGCAGCCATACGCCATCCCATCTTGTTTGCGCTTAGTGAGACTATAATTTTGTTTTTAAACAGGACAATTACCCAACACAACTCCAGGCTGTGTATGGGTTATTTGACCAAGAAGGAGAGTGATGGAGTGCTGCATCAGATGAACTGGCCACCACAATCACCAGACCTCAACTCAAATGAGATGGTTTGGGATGAGTTGGACCGCAGAGTGAAGGAAAAGCAGCCAACAAGTGCTCAGCATATGTGGGAACTCCAAGACTTTTGGAAAAGCATTCCAGGTGAAGCTGGTTGAGAGAATGTCAAGAGTGTGCAACGCTGTCATCAAGGCAAAGAGTGGCTGCTTTGAAGGATCTGAAATAGAAAGTTCGACAAAAGAAAAATGCACCCCTGTTGAACAGAACATTTCTCCTGAAGTTGCTGTTTACCATTGCGACTTTACCCATGTCGCAATGTTGTTGCAATATTGCTTTTGTTGAATAAACCTGGGTCAATGGAAACCTGCCTAGTGTCCCAGCGCCTGTGTCTGTACAAGTTGCTAAAGGAGTTCATTTGGGCCTTTTGATGCAGTTAACTTGGAAAAACGGTCAATTCAGCCTAAAATTCATTTCAGGTTTTGTGGGTAACCATTCTTTTCATACAATTGAAGAGCAGTACATGGTTTTTGAAATGAAGACCGATCTACAATGCTCTCATTAGTATAATGCGGTTTAAACTAATTAGTGTTCATGAGTTTTCTATTATCTCACTCTGACAACACATTTTTACTAGCTTATTTCTTATATCTGAGCAATTGTAAGTCTGAAATCATGTAACATTTAGATGAAACTTCCGTATGTGTGATGTATCCGAAAGTGAATTTCTAACAAGGGTTCTCTCAATTCACGCTCTCTCTAGATAATGGAAGTTAGGTTATTCTCTTAATTCCACCTCTCGCTTTCCCTCTCCTCCTCAGACTCCCAACGCTCCCATTTGTCTTCCTTCACCATGAAGCTTATGGACAAGTTCCACTCTCCCAAAATCAAAAGGACGCCCTCAAAGAAAGTCAGTAAGCCACCTTTAGAACATAGCGTCAAGACTGCGGAGAAACCTGCTAACAAGGTTTGTTAAATGTCTGTTTCTCCCTCTACATAGGCCTCAAGCTTTTGCTCCGTCCATATCATAAGTGCAATTAGTTCATTTATATCCTACAAGACACCAGAGAATGAGACTGTGACTGCAGAGTGATAAAGCCTCACATTGTGCAATAATCACATAACCAAGATGCACCACCATGTTCACGATTGCTCTCGCGTTGGCTTCCTTTTGCAGGGTCTGAGTCGGTTAGAGGAGCATGAGAAAGACGTGGTCAGTGCCTTGCGTTACTTCAAGACCATCATTGACAAGATGGTGGTGGACAAGAAGGTGCTGGAGATGTTACCAGGGTCTGCCAGTAAGGTCCTGGAGGCCATCCTGCCTTTAGTCCAAGTGGAACCAAGGATCCAGCACAGGTGAGTCTGGCCCACGAGGATGTATATCTGGCACTCGCCCATTGTGTGTTTTAAGACAACGCTTCAATTGACATGAGACGAGGTGCAGCCAAATCTCATTTAAGGTTTACGATTTATTTGTTTTATAGGGTTGCAATCATAAGAAACATTCAAAGCCTAATACAGAATCAGTTTTTGTACGTCTGTTATCCTAATCTTTCCTCTTGGTTGTTCCCAGTTCAGCGGTGTCATCTTGTCTTAACCGTGTGTACCAGAGCCTGGGCAATCTCATTCGCTGGTCCGACCAAGTCATGCTGGAGGGGGTCAACCTGGAAGATAAAGAAACCATCGTTACCGTCACCACTGTGATCAAGGCAGTGCTCGACGGTGTTAAGGTAAAGTTGGCATACCAAAAAACAAACGAACATGAAATATGAGACGTCACAAATGATTTGTAACAATTAATGCATGTTATGTTTTTTGGGGAAACCGTAGCTAGTCGAGTACTTGTTACTCTTTGGGGAAGAGATGTTGAAAGGGGTTGAAGTTGGCTCGCGTTTAATAACTGCACACGGTGATTGTCCACAGGAGCTGGTGAAACTGACCATAGAGAAACAGGAGCATCCCTCCCCTACGTCTCCTGTCAAACCAGTGCCACCAGCCGCCCTGACCGAGAGGTGAGTGAGCCACAGAGGATATCAATCACACTCCTCCACTTTAACCCGTACTGAACACGTCTTACACTGTAAGGAAATTGTACACAACGTAAACAACACCTGTATACAACTCGTATACCCACAGCGCTGCAGAGCCACCTGCCAAAGAGAAGGAGAGTCTGGACAAGAGTTCAGCCACAACCCAATCTACGGAAGTCCTGACTGAACCCACTGAGGAAGAAGCAGAGGAGGTGGCCCCTCCGAAACCCCCTCTCCCTGGTGTAAAGATGGCTGAACACCAGTAAGAGCTCAGAGATGGTGTCCCTTTCATAGCTCTAACAAACAGTAGTTCGGTGGATCCCAAACTGTGGGGTGCGCCTGGGTCGGTGGGGGGAAGTAAGTTGAAAGCCCTTTATTTTGTATTTTTAGGAACTCGGTTGGCCTTACAACTTACTCTTGAAAGTTGTAATAGAATGCATAAGGTGCAATTTCGAAATTGGGTGGTGCATCAGCATGAGGTTACACGGGTCGAGAGGTGGGGGTCGTTACTACGCCGATAAATTACTATTCATCCAGACCTTTGCCACCAAGGAAATTTGTGTATGGGGGGGTTTAACCCTTCCTAAGATCAGTTTGTGATAATAACTACCTTTTCATTCAGTCATTGATAACTCTCAGAACATTTGATGTCACAGCACAAGTCAGAGTCAAGTCTGAACTGAAGTAAATGCAGAGTTCTAGCCACGTCACAATTCACTGTTTAGCCACTGACTCAAGTCCCCATCTGTATACTCGTTAGGCCTGCAGAGAGCTGAGCACACAGCTCTCTTGTAGCCTCCGCCAACATCACAAAAGAATGTTCAGTGCCTTCAGGAAGTATTCACACCCCTTGACTTTTTCCAAATGTTGTTTTGTTACAAAGTGGGATTTAAAATTGGTTTGTTATTTTTGGTCAACGATCTACACAAAATACTCTGTCAAAGATGAAGAAAAATGCAAACTTTTTTTAATGTAAAATAAAACACTAATATATTTAGATAAGTATTCAACCCTCAGAGTGATGTTGGATTCCCTTTAGGCAGCAATTACAGCTGCAAATCTTTTTGGGGTAAGTCTCGAAGACAGGGGTCTTCAACCCTGTTCCTGGAGAGCTACCTTCCTGTAGGTTTTCACTCCGACCCCAGTTGTAACTGACCTGGTTCAGCTTATCAATCAGCTAATTATTAGTCAGGTGTGCTAGATTAGGTTGGAGTGAAAACCAACAGGACGATAGCTCTCTAGGAACCGGGTTGGAGAGAACTGCTCTGAGGTTCGCAAACCTGGATTGTACAATATTTGTCCATTTATTTTATTTTTTAAATTCTTCAAGCTCTGTGTAGTTGGTTGTTGATCATTGTTAGACAGCCATTTTCTAGTCTTGCCATAAATGGGCTCCCGAGTGGAGCAGCGGTCTAAGGCACTGCTTCTCAGTGCAAGAGGCATCAATACAGTCCCCGGTTCGAATCCAGGCTATATCACATCTGGCCATGATTGGGAGTCCCATAGGGCGGCGCACAATTTGGCCCGGTGTCGTCCGGGTTTGGCCGGAGTAGGCCGTCATTGTTAATATGAATTTGTTCTTAACTGACTTAGTTAAATAAAAAATGTAAATGTTCAAGCCGATTTAAGTTAATTGTAACTAGGTCAGTCAGAGAACATTCAATGTCATCTTAATAAGTAACTCCAGTCTATACATTTACATTTACGTCATTTAGCAGACGCTCTTATCCAGAGCGACTTACAAATTGGTGCATTCACCTTATGATATCCAGTGGAACAACCACTTTACAATAGTACATCTATATATTTTTTTTTGGGGGGGGGGGGTTAGAAGGATTACTTAATCCTATCCCAGGTATTCCTTAAAGAGGTGGGGTTTCAGGTGTCTCTGGAAGGTGGTGATTGACTCCGCTGTCCTGGCGTCGTGAGGGAGCTTGTTCCACCATTGGGGTGCCAGAGCAGCGAACAGTTTTGACTGGGCTGAGAGGGAACTGTACTTCCGCAGAGGTAGGGAGGCGAGCAGGCCAGAGGTGGATGAATGCAGTGCCCTTCTTTGGGTGTAGGGACTGATCAGAGCCTGAAGGTACGGAGGTGCCATTCCCCTCACAGCTCCGTAGGCAAGCACCATGGTCTTGTAGCAGATGCGAGCTTCAACTGGAAGCCAGTGGAGTGTGCGGAGGAGCGGGGTGACGTGGGAGAACTTGGAAAGGGTTGAACACTAGACGGGCTGCGGCGTTCTGGATGAGTTGTAGGGATTTAATGGCACAGGCAGGGAGCCCCGCCAGCAGCGAGTTGCAGTAATCCAGACGGGAGATGACAAGGGCCTGGATTAGGACCTGCGCCGCTTCCTGTGTAAGGCAGGGTTGTACTCTGCGAATGTTGTAGAGCATGAACCTACAGGATCGGGTCACCGCCTTGATGTTAGCCTTGTGTTTTAGGTTATTGTCCTGCTGAAAGGTGGATTTGTCTCCCAGTGTCTGTTGGAAAGCAGACTGAACCAGGTTTTCCTTCAGGACCTAGCCTGTGCTTAGCTCTATGCCTTTTCTTTTTATCAAATAGAACTCCCTAGTTCTTGCCGATGACAAGCATACCCATAACATGATGCAGCCACCGCCACGTTTGAAAATATGTAGAGTGGTATTCAGCGATGTGTTGGATTTGCCCCAAACATAATGCTTGTCCAGTATTACTTTAGTTCCTTATTGCAAACAGGTTGCATGTTTTGGAATATATTTATTCTGTACAGGCTTTCTTCTTTTCACTCTGTCATTTAGGTTAGTGTTGTGGAGTAACTACAATGTTCTTGATCCATCCTCAGTTTTCTCCTGTCACAGCCATTAAACTTTGTAACTGTTTTAAAATCACCATTGGCCTCATGGTGAAATCCCTGGGCGGTTTCCTTCCTCTCCAGCAACTGAATTAGGAAGGAAGCCTGTATCTTTGTAATGACTGGGTCTATTGATACACCATCCAAAAGTGTAAATAATAACTTTACCATGCTCAAAAGGATACTTAATGTCTGCTTCTTTTCTTCTTTTTTTATCATCCAATAAGTACCCTAATTTGTGAGGCATTTGAAAACAACCCTGGTCTTTGTGGTTGAACCTGTTTTTGAAATTCACTGTTTGACTGAGGGACTTTCCAGATAATTGTGTGGGGGGGGTATATATTTGGTGTAGTCATAACAAAAATCATATTAAACACCATTATTGCACACAATTAGTCCATGCAACTTATTATGTGACTTGTTAGGCACATTTTTAATCCTAAAGTAATTTAGGCTTGCCCATAACAAAGGGGTTGAATACTTATTGACTCAAGATATTTCAGCTTTTCATTTTTTATTTGTAAAAAAATCTAAAAACATAATTCCACTTTTACATTATAGGGTATTGTGTGTAGATCAGTGACACAAAATCTCAATTTAATCAATTTTAAATTCAGTCTGTAACACAACAAAATGTGGAAAAAGTCAAGGGGTGTGAATACTTTCTGAAGGCACTGTTTACCGCTCATAACGTTGAATGCGCTTTGATTACAGGCCAACGTGCTTGTCGCTCATCTCTTTACAAGAAGGCAAGAGTGGTAGCTGGGTAACTGTGGGCTATAAATAGTCTTAATTCTTTAGAAGGCATTATGGTCTTTGAAGGGTGTAGTAAAAAGAGGTGTCAGAAATTAAACTTCCGCTTGTGCTACACTGTCTCTGAGGCAAATGTCTTTTCTGAGAAACTGGGCTCGGCAGAGGCTGGTGAGCTCACAGCCAGAGAGAGACGACAACGGATGGAAAGGGCCACATTAGATTCTAGAGCCCAACACACACAGCAGCACATCCAGACGCTTATAAATTTGGGGTTGGGTTAAATGCGGAAGACGCATTTCAGTTGAATGCTTTGTTGTACAACTGACTAGGCATCCCCCTTTCCTTGTGCTCCGATCATACAAACACTAACTCTCTGAATTTCACCTTGCCAGCAGAAGGTGCTCTGCACCAGTCTCTGTGTCTTGCGCAGCGCCACACTGCAGATTACATTTTTATTTTTTTTGTGTCATAATTTATTTTTGTCCTATTTCCTGGGGGCTGTCATTGACCCTTGCCTTACTGGCAGAGAGGATATCCTCCTCCTTTTCCACCTCCTCACCACCACAGCTGCCTGCCTGCATTCTCCACATGCCCTCTTGTCATTGGGCCATCTGTGTGCACTGCGGTGTGGAAACAGTTCAGTAGCTGCTGCTCTCTCCACCGCTATCTGTTTGCGGAGGGAAAAAGCAGCCAGGCAGGGACACGTGCACTACACACTTTTCCATTGTGTCAGTCTTTTCCCCACCTCCCTTCACCATACATGCAGTACATACACACAGAAGAAGTGGATCAGTCACTGTACTGTGGTTCGAGCTGCGTGCTTGGCTTTTGGATACTGGACAGTGGGGAACGCTGCACACTGCCTCATATTGAAATGATGCCCCCTTCTCCTCCCCCTCCAGTCCTCCAGCTCTTCCTCCAAAGAAGCGCCAGTCGGCGCCCTCCCCCACTCGGGTGGCAGTGGTGGCCCCCATGAGCCACGCCACCAGTGGCTCCGGTCTTCCCATGGGCACCAGCCTCCACAAACAGGTAGAGTAGCTTTGTTGCACTGTTAACTTCTTTTTTTGTGCCATTGTGTCTTTTCATCAAATGCTCTGACAAACGTGTTGACAAACGCCGTGGCTAATAACGGGTCTGGTCCCGCTCTCTGGTCGGCAGGAGTACGAGGTGGACGCGTTGCAGCGGCGCCTCTCAGGGGGCAGCCATTCGTACGGAGGGGAGTCGCCGCGCCTGTCGCCCTGCAACAGCATGGGCAAGCTGAGCAAGTCGGACGAGCAGCTGTCCTGGACCGTGGACAGTGGACAGTGCTCACGCAACACCAGCTGTGAGACCCTGGGTGAGAACCTGACACACACACACGAAACCCACACACGAAACAACAAACACACAAAAGTTACAGTATGTGTTTCAGCACTGACTTCACAGATGGTTAGAGAGGAGCCACCATGAGCCCAGCATGAGAGGGCTGTCTCTTGATAAGGTGTGTGTGCACCTTGGTCGCCACAGGGTCACCACAGGTTGTCTTAATGTGGCTCACAGACCACTAGTGGAAACAAGCTGCTGCGGATGCGTGAACCAAATCGACACATGCAGGCAGGGGGCTTCCTGTTCCTGCCGCCTCCAGCAGCACAGAGCGAGGCTAACGAGCTGTGACCGCCATCCGGTGAGCAAAGAGACAAGACACAGAGGCTGCATCTCAATAGTCTTTAAGCGGCCTCCTCTCCTTCATCTGCACTGGTCTGAAAACATAGGATAGCAGAGGGGAAAGCAATATGGTGGATGCCCTCTGAGAATTTGCTTAGTTTTAGCCGTCCAGAGACGATGAGAGGTGACGCTATTGAGGCGTAGCCTCAAAAAGTCTTAAGCTGTAAAACCATGGCTGTTACATTGTGGAACCAGGGACAAGCAGTGAGGGTTGGGAATACCAACGTTGCACCAAGTCATCCGGTGGCACTTTTCTCAGACGAAGGAGAGCGAGCCGTGTTGTGCCTTCTCCATTGTGATCAACTGACATGTGCCATGGATCTATTTCACACACGGTGCTCGCACCTCAAAACCTTTCGTGAAATCCTAACTCTCCCTCCAATGAAATTGTTTTTCGCCAATGTCTTAGTTGTGTTCTTGTTGTTTAGAGTGGGGTTTGTTGAGAAAAGTGCTTTTTATGCCGAAGTGACTGTGAGGTTTGTTTTCAGTGCTCTAACCGGTGACTCACCTGTCCCTCCCTGTCTTTTCTCCCCCACCAGACACCACAGACCACTACGACCCGGACTACGACTTCCTGCACCAGGACCTGTCCAGCCTGGAACAGATGCCTCCCCTGCCGGTGGGGGGGTGCCTCAGCCCCCTGCCCGAGTCCCACAGCGAGTCCTCCTCTCCTTCCCCGTGCCCTGGCCCCGGCCCACCCATGGCCCAACCCCACTTCACCCCTGCCTACCCCTCCCCCCAGCCGTCCCTCCAGGGCTCCTCCACGTCCCCCCTCTACTCCCGCATGACTCCCGCATTGCCGCCCCCCGCCCTGCCAGAAAAGAAGCGCCGCAGCGGTGCCAGCTCGGGCCTCTCCGACGGCTCCTACTCGGGCTCCTCCTGGCGCGTCTCCTTCGAGCGTCATCCGTCCCAGTATGACAACCTCATGGAGGAGGACATGCCGCCTGTGCCCCCCTTCCCCCTGTTCACGCCTGGCGTCTCACCCATGATCATGTGCCACGCCGGCGATGGGTTTGTGTCTGAGTTCTGTGCCAGCGAGACGGCAGACGTCCCCCAGAGTCCACCCCCACTCCCCGAGAAGAAGAGCCGCCACAGTGAGTATCTGACGCCAAGGGGAGGGAGAGAGGACATAGCAAGTATTACACACACTCTGATACCAGAGTTTAGAAATCCAGGGTGTAGCCCCAAATACACCGGACTAGGTCCCTTAGTTATGTCTGAAATACACATGCGTGCCTCCTGCTGTAATGGAATTATAAAACCATAGTATTAAACAAAATGTATATTTACTCTCTCTCTGTAACATATAAGGTGTGGCTGGGTTCAGACTAGGGACCTTATTTGCCTGGTGTGTCTGTCTGATCCATACTCGTAAAACCTGGCAGGTCTGCCATACTTATGTCCCAGTAGGATTTGGTTGTTCCACCTTGCTCTCAACCCTCTGTCTGCTGCTAGCCAGACCATCACAATGGGTCAGCCATGTTGGACAGGACATGCTGCTAGCTAGACCATCACAATGGGTCAGCCATGTTGGACAGGACATGCTGCTGCTGCTGGCTAGACCATCACAATGGGTCAGCCATGTTGGACAGGACATGCTGCTAGCTAGACCATCACAATAGGTCAGCCATGTTGGACAGGACATGCAATGCTGCTAGCTAGGCCATCACAATGGGTCAGCCATGTTGGACAGGACATGCTACTGCTGCTAGCTAGGCCATCACAATGGGTCAGCCATGTTGGACAGGACATGCTACTGCTGCTAGCTAGACCATCACAATGGGTCAGCCATGTTGGACAGGACATGCTGCTAGCTAGACCATCACAATAGGTCAGCCATGTTGGACAGGACATGCTGCTGCTGCTAGCTAGACCATCACAATGGGTCAGCCATGTTGGACAGGACATGCTGCTGCTAGCTAGACCATCACAATGGGTCAGCCATGTTGGACAGGACATGCTGCTGCTGCTAGCTAGACCATCACAATGGGTCATCCGTGTTGGACAGGACATGCTGCTGCTACTGCTGCTAGCTAGACCATCACAATGGGTCAGCCATGCTGGACAGGACATGCTGCTGCTGCTAGCTAGACCATCACAATGGGTCAGCCATGTTGGACAGGACATGCTGCTGCTGCTGCTGCTGCTGCTTCTAGCTAGACCATCACAATGGGTCAGCCATGTTGGACAGGACATGCTGCTGCTGCTAGCTAGACCATCACAATGGGTCAGCCATGTTGGACAGGACATGCTGCTGCTGCTGCTGCTAGCTAGACCATCACAATGGGTCAGCCATGTTGGACAGGACATGCTACTGCTGCTAGCTAGACCATAACAATGGGTCAGCCATGCTGGACATGACATGCTGCTAGCTAGACCATCACAATTGGTCAGCCATGTTGGACAGGACATGCTGCTAGCTAGACCATCACAATGGGTCAGCCATGTTGGACAGGACATGCTGCTAGCTAGACCATCACAGTGGGTCAGCCATGCTGGACAGGACATGCTGCTGCTGCTGCTGCTAGCTAGACCATCACAATGGGTCAGCCATGTTGGACAGGACATGCTGCTAGCTAGACCATCACAATGGGTCAGCCATGCTGGACAGGACATGCTACTGCTGCTGCTGCTGCTAGCTAGACCATCACAATGGGTCAGCCATGTTGGACAGGACATGCTGCTGCTGCTGCTGCTAGCTAGACCATCACAATGGGTCAGCCATGTTGGACAGGACATGCTGCTGCTGCTGCTAGCTAGACCATCACAATGGGTCATCCGTGTTGGACAGGACATGCTGCTGCTACTGCTGCTAGCTAGACCATCACAATGGGTCAGCCATGCTGGACAGGACATGCTGCTGCTGCTAGCTAGACCATCACAATGGGTCAGCCATGTTGGACAGGACATGCTGCTGCTGCTGCTAGCTAGACCATCACAATGGGTCAGCCATGTTGGACAGGACATGCTGCTGCTGCTAGCTAGACCATCACAATGGGTCAGCCATGTTGGACAGGACATGCTGCTGCTAGCTAGACCATCACAATGGGTCAGCCATGCTGGACAGGACATGCTGCTAGCTAGACCATCACAATGGGTCAGCCATGTTGGACAGGACATGCTGCTAGCTAGACCATCACAGTGGGTCAGCCATGTTGGACAGGACATGCTGCTGCTGCTGCTGCTAGCTAGACCATCACAATGGGTCAGCCATGTTGGACAGGACATGCTGCTAACTAGACCATCACAATGGGTCAGCCATGCTGGACAGGACATGCTACTGCTGCTGCTAGCTAGACCATCACAATGGGTCATCCGTGTTGGACAGGACATGCTGCTGAATGGAGATCTGTTGGGAGTTCTATGCTCTTCGTGTTTGTGCTCAGGCTGGCCCTCGGGCTCTGTGCATGTGTGTGGATGAGTCCTCATCTGAGACTCCTGCCATCAGTGTGTACACACACACACACACACACACACACACACACACACACACACACAGGCCTGGAGGGAAACACTGATGTCAGCCCTGTGAGCTCACATTGAATAATACATTTGTTGATGGATTGTGTGGGTGAATAGAGGAGTGGACTCTCCCGGCCGTGCAGAAAATGAGCATGTGCTGATTGACCCTCTCAACGGAGGTGTTGAGGGGTGGCCATTATGATAATCAGCCCATTCCCCATATGGAGCATCACTACAAAGAGCTTACAGACAGGACCAGCATGATTGTGCTGCACTTGTGCCTCTCCTGTTTTATTTAGATTTCCAACAGCTGAGCACTATTCTAATAACTAAATGGTCAGGGTTTCTGCTAGGGCTAACCCCATTTAGTCGACTGGCCAATTGTTTGGTCGATAGGCTGTTGGTCGACCAAGATATCTTTAATTGGGCAGTTGCAACTTATACATTTTTTTTCATGGTGCACAAGACACCAGTCTGATTCGCATCTGTCTCAGTGGATTAATCCATTGCGGCAGCCACTGGGATGGCACAGTCCATCACTCTAAGACCTGATACTGAAATTGTATATGGTTATATTTTATGTAAAAAATAGTGATGCAACACTAATAAATCAAATCTTTTATAACAAATGGGCTTTCTCCCGTGTTGGATACGGTCGCTGTCTGTGGTTCTGAAACTTAATCTTAAATGCGCTGTAGAAATAGCTGCCTTTCCCTATGTTGCTATGTGCATATCAGCATAGTTAACTAGCATATTGGGATTGAGAACAATGTGGCGGAGGCAGTAGCAGCAGAGACGAGGAAACAGCCCTTGCCTAAATGTCTAAGGAAATTGAGGTGAGAGGAAACCCCAACTTAATTAGGTCTATTATCAATAGCCTAACTGTTAAATGTGCCTGGCTTTATACATCATCCACATACAGCGCCTCCGGAAAGTATTCAGACCCCTTGACTTTTTCCACATTGTTACATTTAAGCCGTATTCTAAAATTGATTAAATTGTTTTTTTCCCTCATCTATTTACAGACATTACCCTGTAATGACAAAGCAAAAACAGGTTTTTAGAAATTGTTGCTAATTTATACAAAAATAACTGAAGTATATAATGTACATAACTATTCAAAGACTTTACTCAGTACTTTGTTGAAGCACCTTTGGCAGCGATTACAGCATCGATTCGGTATTACACTACAAGCATGGCACCTCTGTATTTGGGGAGTGTCTCCCATTCTTCTCTGCAGATCCTCTCAAGCTCTGTCAGGTTGGATGGGGAGTGTTGCTGCACAGCTATTTTCAGGTTTCTCCAGAGATGTCCGGGCTCTGGCTGGGCCACTCATGGACATTGAGACTTGTCCCGAAGCCACTCCTGCATTGTCTTGGCTGTGTGCTTAGGGTTGTTGTCCTGTTGGAAGGTGAACCTTCTCCCCAGTCTGAGGTCCTGGTCTGAGAGCGCTCTGGAGCAGGTTTTCACCAAGGATCTCTCTGTACTTTGCTCTGTTCATGTTTGCCTCAATCCTTACTAGTCTCCCAGTCCCTGCCACTGAAAAATATCCCCACAGCATGATGCTGCCACCATGCTTCATCGTAGGGATGGTGCCAGGTTTCTTCCAGATGTAATGCTTGGCATTCAGGCCAAATAGTTCAATCTTGGTTTCATCAGACCAGAGAATATTGTTTCTCATGGTCTGAGAGTCTCTGGGTGCCTTTTGGCAAACTCCAAGCCGGCTGTCATGTGCCTTTTACTGAGGAGTGGCTTCCATCTGGGCACTGTACCATAAAGGCCTGATTGGTGGAGTGCTGCAGAGATGGTTTTCCTTCTAGAAGGTTCTCCCATCTCCACAGAGGAACTCCAGAGCTCTGTCAGAGTGACCATCAGGTTGTTGGTCACCTCCCTGACCAAGGCCCTTCTCCCATGATTGCTCAGTTTGGCCAAGCGGCCAACTCTAGGAAAAGTCTTTGTGGTTTCAAACTTCTTCCATTTAAGAATGATGTGTTCTTGGGGACCTTCAATGATGCAGACATTTTTTGGAACCCTTCCCCAGATCTGTGCCTCGACACAATGCTGTCTTGGAGCTCTACAGACAATTCATTCGACCTCATGGCTTGGTTTTTGTTCTGACATACACAGTCAACTGTGGGACCTTAAATAGACTTGCCTAGTTAAAGGTAAAATAAAAATAAATAGACAGGTAATAAATAAATAGACAGCCTTTCCAAATCATGTCCAATCAATTGAATTTACCACAGGTTGACTCCAATCAAGTTGTAGATCCATCTCGAGGATGATCAATGGGAACAGGAGGGTCTGAATACTTATGTAAATTAGGTATTTCTCTTTTTTTATTTTTAATAAATGTCCCGCAATTTTTTTTTAAAGTTTTCGCTTTGTTGTTATGGGGTATTGTGTGTAGGTTGCTGAGGATTTTTTTTTGTATTTAATCCATTTTAGAATAAGGCTGTAATGTAAAAATAAGTAAAGGGCTGAATACTTTCCGAAAGGCACTGTATATCTACAGAAGTAAGGCAGATGTTGCTTCTGTTGCTTGTTTGAGTGTTTGTTTAAAAGCCTACTGATGCCGTTAGCGCCAAGCCGCCAGCAACGGCAAAATGTCGGATAAAGCAATTTCACAGATTTGTCTGCTGTAATTAAGGCTTTACAAAAATATTTTTGTTAAAGTCTTATTACTTTTAATTAGTGTTTACACTGTTCCAAACAGGCAGAAAAATTATATTGTAATCTAACAGCACCTGTTTGTCACATGTAATATGCACGCAGCTCTCGCTCCTGTACCCTCCTTTTTCTGGATCTCCAGTAGCTTCCACAACTAAGTCAAATGTCTTCCACAGATCTGACTTCCCCTTTCCCTCCTGAGCAACCAGTAAACATTCGCCCGTTTCCAGTTTCTTTTTCACGTCCTCCGCATCCATTTTGCTGTCAGGTGTTACTGTGTTCCAAATTTGTTAGAACCAGTTTATTGATGTGATTATGATAGGCTATAGGTCAGGCCCTATTGGTCACATATAAAGAGAGCAAGGGTTGAGGGAATAGGGAAAGTTTTTCCTAAACAAATAAGGGATTTCGGTAGCAGAACTTTCCAGTCAGAAACAAGTAAGAAACTAAATGGCTGACATGATGTTGCAGCTTCAGCATGGACAGCGCAATAAACACTTGCTGTGCTGTGGTGCCTTTTCAGTAGGCAGGTGAGTGAGACAACATGCGCCAGTCACACAGGCCCTTGCTGTCATTTTTTAACACAGTGTGACCAACGTGGTCTTTCTTGGGTAATTTCTTGTCTTAATTATTTAATAAAACGGTGTGCTTAAAGCATCAGACAAGCTCAATGCATATGTAGTTGATTTTATTCAAACGCATAGGGTTTGTTTGTCTGTGTATGAAAAAATACGTTTCAACATTTCGACCAATCTATTGGTCGAAAGAACAGGGCGACTCTCGGTCGACCAAGATTTCTTTGGGGTCGGGGACTGCCCTCATTTCCCCAAAAATATGCTTTTCTTGTTTTTAAGTGGAGCTGGTTTGAATTGAATTCACTTAATGAACATTCTTCATTCAACTTTCATTTTCCAATGTTAGAATTTACGGGATAGAGAGAAGTTCTCAGTTTTAAACCAACGATTGACGTGTAGATTTAAAAAACACTGCTCGCCTAGGCCCTTAATCAATGTGACACGGTTTGAGATACTCAGAAGGACACTGTCATTGTCATCCGCTAACGCATTGTCATGATTGTTGTTTTTTGTGTGTGTGTGTGCACATCTCGCCCCCACAGTACTGAAGTACATGCAGTTTGTGGAGGACTACTCGGAGCCCCAGCCCTCACTCTTCTACCAGACACCGCAGAGCGAGAGCATCTACGAGCAACGCAACAAGCGCTTCCAGGAAGTCTACAGCTTCAACGACTCGTATAGCAGCAATGACTCTGTTCATGAGCCCGTCCCACCCCCGGCACTGCCACCCAAACAGAGGCAGCTGGTGAGCTACAGCCCAACAGCTCACCTCACACACTGAAGCCACACCGAGGCCTCACACCCACCAGTAGCACAGCGTACAGTACACCAGCCCACCCTGTACATGCACATCCATCGCTTACTATGCCTTTTGGCCCAATGCATATACATTTAAAGTAACTCATTTTCTCATGATATATTGTTCCAAGTCTGTTAGATTGAGCGGCGAGTGAGTCCAGAATGTTTTCTCCCATGCATATATAATGGAGGAAGAAAAGCAGGGTGAATTGAAAGTCCTGAACATCCAAATGACAAGCGATGCTGCAGAGCCCTTGGTAGTGGTAACACATCTCCCAACACTACTTCTATACATAAAAATCTATTTAAATGCTTTTTCGGCATCAGATTTACAATCGGTTCTATGGTAGAATTGAAATTGCTACGATATCTGTCACAGGGGTGAAAAAGTACCCGATGGCACAAGACGATTTGGCCTTTTGTACAGACTAGTTCATCACCCTCCATGACGTCCCATCTTACATCCCACCACAAGGCTTGTCTTTGATTTCATCATTTTTGCTATTGTTGTGATTGTTTGAGACCACTGCAAGGCTGTAGTAGTTCACTTCCCATGTTCAATTTAATGCCACTATCTCCGTACCAGACATTCATGGTTTGAAAAAGGAATTGATATAAATGAGGAAAT
Source organism: Salmo trutta (assembly GCF_901001165.1). NCBI lineage: Eukaryota > Metazoa > Chordata > Actinopteri > Salmoniformes > Salmonidae > Salmo > Salmo trutta. Next base: position 8,194,997 of record NC_042965.1, read on the forward strand.
CCATGCTCAAGGTTTATCCACGATTTACAAATATATTTTTTTACACACCGTATCTAAAGCAGATCAAAATGTGAGAAACATTTCTGCACGTTCTTTTGTTTGGTCTTCGGGATTACTGCATCCGAGTACATATTGGGTGTAGATTAAGACTGGTCACGTCCCAGAAATCTCTCTGCAGCAGGGAAAGAAAACAAGGATTGGTTTGAAGCTATAGATGTAGGGAGGGCGAGGAAAGGGTGTTTTGTGTTTCATGTAATGAAAAAGTTGTTTCTGGGCTGGCTGTTAAGTCATGTCCACTGGGTGTACTTTCTGATTGCCGGAATGAATAGACTTCTCCCTGAGCAGAAAGTCCACCTACAACTGGTCAAAAGCTGAGAAAGTAGCGAGTTATGTACATTTAGGCCAGTCACCTGCTTTGCACAGTATGTAGGCATAGCTTGAATTGCAACAGTAGTTTGTAAATTATATACACAATATATAGGATATGGAATCCGAGCTAAAGTATTTTAAATTGCTGTCGAGTACCCAGCTGAGCCAGAATTGTGTGGTGGATGAATCTCATTCAGGCCTAGCTCTCTCTGGTAAAGCATGTGGTGTTGCTCACTGTCGGCTACATGTGGTCTCGGGTCTGAAATGTCCATTCCCTCCCTAACTCACAGCAATTGTCATGTATGAGATGGAGAACGTTTCTACGTTTTCCCTTTTGCCATGACGTTGTGTTCAAATTTTGCATTTGATTTACTGTCCAATCTCTTCCGTTTTCTGTTGTTGCTTATTTTCCATTGCACTCATCAAATCTCATTCCTTTTTTTCTTTCTGGAAAGCCCACTCTCCATCAGAGCGATTCGTAATACTGAGGTAACCGTAGAATATTAGCGAACGCTTAGGACTAGTGTGACTCTACTTTAACGCTTTGTCTGCTGTAACAGTATTTTAGTCCATCAAGCCTCTTCTTTCCTGCTGCTTCTATTGTGTGCTTAACTATCTGCGTAAACCTACGTCTTTTTCCGCTAACTAACATCTCCCACTGCACTTTATCTCTGCTCCTCTCTCTCTCTCTCTACTTTCCCCCCCCTCCCTTCCAGGCCTCCCACTCTGCGTCTCCCTCTTCCTCGTCCTCATCCTCTCTCTCCTGCCATCTCCAGCAGTCGCAGGCTGCGGTGGTGGAGGAGGTGGGGTCTGCGCTCAGCATGTCCGTCTCTAACTCCTTCCTGAGCCGCCAGGCCTCCCTGACCACCCCCGTGGTGAGTGACACTCAATGGGCCTGTCTGCCTGTCTGTCTCTCTATATCTGCTTCTCTGCTCACTCTCTACAGCAGACTTGACTTCAAATAGTATTTTTCTTTCTATGACTTTCTATATTTGAACTTTATTTAACCAGGCAAGTCGGGGCTAAAGTGCGGTGCTAAATAAAAAGAAAGGGGGAGTTTCATTGAACCTGTCTAGTGTAGAGATGGGACTATCTCTCTACATGATCTAGCTCTATGCTGCCTGGAGAGTGGTGTACTCCACTCGTCCCACTGCGCCAGGCAACCTGGATCGAGTGCAGAAAAACCAATACTAGTTGAACCCTGGTCTGCTCCGCTTCAGACTCCGCTCCTGCTGTAGAACTAATAATCCAGCGAGTTCATTTATTAGCCGTTGTACACGACGTGTTCGGCTGCTAATAAGGGAGTATCTTGGGCAACAAAAATACGCACTCACTGACAAACCAACTTTCATTCTTCACTCTCTGCCAGACCTCTCAATGTTTACACACTCCTAATGACAATCGTTGTCAGAGAGAAAGGATGCACTTAACATGTGTTTTTTCATCCAGCGTTTGTGAAATGTGGCACATGCAAAGCATACAGATCAAAGATGATTCAGACCAGTATGAGTATTACAGTTATTTGAATCAACTGATGTCATTCCTTTTAAAACTGGCTCGTCCGTGATTATTATTAAAGTATACAAGCCTATCAAAATGCATGTTCACTATTCTTTTCTGCCTAATGATGTAATTTTGGCGCAATGATGAGGATGATTGACTTGTTCTTGCTGAAGAACGGTTTATCCTTGTTGCAGTTAAACCCATATGCATGGGATATTCAACAGATATTACAACAGACTTACAACAAGCACATTTTGTGAAAATGTCATTTTGAAGAGACTGAGTTGGAATAGGAATTCTAGCCACTGACTAACCAGTCATATACACAATATAGCCTACAGTCATATTGTTTTCTGATGGCAAGAATGCCAATGCTTCTTTCTTCAATTATTCATTTTTTTTTCTTCACATTTTTACACTCTAACCTTTTACATCTCTCGAATAGGTTTGAACTTAATCTCTCTTTCTCTTTCCCTCTTTTCTCGCCCTCGCTCACTCAGCATAAGACAATTCTCCGGTCCTATTCTCAGGACTTTGCGCCTCTCTGCCAGTCTTCCATTCCATATCTCCTCTCATCTGTCTCTTCCCACTCTCCCATTGTCCACCAATCGCAGAGCATGGACCTAGCTGCCCCGGGCACTGGCAGCCCTGACCCTGTGCTGGTGGCCAACGGCTCACTGGACAGCTCTGGTGGCTCTCTTGCAGTCTGCCTTCCCACTGACTCTTCTTTCTCTGACACTCGTCAAACCTCTTTGGTGAGCCCTAGCTGTGTGTTGTGACAAGTGTTTGACAATGGGATTGTCTATGAAGCAGGGGGGGGGGGGCAGATCTAGAGTAGGTTCTAAACATTGTTTCAATGTCAGGAACTTGATGTTCTTGTCCTTGAAAATAGGCCAAGCCTTAAGTTAAAAAAACAGGCTGTAGCCTATGTATGCTGTGGTGATTTGGAACAATTGGTTCTTAGTGGTTTCACTTGAGATGATATAGCTACTTGTTTGTTTTGTCCGGCTTACTGCGAGCAGCTTTCGCATTCGCAGTACCCTTTCGTTTTTTTTTAAACACATTTGCTTTTTCCTGGCATCTGTCATTCTCTTTGCTGTCCTCCTTTTTCCTCCGTAGAGTGAAAGCGCTAATGAGGAAGTCGGGGAGGGAGAGTACGTCAATCTGTACTCATCCAGCCAAGCCAAAGGAGACGGGCCGCTCTCCCGCCGAGTAAGTAGCGTAGCCTTAGCAGAGAGAGGCGGCATGAGAAAAAGAAGAGAGCGGAGAGAGCGGGGGGCTTTCACAAACACAGGGCACCATGACTGACAACGGACCTCACAATCTAACCCCATTTTGAACTCGACCTTGACTTCTCAGGGTTCACCGTCTCTTCGACCGCTTGGCATGCCCTGCTTCGCTGACTGTCTGTACATTACCATGGGTTGTCCTCCTTTTCCAAAACCCCCTCTGCCACTGGACTGTCCCCATGTCCTACTATAACCTCAAAGGTCACCAAAGTCACCTCCTGTCATTGTCTGAATGAGGGTTTGTCTCCAAGTCACAGTGAGACATTTTATCACGTTCAGACTTGACATTTGGCCGTTAAAGCCACCAGGGGTTGTCCCCGACCGTTGGGTCAGGTTCAGATCGTAGTAACTCATTTCAACTGGAAGCATTAATGCCTTTGTGTTTAGTCCCTGTACTTAACTTCTTCCATCAAGCTTTTTATCAGGGATGATATAATCCAATAAAATGACTAATCACCCAGTTTATTTCTTAAGTCATTCTCACTCAGTTCTCCCCACATAAAAAAAAACACTGGCCTCTTAGAGCATCTCCTTTTGGGGTGGAGATGGGTGTACGTACAGTGCCTTCAGGAATGATTCACACCCCTTGACTTTTTCCACATTTTGTTGTGTTACAGCCTGAATTTAAAATGGATTCAATTCAGATTTTATCACTGGCCTACACACAATTCCCCATAATGTCAGAGTGGAATCATGTTTTTTCCAAAAGTCATTAAAAAAGAAAAGCTGAAATGTCTTGAGTCAATAAGTATTCAACCCCTTATTGTTATGGCAAGACTAAATAAATTCTGGAGTAAAAATGTTCTTAACAAGTCTCAATACACAACATGACCAAAAGTATATGGACACGTGCTCATCGAACATCTCATTCCAAAAATCAGGGCCATTAATATTGAGTTGGTCCCCCTATAACAGCCTCCACTCTTCTGGGAAGGCGTTCCACTAGATGTTGGAACATTGCTGCAGGGACTTGCTTCCATTCAGCCACAAGAGCATTCGTGAGGTCGGGTACTGATGTTTGGCGATTAGGCCTGGCTCACAGTCAGCGTTCCAATTCATCCCAAAGGTGTTCGATGGGGTTGAGGTCAGGACTTTGTGCAGGCCAGTCAAGTTCCACACCGATCTCGTCAAACCATTTATGTATAGACCTCTGTGCACAGGGGAATTATCATGCTGAAACAGGAAAGGACCTTCCCCAAACTGTTGCCACAAAGTTGGAAGCACAGAATTGTCTAGAATGTCACTGTATGCTGTAGCGTTAAGATTTCCCTTCACTGGAACTAAGGGTCCTAGCCTGAGCCATGAAAAACAGCTCCAGACCATCAAGCTTTTCCACCAGACTTTACAGTTGGTGCTATGCATTCGGGCAGGTAGCGTTCTCCTGGAATCCGCCAAACCCAGATTCGTCCGTCGGACTGCCAGATGGTGAAGTGGGATTCATCCCTCCAGAGAACGCGTTTCCACTGCTCCAGAGTCCATTGGCGGCAAGCTTTACACCACTCCAGCCGACGCTTGACATTATGCATGGTGATTTTAGGCTTGTGTGCTGCTGCTCGGCCATGGAAACCCATTTCTTGAAGCTCCCAACTAACAGTTATTGTGCTGACGTTGCTTCCAGACGCAGTTTGGAACTCGGTAGTGAGTGTTGCAACCGAGGACAGATGATTTTTACGCGCTACGGGCTTCAGCACTCAGCGGTCCCGTTCTGGGAGCTTGTGTGGCCTATCATTTTGCGGCTGAGCTGCTGTTGACGTTTCCACTTCACAATAACAGCACTTACAGTTGACCGGGACAACTCTAGCAAGGCAGAATGAACTTTGTTGTAAAGGTGGCATCCTATCACTGAGCTCTTCAGTAAGGCCATTCTACTGCAACTGTTTGTCTATGGAGATTCCATGGCTGTGGGCTGGATAATAAACCCCTGTCAGCAACGAGTGTGGCTGAAATATCCGAATCCACTAATTTGAGGGGTGTCCACACACTTCTGTGTATATATAGTGTAAGTTGCATGGACTCACTGTGTGCAATAATAGTGTTTAACATGATTTTGAATCTCTGTACCCCACACACACAATTATCTGTAATGCCCTTCAGTCGAGCAGGGAATTTCAAACACAGATTCAAGCACAAAGACCAGGGAGGTTTTCCAATTCCTCGCAAAGAAGGGCACCTATTGTTAGAGGGGTTAAAAAAACAAAAACCTATATTGAATATCCGTTTGATCATGGTTAAGTTACACTTTGGATGGTGTATCAATAGACCGTCACTCCAAAGATACAGGCGTCCTTCCTAACTCAGTTGCCAGAGAGGAAAGAAACCGCTAAGGGATTTCACCATGAGGCCAATTGTGACTTTAAAACAGTTAGTTTAATGGCTGTAATAGGAGAAAACTGAGGATGGATCAACAACATTGTAGTTACTCCACAATATTAACCTAAATGACAGAGTGAAAAGAAGGAAGCCTGTACAGAAGAAAAAATATTTCAACAAGTTTACAACAAGACACTAAAGTAATACTGCAAAAAATGTGGCAAAGTAATTACCTTTTTGTCCTGAATACAAAGTATTATGTTTAGGGCAAATCCAAGATAGATCATTGACAAACAAATGCAATTTAAATCCATTTTAATCCCACTTTGTAACACAACAAAAATTGGAATAAGGCTAGGGCTGCGAATGCTTTCTGAAGGCACTGTATAGAGCCCCACAGTGGAGGTGTCATAATACCCATAAAACCTAGCAGTCAAACTCGGAAATGGTTCCAATTGTTTTTCCACCATTCATTTTTCCCATAGGGAATTTAAGAAACACTTAAAATAAGGGCTGTGTTTCGTGTAGGCTTACCCTGGCGTGACGTTCCAATAACCATGTCAATCTCTCTTAGAATTTCATTTTGGGGGGGTAAATACAGGTGAATATATTGATAAAAGTCACCTTGTCCTAGAGAGATTTACACAGTTATCAAAACGTCATGCCAGGGTAAGCCTACAGTACACAAAAAATATATTTTAGGGGATTTTAGAAACACTTATCAGAAAAATAAAAGGTGGAAAAAACGATTTGAACCATTTCTCTTACCTGTATATTTACTGTTGCACTAGAGAAGGCTGGAGTTATGCATGTATGCATACAGTATTGATTATGATAGTGTGTGAACTACCATTGCCTGTTTTACTCAAACCTGACTGAACTACTCACTGAATACTAAGTTGCTTAAACAGCGTAACGTACGATCACATCTACCTAACTAAGAAAGCATTTTCACCTTTTAACATGACCTCAGGGTCATGTTCATTAGGCACCAAACAGAAGACCATGTACTGAAACAGGGATAGAAATGTCCAATGAGAATCTCACATTTTTAGTTTTCCACTTCAAAACATTTCCAAATGTTTTCCATTGCATGCCCTAATGAACAAGTACTCAGGCTGCTGGATTTGGTGCGAGACCTGTCCCTGTCCTAACTACGCTGTGTGTCATTGTCAGGACTCATCCGCCATAGATGACTCACTGGAGGACACTGCCTCAGAGAACCCACTGTGCAAGGACACGTGCAATGACAGGTGAGTGCCCATGCCATGACGGACTGTCCCTTCTGTTAGTTCATCATTCTCCATTGTTCCTACTCTCGATTGACAATAGGAAGGATTCGGCAATTTAACAAGTGAACCTATAATGATTTTGATATTGCATCTTAAATCACCCTCCACCCCCTCCCCCTTTTCGTTGTAATCTTTTTCTCTCTCTCTCAGCCGAAGGCAAAAGTCCTCAGAAGAAGGGCCGAGTAGCGAGGAGACGGATGAACTTTCCCTCATCGATCACATGGAGATCATGTCCCGGATAACACTAAAGCAGGAGGTAAACGTGCTTCTTAGTTTCTACTATTGAGGGTCAGTCCATTTTACCTCGAGGCTCTTTCAGCTCCATCCGTTTAGAATCACAGGAAAGGCCTCTTTCTACGAGATACTTCATAGGAATCTACAAGAAGGATACTCATAATACTAAATAAGCCTCCACCCCAAAGCTGCTTACAGAGAGCTTGTCCTCTGCTACCCCATGCCTCTGTAACTCAATGTTACAATCTCACAGTAGATGATAAGTATGTGATTATCGGCGAAAAGCTAGAGTTGGCAAGGTCAGACCAGCTTTAGTAGAGCATATCTCCTTATAGATAACCCTCTCGCGGCTAACAAGTCTGGCTTTTCAAAACCTATTTTTCTATATTGTCGGTACGGTTTAATCAGGATAGTCACTCGTAGGGCTACACTGGGACTCATCACGGAGTCAACGCTTAGGCTAATCCTCTCTCCCCGTACAACTTTTTCATCTGTCCGTGTGATACCAGAGCGACGACGGTCCAGATGTCCGAGCCGGATCGGGGGATATTTTATTAGTCCACGCCACGGAAACAGACCGCAAAGGTATGTATGACCTCCGTAGCGTACACAGACACACACATCCCCCAGAGGAGACTAGTACATGTGGTCTGTGTCCACTCAGTAGGGCGGGTCTCTCCCCACCCTCCTGCTTCTATACCTCATAATTACTGGATTCAACAGCACTGTATGTCGTGCTTCTGTATGCCAATGTTTTTCATATAAAACCAAGTAGGGTTTTTTGATATTTTGATGTTTATTTTGTGATGACCTACCGAAGTTGAATGTGTTACTGTCAATAATACGTCTTTTTCCGTAATAGACCCAGACTTTCCTTCCCTTGTATGGGAGCTCTTGACAAACGAGAGGATATTTAGTGATCTCCTGTGGGGTCTTCTTTTCCAGATCTTGTCTTGTACTGTGAGGCTTTCCTGACGACGTACAGAACGTTTATAACCCCCGAGGACCTCATCAAAAAGCTGCACTGCAGATATCCTTTCCATGCTTCACATCTCACATGTAGTCCAAGGGGTCACCCACCAAAAAAAGGCTTCAGAAAAAGTGTTCTGTGACCCAGGAAACGAAACTGCCTAGTTTCAACATCATTACGTACATCATTTTATGAATATGAACACTGTGTGGGTTAAAAGTTGCACATTTAATTACATATTATAAATAAAAGGTACAGTTTTGAAATCATAGTGCATTTTGGGTAATTTCCCCTAGCTGAGGTTCCCATGTTACACCTTGGTTACAAGTGTTACACATGTTCCATTGTCCATGCTTGCAGAAAGCAACTTATGTACTGGACCGGAGAAATTCCGAAATAATACGAGATAAGAAGCTGTTCGAAGGTGATAGATTTTTCTCAGATGCCAGAACAACGCTTTATGTAGCTGTCAGGACCTTGAATGTTTTGAGAGCTGTGTTACCTAGCAAATGTTGTGCGGTCTTTAGTTTAGCTAGCAGTCATAAGCAATGATGGCCCTTGTTATGCCAAGTACAGCTGCTAAAACATCTTATATTAACTAAGAACCACTGTACATGCTTAAAACATATTTCCTCATTTCGGGGGTTCACCTGGATCAGTGATGGACCGGTAACGTGTTGCTTGACCTTATACAAGGATGAACACACAAATGAATGTGCAACTTTGACAAGTTTTGAACCACAGCGTTCATATTCATAACATTATCTATGTAGAGAAGAAACAGGTTTTTGGTGGCTTGCCCTTGACTAATGTGGACAGAGAGCTTCCTTCAACAAAGCCTGCTTGGTTGAGACAATAGGGAATGGGAAGCAAAATCCTTACGTTAGACGTAAACACTGAATATTGTAAGATTGGAGACGGTTTGTTTCGCTTAACCCCTCCACACATACACCAGATTTAGTCACAGCCCAGACACCTTCAAGAAGAGAGTCAGCAAAAACACCTTCTTCGTTCTGGTCCGTGTGGTGGACGAGCTGTGGTGAGTTCCCTAGGCTGTCATTTGACTAGAAAACTGTCTATCAAAAACCTACACTCTGCAAAGACCATTTTTCATGTCCTACAATGTCGGTGCAGACTTAAATGATTCTTATTCGCATTTCCTTTTGCGAAAGGGGGGAGGGCTTAACTGGTCATGATTCACTTTCAATTAAACGCCTCGTGTCTTTTTCCTGTCTTTTTTGCTCCTTCACCACCACTCTCATTCCCCTCTCTCATCCCTCCGTTCCCTCGGCTTTGGAACTGTGTGTGTGTGTGTGTGTGTGTGTGTGTGTCAGTCTGGTGGAGATGACGGAGGACATCCTGAAGCAGCTGATGGACCTGGTGTTCAGGCTGGTGTGTAACGGCGAGCTGAGCCTGGCCCGCGTGCTCCGCAAGAACATCCTGGACAAGGTGGAGCAGAGGAAGTTGCTACGCTACACCAACTCCCTTAAACCACTGGCCGCGCGAGGTGTCGCTGCCAGGTAGGCCCGCCCGCCCGCAATTAGTGAAGGAGAATACTGTGGCAGCTAAAACCTTGCATTTTGTATTGTTTCAGAGAAAGTTACCATTTTAGAAATGTTCAGCTCCGCAACAGTAACAGAATTCTGTGGTGTTTTCTGAACATCAATGTATCACAGTGTCTAGTTCTAACTCTGGTCATGTTTACTTTTTTTTGTTGTCGTCCCCCGTGTACGACTTCAGACCAGGGACCCTGCATGATTTCCGCAGTCACGAGATTGCTGACCAGCTAACTCTCCTGGACGCGGAGCTCTTCTACAAAATTGAGGTAACGCATCCAAGCATGTCTTTCTCCTCCTGCATATGATTCCCCGCTCTAAAAAGTCCTTATTCGTGTGACTCTGTCTCCCTCTACACAGATCCCTGAGGTGTTGCTTTGGGCTAAGGAGCAGAACGAGGAAAAGAGTCCCAACCTCACACAATTCACAGAGCACTTTAACAACATGTCATACTGGTAAGCCTGAGCCCCAAATCTTAACTTAGTCACCACGGTGCTTCTCTTCGTCCCTGCAGCACTTCACTGCCCTCTCCGATAGGAAAGCAGCCAGGTCTGGAGAACGTGATGACAAACTGATGCATCTCTCCTCCTTCGTGTCTCCCTCAGGGTACGCTCCATAATCATTCTGCAGGAGAAAGCCCAGGACCGAGAAAAGCTCCTCCTTAAATTCATCAAAATAATGAAGGTATACCTGTTTGAAATGTTGGATACTTAAGAATGGGCAAACGGTGGTATTGGGAGGGTTTGTTGAAAAAGCAACAAATTCTCAAGTGCATTTTAAGATGGTTTCCCTTCACTGTCTTGCAGCACTTACGGAAGCTAAATAATTTCAACTCGTATTTGGCAATATTATCTGCCTTGGATTCAGCTCCCATTCGAAGACTGGAATGGCAGAAAACAACCTCAGAGGTGAGTTGGACTGTGTTGTCTAATAGATGTCCAAAGATTGCTCTGGAACATTTGGTTTATTGTTAATCTTTCCTTCTTCTAAGATTAAATCTCTACATGTGTTGTGTTTGAGGTTAACATGGCTGTCACTGTTCTGTTCTGTTTGCAGGGCCTAGAGGAATACTGCACGTTGATAGACAGTTCCTCGTCGTTCCGGGCCTACCGAGCGGCACTGGCAGACGTGGAGCCCCCATGTATACCATATCTGTAAGTCAAACTGCTGGGTTGCAAGATGTATGCAATTTGTTGTCGCAAGTGACACAAATGTATTTGCACGTCTCCGATATGTATTGCTTACTGTGTATTTCTCGTCTTTATTGTACTGACTGTTTCTTGTTTTGTTTATTTCCCACACGACACATAGGGGACTTATCCTCCAGGACTTAACCTTTGTCCATCTGGGCAACCCTGACCTCATCAACGGGAAGGTCAACTTCTCAAAGCGCTGGCAGCAGTTCAATATCCTGGACAGCATGAGGCGCTTCCAGCAAGTGTACGTATATAGTGGCCAACAGATCTGGGAGAACTCTATTTTCAACTATTCCTTGTGGAAAGTAACTATTTTTCCAGGGGAACAAATATTTACTTTGGAGGTGACTACAACTATTTGAATACAGATCCCAAAAAAGTACTACATTTTCAAACAATTTGAATCTCAGGAAGTAACTACTTTTCAAAACTATTTGAATACAGATCTCAGGAAGTGACTACTTTTCAAAACTATTTGAATACAGATCTCAGGAAGTGACTACTTTTAAAAACTATTTGAATACAGATCTCAGGAAGTGACTACTTTTCAAAACTATTTGAATACAGATCTCAGGAAGTGACTACTTTTCAAAACTATTTGAATACAGATCTCAGGAAGTAACTACTTTTCTGAAACTGTTGGATTGGCTGCTTTCAACTAATGACAGGGCTGTATCTGGAACTGCATGCTAAAGAAAGAAATGGAATGAAGAGAGGACACAATCTCCTATACTATTCCAGTTTATCTGACAGTCATATTTCATCTACACAATACATTTTCTAAATGTCCATTCTCCTGAATGTCCATTGCCCAATGTGTACATAATCAAGTCAAACCAATTGACCAATTATATTTTATACAGGTAAGTATAAATATGTTGTGTCGCTCAACTACTACATGACTCTTTGAACATGCCACTGAAAAGGTTGAAAGCAGCAATTCATTTTATAATTAAAAGCCATTTGCAAACAGCAAGTTGGATGCTTAGCAAAAAAAAAAGTTTGAACCTTTTTGTCCATCTGAGGGTAAGTGTTCTTGTTTCAAACACACACACACACACACTACACCATCTTTAAAGGGATTTTCCATCTACCTTGACTGTAGTTGATTCAATAAGGCAGTTTTTGAGCAACATTTTATTAGCATGTTACATGATACTTTGGTAATTGCATTTTAATTGCATAGCAATGAGCTGAGTTTTTGTTTCTTCTGTACACAGGAAAAGTAGCTGTTCCTTATTCCACTTATTCCACTCCATTATTATGCAATTATAGAGCAATTTCCAAAGTCCTATGTAATAACAATGTTGCTATTATAATAATCACAAAGTCACTACACATGTATTATAACTTGATAACAAGTGCTACTTATGTATCACTCATTATGAAAATATATTTGTTAGTAATTTTGAAGCTGTAAAGGTTATCTACTCTATTGTTGATATGATTTTAATTCTAGGCTATAGAGCCCTCAAACTATGTGCTTATGATCATATATTTACACTAATTCAACTAACTTGTAGTTTTTTTGTTGTTCATCAAATATTTGGCAGCATCAAATAAATATATATTCAAATACCTTCAAATATTATTTCGTTTTCTGAGACCTGTATTTATTTGAAAATCCAAGAAAATAGTTGCCTTTTAGTTGAAACTCTATATAAACTATATTTGACTACCGTAAGTATTTGAAAAGTTGGTATTTTCAAATAAACTTCAAAATATAACTATTTTCTGCCCAGGTCTGGTGGCCAATCTGTCGGTTGCTGTCATACAGCTTTATGTTCAATGCACTTTTCTTTCTCCCCCGAAAAATGTTTTGGAATTTTAGGATATTTTCCTTGGAATTTCCCACCTTTGCAATGTTTAGATGGTGTTCTCCCTCTCTCCCAGGCATTATGATCTGAAACACAACGACGACATCGTCTCCTTTTTCAATGACTTCAGCGACCACCTGGCAGAGGAGGCTCTGTGGGAGCTGTCTCTAAAGATCAAACCTCGGAACATTACGCGGCGCAAAACAGAGCGCGAAGAGAAGACATAGGAACTTGTCCCGCTGAATTGGACCTTTGGTCATTTTACAAAATCATGGAATTACAAGAGACTACAAACAAGTAGAACTGTGAAGGCAGCTAAAAGACTGTGGATGATTCTTTATTTTTTTCTGGACCTCTCAGACTTGGGATTCTCTGTTTGGGATTGCACTCAGTCCGTGTGTGAGTAAAGCCAGTGAGAGAGACACTGTGCAGTGTTGGAAGGCTCGCAAAAAGATTCCTCATGTTCACCTTTGTCACCAACCTCATCCACCCGATGCCATATTATGGGTATGGTCCAAGCATTACAGGATACGCTAGGGGTTGTCCTCTCACAACCCAAGACATTGTCCTGACTAAAACCTTATCATACTGATGTGGGCCATGGGAAACACTGCCCAATGTCACTCGGTTTGGACTTTTTTTATACGGGACTCCAGACCCTTTTTTTGCTGCCACAAACTGTGACGCCGTATCGCCTGACATGGCACAGAACTGCTATGGGCGGTACAGAACTTTGAGCAAAGACACTCATCACCTGGGTCTGCTTCTAGACTGGTGGAAAAATTATATATTACTGGTGCACATAAGACATCATTTTGTCATTAAAAAAAACGTTGTTTTTTTTCAAGGAAGTGTTGTATGTATGATACTGTCTGACTGATGCAATGCAGTTTTTGTTTTGTTCTTTAAAAGGATGTGAAAATTATACTTCAGAAATGCGGAGAAGTGATACATGAAGTTCATATACAGTGGGGTCCGGAATTATTGGATCGCTTGATAAAGATGAGCAAAGAAGACTGTGTAAAATAAACAACACAAATGCTGAACTATATTGTATATAAATATATTGTGTATAAATTGTCCTGGTACTTGGTAAAGTTCATGATGCCATTGACCTTAAACAAGGGCTCCAGGACCAGCGGAAGCAAAATAGCCCCATAACATCAACGATCTACCACCATATTTTACAGTAGGAATGAGGTATTTTCTGCCTATGCATTTTTCTTTTGAAAGCCAAACTCACTATTGATGTGCATGGTAAATGAGCTCTATTTTCATGTCATCTGACCATAGCACCGCCTAGACTTTGCTAAACGACATTGGCACTTGGGTTGGAGCCGGTGCTATGGTCATAAGACACGAAAGTAGAGCTCCTTGGGTTTGGCTTTCAAAAGAGCAATGCATATGCAGAAAATACCTCATCTCTACTGTAGGATATGGCGGTGTATTTTGAAATGATATGGGGCTATTTTGCTTCCACTAGTCGTGACGCCCTTGTTAAGGTCAACGGCGTCATTAACTTTACCAAGTACCCGGACATTTTAGCCAAAAACCTGGTTGCCTCTGCCAGAAGGCTGAAACTTTTCCACAAGTGAGTCTTCCAGCAAAACAATAACCCCAAGCACATGTTAAAAATAATCCAAAAATAAATGGTAAATTGACCACAAAATCAACATTTTGAACCTCATTGAAAACCTGTGGTTTGAATTGAAGAAGACCGTCTATTAGCGCAGATGAAGGATATCAAGCATCTGGAAACATTCTGTATGGAGGAATTATCTAAGATCCCTTCGAATGTGTTCTCCAATTTCATAAAACATTTTAGAACAAGGCTTTGTCGTTATCCTGGCTAGGGGAGGGTTGCTGGAGAATTGAAAACAGGATCCAATACATTTTACCCTTTTTTATTTATTTTATTTATTTTAAACAATCTCTTTCTCTGAAAAATGGTATTAGTATAAAATAATATTTATTTTTGCATTTTTACAGTCTTTTTTGCATATCTTTATCAAGGGATCCAATAATTCCAGACCCCACTGTACTTGCACTTAAAAATCTAATGAACAAAAAAGTGATGTGATATATGTGTCAAGGGAGCTGTACATAGCAGTGAACATTAGAAACATTACAGCAATCAGAAGTGGACCTGGTCGCCATCTCTCTACTGTTTAATCTGGATGGTGAATGAAGGCCTTTTATACAGAACAAAAATATTAACGCAACATGTAAAGTGTTGGTTTCATGAGCTGAAATAAAAGATCCCAGAAATTTTCCATACGCACAAAAAGCTTATTTCTCTCAAATTTTGTGCACACATTTGTTTACATCCCTTTTAGTGAGCATTTCTCCTTTGCCAAGATGATCCATCTACCTGATTGTGTGGTAAATCAAGAAGCTGATTAAACAGCATGGTCATTACACAGGTGTACCTTGTGCTAGGGACGATAAAAGGCCACTCTAAAATGTACAGTTTTGTCACCACAGATGGCTCAAGATTGAGGAAGCGTGCAATTGGCATGCTGACTGCAGGAATGTCCACCAGAGCTGTTGCCAGAGAATTTAATATTAATTTCTCTACCACAAGCCGGCTCCAACGTTGTTTTAGAGAATTTGGCAGTACTTCCAACCAGACTCACAACCGCAGACCCTGTGTAACCACGTCAGCCCAGGACCTCCACATCAGCTTCTTCACCTGCGGGATCGTCTGAGACCAGCCAGTGGACAGCTGATGAAACTGTGGGTTTGCACAACCATAAACCGTCTCAGGGAAGCTCATCTGTGTGCTCGTCATCCTCACCAGGGTCTTGTCCTGACTACAGTTTGGTGTCATAACCAACTTCAGTAGACAAATGCTCACCTTCAATGGCCATTAGCATGCTGGAGAAGTGTGCTCTTCACGGATGCATCCCGGTTTCAACTGTACCGGGCAGATGGCGTTGTGTGGGCGAGTGGTTTGCTGATGTCAACATTGTGAACAGAGTGCCCCATGGTGGCGGTGGGGTTATGGTATGGGCAGGTATAAGCTACGGACAATGAACACAATTGCATTTTATCAATGGCAATTTCAATGCACAGAGATACCGTGACGAGACCCTGAGGCCCATTGTCGTGCCTTTTCATCCGCCGCCATCACCTCATGTTTCAACATAACGCACGGCCACATGTCGCAAGGATCTGTACACAATTCCTGGAAGCTGAAAATGTCCCAGTTCTTCCATGGCCTGCATACTCACTAGATGTCACCCATTGAGCATGTTTGAGATGCTCTGGATCAGTGTATGACAGCGTTTTCCAGTTCCCGCCAATATCCAGTAACTTCGCACAGCCATTGAGTGGGACAACATTCCACAAGCAACAGCCTGATCAACTCTATGCAAAGGAGATGTGTCGCGCTGTACACCAGGTATTGACTGGTTTTCTGATCAACGCCACTACATATTTTGTTAAGGTATCTGAGACCAACAGATGTATATCTGCATTCCCAGTCGTGAAATCCATAGATTAAGGCCTATTGTCTGCTTTTCTTATTTGAACTGTAACTCAGTAAAATCTTTGAAGTTGTTTCATGTTGCGTTTATGTTTTTCTTCAGTGTATATTGCAAATACAAGATGGCAAATTAGCACCATTATCCTTTGACATAATTAACCCTACCAGACCACACAGATCCCTGTGCAAATAAATAAAACTTGCAGTATTTCTTCATGTTCTGTTGGCATTATTTCTTCTCCCCGCCATAGTCATACCATCCATGCATGTTATCAAGTAAGCATAGAATGAATGGAGGGTCAATGGAGGTTTTCCTTATGAATAAAACATACAGTCCCAGTCAAACGTTTGGACACACTTACTCATTCAAGAGTTTTTCTTTATTTGACTATTTTCTACATTGTAGAATAATAGTGAAGACGTCAAAACTATGAAATAACACATATGGAATCATGTAGTAATCAAAAAAGTGTTAAACAAATCAACATATATATATATATATTTGAGATTATACAAAGTAGCCACCCTTTGCCTTAATGACAGCTTTGCACACACTTGGCATTCTCTCAACCAGCTTCATCAGGAATGCTTTTCCTTTGCTCTGCGGTCCAACTCATCCCAAACCATCTCAATTGGGTTGAGGTTGGGTGATTGTGGAGGCCAGGTCATCTGATGCAGCGCTCCATCACTCTCCTTTTTGGGCAAATAGCCCTGGAGGCCTGGAGGTGTGTTGGGTCATTGTCCTGTAGAAAAACAAAATGATAGTCCCACTAAGCGTAAACCAAATGGGATGGCGTATCCCTGCAGAATACTGTGGTAGCCATGCTGGTTAAGTATGCCTTGAATTCTAAATAAATCACCGACAGTGTCACCAGCAAAGCACCATCACACCTCCATTCTTCACGGTGGGAACCACGCATGCGCAGATCATCCATTCACCTACTCTGCATCTCACAAAGACATCAGTTGGAACCAAACATCTCAAATTTGGATTTATCAGACCAAAGGACAGATTTCCATGGATCTGTCAATTGCTCGTGTTTTTTGGCCCAAGCAAGTCTCTTCTTATTATTGGTGTCCTTTTAGTAGTGGTTTCTTTGCAGAAATTCAACCATGAAGGCCTGATTCACGCAGTCTCCTCTGAACAGTTGGTGTTGAGATGTCTGTTACTCGAACTCTGTGAAGCATTTATTTGGGCTGCAATCTGAGGTGCAGTTAACTAATGAACTTATCCTCTGCAGCAGAGGTAACTCTAGGTCTTCCTTTCCTGTGGCGGTCCTTATGAGAGCCAGTTTCATCATAGCGCTTGATGGTTTTTGCGACTACACTTGAAGAAACTTTAAAAGTTCTTGAAATTGTCCCGATTGACTGACCTTCATGTCTTCTTAACCAGAATGGCGACCCCAGCATTCTGCAGGGATACGCCATCCCATCTGGTTTACACTTAATGGGACTATCATTTTGTTTTTCAACTGGACATTGACACAACACACCTCCAGGCTGTGTCAGGGCTATTTGACCAAGAAGGAGAGTACTGATGGACTGTCTTCTCTTTGCTTATTTGAGCTGTTCTTGCCATAATATGGACTTGGTCTTTTACCAAATAGGGCTATCTTCTGTATACCACCCCTACCTTGTCACAACACAATTGATTGTCTGAAACGCATTAAGAAGGAAAGAAATTCCACAAATTAACTTTTAACAAGGCACACCTGTTAATTGAAATGCATTCCAGGTGACTACCTCATGAAGCTGGTTGAGAGAATGCCAGTTGGAGCTCAGTTGGAACATCGGGGGAAAAAAATCAATTCTGCTACATTGGACCATTTTCTCCTCACTTCATTGAAGTGAGCTTTTTGAGTCTTGAATTGATTGCACCCTCTAGCGCTGGCAGTAGCGTTAGAGATTCGGGGTGTCAAATATTGTTGCTATTTTCACAACTGAAATTATGGGTACAGTAGCTAGCGGTGGGGCAAAAGGGCTAGGTTTCGATGAATAAACAAGTTGTGGGTTTGTCGAGGCTTGGCCAATGAGGACGTGCTCCATGGCTAAATCTGTGGTTGCTTCAAGTTGTGTATTTACGGTATTTTATGTATTGTGTCATCATCAACTTCAATTTCAATGTTATTCAGTTTATAGACTAGTTCGTTATATAGTCTGCCCCATATTTGGTAAATATGTTGAACATGTTTGCAGTTCACATTTGTTCTAATTGCATTGCTTCAATACAGAAATACATTCACACTGATATAGCGGCTAGGCCTGCTGTAAATTGCAGTCTAGACATGTGTAACAGTGTAGGTTCCGTCCCTCTCTTCGCCCCAACCCGGGCTCGAACCAGGGACCCTTGCACACATCAACAACTGACACCCACCGAAGCATCGTTACCCATCGCGCCACAAGAGCCACGGCTTCAAGTCTCAGAGAGAGTGACGTCACCGATTGAAACGCTATTAGCGCGCACCACCGCTAACTAACTAGCCATTTCACATCGGTTACACATGGACATGCCAAACAGTCAATAATCAAGATTAAATCCAGTAGGCTATTGATAAGGCCTAAAAAATATATTATATAATAATAAATTATCTCGTTCCATTGCACTGTGTGCATACGCAGGCCTGGAGCGTGTCTTTGGTAGTGGGACGAAGGGCGATCTTTAAAAATGGGGATGGATCGCCTACTTGAAAAAATCTAATTTGATTTGTCACATGCGCCGAATACAACAGGTGCAGACCTTACCGTGAAATGCTTACTTACAAGCCCTTAACCAACAATGCAGTTCAAGAAATAGAGTTAACAAAATATTTACTAAATAAACTAAAGTGAAAAAAATATATACTGTGTATATTTATCAAAAAGTAACATAATAAAATTGCATACATACAATATATACATATATACATATAATATACAGGGGGTACCGAGTCAATATGCGGGGGTACAGGTTAGTCAAGGTAATTTGTAAAGTGACTATGCATAGATAATAAACAGTGAGTAGCAGCAGTGTAAAAACAAAGGAAGGGGTCAATGTAAATAGTCCAGGTGGCCATTTGATTTAATTGTTCAGTAGTCTTATGGCTTGGGGTTGAAGCTGTTAAGGAGCCTCTTGGTCCTAGACTTGGCACTCCAGAACTCTTGCCGTGCGGTAGCAGAGAGAACAGTCTATGACTTGGGTGACTGGAGTCTTTGACAATTTTTTGGGCCTTCCTCTGACACCGCCTAGTATATAGGTCCTGGATGTCAGGAAGCTTGGCCCCAGTGATGTACTGGGCTGTACGCACTACCCTCTGTAGCGCCTTACGGTCAGATGCCGAGCAGTTGCCATACCAGGCGGTGATGCAACCTGTCAGGATGCTTGCAATGGTGCAGCTGTAGAACCTTTTGAGGATCTGGGGACCCATGCCAAATCTTTTCAGTCTCCTGAGGGGGAAAAGGTGTTGTCGTGCCCTCTTCACGACTGTCTTGGTGTGTTTGCACCATGATAGTTCGTTGGTGACGTGTACACCAAGGAACTTGAAACTCTCGACCCGCTCCACTTCAGCCATGTCGATGTTAATGGGGGCCTGTTCGGCCCTCCTTTTCCTGTAGTCCACGATCAGTTCTTTTGACTTGCTCATATTGAGGGAGAGGTTGTTGTCCTGGCACCACACTGCCAGGTCTCTGACGACCTCCCTATAGGCTGTCTCGTTGTTGGTGATCAGGGCCTACCACTGTTGTGTCGTCAGCAGACTTAATGATGGTGTTGGAGTCGTGTTTGGCCACGCAGTCGTGGGTGAACAGGGAGTAGCGGAGGGGACTAAGCACAAACCGCTGAGGGGCCCCAGTGTTGAGGATCAGCGTGGCAGATGTGTTGTTGCCTACCCTTACCATCTGGGGGCGGCCCGTCAGGAAGTCCATGATCCAGTTGTAGAGGGAGGTGTTTAGCTTAGTGGGTCCTTAGCTTAGTGATGAGCTTTGTGGGCACTATTGGATTGAACGCTCAATGAACAGCATTCTCACATAGGTTGTCCAGGTGGGAGTGCGATTGAAATTGTGTCATCTGTGGCGGTATGCAAATTGGAGTAGGTCTAGGGTTTACAGCATGATGGTGTTGCTGTGAGCCATGACCAGCATTTCAAAGCACTTCATGGCAAGCAACGTGAGTGCTACGGGGCGGTAATCATTTAGGCAGGTTACCTTCGCTTTCTTGGACACAGGGACTATGGTGATCTGTTTGAAACGTGTAGGTATTCGACTCGGTCAGGGAGAGAAAATGTCAGTGCCAGTTGGTCCGTGCATGCCCTGCCACGTCTGACGAGCGTCAGAGCCGGTGTAGTAGGAGTCAATCTTAGTCCAGTATTGACGCTTTCCCTGTTTGATGGTTCGTCTGAGGGCATAGCGGGATTTACCCAGCGAAATGCAGGTATGTGAATTACGAGTAATGAAAAAGCAGGGCAAAAACCTAAATATTTCAAAGTACTCTCAGTATACCATTTAAAACCCCTTTATTAATAGGCTACTTGGCTATTGGCCAGGATAAAAAGACGCACCTATGCGATGCTGCTAAACTAGCCTTAATTTAGGGTAGCTACAGTGCCTTTGAAAAGTATTCAGACCGCTTGACTTTTTCCACATTTGTTACGTTACAGCCTTATTCTTAAATTGATTTAAAAAACAATACAAATTCCCCTCATAAATCTACACACAATACCCCATAATGACAAAAAAAAATAAAAAATGTTAAATGTATAAAAAAATGCAAACTGAAATATCACATTTACATAAGTATTCATAACCTTTACTCAGTAGTTTGTTGAAACAACTTTGGCAGTCATTACAGCCTCGAGTCTTCTTGGGTATGATGCTACAAGCTTGGCACACCTGTATTTGGGGAGTTTCTCCCATTCTTCTCTGCAGATCCTCTCAAACTCTGTCAGGATGGATGGGGAGCGTTGCTGCACAGCTATTTTCAGGTCTCTCCAGAGATGTTCGATTGGGTTCAAGTCCAGGCTCTGGCTGGGCCAGCCACTCAAGGACATTCAGAGACTTGTCCCAAAGCCACTCCTGCGTTGTCATGGCTGTGCTTAGGGTCGTTGTCCTGTTGGAAAGTGAACCTTCGCCGCAGTCTAAGGTCCTCTGCGCTCTGGAGCAGGTTTTCATCAAAGATCTCTCTGTACTTTACTCCGTTCATCTTTGACCTCGATCCTGACTAGTCTCCCAGTAACTGCAGCTGAAAAAAAATCCCAACAGCATGATGCTGCCACCATCATGCTTCACCGTAGGGATGGTGCCAGGTTTCCTCCAGATGTGACGCTTGTCATTCAGGCCAAAATCTTGGTTTCATCAGACCAGAGATTCTTGTTTCTCATCATCTGAGAGTCTTTAGGTGCCTTTTGGCAAACTCCAAGCGGGCTATCATATGCCTTTTACTGAGAAGTGGCTTCTGTCTGGCCACTCTACCATAAAGGCTTGATTTGGTGGAGTGCTGCAGAGATGGTTGTACTTCTGGAAGGTTCTCCCTTCTCCACAAAGGAACTCTGGAGCTCTGTCAGAGTGACCATCGGGTTCTTAGTCACCTCCCTGACCAAGGCCCTTCTCCCCCGATTGTTCAGTTTGGCTGGGCGACTAGCTCTAGGAAGAGTCTTGGGGGTTCCAAACTTCTTCCATTTTTAAGAATGATGGAGGCCACTGTGTTCTTGGTGACCTTCAATGCTGCAGAAATATTTTGGTAACCTTCCCCAGATCTGTACCTCAACACAATAATGTCTCGGAGCTCTACCGACAATTCCTTCGACCTCATGACTTCGTTTTTGCTCTGACATGAGGACAAACATTTATTTGATCAATTTTAGAATAAGGCTGTAACGTAACAAAATGTGGAAAAAGGGAAAGGGTCTGAATACTTTCCGAATGCACTGTATGCTTGGTTTTTAATCAAATTTAATGAAATGGGGGGGACCAATTGTTTGTAATGTTTCAAAATGTGATTCATCAGCACAAAAGGCACATCTAACCTTTCATGGGCACTGTGGGTCATGGCTGGACTTCCATTCTCAAACTCAACTGCATTACATTATCAACTGCATTATCAACTGCGTTACAGTTAAGACCTGCTTTTTCTGGGTCTTAAAACTTCCCATTAGCACTGCATGAAATTGTCACTTTTGCGCTTGTTTTGAAGGACACACCTCAAATATTGCCACCCACCTCAGCGCAAGCGAGCTGATGTTAGACAAGTAAATTGCCGAACCTGGCTTTAGAGCTGGAAAATGCCAGTACGCTAGTTTTTGCATGACGAAATTGCAAACTAACGTGCGTTTGACACTTGTACCTCCGATTCCGTAGCGTATAAATCGGCCTTTAGCGGCACCCGAAAATAGAGCCCTTTGGGAGAATCTCAATTGCATACTCTTCGCGTCCACTCTCCTCATTGGAGAAGGTCCAGGGCAGGGACCTATGGCATTCTCATCCAATGGGTTTTGAGAAGGAGGCGAGGAGAGAGGACGCGAGGCGTATGCAGTTGAGATTCTCTCCTTGATTGCAAAGTAAGTGCTCTGATGTATTCCAGTCTAGCCAATCACAGGGCATCTTCACTGCAACAGTCCCTCAAATTGACTAGAGAGAGAGTCAGTGCTATCCGGGATCCATGGGACTTCCCTACCCTCTAAGCCCAGTGGCAGACTTAGAGGGAATCACTATCTTACTATATGTAGCCCATGTATCTGATGCTGTCTGGACAAAAAAAGAGTATGACATGCCATACTCTTTTTAGCCAGACAGCATTAGACACATGGGCTACATATATATGTCCTCTGTCTCGACGACATTGGCAGTATTATCAGCAGCACATGTCTTTTTACTAAAGAAATGCGTATTGTATTAAACAGACAGGTTTTGATGGTGATTTTTTTTTTGTATTTATTATTATTCCTCAAGCGAAGCATATTTAAACAATTTTTAGTTTATTTTTTGTATAATTTTTTCTGCATAGCTCATTAAGCACCTTGATCAAAAGAGCAGAACGACTATGTAAAGAGGCTGCTTGATATCACCCTTCTCCCTGAGATATAAAGTTACACAGAGCAGTTTTGTACTGTTTATGTCGTTCCATTCAACATTCATTTTATAAACGTTGGTCATTTATTGTTCAGTAGCGTCTGCCAATGAGAGGCTTGTAGTTGTAAAAAAAACAGAAATGATTTACCTCTGGTTCGTCAGGCATTCCTATGGGCAAAATTAATGGGGAAGGAATAGGGGTTTGGAATAAACACCAAAAATAAGGCCTGAGGTTAACACAGGCTGAGATTGGCTATATCGTAATAATTCATGAAAACAACAATTTGCTTTTGGTCTTAATTTAAGGTTATGGTTAGGCACAAGGTTAGCACTGTGGTTAGGTTTAAAATCAGACTGGTGGTTATTTTTCAAAAGAAACAAAATACCCTTCTCTGCTAAAATCTGGGTAAAAGATTGAAAGGAGAATGTAGGTTTTATTCAGTACATTGCGTTTATTGCTTACTTTTTCTAAAGTCTACGAACCTTGCCAGCAGGCATACCGGCTAATATAGTAAAGCATTGTTCACATTGTCAGTTTGAAGTGACTCAAAGCAAATTTTTTGCATATCCGATTTGAATCTTTTATTTTTCCTGCAGTCTGAACAGCCAAAAAGGACATGGAGTCTGATATTTCAACCCACATTTCAAACCACCTTCGGAGGTGGTTTGAAATCAGATACAAATCTGATTCCTGGCCATGAGACTTGACTGAACTGTCAAATCTGATTTATTTGCTCTAAGGTTTTTAGACTGTTATTTGGCATATCTTGTTGCTTGCAAGCCACTCTGTTGGCAGTTTTACAAGAACATGTGGTAGCTAACTAGCTTGTTAATTGCTTTTTTTTTTTTTATGTGAATGTGCTAGAAAGCTAAACGGCTAACTAGTTGACCGCTGTGGCTAGCCAAAAAGGACTAATTTTGAAAGTTGTATCATCTTATCCTTTGGGGCTTTAAAATTGTTCTTACACTGATTTTGAACATTCAAAGCAACTTGGAAACGTCCATGGCAGGCATTGTCACCTTCTGAGTGATAGGAAGCACGAGCACCACCACCAATCAGCCTACACCACCGCCCGCACACCTATCATTACTATGACAACTAGCTGAGTAAACGGTTTGTTGCAAAACGTTTTGTTACTGCTTCGTTGTGCACTAATGAATATGACCAGGGCACAACGTGAAAACTCGAATAGAATGGAAACGATGCTGTTCGGAACAACCAGTTAAAAACTTTGTGATTATTATGGTAGCTCAGAGGGTAACTGTTTACGTAAACCTTGGGATCATTCCATACCATTTGAAATTCAATTACTTTTGCAAACAACAAAGTAACATGAATGGTCCAAATAAGCATACAAAGCGTTTCATGTGCGTTCTAATGCTAACTTTGTTGTTTGCAGCACTTATGGAACTGGAACAAGGTTTAATGTCCGTGTTTGACTTCAAATACACATTATTTCTCCTAACCTTCAGACCTCCACCAAACCACAGATTCATAAGAGGTTCCCCTTGAGCAGCAGCATTGTGAGCAGCAGCAATGTGAGCAGCCGTGGAGCCTCGGTCTGGGGCACGAGGACTCGAAGCTAACACAGATTTAAGACAAACTCCGCACCAGCCAGGGGGAAGAGCCACTTTAAAAGCTGAAGTATGATAATTAAGACTCTGTATTTCATCCTGAAAAGTGAGTATGATGAGTATCCAAGTCAGTCCTCACATCTTAACATAACCCAAAGTGAAGAATACAAAGACCACTCCACATCAAAACAGAACCTGCGGAAGATGACTCCTTAGAACTAGCCAGTGACTTTAAGCCCATCTTTGCAGTAAATGAAGGCTGTTTTGCATCTTCAGGGTGAAAAAAGTGAAAGTATTGACGGGAAGGTCCTCTGTCAGCTTTGAAGATGCGGAAATCAAAGAGGATCCGGAAAGAAAAAGGACAAAGCTCCATTATCAACTCTAAGGGCAGAAAATCCATGTAGGTGTCCCATCTGAAATCACCTGTCCGATGAATCAGTGTTATGATGGTGGAAAAATGTTTCGCTCGACGTGGAGATCTGAATATGCGTATGAGGACCCACACGCTGTTATCATTGTGGCATGTTTCACTGCCATTGGAAATCTGAATAACCATATGTTGATCCACACAGGGGAGAAAACATATAGCTGCAGTGATTGTAGCAAAGAATTCAGTCGGAGCACATACCTGACAAATCATATGAGGATTCTGTATTACAGTCCTGAATGTGGCATATTTTTTACTCTGAACAATCATCATTAGAATTTATGCAGGTGAAAAAACCATATAATTGTAGTTTGTAGCTAGGTTTCCATCCAATTGGCGACAGATTTTCGTGCAAATATTCTAAAATCCTCCTAAAAAACAGTATGCAAATCTTCTCACCAAAGGTGTGTTTCCATCAAACTGACTTGTTGCGGATAAAAGGCTGTGCGTGATGACGTAGTGCAAATAATACAAATAAAACAACTTTGTGGTTAAATTCCCAAAATGTAAGTTAAATTGGTTTCCGTCGCATTTTCAACTCTATGGATGCTTTTGTCAGAAAAACTGTTGCGATTGTAGCAAACTTGCCCAATCTGGTTTTTGGCGCATGCTAGACAAAAGTTTGCTAATGAAGTGTACAGGGTAGGTTGTATGATGAGTTATGGATAAGAACAAGATTATTTTTATTTGATAATTGGCAGGCAAGCATCGATCATCATGTCACCAGCATTCAAATAATACCCTCGATATTTATTGAAGATTTGTATCAAGTTCATCACCGTCCATTACTTAACCACCATGAAGTTCATCATAATTTATTTCATCTGCCTGTGAAACTCTTAATGATTTCCCACGTCGTAGTGGTAGTACAACGTATCTTATTGTAATGACCTGACTAGATCATAAAGGAACAATTGTCCAGACAGAGGATGGAGTTAACGAATGGACAGTTTATTAACCCAACTTAACACAGGCTAGTGTTTGGCCGTAGCCCACGCCAAATGAATGAAAGGTACTCTACAAACCAACCGTGACCTTCTCTTGTGAAGCCCAGACGTAAGAGAGAGAACAATGGCTAAACCTTGTCTTAACTTCCAATGCTCCATCCCCTGCCCAACCCCCCTCCACGCCACTCCGCCAACCAACCAGGCTGCCCGGTATCAGAACATTCCAGGCATTCCCGTGATTGACAGATAGCAGGTTGATTGGCATGACCCCGCGAACAGTGGTAAGTACGACACAACCCACTAATAGCCTAACACATAACCCACAGCTGTCTGTGCGGGTCGCTACACAATCATCGCGTGACTCCCAAGTTTACGTCAATATGATGGTTATTATATCAATATTTGCATATAAAGGTGTTTTCAATGCCATTTCTCGCATAATACATTTTACCGACACAAAAATATCCCACCAAGTCGAACAAACAAATTCTGTTGACATAAAATGTTACCGCCAGTTCTTGTTTCCATCAGCCCTGTCGTAAATGTTTTTATGCGTCAGGTAATTCATCCACATTAAACGGTTGGATGGAAACCTGGGTATTGTAACAAATCGTTCAGTTTAAGAGGTTATCTGAAAAGCCATATGAAGGTTCACAATGACACGAGGGACAGGAAGATTCACACAGGGGAGAAATCATATCCCTGTCATGAATGTGGCTAGTGTTTCCCTCATAGCAGGTCTCTGCTTTGGCATATGGGGATCCACACAGGAGACAAGCTACATCATTGACGTCTTTAGAGCAAACGTTTCTACAATAGCTGTAATCTGACAATTCATATGAAGATTCACACGAATGATAAACGGATCACTGCGACAAATATTTAAATTTAAAAAAAAAACATTCTGAAAGTAGACACAAAATGACTCTCCAATCGCGTGTCATCAGTCAAATTACGTTTACAGGGTGGAATCCCAAAATAAATATATAAAGTGATAAAAACAAATGTGGCTAGTTATGCAAGACATTTAATAGATACAAATATAAGTACTGTAGCATATTCAAAAGGGTTGAGACAGATTTCAAAACTCTCCCGTGAAGGACCCGGGTGAGGAGGCTATCGAGGAGGGAACGACCGTCTTCCGTTAGCCTTCTAACGAATTGACACTCCTCAACAATTTAGCGGTTTCCGGGACACGGTGGAGAGAGGGCAGAGCATAGACTTTTTCTCAAATGAGAAAAGGCCTAAATCAAGCCAATCCACCCTCAAACATCCCATGTTCAGAGGAAAAGGAAAAGTTAGTGCTATCCTGAAACCTTGGGACGTCCCTACCCTAATAACCCCCAACCTTAACCCTTACCTTATCCATTTTAAATGTAAACTTCAATGGGGTAGGCTGTGAGCCTGTGACATGACTTCCACTTTTGGTTATGCGCGTCGCTGTCCCCGGTGAAATGGTGATGTAGACTCGCTTCATCTTACCATCCAAAGGGAAGGTATGTAGTCGGCATTCCCCCGTGGTACGGTTCATAAATAAAATATTCTCCAACTCGATTTAATGGGAGAAGGATGAAAAAACGGGGAAAATATAAAACAAAATTTGACTAAAGTGGCTAATGCTAGTCCCTATGTTGCATATCACATTCAGCCAATCAGACCAGGTGTGAAGGGTTAGGGTTAACCCTAACCCTATTTGCTAATAGGAGTGGAACCCAGTGTGGTCGTCTGCTGCAATAGCCCATCCGTGACAAGGACCAACGAGTTGTGCGTTCCGAGATGCCATTCTGCCACCCATTTTTTACTAAGCCGTTATTTGAATGTTTGCAACCCACCTGCTAGCTTGCACGATTCTTGCCATTCTCCTTCGACCTTTCTTATCAACAAGCTGGTTTTGCCCACAGGACTGCCGCTGACTGGATGTTTTTTGTTTGTCGCATCATTCTTGGTATACCCTAGACACTGTTGTGAGTGAAAAGCCCAGGAGGCCGGCTGTTTCTGGGATACTGGACCTGGCGCGCCTGGCACCGATGATCATACCACTCTCAACGTTACTTAGGTCACTCATTTTACCCATTCTATTGTTCAATCGAACAGTAACTGAATGCCTCGATGCCTGTCTGCCTGCTTTATATTGCAAACCATGGCCACATGACTCAATGTCTGTAGGAATGCACCATTTTCATGAACAGGATGGTGTAGCTAACAAATCGAGAAGTCTTTAATTGCAATTCGGGTAGTTTTCTGATATGGGTGTTTCTTGATATCAAGTTATACCCATTGATGCTCACTATTGAACCGTGGTCGTTTCTTTTAAGTGCATCTTTTTAACGACGATCAAAGCTGCAGTCATCCGATTTTGACATTGTCGGTAAGTTCTTCCACATAAGAAACCTTTATCTTTGTTACTTCTCAAAGTGTTCAACTGGACACTTTACCAACTAAATTCTGTATTTATTTGAAGGTGACATAATTGGATAGCTACAGATAACTGGGAAGCTGTTAGAAGATGGCTAGCTAGCTAATAAATATTGTCATTAACATTGCCTAAGAGTACAAGTCAAATGCCACGAGGCTGTAGTGGTTGCTAGCCAGCACCAGTCAGTCAACTGAAGTACGTTTGAACTGATTTTAACTGTAGCTAATTACTCTGAACAAAAATATAAACGCAACATGTAAAGTGTTGGTCCCATGTTAACTAGCTGAAATAATATATCCTAGTAGTTTTCCCAACCCACAAAAAGCTTATTTCTCTCAAATTGAGTGCACAAATGTATCTACATCCCTGTTGGTGAGTTTTTCTCTTTTGCCAAGATAATTCATCCATGTCTGCCATATATTAAAAGACAAAATTTGGCTGAAAAAGATTGTCATAAATAGAAAAATATACCAGTTTCATTTGAGGACAAAAATGTTGCCAGCTGTGCCATACAGGTTGCAAAGTAGCTGGGAATACATTTTCGATGTACCGATTCCATGGCACATGGTATTTGAACTGATACAAAAAACAACACTTGATTAAATACTTACGATTTCAATTTAAATTGTTATACAAAATTCTTTCCAGCAATAGAATGTTATATACACAGTTGAAGTCTGAAGTTTACATACACCTTAGACAAATACATTTAAACTCAGTTTTTCACAATTCCTGACATTTGATCCTAGTATAAATTCCCTGTCTTAGGTCAGTTAGGATCACCACTTTATTTGAAGAATGTGAAATATTTGAATAATAGTAGAGAGAATTCTTTATTTCAGCTTTTATTTATTTCATCCCATACATTCCCAGTGGGTCAGAAGTTTACATACACTCAATTAGTATTTGGTAGCATTGCCTTTAAATTGTTTAACTTGGGTCAAACGTTTCGGGTAGCCTTCCACAAGCTTCCCACAATAAGTTGGGTGAATTTTGGCCCATTCCTCCTGACAGAGCTGGTGTGACTGAGTCAGGTTTGTAGGCCTCCTTGCTCTCACACCCTTTTTCAATTCTGCCCACAAATGTTCTATGGGATTGAGGACAGAGCTTTGTGATGGCCACTCCAATACCTTGACTTTGTTGTCCTTAAGCCATTTTGCCACAACTTTGGAAGTATTCTTGGGGTCATTGTCCATTTGGAAGACCCATTTGCGACCAAGCTTTAACTTCCTGACTAATGTCTTGAGATGTTCCTTCATTATATCCACATAATTTTTCTTCCTCATGATGCCATCCATTTTGTGAAGTACACCAGTCCCTCCTGCAGCAAAGCACCCCCGTCCTTCACGGTTGGGATGGTGTTCTTCGGGTTTCATCAGACCAGAGGACGTTTCTCCAGAAAGTACAATCTTTGTCCCTATGTGCAGTTGCAAACCATAGTCTGGCTTTTTTATGGTGGTTTTGGAGCAGTGGCTTCTTCCTTTCTGAGCGGCCTTTCAAGTTATGTCGATATAGGACTTGTTTTCCTGTGACTATAGATACTTTTGTACCTGTTTCCTCCAGCATCTTCACAAGGTCCTTTGCTGTTGTTCTAGGATCGATTTGCACTTTTCGTACCGAAGTGCGTTCATGTCTAGGAGACAGAATGCGTCTCCTTCCTGAGCGGTATGATGGCTGCGTGGTCCCATGGTGTTTCTACTTGCGTACTATTGTTTGTACAAATGAACGTGGTACCTTCAGGCGTTTGGAAATTGCCCCCAAGGATGAACCAGACTTGTGGAGGTATACCATTTTTTTCTGAGGTTTTGGTTGATTTATTTTGATTTTCCCATGATGTCAAGCAAAGAGACACTGAGTTTGAAGGTAGGCCTTGAAATACATCCACAGGTACACACACCTCCAATTGACTCAAATGATGTCAATTAGCCTATCAGAAGCTTCTAAAGCCATGACATCATCTTCTAGAATTTTCCAAGCTGTTTGAAGGCACAGTCAACTTAGTGTATGTGCACTTCTGACCCACTGGAATTGTGATACAGTGAAATAATCTGTCTGTAAACAATTGTTGGAAAAATTACTTGTGTCATGCACAAAGTAAATGTCCTAACCGACTTGCCAAAACTATAGTTTGTTAACAAGAAATTTATGGAGTGGTTGAAAAACGAGTTTTAATGACTCCAACCTAAGTGCATGTAAACTTCCGACTTCAACTGTATAACACAGTGTTAAGTACCTCAATGGACCGTAAAGGTAATCACTCTACAATCTATCATCACCGTGGCCTTAAGGAAATCACAAATATTATGGACACATTACAAATAGGAGATATTTGGAGACTAAAAGACCCCGACCTAGTGAGAGCTACATGAAGGAGACTTAATTAAGCTAGTCGTCTTGACTACTTTCTTGCCTCTTTCTCTCATGCATCAAAGGTTAAAAAAGATTTAATAGGAGATAGAATGCGATCGGCTCATCATCTAATTGGCATTCACATAACTCTTTTATAGATTTTCCACGTGGACGGGGATATTGGAAATTTAATCAAAGTTTACTGGAGTACAACTTATTTTTAACTAAGACAAAATAATTTATAACTGAATTTTTCCAGTATAATATAGGTTCAGCATATCCCCTTATTGTTTTGGATACCTATAAATGTACCTTCAGAGGTCATTCAATTCAATATTCACCAATAATAAAAAAGCAGTTTCTGGCTAGAGACAAGACTTACAAGGGAAATCCATGAACTAATAGTACAGGCAGATAACAATAAAAACGATACTACAGAGATACAAAATAAGTTAGAGGAAAAACAAAAATAACTTGAGGAACTTATTCAAGAACGATCTAATGTAATCTATTTTAAAAAATAAAGCAAACTGGATGGAATATGGAGAAAAATGCACAAAATTCGACCTGAATCTCCAATACAGGAACGCTAACAAAAATAATTTGCAGAAACTCGTTACTGAAGATGGAGTCATCTATGATTCTCCGAATTATATTTTAAAAGAGGAAGCTAATTATTTTAGGCAGATGTTCTCTTTTCCGTCTCATCCTCTCCCACTGAATGAAGATTATGGTAAGGAATTCTTTCCAAATAATATGGAAAATTAACAAAATTACAGAAAGATCATTGCGAAGGCCAAATTACAGAGGAAGAATGTTTTGAGGCTATTAAATCCTTTCAGACTGGAAAAACCCCTCGGCATGATGGCTTACCGGTAGAGGTACATAAAGCCTTTTTTGATATACTAAAAGCTCCATTGTTAGATTGCTTTAGACTACCATCTCTATAGAAGTAGTTATCAGGTACTCAGCAGGAAGGTCTGATTTCTCTATTAAAACAAGACCCAGATGGCAAATATTTATTTTATTTCACCTTTATTTAACCAGGTAGACAAGTTGAGAACAAGTTCTCATTTACAATTGCGACCTGGCCAAGATAAAGCAAAGCAGTTCGACACATACAACAACACAGAGTTACACATGGAGTAAAACAAACATACAGTCAATAATACAGTAGAAAAATAAGTCTATATCCAATGTGAGCAAATGAGGTGAGATAAGGGAGGTAAAGGCAAAAAAGGCCATGGTGGCGAAGTACATACAATATAGCAAGTAAAACACTGGAATGGGAGAGTTGTAGTGGAAGAAAGTGAAAAGTAGAAATAGAAATAATGGGGTGCAAAGGAGCAAAATAAATAAATACAGTAGGGGAAGAGGTAGTTGTTTGGGTTAAGTAATAGATGGGCTATGTACAGGTGCAGTGAGCTGCTCTGACAGCTGGTGCTTAAAGCTAGTGAGGGAGATAAGTGTTTCCAGTTTCAGAGATTTTTGTAGTTCGTTCCAGTCATTGGCAGCAGAGAACTGGAAGGAGAGACGGCCAAAGGAGGAATTGTCTTTGGGGGTGACCAGAGAAATATATCTGCTGGAGCACGTGCTACAGGTGGGTGCTGCTATGGTGACCAATGAGCTGAGATAAGGGGGGACTTTACCTAGCAGGGTGGTGTGGGGGCTGTGCTTTGGCAAAGTGGGTGGGGTTATATCCTGCCTGTTTGGCCCTGTCCGGGGGTATCATTGGATGGGGCCATAGTGTCTTCTGATCCCTCTCAGCCTTCTGATCCCTCTTAGCCTCCAGTATTTATGCTGCAGTAGTTTATGTGTCGGGGGGCTAGGGTCAGTCTGTTACATCTGGAGTATTCTCTTGTCTTATCCGGTGTCCTGTGTGAATTTAAATATGCTCTCTCTAATTCTCTCTTTCTTTCTTTCTTTCTCTCGGAGGACCTGAGCCCTAGGACCATGCCTCGGGACTACCTGGCATGATGACTCCTTGCTGTCCCCAGTCCACCTGGCCATGCTGCTGCTCCAGTTTCAACTGTTCTGCCTGTGGCTACGGAACCCTGACCTGTTCACCGGACGTGCTTGTTGCACCCTCGACAACTACTATGATTATTATTATTTGACCATGCTGGTCATTTATGAACAATTTAACATCTTGACCATGTTCTGTTATAATATCCACCCGGCACAGCCAGAATAGGACTGGCCACCCCTCATAGCCTGGTTCCTCTCTAGGTTTCTTCCTAGGTTTTTGGCCTTTCTAGGGAGTTTTTCCTAGGGAGTTTTTCCTAGCCACCGTGCTTCTTTCACATGCATTGCTTGCTGTTTGGGGTTTTAGGCTGGGTTTCTGTACAGCACTTTGAGATTTCAGCTGATATACGAAGGGCTATATAAATAAATTTGATTTGATTTGATTCTTGTAGATGACCTGGAGCCAGTGGGTTTGGCGACGAGTATGAAGCGAGGGCCAGCCAACGAGAGCGTACAGGTTGCAGTGGTGGGTAGTATATGGGGCTTTGGTGACAAAACAGATGGCACTGTGATAGATTGCATCCAGTTTATTGAGTAGGGTATTGGAGGCTATTTTCTAAATGACATCGCCGAAGTCGAGAATCGGTAGGATGGTCAGTTTTATGAGGGTATGTTTGGCAGCATGAGTGAAGGATGCTTTGTTGCGAAATAGGAAGCCAATTCTAGATTTAACTTTAGATTGGAGATGTTTGATGTGAGTCTGGAAGGAGAGCTTACAGTCTAACCAGACACCTAGGTATTTGTAGTTGTCCACATATTCTAAGTAAGAACCGTCAAGAGTAGTGATGCTGGACGGGCGGGCAGGTGCGGGCAGCGATCGGTTGAAGAGCATGCATTTAGTTTTACTTGTATTTAAGAGCAGTTGGAGGCTACGGAAGGAGAGTTGTATGGCATTGAAGCTCGTCTGGAGGGTTGTTAACACAGTGTCCAAAGAAGAGCCAGAAGTATACAGAATGGTGACGTCTGCATAGAGGATCAGAGACTCACCAGCAGCAAGTGCGACATCATTGATGTATACAGAGAAAAGAGTTGGCCCAAGAATTGAACCCTGTGGCACCCCTATAGAGACTGCCAGAGGCCCGGACAACAGGCCCTCCGATTTGACACGTTGAACTCTATCAGAGAAGTAGTTGGTGAACCAGGCGAGGCAATCATTTGAGAAACCGAGGCTATTGAGTCTGCCGATGAGGATGTGGTGATTGACAGAGTCGAAAGCCTTGGCCAGGTCAATGAATACGGCAGCACAGTATTGTTTCTTATCGATGGCGGTTACGATATCGTTTAGGACCTTGAGCGTGGCTGAGGTGCACCCATGACCAGCTCTGAAACCAGATTGCATAGCGGAGAAGGTGTGGTGGGATTCGAAATGGTCGGTTATTTGTTTGTTGATTTGACTTTCGAAGACCTTAGAAATGCAGGGTAGGATAGATATAGGTCTGTAGCAGTTTGGGTCAAGAGTGTCCCCTCCTTTGAAGAGGGGGATGACAGCAGCTGCTTTCCAATCTTTTGGAATCTCAGACGACACGAAAGAGAGGTTGAACAGGCTAGTAATAGGGGTTGCAACAATTTTGGCAGATAATTTTAGAAAGAAAGGGTCCAGATAGTCTAGCCCGGCTGATTTGTAGGGGTCCAGATTTTGCAGCTCTTTCAGAACATCAGCTGGCTGGATTTGTGAGAAGGAGAAATGGGGAAGGCTTGGGCGAGTAGCTGTGGGGGGTGCAGTGCTATTGACCGCGGTAGGGGTAGCCAGGTGGAAAGCATGGCCAGCCGTAGAAAAATGCTTATTGAAATTCTCAATTATAGTGGATTTATCGGAGGTGACAGAGTTTCCTATCCTCAGTGCAGTGGGCAGCTGGGAGGAGGTGTATAAATACAAAGATCCAGTCGATCTAAAAAAACTTGAGGCCCCTTACACTTCAATGTTGTGTGGCAAAAATACTAGCGAAATGCCAAGCACTCAGAATTAAAAGGGTTTTACCAGGAATTGTTCATCCTGATCAGACAGGTTTTTATACATGGATGATACATTGGAGATAATATATGACAACTACTAGAAATAATAGAATATCATGAAATATCTAAGAAGCCAGGCCTGGTATTTACAGTGGATTTTGAAAAGGCATTTGATAAAGTAAGACTGGATTTTATTTATAAATGCCTGGATTTATTCAATTTTGGTGATTCTCTTATAAAATGGGTAAAAATAATGTATAGCATCCCCAGGTGTAAAATAGTAAATAATGGCTACTTCTCAGAGAGTTTTGAATTGTCAAGAGGAGTTAAACAAGGGTGTTCGCTGTCACCATATCTATTCATTATGGCCATCGAAATGCTAGCTATTAAAATCAGATCCAATAACAACATTAGAGGATTAGAAATCCAAGGCTTAAAAACAAAGGTGTTCATGCATGCCGATGACTCAAATGTTATATTAAGTCTGCAAGCTAGATCGCTGCAATGTCTCATTGAAGATCTAGATAACTCATCTGTACTCTCTGGACTAAACCCTAATTGTGATAAGTGTACAGTATTACGTATTGGACCTTTAAAAAATACAACTTTTACATTACCCTGCAGTTTACCTATAAAATGGGCTGATGGTGAAGTAGACATCCTTGGTATTCATATCACAAAAGATATAAGTTCTCCACACTGAATTTCAATAGAAAACTTGTAAAAATAGACAAGATCCTGCAACCATGGAGAGGTAAATACCTGCCTATTTATGGAAAAATTGCCCTAATTAACTCCTTAGTCATATCTCAGTTTACTCACTTATGGAGCTGCCTACTCTTGATGATTTGTGTTTAAAATCATATGAGCAAAAAATATTTCCCTTTATGTGGGACTCTAAACCAGACAAAATAAAGTGTGCCTATCTATATAATGAATATGAATTGGGTGGGTTGAGATTATTAAATATAAAAGCACTAAACCTCTCTCTATAAAAGCTTCACGTATTCAAAAGTTTTACTTGAACCCTAAATGGTTCTCAAGTAGATTACTAACAAAAGCTAATCGTTTGTTTAAAAATGGCCTTTTTGCCTTTGTGCAGATTGCCATGTCTCATTTTCGATTAATTGAAAATAATATACTGCTCAAAAAAGTAAAGGAAACACTTAAACAACACATCCTAGATCTGAATGAAAGAAATAATCTTATTAAATACTTTTTTCTTTACATAGTTGAATGTGCTGACAACAAAATCACACAAAAATATTCAATGGAAATCCAATTTATCAACCCATGGAGGTCTGGATTTGGAGTCACACTCAAAATTAAAGTGGAAAACCACACTACAGGCTGATCCAACTTTGATGTAATGTCCTTAAAACAAGTCAAAATGAGGCTCAGTAGTGTGTGTGTGTGGCCTCCACGTGCCTGTATGACCTCCCTACAACGCCTGGGCATGCTCCTGATGAGGTGGCGGATGGTCTCCTGAGGGATCTCCTCCCAGACCTGGACTAAAGCATCCGCCAACTCCTGGACAGTCTGTGGTGCAACGTGGCGCTGGTGGATGGAGCGAGACATGATGTCCCAGATGTGCTCAATTGGATTCAGGTCTGGGGAACGGGCGGGCCAGTCCATAGCATCAATGCCTTCCTCTTGCAGGAACTGCTGACACACTCCAGCCACATGAGGTCTAGCATTGTCTTGCATTAGGAGGAACCCAGGGCCAACCGCACCAGCATATGGTCTCACAAGGGGTCTGAGGATCTCATCTCGGTACCTAATGGCAGTCAGGCTACCTCTGGCGAGCACATGGAGGGCTGTGCGGCCCCCCAAAGAAATGCCACCCCACACCATGACTGACCCACC
This sequence comes from Salmo trutta, assembly GCF_901001165.1. NCBI lineage: Eukaryota > Metazoa > Chordata > Actinopteri > Salmoniformes > Salmonidae > Salmo > Salmo trutta. Next base: position 8,231,616 of record NC_042965.1, read on the forward strand.
GCCAAACCGGTCATGCTGGAGGATGTTGCAGGCAGCAGAACGTTCTCCACGGCGTCTCCAGACTCTGTCACGTCTGTCACGTGCTCAGTGTGAACCTGCTTTCATCTGTGAAGAGCACAGGGCCCCAGTGGCGAATTTGCCAATCTTGGTGTTCTCTGGCAAATGCCAAACGTCCTGCACGGTGTTGGGCTATAAGCACAACCCCCACCTGTGGACGTCGGGCCCTCATACCACCCTCATGGAGTCTGTTTCTGACCGTTTGAGCAGACACATGCACATTTGTGGCCTGCTGGAGGTCATTTTGCAGGGATCTGGCAGTGCTCCTCCTGCTCCTCCTTGCACAAAGGCGGAGGTAGCGGTCCTGCTGCTGGGTTGTTGCCCTCCTACGGCCTCCTCCACGTCTCCTGATGTACTGGCCTGTCTCCTGGTAGCGCCTCCATGCTCTGGACACTACGCTGACAGACACAGCAAACCTTCTTGCCACAACTCGCATTGATGTGCGATCCTGGATGAGCTGCACTACCTGAGCCACTTGTGTGGGTTGTAGACTCCGTCTCATGCTACCACTAGAGTGAAAGCACCGCCAGCATTCAAAAGTGACCAAAACATCAGCCAGGAAGCATAGGAACTGAGAAGTGGTCTGTGGTCCCCACCTGCAGAACCACTCCTTTATTGGGGGTGTCTTGCTAATTGCCTATAATTTCCACCTGTTGTCTATTCCATTTGCACAACAGCATGTGAAATTGATTGTCAATCAGTGTTGCTTCCTAAGTGGACAGTTTGATTTCACAGAAGTGTGATTGACTTGGAGTTACATTGTGTTGTTTAAGTGTTCCCTTTATTTTTTTGAGCAGTGTACTTTTATCAATGTATCTCTTTTTCAAGCGTTGCAGAGCTGGCTACTATTTCAATTTCATCCCCCTGAAAAGATATGAATATTATGGCTGAACTCAAATGTGCTGGTTGATAAAATACCTGTATTTTTGGTTAAGATGTTTGGAAAGGGTATTTTGTTCTTAAATGATATTGTAAATTGGAATGGTAGAGTTATGTCCTTCATGGAGTTATCAGAATTGTACGAGAAGGTCTGCTCAATCCAAGAGTACAACCAATTGATTACAGCATTACCCCAAAAATGGAGGAGGTAGGGAACTGGTCTGTCAGCCCAACATAAAGGATCAAAAACGGCAGAGGAATAAAATTGCATAAATAGGAAAGTATACCAGTTTCATTTGAGGACCAGGATGTTGACAACTGTGTCATACAGATTGCAAAATCGTTGGAAAGAGTTTTCTATGTACCGATTCCATGGTACAGGGTGTATGAGTTGATATATAAAACAAGGTTTAAGACTGTGCCTTTTAGCTAAAATTATTATATAGAATTCTTGCCACCAACAAAATTTTGAATATTTGGAGCATAAAATCATTGAAGCTCTGCAGATTTTGTTGTGAGTATACAGAATAAATAGACAATTTATTTTGGTATTGCCCTCAGGTAGCCTGTTTCTGGTCTCAGGTTCAGGAATGGCTGAAAATGTATAGCATTGATCTAAAATTTACCCTAGAAATAGTACTGTTAGGAGATCTGGAGAGACCGGGTCAGTCAATTACAAATACTCTTAGAATCCACAGATTGCGAGTTGAAGATACTATTCGATTAGATAGATTGAAATTGTACGTTAAACATCACAGCATAGTTAAGATATACAGTGAGGAGAACAAGTATTTGATACACTGCCGATTTTGCAGGTTTTCCTACTTACAAAGCATGTAGAGGTCTGTAATTTTTTATCATAGGTACACTTCAACTGTGAGAGACGGAATCTAAAACAAAAATCCAGAAAATCACATTGTATGATTTTTAAGTAATTAATTTGCATTTTATTGCATGACATAAGTATTTGATACATCAGAAAAGCAGAACTTAACAGTCTGATGGCCTTGAGATAGAAGCTGTTTTTCAGTCTCTCGGTCCCAGCTTTGATGCACCTGTACTGACCTCACCTTCTGGATGATAGAGGGGTGAACAGGCAGTGGCTCGGGTGGTTGTTGTCCTTGATAATCTTTTTGGCCTTCCTGTGACATCGGGTGGTGTAGGTGTCCTGTAGGGCAGGTAGTTTGCCCCCGGTGATGCGTTGTGCAGACCTCACTACCCTCTGGAGAGCCTTACGGTTGTGGGTGGAGCAGTTGCCATACCAGGCGGTGATACAGCCCGACAGGATGCTCTCGATTGTGCATCTGTAAAAGTTTGAGTTTTCGGTGACAAGCCAAATTTCTTCAGCCTCCTGAGGTTGTTGCACCTTCTTCACCACGCTGTCTGTGTGGGTGGACCATTTCAGTTTGTCCGTGATGTGTACGCCGAGGAACTTAAAACATTCCACCCTCTCCACTACTGTCCCGTCGATGTGAATAGGGGGGTGCTCCCTCTGCTGTTTCCTGAAGTCCACGATCATCTCCTTTGTTTTGTTGACGTTGAGTGTGAGGTTATTTTCCTGACACTACACTCCGAGGGCCTTCACCTCCTCCCTGTAGGCTGACTCGTTGTTGTTGGTAATCAAGCCTACCACTGTAGTGTCGTCTGTAAACTTGATGATTGGGTTGGAGGCGTGAATGGCCATGCAGTCATGGGTGAACAGAGAATATAGGAGAGGGCTGAGAACGCACCCTTTTTGGGGCCCCAGTGTTGAGGATCAGCGGGGTGGAGATGTTGTTTCCTATCCTCACCACCTGGGGGTGGCCAGTCAAAGTCTAGGACCCAGTTGCACAGGGTGGGGTCGAGACCCAGGGTCTCGAGCTTAATGACAAGTTTGGAGGGTACTATGGTGTTAAATGCTGAGCTGTAATCGATGAACAGCATTCTTACATAGGTATTCCTCTTGTCCAGATGGGTTACAGCAGTGTAATTGTGTCGTCTGTGGACCTATTGGGGCGGTAAGCAAATTGGAGTGGGTCTAGGGTATCAGGTAGGGTGGAGGTGATATGATCCTTGACTAGTCTCTCAAAGCACTTCATGATGACGGAAGTGAGTGCTACGGGGCGATAGTCGTTTAGCTCAGTTACCTTAGCTTTCTTGGGAACAGGAACAGCGGTGGCCTTCTTGAAGCAAATGGGAACAGTGACTGGGATAGGGATTGATTGAATATGTCCGTAAACACACCAGCCAGTTAGAAGAAATCAATGGACCAACCAATGGCAGGCACCAATGAGCCTTACCTGACATCAAATAACGTCCATGTAAAGAAATGCCCCGAATTGCTGTCTGCAATTACACCATATTGAACAAACTGGCCATTAGTGATGGGCATTCCAGCTCTTTTCAGTGAGCCGGCTCGTTCGGCTCAGCTCACCAAAAAGAGCCAGCTAGGATTGGTGTTAAAACAATTGTAATTAAATTATTAAATGAAATCATACTCAACCTTAACCACAATGTATTTAAAAAAGCATTGGTTTGTTATGAAAAAGAATGCTAATAAACATTTGCATTTAAAGTATAACTTTTTAATGTATATAAACGAAGTTCATATCTAACCATTCAAAACAAATACAATCTGAACAGCATAATAGAATATTGCACCATATCAAAGAAAAATAAATAACAATTTGCAAAACTGCAGCATCCCATAAATTGAATTAAATGTAAAAAATAAGGATGCTATTACACATGTGCATTTAAAGTAAACCTTTTATAATGTATATAAAAACTGCATATAAATGTAACAATTCAAAATGAGTACAATCTGATCATGCACCATATCAAAGAAAAATAAGTAACAATGTGCAAAACTGCAGCATCCCACTTAAAACATTAAACTGGTCCCTCTTTTCTGTCACATATCCTGTGGTTACATTTGCTTCTCTCTGGCGGCTGGCTCTGATTCACTGCAGACCCATACACAGGAGTATCATTTTTGAGGCTGTCACATAGCTGAAAAGAGAGAACAGTAACTTATTAGTTCAGGTTCATGTTTTGTCTACTGATACTACATTCTCATCTACTGCTCATGTGTATATATATATATATATGATTAAATAATGATCTCCACAGTGACCTGCTCAAGGAGTTCCAGGTGCACACCTCCTCCACCACCTCCCATTCCTCTTGGGTCAGAGCATCAACAGGTACATTGACAATGGCCAGGGTAGAGATGATGGCATCCTTTTCCTCAAGAAACCGCTTCAACATATAAAATGTTGAATTCCACCTTGTTGTGCAGTCTTGTTTAGGCCTCAGCTCAGGCATCCCTATCTGGCCTTGTGTAGACTTTCGTTTTTCAGCACCTACCGTGCTCCTGTGGAAGTATTCCACAGCTGCTTTCACTTTGTCCACAGTGGGCTTCATCACCTTCAGAGCATCTCTTACAATCAGGTTGATTGTGTGGGCAAGACATGGATGATGGGTCCATTTAAAAATGTTAATTGCTTTGGTTATGTTAGCTGCATTGTCGCTAACACAATAGACCACTTTTCCATCTACTTGCCATTCTCTGACCACTCAACAGTTTCTCTGCCAAGTTCTCTGAGGTGTGTCTGTCACTGAACTCAAAGCAGTCCAGAAGACCGCTCGACATCGAAAAATCTTCAATGAAGTGACATGTAACCATCTTCAATGAAGTGACATGTAACCGACATGTAAGAAGTGGTTACCCTTAATGTCCAGCAGTCAGTGGTAAGGCAAACAGCAGTAGCTTTTTGAACTCTTTCCCAGACTGAAGCCTATGTGCTCTCGTACAGTTGTGTAATAAGTGATTTTGAAAGGGTTTTCCTGCTTGGAATTGTGTACATTGGATTTAGACTTTCTATAATTTGTAAAACCTCTGTCCTCCATGATCGAAAATGGCTGGAAATCGGTGACAATCATTTTAGCCAATGCAATATCAATTTGGCCTTGTTTTGCTACAGACATAGACTTTGGCATAAACTGGTCCATAGAAGAAAGACTGCGTTGCTGTGGGTTGCGTAGTAGGCCTACTTGACTGAGTGTATACATCTCCACGTGTGGAGGTGCAGGCTCCACCACTATCACTAGCAGGCCCGCTAGTTTCTCAATGCTCTGCTACAGCTAGCTTCACAGTTGGGTGCAGTTTGTATATGCCGGTGTAGGTTGTGCGTAGAACCGAATTTATATTAGATTTTGTTTTGGCAAATTCTACACTGTGCTCTAACATTGTCTACATTATTAAAATGCATCCAAATGCTACTGTGCTTCCGACTCTTTTTCCAGCTGTTGCTGGGATATAAATGTCCTCTACTGGATTAATTGTCGGAGTAGAGGAACTTGTGCATTTCAGGTAAAATAACAACTCAATGTTTATATCCCAGGACAAATTAGCTAGCAACAGCAAGCTAGCTAAATAGGACAAATTAGCTAGCAAGTGCAAGCTAACTAGCTAAATTGCTATAAATGTTTACTGCTTTTCAACCTGTCCCCAAATTAATGTCATTGGTTCAGTTTGTTTTGATATTTTAACCTGCGTGTGATCGCGTTTGGTGTAGGGGGACAAAATAAATGTATGCCCGATAGCGCACGCGCGCAGCCGGTTCGTGTAAGTGTGTGACTGTGAGTGAGTTGGCTCTGCCCTCCCTCAAGCATCTTTGGTTCATTGGTTGACACTGCGTGTCTGATTGACAGGAACAACAGGTGAGGCTGTTAGTCTGAGCAGACAGTCAGAACGAATGTGTGCGATTGAGCATTTAGGCCTATATTATTTTATTTCTTTTTTCGTTCTTTTAATTAGTTATGTTCATTTCAATCTTTTGATTATTCATATCTTTATTATTATTTTAAAAAAAATGTTTGATTCGGCTCTTCTGATATGTGAGCCGACTCTGGGAACTCTTATAGCCGACTCTTTCGCGAACGACCTATCACTACTGGCCACTGAGTTTATAGCTGTCATAAGCGCAACGTGATTGAAAAATAAATATGGTTGGAATGTAAATTCTCATCAAATGAACATAAAGTCTGACTGAAAGCGACATGATTGTTTGGTTGCGGGACAAAGGGCCAAAATACGTAACTGTCCAGCACAATCCGGGACATGTTAAATAAAATAAAAACATGTGGTTCCCCTATTACCGAGTTCAATACAACTGGGAACTCTGACAAAAAAAACAGCTCAGACTGGGAAAAATAGTTTTGAACGGTCATCCATCTCGGAATTCCAAGCAGGAGTGTAATGAGACTACGAAGGTGTTCCCAGTTGTTTTGAACGCGGCATTAATTATAGTGGAAGACACAGACAATGAGGTAACGCGCAAGCATTGGTTGACGCATGCAACGTCTGAATGCGGCCATCGTCTCCACTGCAGCAGGCCCTCAAGTCGATTACCGATTTATGGTCTCACTGATGGAAAGCGGTGCTGGCATCGAAATGTTGAGACATTCCGAAACAGTGCCAAATTAAAGGTAATTGTATGGCCATCGTACCTAGCTAGTTAATAGTATACATTAGCGTCCTCAAATTTTGCTAGAAGACTAAAGGCTAAGGTTAGCTTGCTAAGAGTGGGCAGAATGGGGTGCGTAAAGGTTAGCTAGCTATAATTAGTTAGCTAGTTAGGGGAAAACACTGGAATCAGTCTGAATTATGTCTTTACAACAGAAGTAGCCTAGATATCCTAAATTGTTCGGTATGTAATTCAATGGGTAGCCTATTTGCCTATAGGTGATATTCTTTGCTCCATATGTTAGCGAGCAGTAGCTGGCTACATTTTGTACAGAGACTTATGGCCATGCAAGCATCATGGATCCAGTCTCTAGCCTCGTCTTTTATTCGATCGTTAACTAGCTAGCTAGATTGTAATGTGGGAACAATTGTCTGATTTTGTCATTGGTTATGATTGAATCCTTGTAGGTAATGCTGACAACTGGGCACACAGGAGCCATGCTGACGTCTATCAAGTTGCCTATTGTGATCAGAGCCGAAATCAATTTGGTTTTGGTGGTGGTGACAGCCCTTGGACTTTTGTCCAGACTGTATGGAATTAACTTCCCTAAAGCTGTAGTGTAAGTAGCTACTGTATATCCAACCTCTATGTAATTCACTCCTGGTCCAGATCCCATAGGGTGTGCAGGCTTTTGTTCCAACCCAGTGTGAAATACGGAACACACCTGATAGAGCCACTGATTAGTTGAATCAATCTGTGCGTTAAGTCTAGAACTGTACGGGAACAAAATTCTGCAAATCCTGGTGTTGAAGGGCCCAAATTAAACAACAGAAGCCCATACTATACTGTCCCATAACTGTCACAGCTACTGGACTGCCCTTAGTAGATAAGGCAAATATATATTTTTTTAAATAAGACATTGTTTATTTATTTATTTACCAAGACAGTAGTTTACCCTGACACCCCCTTTGATGTTTTGCACAGGTTTGATGAGGTGTACTATGGACAGTTTGTATCTCTCTACACAAAGCAGGTCTTCTTTATTGATGAGAGTGGGCCACCTCTTGGTCACATGATTCTAGCCTTTGGAGGTAAGTACTGAATGCTTACAATACTTTTGGTCATGTAGTGTATATTGTATGTGGACACCTGCTCTTGGAACATCTTATTTCAAAGTCATGGGCATTAATATGGAGTTGGACCCCTCCCTCCCTCCCTCTTGCTCCACTCTTCTGGGAAGGCTTTCCACTATATGTTGGGACATTGCTGTGGGGGCTTGCTTCCATTCAGCCACAAGAGCATTAGTGAGGTTGGGCACTGATGTTGGGCGATTAGGCCTTGCTCTCAGTCGGCATTCCAATTCATCCCAAAGGTGTTCAGTGTGGTTGAGGTCAGGGCTCTGCAGGCCAGTCAAGTTCTTCCACGCCGATCTTGACAAACCATTTCTGTATGGACCTTACTTTGTACACGGGGGCATTGTCATGCTGAAACAGGATAGGGCCTTCCCTAAACTGTTGCCACAAAGTTGGAAGCACAGAATTGTCTAGAATGGCATTGTTTGCTGTAGCGTTAAGATTTCCCTTCACTGGAACTAAGGGGCTTAGCCTGAACCATGAAAAACAGCCCCAGACCATTATTCATCCTCCACCAAACTTTACTGTTGGCACCATGCAATGGGGCAGGGAGCGTTCTACTGGCATCCACCAAACCCAGATTTGTCTGTCGGACTGCCAGATGGGGAATCGTGATTCATCGCTCCAGAGAACACGTTGACACTACTCCAGAGTCCAATGGTGGTGAGTTTTATACCACTCCAGCGGACACTTGGCATTGCGCATGGTGATCTCGGTCATGGAAACCCATTTCATAAAGCTCCCGGCGAACAGTTCTTGTGCTGAAGTTACTTCCAGAGGCAGTTTGGAACTCGGTAGTGAGTGTTGCAAACGAGGACAGACGATTTTTACATGCTACGTGCTTCAGCACTCGTCGGTCCCGTTCTGTGAGCTTGTGTGGCCTACCACTTTGTGGCTGAGCCGTTGTTGCTCCTAGACGTTTCCACTTCACAATAACAGCACCTACAGTTGACCGGGGCAGCTGTAGCAGTGCAGAAATTTGAACAACTGACTTGTTGGAAAGGTGGCATCCAAGACGGTGCCACATTGAAAGTCACTGAGCTCTTCAGTAAGGCCCTTCTACTGTCAATGTTTGTCTATGGAGATTGCATGGCTGTGTGCTTAATTTTATACACCTGTCAAGAACGGATGTGGCTGAAATAGCCAAACCCACTAATTTGAAAGGGTGTCCGCACACTAATCTGAAGGTCCACACACTAATCTGAAGGTCCACACACTAATCTGAAGGTCCACATACCTTTTTACATATAGTGTGTTCTATTTAGCATTTACATGGAAAATCATTTTGTGATGAACCCTTAATCCCTTCACTTAAAACAGTGGTTCCCAAACTTTTTATAGTCCCGTACCCCTTCAAACATTCAACTTCCAGCTGCGTACCCCCTCTAGCACCAGGGTCAGCGCACTCTCAAATGTTGTTTTTTGCCATCATTGTAAGCCTGCCACTCACACAGTGAGTTTTTGTCACCCAGGTTGTGGGAAGTGACGAAGTGCTCTTATAGGACCAGGACACCAATAATAACAATATTTAAAACCTTATTTTACATATTAAACCTTATTTCTTCATCAACAATTGTGAATAACTCACCACAGGTTATTGAGAAAGGTGTGCTTGAAAGGGTCTCAGTCTTAAGTCATTTTCCACACACATTCTGTGCCTGTGTTTAGTTTTCATGCTAGTGAGGGCCGAGAATCCACTCTCACATAGGTATGTGGTTGCAAAGGGCATCAGTGTCTTAACAGCGTGATTTGACAAGGCAGGATACTCTGAGCGCAGCCCAATCCAGAAATCTGGCAGTGGCTTCTGATTAAATTCAAGTTTCACAGAACCGCTTGTTGCAATTTCAATGAGGCTCTCTTGTTCAGATATTGTTAAGTGGACTGGAGGCAGGGCATGAAAGGGATAACAAATCCAGTTGTTTATGTCGTCCGTTTCAGGAAAGTACCTGTGTAATTGCGCATCCAGCTCACTCAGGTGCTTCACTATATCACATTTGACATTGTCCGTAAGCTTGAGTTCATTTTCACACAAAATTCATACAATGACTGAAAAACCTGTGCGTTGTCCTATGCAGTCAGGGAAGAGCTCCAACTTCTTGTCCCGCACATTGAATATAGTTGCGGAGAGTCCCTGTAATCCTAGATTCAGATCATTCAGGGGAGAAAAAACATCACCCAGATAGGCCAGTCGTGTGAGAAACTCATCATCATGCAAGTGGTCAGACAAGTGAAAATTGTCTCTCAATTTAAAATAAAAACATATCATTGCATAATGCAGAAAATACACGAGAGTTCAGGGGCCTTGCTTTAACAAAGTTAACCATTTTCAGTGTAGTGTCCAAAACGTCTTTCAAGCTGTCAGGCATTCCCTTGGCAGCAAGAGCCTCTCGGTGGATGCTGCAGTGTACCCAAGTAGCGTCGGGAGAAACTTCTTGCACGCGCAACTTCTTAACACTCCACTATATCTTCATGTCATGGCTTTTGCGCCATCAATACAGATACCAGCACATCTTGACCACCAAAGTCCATTTGATGTCACAAAGCTGTCCAGTACTTTTAAAAATATCCTGTCCTTTCCAGTGGTTTGCAGAAGAGGATGTCTTCCTTAATTGACCCCCCATAAACGTAACGGACATATACCAGGAGCTGTGCCAGGCCCGCCACGTCTGTTGACTCATCCAGCTGTAACGCATATAATTCACTGGCTTGTATGCAAAGCAGTAATTGTTTCTAAACATCTCCTGCCATGTCACTGATACGTTGTGAAACAGTGTTGTTTGATGAAGGCATTGTCTGTATAGTTATTTTGGGCCTTTTCCACCAGCATTGTCCCAGCCATATCCGCGGCAGCGGGAAGAATTAAATCCTCCACAGTAGTATGGGGCTTGCCTGTCCTAGTCACTCGTTAGCTCACCATATAAGACGATTCTAGCCCCTTCTAATTAATGGTATCTGTTGTTTTTATACATGTCTATGGACGCGGGCCTTACTTTTTTTAACCGTTTATCTATTTTCGAGCAAACGGAATGAGCAGCAGCTACATACAGACCGTTCGTGGAATTCCTGTGAGACAGTACCGGTTAATGTGATTGGATGTTAATTATTTGACTAGGCTTACCTGTATTTGACATTGAGGTGTTATTTCGCTGAACACTAGATGGTTTAATTTTATTTTTGGCAGTGAAACTCAGGTGAGGAAAAAACATCACCCAAATGTATAGCCCCGTTGGAAAATCTAAATGGACTGTTTGAAAATGTGAATCACATTTTTATTTGGCTTACCCCAGTTCGGGAATAGCAGACTTAGAATAATGCTCATTGTTGTTTCTCTAATTTATACAGCTTATCTTGGTGGATTTGATGGTAACTTTATCTGGAACAGGATTGGAGCAGGTAAGAAATCTAATTACTACATTGCCAATGCATCTTTAGATCTAATTCCCAACATTTGAATGTATGTGCTTTTCTTAAGTTGTTTAATCAAGTTGTTGTTTCTTACGATTCATTGCAGAGTACTCCAGTAATGTGCCTGTATGGAGTTTAAGACTGATACCGGCCCTGGCCGGGTCACTGTGTGTACCCCTGTGTTACCTTCTGGTAGTGGAACTCGGGTACTCGCACCTCACAGCACTGGGGGCTGCATTGCTCTTCCTCATGGGTAATGTTGTCCTATACTTCCTCCTATACAGTCAAAGTTTTATTTGGATTTGTATATTAGATTTTTGACTCCATTGTTGCTCATTGTTTGCCATCTCCATTGAGTGTAGTAAGATGAACTATGTGTTTTCTGTTTTTGTGAAACAGAGAATTCCTTGATTGTTCAGTCCCGCTTCATGCTGCTGGAATCTGTGCTTATCTTCTTCCTGCTGCTCGCTGTCGTATCCTACCTCAGATTTCACAATGCACAAAGCGGGTGAGTGTTGCAATTCCTCTGTACCTACTAGGAAGGGGTTGTCATTCCATGATCACCAACACATCTTAACACACACCAACACAAACCATGTTCAGTGGCGATTAGCAGAAATGTACCCCACTTCCTTGATTTTGGTTGATGTGTCCGCTCAGCGTGCTCTCAGCCTGTGTCTGCCAGCTGATGTTTCTCTTTGTCCTTTTTAGCTCACCACTCAGATTGGCGTGGCTGGTGCTGACTGGAGTCACATGTGCCTGTGCTGTGGGGTTAGTTCAATCTGCCACATTTTAAAAACTAATTGGATGGAAATTAATGTATTGAAAACTGAAGTTTAAACAGTTGTTCACAATCATCCCATGGTCATGTTTGTGATTGAGGGTGTTTTACCTCTTTAGGTCTCACTCATGAAGGTTTGGGTTTGTTTGCATGCATGTCTAAACCGTCTGCTTCTCCCATTCATCAGAGTGAAGTACATGGGTCTGTTCACCTACTTTCTGCTGCTGGGCTTGGCGGCCGTTCACACGTGGCAGCTTATTGGGGACAGAGCACTGAGCAATGTGAGTTCATTAGGTTTGTTTTTTGTTTGTCTGTGAATATATCCAATAATTCAAATGGACAGCTTGACTTCCCAGAAGCATACTGCTAATGTTTGAAGTGTCTCCCAACCGTGCAGAGTGTGGTGCTGATGCAGGTAGTGGCCCGCTTCCTGGCCCTCGTGGTCCTACCCCTACTGCTCTACCTGGGCTTCTTCTATGTGCATTTGAACCTGCTCTACCGCAGTGGCCCACACGACCAGATGATGAGCAGTGCCTTCCAGGCCAGCCTAGAGGTCAGCATCCCTCTCTCCCTCTCTGAGACCCAGTTGAGATGGCAAGCAACCCACCGAAATTGTCTGTTAGATTTATGAAGTGTTTTTAAAAGACCTGACATTAGGTAGTGGCGCTGCTCTGCTGCATGTCATTTGGAGTTATATCTAGTGTGTTTGGCTGTATTCAGGGAGGATTGGCCAGGATCACTCAGGGTCAGCCTCTGGAGGTGGCCTATGGCTCTCAGGTGACCCTCCGCAGTGTCTCCAGTAAACCCATACCCTGCTGGCTACACTCCCATAAGGCCAACTATCCCATCAGGTGAGGGGGCGTTTCTGGTTCTCAATTATTTTATCAGATCTGGACCATGCACATGACATAACACTAGTATGTAGTGCGTTTGTGTTCTTGCAGCATGACCAGTTTCTTATTCTTGCTGCTCTGAAGGTATGAAAATGGGCGTGGTAGCTCTCACCAGCAGCAAGTGACCTGTTATCCGTTCAAAGATGTCAACAATTGGTGGATAATCAAAGATCCAGGCAGGTTTGTGCAGGCCAGCTTTAATTTGGATGTCTAGAACACCCCCACATTGTGATGCAGTGTTTATCCACTAAACGGTTGCTATGTTGTTTATCTGATTCTCTTCCAGACAAGACCTTGTTGTGAGCAGCCCTCCCCGCCCTGTTCGCCATGGTGATGTTGTCCAACTTCTTCACGGCATGACCTCCCGCCTCCTCAACACGTACTGTATAGCCACCGTTCTGCACACCGCCTTTTCCGTCTGCGCCCCAGTCAATGTATCTGTAACCAATATATTAGTCATGTTACTGTGCTTAGCTACTGCCTAACCTCATCATTAGTATTATCTATGGTGTCTCAGGCACGACGTTGCAGCTCCCATGAGTCCTCACGCACAGGAGGTGTCTGGTTACATTGACTTCAATGTGTCAATGCCAGCCCAGAATCTCTGGAAAGTGGTGAGACCTACGCACACACACACTCCCACCACCTCATACTGCACCTTTTTTTGTTTTACATGCATTTAATCACAATGACTTATACACAAATTGTATGCTCATTATTTTGTATTGTGATTCCTTCCACTGTCCACAAAAGAGTTATACACTTTTAGGTACACCCATCTAGTATCGGGTTGGACCCTCCTTTACCTCCAGAACAGCCTGAATTCTTCAGGGCATGGAAACGTTGCTCAATTGGTATCAAGGGACCTAATGTGTTCCAGAAAAACATTACACCACCGACACCAAGCAGGATGGGGCCGTGGACTTGTGCTGCTTACGCCAAATCCTGACTGCCATCAGAATGATGCAACAGGAACCGGGATTCGTCGGACCACGCAACGGTTTTCCTCAGTTGTCCAGTGTTGGTGATCGCGTGCCCACTGGAGCCGCCCATCCGTGACAAGGAACGACGAGTTGTGCAGTCTGAGATGCTATTCTGCACACCGCTGTTGTACTGCTCCGTTATTTGCTTGTTTGTGGCCCGCCTGTTAGCTTGCGCGATTCTTACCATTCTCCTTCTCGCTGATGAGAAGTCATTGTTTTCGCCCACAGGACTGCCGCTGACATTATCGATAAACCCTAGACACTATTGTGCGTGAAAAGCCCAGGAAGCCACCCGTTTCTGAGATACTGGAACCAACGCGCGCGTGTCAAGTTTGGACACACCTACTCATGGACACACCTGGGGCGGCAGGTAGCCTAGTTGTTGGACTAGTAACCGAAAGGTTGCAAGATCGAATCCCTGAGCTGACAAGGTGAAAATCTGTCGTTCTGCCCCTGAACAAGGCAGTTAACCCACTGTTCCTCATTGAAAATAAGAATTTGTTCCTTAACTGACTTGATAGTTAAATGCAGGTAAAATAAAAATCAAGGGTTTTTCTTTATTTATACTGTTTTCTATATTTTTACTGTTTTCTATATTGTAGAATAATAGTGAAGACATCACAACTATGAAATGGCACATGGAATCATTTAGTAACCAAAAAGTCTTAAACAAATCAAAATATATATTTTAGATTCTTCAAAGTAGCCACCCTTTGATTTGACAACTTTGCACACTCTTGGCATTCTCTCAACCAGCTTCACCTGGAATGCTTTTCCAACAGTCTTGAAGGAGTTCCCATATATGCTGAGTACTTGTTGGCTGCTTTTCCTTCACTCTGCAGTCCAACTCATCCCAAACCATCTCAATTCGAATCAAAGTTTGTTTGTCACGTGCGCCGAATACAACAAGTGTATTCACCTTACAGTGAAATGCTTACTTACAGGCTCTAACCAATAGTTCAAAAAAGGTATTAGGTGAACAATAGGTAAGTAAAGAAATAAAACAACAGTAAAAAGACAGTGAAAAATAACAGTAGCGAGGCTACATACAAACACCGGTTAGTCAGGCTGATTGAGGTAGTATGTAGATATGGTTAAAGTGACTATGCATATATGATGAACCGAGAGTAGCAGTAGCGTAAAAGAGGGGTTGGCGGGTGGCGGGACACAATGCAGATAGCCCGTTTAGCCAATGTGCAGGAGAATGTACAATTGCTGTAGTATGTACATGAATGTATAGTTAGTGACTATGAATAAATTATAAATAGAGAGTAGCAGCAGTGTAAAAGAGGGGTGGGGGGGCATACAATGCAAATAGTCCAGTTAGCCATTTGATTACCTGTTCAGGAGTCTTATGGCTTAGGGGTAAAAACTGTTGAGAAGCCTTTTTGTCCTAGACTTGGCACTCCGGTACCGCTTGCCATGCGTTAGTAGAGAGAACAGTCTCTGACTGGGGTGGCTGGGGTCTTTGACAATTTTTAGGGCCTTCCTCTGACACCGCCTGGTGTAGAGGTCCTGGGTGGCAGGCAGCTTTGCCCCAGTGATGTACTGGGCCGTACGCACTACCTTCTGAAGTGCCTTGCAGTCAGAGGCCGAGCCAGGCAGTGATGCAACCAGTCAGGATGCTCTCGATGTTGCAGCTGTAGAACCTTTTGAGGATCTCAGGACCCATGCCAAATCTTTTCAGTTTCTAGAGGGGGAATAGGCTTTGTTGTGCCCTCTTCACGACTGTCTTGGTGTGTTTGGACCATTCTAGTTTGTTGTTGATGTGGACACCAAAGAACTTGAAGCTCTCAACCTGCTCCACTACATCCTCATCGATGAGAATGAGGGCGTGCTCGATCCTCCTTTTCCTGTAGTCCGCAATCATCTCCTTAGTCTTGGTTACGTTGATGGATAGGTTGTTATTCTGGCACCACCCGGCCAGGTCTCTGACCACCTCCCTATAGGCTGTTGTCGGTGTCGGTGATCAGGCCTACCACTGTTGTGTCGTCTGCAAACTTAATGATGATGTTGGAGTTGTGCCTGGCCATACAGTCGTGGGTGAACAGGGAGTACAGGAGGGGACTGAGTATGCACCCCTAGGGAGCTCCAGTGTTGAGGATCAGCATGGCAGATGTGTTGCTACCTACCCTCACCACCTGGGGGCGGCCCGTCAGGAAGTCCAGGATCGAGTTGCAGAGGGAGGTGTTTAGTCCCAGGATCCTTAGCTTAGTGATGAGCTTTAAGGGCACTATGGTGTTGAACGCTGAGCTGTAGTCAATGAATAGCTTTGTTGGGCGATTAGGCCTGGATTGCAGTCGGCATTCCAATTCATCCCAAAGGTGTTTGATGGGGTTGAGGTCAGGGCTCTGTGCAGGACAGTCAAGTTCTTCCACAATGATCTCGACAAGCCAGTTCTGTATGGACCTCGCTTTGTGCACGGGGGCATTGTCATACTAAAACAGGAAAGGACCTTCCCCAAACTGCTGCCACAAAGTTGGAAGCACAAAATCATCTAGAATGTCATTGTATGCTGTAGCATTAAGATTTCCCTAAACTGGAACTAAGGGGCCTAGCCCGAACCATGAAAAACAGCCCCAGACCATTATTCCTCCTCCACCAAACTTTACAGTTGGCACTATGCATTGGGGCAGGTAACGTTCTCCTGGAATCCGCCAAACCCAGATTCGTCCTTTGGACTGCCAGATGGTGAAGCATGATTCATCCAGAGAACGTGTTTCCACTGCTTCAGAGTCCAATGGCGACGAGCTTTACACCACTCCAGCCGACGCTTGGCATTGCACATGGTGATTTTAGGCTTGTGTGTGTGGCTGCTCGGCCATGGAAACCAATTTCATAAAGCTCCCGACGAACAGTTCTCGTGCTGACATTGCTTCCTGAAGCAGTTTGGGACTTGGTAGTGAGTGTTGCAACCGAGGACATACGATTTTTACACGCTGCCTGCGTCAGCACTAGGCAGTCCCATTCTGGGAGCTTGTGTGGCCTACCATTTTGTGGCTAAGCCGTTGTTGCTCCTAGACGTTTCCACTTCACAATAACAGCACATGCAGTTGACTGGGGCAGCTCTAGCTCTCAGCTCTAACAGGGCAGAAGGAACTGACTTGTTGGAAAGTGGCATCCTATGACGGTGCCACGTTCAAAGTCACTGAGCTCTTCAGTATGGGCATTCTACTGCCAATGTTTGTCTACAGAGATTGCATGGCCGTGTGCTCGATTTTTATACACCTGTCAACAATGGGTGTGGCTGAATTTTCCAAATCCACTAATTTGAAGGGGTGTCCACATACTTTTGTGTGTGCACACACTCAGCGGCCAGTTTATTAGGTACAACACGTCGTTCACTAAAATAGTTTGCTCCTACAGACAGTGAGCCATGGCTTGCTATATAAAGCAGGCATAGAGGCCTTCAGTTACTGTTCGATTGAACGTTTGATTTTCATGCACGACAGGGTCTAGGGTTTACAGAGAATGGTGCTACAAACAAAAACATCCAGTCAGCGGCAGTCCTGTGGGCTAAAACAATTTGTGGATGAGGTCCATGGCCCCATCCTGCCTGGTGTCAACGGTACAGGCTGGTGGTATAGTGGTATGGGGAATGTTTTCCTGGCACACGGTCCCATGATACCAATTGAGCAATGCTTCCATGCCCCAAAGAATTCAGCCTGTTCTGGAGGCAAAGGGGGGTCCAACCCGTTACTAGATAAATTGGCCACTGAGTGTATATATACAGTATATTAGACCGCAAGAGAAACATACTGACATTGTTCTTAACTCTGTTCTGTAGGACATTGCGAACAGGGAGGCGGAACAAGATGTCTGGAAGACTATTCTGTCTGAAGTACGTTTGATTCACATCAACACCTCGGCTGTGCTCAAGGTACGCTCAGGGAGCCCGGGGGATTTTTCAACAAACTATTTGTCTTCACTGTTTTATCTGTTTTAACATCCAAGCCCTCTTTCTCATGTTGTCGACGTGCAGCTGAGCGGTTCCTCTCTTCCAGAGTGGGGCTACAGGCAGCTGGAAGTGGTGGGGGATAAGATCTACAAGGGCTACCAGCCCAGCGGCGTGTGGAATGTAGAGGAGCACCGATACGGCACGAGTAAGTTGTCCTAACACTCATCATCTACGTTCAGTAACACTTTACTTACAGGGGCTATACATGAGGCATTCATAAAACCTTTATGAAACCAGTCATAACATATTTTGAGTGTTGCGGTGTCATTCATAACCTTCATAACACATTCATTCAACTCATTCATCAGGCTTCTTAACTGAATCGCTACACATTGTGTATTTGTTACTGTGTTGTGGGTGTCATGTTGAGAGAATGGCTTTATTTCTTTAGGTCTGGAGCAGAGAGAGCGAGAGCTGGAGCTACACTCCCCCACACACATTGACATCAACCGCAACCTCACCTTCATTGCAAAATTCCTGGAGCTACAGGTAAGAATAGGATAGCATACCTATGAGCATGTGATTCCTTTTTGATGCTGTTTTCATTGGTGGACTTCACATGTTCTCTCCTTTTTGTGTTGGTCTGACAGTGGAAGATGCTGACGGTAAAGCATGAGGATTCTGAACACAAGTACAGCTCTTCACCTCTAGAATGGATCACGATGAATACCAACATTGCGTACTGGCTCCACCCCGCAAGCAATGTAGGTTTGCTTCAACCTTTGTCAGTCTTTCACTCAAGTGTGCTGTGTTTATATTCCAATATCTCTACTGTACTCCAGCCAAGATTTGAACAGTTGTGTGTATTAATGAATTCTTACATTGAAATGGCGCTACCACGTGTTAGCTTGATTAGCCTTGACCCTCTGTTTCAGGCCCAGATCCACCTGATTGGGAACTTTGTCACTTGGACCCTGGCAAACCTCGCCCTCGCGGTGTACGTCCTTCTTTTCCTATCATATCTATTCAGGAGGCGACGGAAAATTGAAGACATTCCAGAAGGTACACGCAATATGTAAACGCTAACATAATGTTGACACATTGTTTTTACCATGACACTTTGCAGTCATGTAATGTTTGACCCTGTTGTCCAGCCACCTGGTGCCAGCTGCTTCAGGCAGGAGTAGTGTGTGCTGGTGGCTGGGCTGTCAACTACCTGCCCTTCTTCATGATGGAGAAGACACTGTTCCTGTATCACTACCTGCCAGCTCTCACGTTCCAGATCCTGCTGATCCCTGTGGTTCTGGAGCACGTGCACACACACGTGCTGAGGTGGGCACCAATGACTCGTCTCGGGTTGGGATTGAATCAGGTCATGCTGTTGTCTTAATCATTCCATTTTAAAACATTCTCCTCTCTAGGTGTGCTTCTCTCCGGCGTGCTCTTCATGGAGTTGTTTTGGCGGGGTTGTCCTCGGTATATCTGTCCTTCCGGACCTTCAGTCCTCTCACCTATGGTCAGCCAGAACTGAGCGCTGAGCAGCTGGCTTCGTTGCGCTGGAGGGACAGTTGGGACATCTTGTTTCGCAGACGTTAAGTCTTAACCGTACACCCCCACTGACTGGGGAGAGGCGATGCCGTACATTTGCACAGGGCAGGAAGCGCCTAAGGGAACTGTTCCAAAGGAAGGCCTTATTAAAAACATTTTTGGTAGAGTGGATTACTTTAATTTTAGTAGTGAGTGCATCTACATGGGATCAGAGAACTTTGGGTCCAGAAACTGTTTAAATCTTTGAGGGACATATTAAAAATCTATCACTTCTACAGCTCCGGTCAATGTGAAAACCATGAAATGTTTACAAGTATTTTTCAGTATCGTTTACCCAAAAATGTCACTGTGATGAACCACTTTTTAACCATTTCTTCATGTGGAATTTAAGGCTGCACAACAATTGAAATAAAAAACTGACTAAACCACAACGTTGCATTCATTGTAAAGAATTAGCCCGGGATTCTGTCCGTAGCGCAGCACGCTGGACAGCAGACGGTTTTTAAAGGTCTGATTTTATTGATCCGACATGTACAGTGTTTACTGTAAATGTATTGCCTACAACCCGCGATCGGATTGAATCAAATCTAAGTTCTGTATTGAACATTATTATAGAGCCAACCATTATGAATATAACATCTATTAGTCACACACAATTTTGCCTAAGCAGTATTCTCAATCCCTTAGTGGCAGCAAGAGAACAGAAAATGCAAACCATGAATCTGTTTGTCTCTGGTGAAATCTCATTTTAATCTAGTCTATTGCTGAGTCTTAGTGCTCACTCAGCGTTGAGCTGGGTCAGAGTTCAGTAAGCTTTTCCAGTGTTCCTCCCAGCACTGTACCTCCCTCGTCTGGGCCTGTCTCTCCTGCACGGCCCAGGCCAGCTCCTCCCTGTACCCCTGCTAATAGTGCTGTGGGCCCCAAACCAACATGAATTACAGTCAGCCTCTATCCCCGCTTATACAGTGCCTGGTGCTAACATGCATCCTTTGTCCTGATTAATACGTGGGCATAGCCATTGGTATTAATGTGTGTCTGATCTGTCCACTGTCTGCATTGAGGCCAGATTTCCTCCCTGTATGCAAATTATTAAACTTTATATATATATATATATATATATATACACACACACACACAACAGTTTGGGGTCACTTTAGAAATGTCCTTGTTTTTGAAAAAGCCCATTCTTTTTGTCCATTAAAATAACATCAAATTGTATTTCTGATCAATGTAGACATTAATGTTGTAAATGACTATTGCAGCTGGAAATGGCAGATTTTTTAAGGAAAATCGACAGAGGCCTATCATCACCAACCAACTCCTATGTTCCAATGGAACATTGTGTTAGCTAATCTAACTTTATCATTTTAAAAGGCTTATTGATCATTAGAAAACCCTTTTACAATTATGTTAGCACAGCTGAAAACTGTTGTGCAGATTAAAGAAGCAATACAACTGGCGTTCTTTAGACTAGTTGAGTATCTGGAGCATCAGCATTTGTGGGTTCGATTACAGGCTCAAAATGGCCAGAAACAAAGATTTTTCTTCTAAAACTCGTCAGTCTATTCTTGTTCTGTGAAATTAAGGCTATTCCATGCGAGAAATTGCCAAGAAACTGAAGCTCTCGTACAACACTGTGTACTACTCCCTTTACAGAACAGCACAAACTGGCTCTAACCAGAATAGAAAGAGGAGTGGGAGGCCCCAGTGCACAACTGAGCAAGAGGACAAGTACATTAGTGTCTAGTTTGAGAAACAGATGCCTCACAAGTCCTCAACTGGCAGCTTCATTAAATAGTACCCGCAAAACACCAGTCTCAACGTCAACAGTGAAGGGGCGACTCCAGGATGCTGGCCTTCTAGGCAGAGTTGCAAAGAAAAAGCGATATCTCAGACTGGCCAATAAAAGATTAAGATAGGCAAAAGAACACAGACACTGGACAGAGGAAGATTGGAAAAGTGTGTTATGGACAGACGAATCTAAGTTTGAGGTGTTCGGATCACAAAGAAGAACATTCGTGAGACGCAGAAAAGATGCTGGAGGAGTGCTTGACGCCATCTGTCAAGCATGGTGGAGGCAATGTGATGGTCTGGGGGTGCTTTGGTGGTGGTAAAGTGGGAGATTTGTACAGGGCAAAAGGGATCTTGAAGAAAGGCTATCACTCCATGTTGCAATGCTATGCCATACCCTGTGGATGGCGCTTAATTGGAGCCAATTTCCTCTTACAACAGGACAATGACCCAAAGCACTGCTCCAAACTATGCAATAACTATTTAGGGAAGAAGCAGTCAGCTGGTATTCTGTCTATAATGGAGTGGCCAGCACAGTCACCAGATCTCAACCCTATTGAGCTGTTGTGGGAGCAGCTTGACTGTATGCTATGTAAAAAGTGCCAGTCAAGCCAATCCAACTTGTGGGAGATGCTTCAGGAAGCATGGGGTGAAATCTCTTCAGATTACCTCAACAAATTGACAACTAGAATGCCAAAGGGCTGTAATTGATTCTTTGACGAGAGCAAGGTTTGAAGGACACAATTATTATTTTAATTAAAAATCATTATTTATAACCTTGTCAACATTTTGACTATATTTCCTATTCATTTTGCAACTCATTTCATGTATGTTTTCATGGAAAACAAGGAAATGTCTAAGTGACCCCAAACTTTTGAACGGTAGTGTATGTATATTATTTTACTGCTCTAGGGATGTAATTTACTATTATGTATTGATTTTTACCTTATTTTGTATCTATTTTTCACTCTTCATGCGATGCGCAATGCAGAGAACACCGGAAGAATGATCATTTAATTACCATAGTGAATTATTGTAATGTTTGTGTCAATTAATCCCATAAGGGATGAGTTGCCAATTGGTGATTTGACACGAAAATAACATTTCATTCATTCCCTCTGACTGCAAGATAAGTTCTGTCATTCTTTCAGGACTGCCTTCCAAAGTTTGATAGCCAGCATTCTGTGGAAGACCAATGGTATTCTTCTCCTGGCTGCTGAGGGAACAGCTTCTTATTTCTGATCTGCAGTTAAATCCAATATTGTGATGTGCCATTTGATCATATATTATTTGTAGTAAAGTCTAATATTCACATTATTCAAAATCTTCCCAAAGTAATTGCTAGTAACACTAGTTTGAATGTGTGTGATGAGCAGGAGTTCTATAAGTTCTATCACAAGGCTTCCGTACCTCCAGAAAACATTTGAACAATGCAGATGAGATGAACAAAAGGCTGCTCATCTACCAGAGCCAAGCTCAGGACTACCACAACTGTCTGCAAGGTTAGCATGAACTTTTGTAGCACTTTGTTAAGTTTGACTTTTTCAATGCATTTCCATTTATGGGTAACGGTTGAGGCATATTTTGTATTTTGAGGCACATTTTCTTATCTGTCTCTTCCTCTCTGTCCTGTTCCTTGACTTTGGACAGAATTCCAACAGCAGCTGAATGACTTGAGTGTCTTTCCAAGGTGCCAGGGGTGCTCATCTCTAACCTGGGAGAACAACACCTTTCAACAGCAAGGCATTACTTTGCAGGAGAGTGAGGCGAGAAAGTCACTAGGCCCTGTCTGAATACTTTACTATGCACACTCCCTTCTGTTTTTTTCTAGAGCAAACCACTGATCTGATAAGCTAAGATTGGTGAAAGCAATGGAGTGGAAACCATGTCTTCATCTATCCACTCATATCACTCCTTATCTCAAGGGAGTAACGATGCATTATAAAGGTATTCGAACAGGTCCAATGAAAGGACACTGCTACTAAGCCTCATGCTGGTAGGACTAGGTGGGAGTCAGTCATTCTAGTGAATTTCCTTGTGTGCAAAGGCATTCATGTCTGTAACATGTCCTTTCAGAAAAAGCACGGTGGCCAGCTGAGCGTGCGTCTGAACCATCCTGCTTTTGAGAGAGAGCTGGAGGCCTTGAATCATGCTGAAGACGAGAGACAATGAGAGCTGTGAGGGCATTTTGAAGTTAAACCTTACTAACGCTTGTGTACTAAAACATCTGTCTTTAAGCCTAGGTATTGGGTTTGAGATTGTCACATGAACTCAGAGGATAGAAGTGTGTGTGTGTGCGTGTGCGTGCGTGCAGTAATAGAGTCCTGTTCTGACTGTTTGTGTGTGTGTAGAATGACCCTGTGATATCTGGGCGCTCAGCCAAGCGCTGACAGAAACTAACTGGTTCCTCTCAGCTTAACTGGAGACAGGGAAATGTGTTATATTCTGCACCCCAGTGATAGTTATTGTTCAGTTTGGAGCCTGTTTCTGGGCGAAAGATTCATGTTTTGTGCGTGTGACCAGTACGACCATAAATCATCTGGGCCGATAGTCAAAGGCACTTTCTTGCCCAACTCGGGGGAACCGTTGAGCCTCTGTTAGAGGAAGTGTGACTTCCTGTCATTCTGGCCCCAAGATCTTCAGTTTTTTTGGCAATTTCTCACATGGCATAGCCTTCAATTGTCAGAACAAGAATAGACTGATGAGTTTCAGATGAAAGTTTTGTTTCTGGACATTTTGAGACTAATTGAACCCACAAATGCTGATGCTCCAGATACTCAACTAGCCTAAAGAAGGCCAGTTTTATTGCTTCTTTCATCAGAACAGTTTTCAGCCGTGCTAACATAATTGCAAAAGGGTTTTCTAATGATCAATTAGCCTTTTAAAATGATAAACTTTGATTAGCTAACACAACGTGCCCTTGGAACACAGGAGTGATGGTTGCTGATAATGGGCCTCTGTACGCCTATGTAGATATTCCATAAATAAATAGACGTTTCCAGCTACAATAGTCATTTACAACATTAACAGTGTCTACACTAGTTCTGATCAATTTGATGTAATTTTAATGGACACAAAAAAAAGGTTTTCTTTCAAAAACAAGGACATTAAGTGACCCAAAACTTTTGAATGGTAGTGTACATACACAATGTATATACATAACTAAATAGGGAAAAAAAGGAACAAGTCACTTGAACCCAGTCTGGCACAAAGAGAAGATTTATATGGGTGACAAGCCTATACACACACGCCATTAACCACAGAATCAAAGAATTTTTTTACAATTTAATTAGAGGTAGCTCTTTTTCTTTTATTCCAGGCTTTATTTAAATATTCTACAAACGGAAATACACAATGGACAGCAAAAAAAAAAACATTTAAATTTCCTCTCATCACTCAGCCACATAATACCAGGGTATATCTGGTGGGCTTTCTGAATAAGAGCAAGCGTATATCGTGGTAGAAAGGGCAATAGAGGATAAAATGAGTTTCATTCTCCATTTCTTCGAGGTCACAATAGTTAGTCTTTCCTCTTCACCACAATACCGACCTGCTTCAATACGCAGAGGTAATATCCCTGATCTTACCTGTGCACATAGCGATCTCTTGCTTATAGGTATGTTGTACATAATATATCTCTCACTCACATTCACCCTTAATCAAACAAAAGGTTCTCAATTTGGGTTTATGAATCTCCTCCACCCATTTTTTTCCCCATAAGGCATCAGTTGTTTTTTAATCATATCTATGTCTCCCTTCATTTGGTTTTCATACAGATGTTGACAGTCAGACTCTTGAAAAAGGTCGGACATTTCAGTTGTCCAGGCTCCCCCTATGGATAAATCCCATAGCAAAATTTTACTAGCTATTCTGGCAGTTGGCATTTCCAACAGTCTATTCCAAAGTCTCACCATACATGACTTCCATCTCACCTCACAGGGTTTCCAGCCCATATCCCCAGTTATTGCAAGTATAAGTGCAAACTTGTGGACACCTAAAAAGTAACGTACTGCTCCGTTATGGACATGTTGGTTTTTAAAATACCTCTTAGCACCTCACACTCCTGCTGAATAGTCCAGACAGGGCACACACATGTCTGATAAAGTTTGGAATACGTAGCAAAACCAATATCTTTGAGTGTTTTTGATTTTCCCTATAACTCCTCCAAGAGCTCTACTTGCTGAGTCAGCCAGGGCAGATGTTCTGTATAGAAAGGTAATATGTTCATCAATAAGAATACCCAAATATTTATATTTGCTAGGAAACTCAAGAATGTCTTCACCAAAACAAAACTGAAAACCACTTCTCTTTGTAGCTGGTTTTCTAAAAGTCATTATCTGTGTTTGTCTAGTTGATGAGTCTCAATCTTTTACACCAATTGACAGCACATAATAACATGTTCTGCAGGTCTTGTTCAGTTTATACCATCAAATAATATCGTCAGCATATAAAAAGATACTTAGCATTTCATCATCATATCTTACGCCAGTATTTAACGGTTTAAATTATTTTGCCAAATCATTTATAAACAAAGCAAACTAAGTCGGTGATAAGAAACCAATCTGTACGATATTCATTAACACGCACTCAAGCAATTGGTACTTTGTACAGAGACTGGATTGGGTGATCAAATTTCCCATCAAAGAAAGTAAGAGAAATATCCCTATTTACACAATCAAAAGCTTTCTGGAAATCAATAAAACATGCAAAAGTTGGTTTCTCAGAGAATTGAAATCAGTATTGATCTCAGTAAGGCTGGTTTCTGTGCTGTTAAGGGTTCTATAACGGGGTACTCACACCCTGCTCCTCTGGTTTGGGACCAACCTCTGGAATCTCTTGTCAAATCGAGTGGGTTTGGAAAACTTCACACTATAAAAGGAATAGATGACAGTGCTTACGTCTATCTAAACTGATCAGCAATACTAATCTATACAGTAACTCTACTGTTACTACAAGTGATGTCTGCGTGATTGTGCACCACGGATAAAGATAAGAAAAGGTGTCCTCTGACCTTTGCGCGCTGACAGCAGATGGGCTCTTCTCTGACTTCTTCCCAATAGGAAATAACAATTTATGTACAGAGAGCACAGACAGACAAAACACTACATCTTACTGGAGCCAGCACAAGTTTTTCTTGCATTTGTTCTTGGCTAGCCTGGGAGCCAGACAGATCACATGTTACGTTAACTTAGCTAAGAACAAACAGCAAAATGGCTCAGAGACTGAGCACCAGGCTAGTCCTGATCAGTGGTGGAAAAAGTACACAATTGTCATACTTGAGTAAAAGTATAGATACCTTAACAGAAAGTTACTCAAGTAAAAGTGAAAGTCACCCAGTAAAATAGTATTTGAGTAAAAGTCTAAAAGTATTTGGTTTTAAATATACTTAAGTATCAAAAGTAAAAGTATAAATCATTTCAAATTCCTTATATTAAGCAAAGCAGACAGCACCATTTTCTTGTTTTTAAAATGTATGGATAACCAGGGGCACACTTCAACACCACAAATATTTTGTAAATAATGTCTTTGTGTTTAGTGAGTCCGCCAGACCACAGGCAGTAGGAATGACCACATGTTATCTTGATAAGTGTGTGAATTTCACCATTTCCCTGTCCTGCTAAGCATTCAAAATGTAACGAGTACTTTGAGTTCTCAAGTAAAAAGTACAATATTTTCTAATATCTTTAGGAATGTAGTGAAGTAAAAGTAGTCAAAAATATAAACAGTAAAGTACAGATACCTCAAAAACAACTTAAGTAGTACTAAAGTGTTTTTACTTAAGTACTTTACAGCACTGGTCCTGGTAGGCTAGATTGAATTCCGTTTTCTTCTGAAGTGGATGAAATCATTGTAAGCTGACACGACTGGTAACTGTGACTGCTGCTGAGCTCGTCTTTTGACTGAATGGGTCTGAGCGATTTTAGGCTTGCTTAACCTGAGGAATCAGAGAATATCAGTTCTAATTTTTACTCCATTTATCAAGTTAAAGGTTAGTCATTATTTTTGGACTTCTACAGAATAAATCTCCTTTTTGATCACAGAGTTCTGACAACCAATATCAAACATGGATAATGTATAAACAAGATTATCTATGGCCATATAAACAGTTATGGATTTCATTATCAGAGACTATGTGTGAGTTTCTCTGACCTCAGCAATGACCCGCACAGCCACGTCATTCATGAAGGGCACCCAGGCTGGGCTGAAGCAGACTGTCTGTGGCCGGGCCGCCTGTCTTGTCCTGTTTGCAGGACTTGGGACACGCTGCTACTGCGAAGGCCCCCTAGAGACTGCCATGGAAGGGTCCTGCACACAAAACACACTGCATTGAACCCTAACTGAACTTCAGTCATTGTCAATGCAACAACAAAAACAAATGAAAAACAACATAGTAAAATCCACTACAGTCCATTTATCATACAATTTGTAGGTCTCACCAGTAATCTCTCTCTCCCAAAAGTTTGGTTGCTGCATAAAACCCATAAGCAAAAAAAGGTGTGAAGCGTTGGCACTCAAAAATATCTCGTTATTTTTGGGTAAGCTGTTCAGGTCTGTCTGTTTGTTTATATAGGAGAGTGTTTAAATCCACTGCAACAGACTCACCAAAAAGCATTCAAGGTAATGGCATTGTGCCCTCAATTGCTCGAGTAGAGACCATGTAAAAGTGAAAATATAATCTGTCGTCACTGTCTACGAGAGGGAAAATGAACGAACATCATTTGGATTGAGTGTATTACCTTTTCTGGATTGCTTCTGGCACAAATATCTACTATACTTTTTAACTCGGTCAGGGGGCTGTTGATGTTCTTCTTGTGCATGTTGCTCTTTGTTGCCTGTAGACAGACACATTTTGATCTGTGGGTGTAAATTAAGATATGAGCAATGGCAAGAGGGGCATGCAAGAAGGGAAACGATAACCATCATGAGATTCAGGCTGACCAGATATATTAATGTACCTCGGTTTTTATCTGGGACCTGTGTATTTGTGAGCATTCCTTGGATTTTGTCCAGAAACCTAAATTCTACTGAAATTTCTCCTTAAATATGTTTATCACATCCTTCGCCTAAGGGGGAAATGCAACAGGGAGCAAAATTGGTATGGCAACGCGCAGCACAAATATGCAACAATGAAATAATTCATCTGGGTCAAAACAAAAGCAAGTAATGTGACTACTCCTTGGGTTTCAGTTACAGAGCTGTTCATAAACTTTGATTTGATTGAATCAATGTGCATACAATCTGAGGAAACATAGAAATGTAAAACAGTACAAGAACCGAACGTAGGAAAATAAACAATAGTAAGAAACATTAGTATATAATGTGCATTTGCTCACCAATTTAATAATTGACAGATGATAAAGAGTTAAAACACTCAGTGATAAGAGCCTTACAGCATCTTGGCGGTATCATGGTACTACAGAACCCACACACAACATATCAATACTGTTTAATGTATCCCTAACTAAATGTGACACCCTGACTTGGCACGCAATAGGGGAAACCGCCTGAAGAATTTTGAAGCGTCATTCTCGAAAAGATTGCTGAGCGGCACACGTTGTCCAGAGTAGCTTGTGCATCCTTGGGACATTGGATTGGACGGCTTCAAGGTTTTACTGCTAACCTACAAACCATTACATGGGCTTGCTCCTACCTATCTTTCCGATTTGGTCCTGCCGTACATACCTACACGTACGCTACGGTCACAAGACGCAGGCCTCCTAATTGTCCCTAGAATTTCTAAGCAAACAGCTGGATGAAGGGCTTTCTCCTATAGAGCTCCATTTTCATGGAATGGTCTGCCTACCCATGTGAGAGACGTAGACTCGGTCTTAACCTTTAAGTCTTTATTGAAGACTCATCTCTTCAGTAGGTCCTATGATTGAGTGTAGTCTGGCCCAGGAGTGTGAAGGTGAACGGAAAGGCACTGGAGCAACGAACTGCCCTTGCTGTCTCTGCCTGGCTGGTTCCCCTCTCTCCACTGGGATTCTCTGCCTCTAATCCTATTACAGGGGCTGAGTCAATGGCTTACTGGTGCTCTTCCATGACTTCCCTAGAAGGGGTGCGTCACTTCAGTAACTGATGTCGTCTTCCTGTCTGGGTTGGCGCCCCCCCTTGGGTTGTGCCGTGGCGGAGATCTTTGTGGGCTATACTCGGCCTTGTCTCAGGATGGTAAGTTGGTGGTTGTAGATATCCCTCTAGTGGTGTGGGGGCTGTGCTTTGGCAAAGTGGGTGGGGTTATATCCTGCCTGTTTGGCCCTGTCTGAGGATATCATCGGATGGGGCCACAGTGTCTCCTGACCCCTCCTGTCTCAGCCTCCAGAATTTATGCTGCAGTAGTTTATGTTTCGGGGGGCTAGGGTCAGTCTGTTATATCTGGAGTATTTCTCCTGTCTTATCCGGTGTCCTGTGTGAATTGTAAGTATGCTCTCTAATTCTTTCTCTCTCTCGGAGGACCTGAGCCCTAGTACCATGCCTCAGGACTACCTGGCATGATGACTCCTTGCTGTCCCCAATCCACCTGGCCGTGCTGCTGCTCCAGTTTCAACTGTTCTGCCTGCGGCTATGAAACCCTGACCTGTTCACCGGACGTGCTACCTGTCCCAGACCTGCTGTTTTCAACTCTCTAGAGACAGCAGGAACGGTAGAGATACTCTCAATGATCGGCTATGAAAAGCCAACTGACATTTACTTCTGAGGTGCTGACCTGTTGCACCCTCGACAACTACTGTGATTATTATTATTTGACCATGCTGGTCATTTATGAACATTTGAACATCTTGGCCATGTTCTGTTATAATCTCGACCCGGCACAGCCAGAAGAGGACTGGCCACCCTTCATAGCCTGGTTCCTCTCTAGGTTTCTTCCTAGATTTTTGGCCTTTCTAGGGAGTTTTTCTTAGTCACCGTGCTTCTACACCTGCATTGCTTGCTGTTTGGGGTTTTAGGCTGGGTTTCTGTACAGCATTTTGAGATATCAACTGATGTAAGAAGGGCTATATAAATAAATTTGATTTGATTTCCAGGAAATCTCAAATGTCAAAAGGTTAATGGGATTTAGAAGTTGGTCAGCAATTTTCATGGGCGGGCAGACTGGCCATCAGGCAATTCTGGCAAATGCCAGATGGGCCGGACCATCATTTTGTTGGGTCGGCTGGTCAAAATTGACCCCCCCAAAAAAACACATTTTTTTTCGATTTTGTCATTATTATGTACAGCTCCAAAAGTATTGTCACAGTGATAAATGTTTTGTTGTTTTGGCTCTGTACTCCAGCACTTTGAATTTGAAATGATACAATGACTGGTTAGCGCAGGCTGTCAGCTATAATTTAAGGGTATTTTCATCCATATCGGGTGAACTGTTTAGAAATTGCAGACCCTTTTGTACATAGTCCCCCCATTTCAGGGGACCAACAGTATTGGGACAAAAATGTGTAAAAAGTTAAGAATTTGGTCCAATATTCAAAGCACACAATGACTACATCAAGCTTGTGACTCTACAAATTTGTTGGATGCATTTGCTGTTTGTTGTGGCTGTTTTAGATTATTGAAAGGTAAATAATGAATTGTAATTTTTATTATAAATAAGAAGTGTTTCTACATTAATGTGGATGCTACCATGATTACGGATAAACCTGAATGAATCGTGAATAACGATGAGTGAGAAAGTTAGACGCACAAATATCATACCCACAAGACATGCTAACCTCTCACCATTACAATAACAGGGGAGGTTATCATTTTTGGGGATATGATATTTGTGCATCTAACTTTCTCACTTATTATTCACAATTAAATACATCCAACAAATCTGTAGTCAAAAGCTTGATGTACTCATTGCATGCTATAAATATGGGAACAGATTCTTAACTTTTGACTACTTTAATTAACACACAAGTGAATTTTGTCCCAATATTTTTGATCATATCCATTGGGGGGACTATGTAAACAAATTGCTGTAATTCTAAACCGTTCACAAGATATGGCTGAAAATACACTCAAATTAAAGCTGACAGTCTGCACTTTGACCTCAGTCTATCATTTCAAAGAGACAAAACAAAAAAATGTGTCACTGTCCCAATACTTTGAGTTCACTGTATATTTCAGCTATTGCCTGATCAGTGGACAACGGCCACTGATCGGCCACAACGTTTTCTGATTGTGAGTTTTTGCACAACCTCAGCCATTCAAAGTCAAACACGCATCAGCAAAGAGACCTGCATTGACTCAACGTCATCAGTCAGCCCAGATCAAGGACAGTAAAAAACTGAAAAGGTGGTGCCAAAATAGTTAGAGAAAAAAGAAAGGCTCTTGATGCCAATGCTGTTAAGTGTTTGAAATTAACCAACTCCTTTTGTAAAAGTTCTGGTTTTGCTTGTCCAAGTGATGTGACTGACTGTGCTGAGAAATGATGTTAAGCTTAGCACCGACAGCTCAGCAGCTGCTGCAGAAGACAGTGCAGTCGAGGTAGGGAGAAAACCAGGGGCACAACTTTGGTTTTAGAAGGGGTGGGAAACGTAATAAAAAAATATTAAATATATACACACAGTTGAAGTCGGAAGTTTTACATACACCTTAGCCAAAAACATTTAAACTCAGTTTCACAATTCCTGACATTTAATCCTAGTAAAGATTCCCTGTCTTAGGTCAGTTAGGATCACCACTTTATTTTAAGAATGTGAACTTTCAGAATAATAGTAGAGAGAATGATTTGTGGAGTGGTTGAAAAATGAGTTTTAATGACTCCAACCTAAGTGTATGTAAACTTCTGACTGTATATACCGTCATACCGCTCAGGAGGGAGACACGTTCTGTCTCCTAGAGATGAATGTACTTTGGTGCTAAAAGGGCAAATCAATCCCAGAACAACAGCAAAGGACCTTGTGAAGATGCTGGAGGAAACAGGTACAAACGTATCTATTGCCACAGTAAAACAAGTCCTATATCGACATAACCTGAAAGGCCGCTCAGCAAGGAAGAAGCCACTGCTCCAAAACCACCATAAAAAAGCCAGACTATGATTTGCAACTGCACATGGGGACAAAGATCGTACTTTTTGAGAAATGTCCTCTGGTCTGATGAAACAAAAATAGAACTGTTTGGCCGTAATGACCATCGTTATGTTTGGAGGAAAAAGAGGGATGCTTGCAACCCGAAGAACACCATCACAACTGTGAAGCACGGGGTGGCAGCATCATGTTGTGGGGGTGCTTTGCTGCAGGAGGGACTGGTGCACTTCACAAAATACATGGCATCATGAGGATGGAAAATTATGTGGATATATTGAAGCAACATCTCAAGACATCAGTCAAGAAGTTAAAGCTTGGTCGCAAATGGGTCTTCCAAATGGACAATGACCCCAAGCATTCTTCCAAAGTTGTGACTAAATGGTATAAGGACAACAAACTCAAGGTATTGGACTGGCCATCACAAAGCCCTGACCTCAATCCCATAGAAAATGTGTGGGCAGAACTGAAAAAGTGTGTGCGAGCAAGGATGCCTACAAACCTGACTCAGTTACACCAGCTCTGTCAGGAGGAATGGGTCAAAATTCACCCAACTTATTGTGGGAAGCTTGTGGAAGGCTACCTGAAACATTTGACCTAAGTTAAACAATTTAAAGGCAATGCTACCAAATACTAATTGCGTACGTGTAAACGTCTGACCCACTGGGAATGTGATGAACGAAACAAATGCTGAAATAAATAATTAAAAGTGGTGATCCTAACTGACCTAATACAGGGAATTTTTATTTGGATTAAATGTCAGGAATTGTGAAAAACTGCGTTTAAATGTATTTGGCTAACGTGTATGCAAACTTCCGACTTCAACTGTATATATGTATCACTCAAAGGTTTGGACACGCCTACTCATTCAAGGGGTTCTTTATTTGTACCATTTTCTACATTGTAGAATAATAGTGAAGACATCAAAACTATGAAATAACACATATGGAATCATTTGGTAACCAGAAAAGTGTTAAATCAAAATATATATTTAAAGATCCTTCAAAGTAGCCACCCTTTGCCTTGATGACAGCTTTGCACACTCTTGGCATTTTCTCAATCAGCTTCACCTGGAATGCTTTTCCAACAGTCTTGAAAAACTTCCCACATATGCTGAGCGCTGCGGTCCAACTAATCCCAAACCATCTCAATTGGGTTGAGGTCAGGTGTCTGGAGGCCAGGTCATCTGATGCAACACACCATCACTCTCCTTCTTGGTCAAATAGCCCTTACACAGCCTGGAGGTGTTTTGGGTCATTGTCCTGTTGAAAAACAAATGATAGTCCCACTAAGCACAAACCAGATGGGGTGGTGTATTGCTGCACAATGCTGTGGTAGCCATGCTGGTTAAGTGCCTTGAATTCTAAATAAATCACAGACAGTATCACGAGCCTAGCACCCCCACACCATCAGACCTCCTCCTTCATCTGAGGCTGGTAACTAATGAACTTCTCTGCAGCAGAGGTAACTCTGCGTCTTCCTTTCCTGTGGCGGTCCTCATGAGAGACAGTTTCATCATAGTCCTTGATGGTTTTTGCAACTGCACTTGAAGAAACTTTCAACGTTTTTTGATATTTCCTAATTGACTGACCTTCATGTCTTAAATGCTCTTAAGGATCCACCCCTTTTTTTCAATTTTCGCCTAAAATGACATACCCAAATATTACTGCCTGTAGCTCAGGCCCTGAAGCAAGGATATGCATATTATTGATACCATTTGAAAGGAAACCCTTTGAAGTTTGTGGAAATGTGAAAGGAATGTAGGAGAAAATAACACATTAGATCTGGTAAAAGATAATACAAAGAGAAAAACAACCGTTTTTTTGTACCATCATCTTTGAAATGCAAGAGAAAGGCCATCATGTATTATTCCAGCCCAGGTGCAATTTAGATGTTGGCCACTAGATGGCAGCAGTGTATGTGCAATGTTTGAGTGATCCAATGAACCATTGAATTTCTGTTGAAAATGTTGTATCAAGACTGCCCAAATGTGTCTAATTTGTTTATTATTAACTTTTCATGTTCAAAACTGTGCACTCTCTTCAAACAATAGCATGGTATTCTTTCACTGTAATAGCTACTGTAAATTGGACAGTGCAGTTAGATTACCAAGAATTTAAGCTTTCTGCCAATTTCAGATATGTCTATGTCCTGGGAAATTCTCTTGTACTTACAACCTCATGCTAATCACATTAGCTCAACCATCCCGCAGGGGACCCACCGATCCTGAAGACATTTTTAAAGTAATGGACTGTCATTTCTCTTTGCTTATTTGAGCAGTTCTTGCCATAATATGGACTTGGTCTTATACCAAATAGGATTGTCTTCTGTATACCACCCCTACCTTGTCACAACACACTGATCGGCTCAAACACATTAAGAAGGAAAGAAATCCCACAAACTAACTTTTAACAAGGCGCATGTGTTAACTGAAATGCATTCCAGGCAAAGGGTAGCTACTTTTAAGAATCTCAAATATATTTTGATTTGTTTTAACACTTTTTTGGTTACTACATGATTCCATATGTGTTATTTCATAGTGTTGATGTCTTCACTATTATTCTGCAATGTAGAAAATAGTTAAAATAAAGAAAAACCCTTGAATGAGTAGGTGGGTTCTACATTTTGACTGGTACTGTATACATTTAGAAAAATATATATTCCCCTAACACCCCTCCCCTAATTGGAGTAAACTAATGGACAACACTTAGGCTTCTACTTCCAGCTTATACAGTACATGGCTGATTTTGCAAATATGGGCCTTTTTGTGTCTCAGGGTTAGATTTTTATTGCACAGCCATAAAGTAGAAACTAAAAAAAACTTTTTCAGCTTTCAAAATGTTTTATATTTTAAAACATTTCATGTCTGGATTTCACTGTTTGCACTGTTTTTGTCCTGTGTCACACCAGGACTTTTGACATTCTTCTATGTATTACACTTACAAAAGTTTTGATAACTACAACATATTTAATGCACCGGTAAAAAAAAAGAAATAAATGGAAACACATTAGATGTGCATAAGCCATTTGATTACCCCCCCCCCCCCCACACACAAAATATAGTTGTCCCTTAAGTATTGTGTCATTACCACCACAGTAAGCAAATTACATGATCATCTTTTTTCAAAGGTTTGTTTACTTGGTTACCATGAACATGAACAGTGACAGTGGAGAGCATTCATGTCATGAGGGGAATTCCAATTTTGATGCCAGGAAATTATAGAAATATAAAAGGTAAATATGACTTGAGAAGATAATATTTTTATTGTATGTGATTGGGAAATAGGCTATAATTTCATAAAATTGTTAGATTTTTTAAATTATGTTTTAATTGTGTGTATTTAGGATACATTGTATGCTAGCTGTTCAACTGGAGTTAGCGTGCTAGAATCCCTGCTATTTATGACCAAATACTGTTAAAATATCATTCCCACCCCATGTCATTACCACCACATAATGAACTGTGATGTAAGGACAGAATGTGGTGGTAATGACAAAATGTACTAGTTCATACATTTTTACTTACCTTAAGACCTGAAAAAAAATGGTCTGTCCTACGTTGTAACACTCACTACCGAGTTCCAAACTGCCTCTGGAAGCAACGTCAGCAAAATAACTAAGTCGGGAGCTTTATGAAATGGGTTTCCATGGCCGCACACAAGCATAAGCTCACCATGCACAATGAGTGGTGTAAAGCTAGCCGCCATTGGACTCTGGAGCAGTGGAAACGCATTCTCTGGAGTGATGAATCACACTTCACCATCTGGCAGTCCGACGGACGAATCTGGGTTTGGCGGATGCCAGGAGAATGCTACCTGCCCCAATGCAGTGCCAACTATAAAGTTTGGTGGAGGAGGAATAATGGTCTGGGGCTGTTTTTCATGTTTCGGGCTAGGCTCCTTAGTTCCAGTGAAGGGAAATCTTAACACTACAGCATACAATGACATTCTAGATGATTCTGTGGTTCCAACTTTGTGGCAACAGTTTGAGGAAGGCCCTTTTCTGTTTCAACATGACAATGCCCCCATGCAAAAAGCGAGGTCCAAACAAATTGGTTTGTTGAGATCGACGTTATCACATCTACTCTCACTCCTCCCCTCCAGCGTTCGACGTCACCGGTTTACTAACCTCCGGTCCTGGCATTCATCATTAGGCACACCTGGACTCCATCACATCACCGATTACCTCACCTATGTCTGTCACTTCCTTAGTCTATACTGCCTGGGGAATGGAACTATGCATTTCATGTCTATACACTACTCTTGTTTGTTCTATTGTTCTATGTTCCATTTATTATTAAACTCACCATCTGCACTTGCTTTCCAACTCCCAGCGTGTATGTTACAGTTGTGGAAGAACTTGACTGGCCTGCACAGAGAGCCCTGACCTCAACCCCATCGAACACCTTTAGGATGAATTGGAACAAATGGTCTGTTCTATATCTTCAATCAAATTAAACATGTACAACTGTGACATTAAAATGTTTAAAGATATTTTTCCTCAGTTTTGTATGAAATGTAATTTTCACCACACTCAGTTATTACCACAATGCTTAGTCATTACCGTCACGGTACATATTTTTGATGCAAAGGTGTATTAAATTCTAATTGATATTGATGATTTTTTTGTACCTTATATGATTGTGCTTAAGATTTTCAAAAGTAATGTTAAATACATGTTTCTGAATATCATCAAGGCATATATAGACATTTAGACATGACAATGAAGAATACATATAATTAAGAACAACAACAAAAAAACAGGTAATGAAAGCAGGTGATTGAGTCCAGGTGAGTCCAATGAATCGCTAATGCGCGTGAGGAGGGAAACAGGTGTGTGTAATGATGGTGGCAGGAGTGCATAGTGCTGGGCAGCCTGGCGCTCGAGAGCGGGCGCAGGTGTGACATTTGCACAATTTATGTAATTTCCTTTTCAACTATAATAGCACATTTTATGATGTGGTGGTAATGACATTTCCTCTCTCGTATTTGGGGAAACCAATACAAATCTTGATATTCTTAAATAATATGGTCTCAGCCACTATTAGGATCTTGTTTCCAGACAGAGTGAAGAAAAGTGAAGAAATTATTCAGACAGATAAAAAGCAGTTTCAAGAGGTTTCATTTTCCAAAATATTTGCCCGTATTTGTAAAATCAACCACAAACTATGTACATTTTACGGACACAGTATATTTTACAATAGTTATCTTATGTTTGTTTTTAGTCGCATCCTTCAGCTCCACTCAACCCCTCCCATCTCTCTGAACACCATCCAGTTTTGATATCAATTTGCCATATATTTTTCAGCTGTGCTGTGATGTTTCACAAACATTCTGAACCATTCTATTCTCATAGATTCTACATATTGTAAATGTAAAAAAAATGTTTTTGCTCAGACTGTCATTATATTATTGATCGATTGTCTATGACTTTTTAAATCACCCAGCAGCGCTATTTGCGAAGGGGACACAACTTGGCAGGGGGTCTAGGGGCCCTCCCATTTTTGGGGGCATCTAAAGCACATTTCCTGCATTTCTACACAATATAAAATGACCCATGGCCCTTCTAGTGTCTCTATTTAGAACAAAAAGTAAGCAAAAATGCCCACAGTCATCAAGCTAGGTAAGAGATTATTAAATATGTTTAAGTGATTGATAAGACTGAACTAGATCCATGTGTCACGCTCTGACCTAAGAGAGCTGTTTTTTCTCTGTTTAGGTAGGTCAGGGTGTGGTAGGGGGTGGGCATTCTATGTTTGTATTTCTATGTTTTGGCCGGGTATGGTTTCCAATCAGAGGCAGCTGTCTATCGTTGTCTCTGATTGGAAGCCATACTTTGGCAGCTTTTTTCCCCCTTGGGTTTTGTGGGTAGTTGTTTTCTGTTTTGTTGGATTTACCTGAGAGAACTGTTGGCTGTCATTTTGTTTATTTTTTCTAGTGTTCATTTTCATTAAAATATAACGATGAGCACTCAACACGCTGCGCCTTGTTCTCCTCTATATGACGCCCGTTACACCATGATAATTCAATAATCAATATTGTATTGCACCTTCAACCAATAGCCTAACAAATGAACAGCTCTTACAAATAAAGTACAAAGACAACTTTTGATTGTCTTTAAGACAAGTCTTTAAGTCTTTAAGACTATATCAAATTTCAGCCAGACCGCCCAGACAATATAATTTTTGCCTGTTATGCATGTTATTTTGGCATTAATACGTCTCACATATCAGTTTGCAAACAATGTTAAAAAAATATATATCATTGAGTTAATAAAGCCACATACAAACATGGTCTCTTTTTTGTTTTCTTGAGTAAGGCAGCTCCAAAATGCAGGTGTTTCATCCCAGCTCAGTGCTTTCTATGGTGGTGGGGCAAGCCAGCAGAAAATACAGAGTGTTGCACTGTGATTGGCTCAGTGTTGTCAGTCATGGGGAAACTACGTCACCGCGAAGTCTAAGGGGTGACCTTGAGAATTTGAGTCCTTTGGGTATTGACATAGAGATACATTAGAAGTGCCCATCCAAGAAGACTCAAGGTCATTGGCCACAGATAAAATTATGTCAAATCACGTTATATGTACAGTAGCTTTGATTGAACTGATCATGTCAACATCATACTTTCAAAATCATAGCAAGCAATCATAATCATGTCGACAATCTACTGGCAAATCCTTTTAAAACGTATCGGTGCTCATCGGCCATTGGACATAAACTTTGTTGTCCCTCTCTGTGGTCGCAGGTCCGTCTGCTGGATAGTAGTTCATCAGAGTCTCTGGTTGCGTTCCCCATAAGTCCCAAGGTCTTTCGTGGTTGTAGTTGTTATAATGGACACTTCAGAATACCATTTGGAAATGTTCTTAGATCGACTGCGTTTACCAGACTAAAGTATTTAAACAGCTGCAGTCTGAATAATTGTTCTTTAGTTTGTAGATTTCTTAGCCATTTCAACGTGGGGGACCTCATCCCCGTGTTTTTAACTCTTTTAGAGTTGCCAACCATTTCAACATGTAGCTACCGCTTCATGGTTTCTGATCTCCTTAACCATTCGAGACGTCCGGCTTACCGTGGGTCTCATAAAATGTACATTTTGTCACGGGTGGTTTTATACTCTGTGGAAGAAGGGGGCTTTCGATGAAAATGTCTGTACTCACAGGGGCGTGGTCACTGACTTGTTAAACTTTATATGAAAATACATACTCTCATTTAGAAGGCACATCACATTTAATCTTTTCACAAATAGTTTCATATGTAATCATATACGTTTCATAGCATTTAGATGTAAACCCCATAATTGAGAAGTGTACACAACCAAAGACACAGTAATGTGTGTTTCCTGTCCTTCATGAGATCGCCAAATGAAACACACTCGACATGACTGTCCCTTAAGTGTCCACGGACCACTCCCACATTCTCAAAAATAGAAATACTGTTTAATTATTCAAACTTTTGATGTCCAAGGGTATCTCTGTGTTCCACAGTTTACATTCCAATCTCAAACACTACAGAGCATAGAGGCAGCGTATTTTACGACCGCCATAAAATAACCGACTTCCAGCTCTCCCCCTCTACGAGAGAGAACACGCTGACCCACTGTAACCTGATCCTTCAGATCGTCACAGAAGAGTTATGACAGTGTACAGGGAGAATACTGTTAGAACGTCCGTCCTAGCTCGCTCATTAATGTCTTAATCAACATTACGGATTGCCTCTTATCCGCTCGTCGTTCCCTTATGCCATAGTTTGTACATTCAATTGTCATTAGAAACCACATTTGTTTAAACAAGTCAGCCATATAAGCTATGTTTTTTAAAAAGGCAGTAAAACGAGTCTGAATTATCTGTTTCGCTGCCAGACAAGGCTCCGCTGATAGCCAGGTGTAGCAATGGTAAGGTGTTGGGACTGCTGTGGGGACAGCTTTATGTTGGCCCTAACAGTTTGTGGGCACCATTTGTCACCGTTATAGTGCAATTAATGTATTGTTTTGTGTTGTGTTGTGGCTTTGCTGGCATGCATAATTATTTTGTGTATTTTTTTGCCCCACCAAGATTTACATGCTAACATCGCCACTGATAACTTGACATTTCTTCCATACATTGTGGGAGGATAACCAACCTTTCCATGAATGGCAATGCAGGTATTATAAACTCTAAAATGCTAGGTTACACAAGTTACACAACATGTTTGGTGTTCTTAAGACGACATCATAGTGTTTGGTCGTACATTCCAAGAGCATGTGAAGCGTTTAGACAAGGTTTTCAGCAGATTGCAGCAGGCCGGACTTAAGGTGAAGCCATCTAAGTGCCATTTGTTCAGGTCGCAGGTGAGCTACCTGGGACACATCATCTCGGCTGAGGGAGTGTCCACTGACCCCATGAAAACAGAGACAGTCAGGTCATGGCCGAGCCCCAAGTCACTCACAGAGGCAAGAAGCTTTTTAGGTCTGGCGTCATACTACAGGAGGTCATACCAGATTTTGCAGCCATGGCGGGGCCGTTGTACAGATTGACAGATAAGGGGAACATTTTTGAGTGGAAAGAAGCGTGTGAAGTGGCTTTAAATGACTTAAAGTGCGAGCTTACCACATCCCCCATCCTTGCTTTCCGGTCCCAAATCTAGATTTCATAATAGATACTGAGGCATATGACACAGGCATAGAGAGAGAGTAGTAACATATGCTAGTCGGGCACTGTCAAAACAGAAGAGGAAGTATTCAACTACCAAGAAGGAGCTTCTTGCTGTGGTAGTGTTTCTTAAACATTTCAGACACTTTTTGCTGGAGAGGAAATTTCTACTGAGGACTGATCACAGCTCACTGAGGTAGCTGAGTAACTACAAACAACCTGAGGGACAGTTGACTACATGGTTAGAGAAACTGGATCAGTTTGACTATGATATTGTCCACAGGCCAGGGAGACCGCACAGTATTGCAGATGGTGTATATCACGCCGACACACGTATACAGAGAGTGTAGACACAGCCATCTCACAGGAGGCCACTGTCAATCTGAGAGCCATCGTAAACAAGCCTCTGGATGTCACTATTGAGCCTGTAGTTGGAGCTCAAACAAGCCAGGCAGTACCCAAAAATGCAGCTTTCCTTCTGGAAGCACAGGATAGAGAGCCAGTGGTCTCCCAGATAAAGAAATCGGAGCCAAAGTTCAGGCCTTTCAAACAAGTGTGGGGGCATTACATGTGAAGAATGGGGTGTTATGCCTTTTAAGAGTCAAAACTATGAGACAGATGACACCATCTGGAGAGGGGCTGTACTAGATGAGCTCATACATGAGATATCCACAATGAAAGAACAGGACGCCATTTAGGAATTGAAAAACTCACCAGTAAAATCAGAGCAAGATTTTATTGGCCAGGCTGGCAGAGAGCCATAAAGCAGTGGTTTAAGGGCTGTGTGGCGTGCGCTGCATACAAGTTACAGGGCCCAGCCCCCAGAGCGCCCATGACAAGTTCTGTCACAGGCTGCCCTTTTGAAAGGATAGCTGTGGACTTATTGGGTCCGTTTACAGAGATTACTTTGCTAGGTGGTCAGAGGCATATACCATACCCATTCAGGAAGCAGTAACAGTGGCCAAGAAGCTAGTAGAGGAATTTGTGTTGAAGCTAGGCGTTCCTCGCTCTATCCATAGTGACCAGGGGCGACATTTTGATTGCACATTTCTCTAAAAAGACTACAATCTTTTACAAATGAACAAAACACGAACCACTCCGTATAACCCACAATCAGATGGTTTAGTGGGAAAAATGAACAGAACTCTGATCAATAGGCTGTCACTTTTTCTTGACGACAATCAAAGAAATTGGGATGAGATACTCCCATATGTGTTGATGGCATACAGGAGTAGAGTTCAATCTTCCACAGGTTTCACACCATACAGGGTGCTGTTCGGCACTGAAATGACTTTATCGGTTGATGTGGTTATGGGAACACAAAATGAAGGAAACAGTACGTTTCTCAGTATGTGCAAAAGGTGCAAGGGTATTTAAGCCGTAAAGAGAAATCGCCTAAAAGCCACAGGTAAACAAAAGCAATACTTTGATCTAAAAGGTGACACCCCAGAGGTATGAGGAAAATGAATGTGTGGTTTCGAGACTACCAGAGGAAAAAGGGGTTGTCACCCAAACATGAGAAAGAAATTCAAGGATCCTTTCAAAATTGCAAAGAAACTATCAGAGGTGCTGCATGAAGTAGTACAGTGTAATGGACTTATCATGGCGTGGTACACTACAACAGGCTCAAACCTTACTTTGGGGTTGTTTCAAAGCATGAGGTCACTGGCACGGGACAACAGACTGAGTTGAGCACTGACTCATTTGTGCCTAGTAAGACATTACTACCCCCTGAAGAAAAAGCAACCAATTTTGCCTAGTTTATCCTTCAGGAGAAGGGTGGGGGACATTGTGAGACTGTGGGCTCCAAGGCATGTTAATGCCTCAGTGGAATGGGAACTGGACACTGTCAGGACAGAAAGCTCAGTCGAAGACAGAGACTCATACCACGCAAACGGATGTGAACACTGAGTTGCCCTGTGCACCTGAAGAGAATGTGTCTCCTTTGAGACGGGTCAAGCACCTGAGTCAATTGCAGCAGAAGATCACATGGGTCAGGGAGGTAGACCCCAAATAACTATTAGGAGGCCTGTTTGGCAAGAGGGTTTTGTGTTGAACTTGGTCAATGCATTCTGAATGTGTTTGGTTACTGTACACTTCTCAGAGGTTATTTTGTGTGTGTTTATCCAGTTTAAGAAGTCTCTCAGCCTATCACACAATGTTATGCAAATGAGTTACTGTATGTGAGGATGCGGGAGGTATGCTGGGGGAGAGTTATTGGGAAGGCGTTTT
The DNA here is from genome assembly GCF_901001165.1 of Salmo trutta. Classification (NCBI taxonomy): domain Eukaryota; kingdom Metazoa; phylum Chordata; class Actinopteri; order Salmoniformes; family Salmonidae; genus Salmo; species Salmo trutta. Next base: position 8,274,291 of record NC_042965.1, read on the forward strand.
GTGCGGCGGGTCAGTGTTCTGTTCTTCCAAATAAAATACAACTTGATTATTTCATGGGAAATCAGTGTTTACGCTAGCCAACAAACAATGTGCGAATTCCGGTGGCTTTACAGTTTAGTTACAATAGTAGTAATAGCCACCCCATATCGCTATCTGACAGATAACTAGAAGCTAGAGCTGACCTGGCTGTGGTAGCTACTCAGTAGCGTAGCTTATTCATTCACCTCAGTCGAGACCTAACTCAGCTAACTAGCTTACTAGCTCAGTATTGCAAATAAACACACGTTTTTTCCCCAGTTAAGTTAAACAGCAGTTGCCTTGCCAGCTACATCAGTCAACTAAAGAGTAGCCCATTTCTGTTCCTTTTACAACTCGGTGGTGAAAGAGCCTAACGGGTACACTGATCTATGCTCAGCTCTCCCTGCTGGTCCAACAAGCCTTCCAGAAGCTTTGCCTTCACACAGCCTGTCAGCCCGCTTTGTGGTGTCCGCGTGGTCCTAAATCCAGTCGAATTCACACTCCAAAACAACCTATCCGACGCTCTGGGGCGTTCGCATGGTCCTAAAGCACACCGCTGCCTTGGTTTGTATCACATTCCAATGATAAAACTGTGGGGGACAAAAATGCAATTTCAGAATGTCCCCAGTGAAAGTTGCGTCCCTGGAGAAAACAGAAAAAGACACACACAATGGCACAGATTAAGCCTACTGATGCCAGTTAATATTTTGGCTGTATATTATATGAAATAGTAGGCTAACTAATTAGGGAAGGGGGAATTCAGGGGAACACATATGACAGGCACTAACTTGCAAAAGCCTAAAAAAAGTTGTTAGATTGGCTTTTATAACACATAAGCGAATAGCCATCTATTAGACTTTAAATACAGTGCTACTGCTTTTTATTAAATGCAAGTCATCATGTTTTACAATAAAACATCCATAGATTTAGCAACAACAAAAAACAACGACTTGGTCGCATCTCTGGCAACCGAACCGATAGAACAAACGACCAGACGGCTTGGGTAGCAACCCTAGATTTGTGTTGGGACTATATCTCGTGAAAGGATGAAATAGTATGAATAAATTCATCAAAATACATTTTTTACTGAAAACATATCTATCATTATTTGAATATGTTTGTAACCCGTTGTATAAAAGTGATTTGCCCTCGAAGCCGGTGTTTGGAGGATAGATATATTGGCACGGTTTGCCAGCCCTCGACTTTGTCTCGGGCCTAACAACACCGCGCCAATATATCCTCCAAACACTGGCTTCTCGGGCATTATCACTTAAATGGTCATCTATAAGTGATTTATTCTGTGATTTTCTTCTTTGTCTAATATATGTGTTTATTCATTCACATCTAGGATGGGTAACACTTTATTTTAAAGGTCTGTTATAAACCCATTAATTAAAAGGCATTTATACATTGTGTTCGCCATTTAACCATTACTCCCACATTAATAAAACATTCACTAATTATTAGTAAAGTATTTTTGCAGTCCCTAATCTAAAGTGAGGTGCTATTTATACTCTGTTGTTTTGAGTGACCAGCGTAATTCCTCACAAAAAGATGTGCACGCCATTGGTAGATATTCCTGCCTTACCTGGTAAAAGAATAAGCACACAACGCAGGATGTTTAAGGTAATATCCCGCTTTAAATGACATGCGGCTTATAAAGCCTTCATAAACACTACATAAATGTGTTATAAATCTATAACCATATGTCATGCTTTATAAAAGGTTCATAAATGTGGCATAACTGTGTGACATAACTACCCATGTCAAATGTGACAACCCACTATGTCAAATATAACTTAAACCTGTGCTTTATAAAAGATGGCATAAGCGCCGCTTAATAAAGGCCGTATAAATAATATTAAATTGAGGCTTCACAAAGCATTCATAACCCTGTCATGCATCTTGCATTGCCAGGATATTGGGTCCGATTCCCAGCCATACGTAAAAATGCTTTGGGTAAAAGCGTCTACTAAATTGTATATATTATATGTCACTAAAACATTTCTAGGGTGGCCCAACCTCTTTTCACTCTTGGGTGCATATTCAATGTTGGCCCTCAACTTGCCCCAAAATGCTGTCCTGCAAGTTAACACACATTCTAAAGTGCAGTCATGCACAGCAAAAAACATTGGTAGGGCCTTTTACAATCCATTTTTTTGGGGGCCTACTTATGTTTTCTTCCTAAATTCAATTTTCATGGTTTTTCCAGGTTTCGGATGTCCCCCATTTCTTTCTGTGTTATCTGATTTTTTCTCACACTTTTCTCTATAGAAAAATGCTTAAACCACATCAGGGGAAGACTTTTGAGGTCTGTGAAACCACATCAGGGGATGACTTTTGAGGTCTGTGAAACTACATCAGGGGATGACTTTTGAGGTCTGTGAAAAATCTAAGAAACTGCGATTTTTGAGTGTAGTTGCCTTATAATTCTGTGAGCATGCCATGCACTGTTGTTTGGTTAGCGGATTTTCTGTAGCGCAGTAAGCACATGTGATGTGATTCCGCTGCCAATGGAATGGGTGGAGTAAAAGGGGCCTCCCGAGTGGCACAGGACACCTTACCCAAACCGGTCTCGCACGTGCGCTATCGTGCGCCAATTGATTTTGTCTCCCCACACCAAACGCGATCACGACGCGCAGGTTGAAATATCGAAACAAACTCTGAACCAATTATATTAATTTGGAGACAGGTCGAAAAGCATGGAACATTTATGGCAATATAGCTAGCTAGCTTGCAGTTGCTGGCTAATTTGTACTATTTAGCTAGCTTGCTGTTGCTGTTCTATTTTAGCCCTTGGCAATGCAGACGCTCGTTGGCATGCGTGAACAGTGTGGGTGTAATAATTGAATAAAATGTATGTTTAACTTTAATTTGCAACGCTCGCACACGCGATGCGAGCGGTGTGGTCAGCATGTGAGGCAGTGGATCTCAGTGCTAGAGGCGTCACTACAGACCCTGGTTCGATTCCAGGTGGTATCATAATCGGCCGTGATTGGGAGTTCCATAGGGAGGCGCACAATTGGCCCAGCGTTGTCCGGGTTAGGGTTTGTCCGGGTTAGGCCGTCATTGTAAATAAGAATTTGTTCTTAACTGACTTGCCTAGTTAAATAAAGGTTAAACACATTTTAAAATATGACACCATATAATATTATGTATATACAGTCTTTTCGGAAATTATTCAGACCCCTTGACTTTTTTCACATTTTGTTACGTTACAACCTTATTCTAAAATGGATGAAAAAAAAATCCCCTCGTCAATCTACACACAATAACCCCATAATGAAAGAGCAAAAACAGCTTTTTAAATATTTTTGCAAATGTATTAAAAATAAAAAACTGAAATATCATATTTACATAAGTATTCAGAACCTTTACATAGTACTTTGTTGAAGCACCTTTGGCAGCGATTACAGCCTCGAGTCTTCGTGGGTATGACGCTACAAGCTTGGCATACCTGTATTTTGAGAGTTTCTCTCTGCAAATCCTCTCAAGCTCTGTCAGGTTGGATGGGGAGTGTCGCTGCACAGCTATTTTCAGGTCACTCCAAAGATGTTCGATCGGGTTCAAGTCCGGGCTCTGACTGGGCCACTCAAGAACATTCAGAGACTTCTCCCAGAGCCATTCCTGCGTTGTCTTGGCTGTGTACTTAGGGCTGTTGTCCTGTTGGAAGGGGAAACTTCGTCCCAGTCTGAGGTCCTGAGCAGGTTTTCATCAAGGATCTCTCTGCACTTTGCTCCGTTCATCTTTCCCTCAATCCTTACTAGTCTCCCAGTCCCTGCTGTGGAAAAACATTTCCACAGCATGATGCTGCCACCACCATGCTTCACCGTTGGGATGGTGCCAGGTTTCCTCCAGACGTGACACTTTGCATTCAGGCCAAAGAGTTCAATCTTGGTTTTATCAGACTAGAGAATCTTGCAGGCTGTCATGTGCCTTTTACTGAAAAGTGGCTTCTGTCAGGCCACTCTACCATAACGGCCTGATTGGTAGTGTTGCAGAGATAGTTGTCCTTCTGGAAGGTTCTCCCATCTCCACTGTGTTCTAGGGGACCTTCAATGCTGCATAAATTGTTTTGTGCCCTTCCCCAGATCTGCGCCTTGACACAATCCTGTCTCGGAGATCTACTTACAATTCCTTCGACATCATGTCTTGGTTTTTGCTCTGACATGCACTGTCAAATGTGGGACCTTATATAGACAGGTGTGTGCCTTTCCAAATCATGTCCAATCAATTTAATTTAACACAGGTGGACTCCAATGAAGTTGTAGAAACATCTCAAGGATGATCAATGGAAATAGGCTGCACCTGAGATAAAATTAGAGTCTCATAGCAAAGGGTCTGAATACTGTTCTCTTGTTATACATTTTCCACAAACAAAAAAGCTGTTGACGTTTAGTCAATATTGGGTATTGTGTGTAGATTGATGAGGAAAAACATTTATTTAATCATGTGGAAAAAGTCAAGGGGTCTGAATACGTTCTGAATGCACTGTCTATATATATTTATAAACTGGTTGGTTCGAGCCCTGAATGCTTATTGGCTGACATCCGTGGTATATCAGGTATATACAGTTGAAGTTGGAAGTTTACACACACTTAGATTGGAGTCATTAAAACTTGTTTTTCAACCACTCCACAAATTTCTTGTTAACAAACTATAGTTTTGGCAAGTCGGTTAAGACATCTACTTTGTGCATGACACAAGTAATTTTCCAACAATGACATTATGGGAAAATGAAAAGAAATCAGCCAAGACCTCAGAAAAAAATGTGTAGACCTCCACAAGTCTGGTTCATCCTTGGGAGCAATTTCCACACACTTGAAGGTACCACGTTCATCTGTACAAACAATAGTACGCAGGTATAAACACCATGGGACCACGCAGCCGTCATAATGCTCAGGAAGGAGACGTGTTCTGTTTCCAAGAGGTGAACATATTTTGGTGCGAAAAGTGCAAATCAATCCCAGAACAACAGCAAAGGACCTTGTGAAGATGCTGGAGGAAACAGGTACAAAAGTATCTATATCCACAGTAAAACGAGTCCTATATCGACATAACCTGAAAGGCCGCTCAGCAAGGGAGAAGCTACTGCTCCAAAACTGCCATAAAAAAGCCAGACAACGGTTTGCAACTGCACATGGGGACAAAACTCGTACTTTTTGGGGAAATGTCCTTTGGTCTGATGAAACAAAAATAGAACTGTTTGACCATAATGACCATCGTTATGTTTGGAGGAAAAAGGGGGAGGCTTGCAAACCAAAGAACACCATCCTAACCGTGAAGCATGGGGGTGGCAGCATCATGTTGTGGGGGTGCTTTGCTGCAGGAGGGACTGGTACACTTCACAAAATAGATGGCATCATGAGGAATGGAAAAGTGTATGGATATATTGAAGCAACATCTCAAGACATCAGTCAGGAAGTTAAAGCTTGGTCGCAAATGGGTCTTCCAAATGGACAATGACCCCAAGCATACTTCCAAAGTTGTGGCAAAATGGCTTAAGGACAACAAAGTCAAGGTATTGGAGAGGCCATCACAAAGCCCTGACCTCAATCCCATAGAAAATGTGTGGGCAGAACTGAAAAAGCGTGTGCGAGCAAGGAGGCCTACAAACCTGACTCAGTTACACCAGCTCTGTCAGGAGGAATGGGCCAAAATTCACCCAACTTATTGTGGAAAGCTTGTGGAAGGCTACCCGAAACATTTGACCCAAGTTAAACAATTTCAAGGCAATGCTACCAAATACTAATTGAGTGTATGTAAATGTCTGACCCACTGAGAATGTGATGAAAGAAATAAAAGTTGAAATAAATCATTCTCTCTACTATTATTCTGACATTTCACATTCTTAAAATAAAGTGGTGATCCTAACTGACCTAAGACAGGGACTTTTTACTCTGATTAAATGTCAGGAATTGACTTTAAATGTATTTGGCTAAGGTGTATGTAAACTTCCGACTTCAACTGTATGTATGTATGTATGTATGTATGTATGTATGTATGTATGTATGTATGTATGTATGTATGTATGTATATATATATATATATATATTTGGAACTCAGTCGGGGTTTCAACTTACTATTGAGAGTTAGAATTTTTCTCTCTGCCCAATGACAAAATAAGTAGAATTGAATAAAATTTGTTACAAAATTGCAACATTTTCTCTCCACCTCATAGCAAAATGTGTTGAATTGCAGGAAATTAACCGCTAAAATGGATTGGGCAAAAAAAAATATTTGGGCCCCTAAAAGGCTAGTGCCAGCTCTGACTGCATGTGTGGGTATGGATGTGGGTTCGCAGACCCACGAGCCACTGCAGCCCCTCATGATGAGTTCAGATTTTTTTGTGGCCCCTACCCCCATCAAAGTTGCTCATCCCTGCTCCAAGTTATGGGGGCTCCATTTGCAACATGTAACATTTTGTGAAAACATTTTATTCCGTGACACAATATGCAAAGATTGTAACTTTTTGTGTCCATAAATTCCAAACAGTGTCTGCATTTTGTGGACAAAGTGCAAGTGTGTACCACGCCTCTTTATCAAAGATTTCTATACAAATTGTATCTTTACTTTTCTTCGCCATTCATTATCCCCACTTTCCTCTGCTTTTGCATTTCTTCTAAAATGCACGTGAAGAGATACAAGCAAAAATATCAGAGGAAGGTTTTGATACCATCTCTGGTAGAAGTGACTTGCGTACAGAAACACATTCATCATGCAATGACGGTTCAAAATATAAAAATATTATTGGAAAAATACAAAGATTAAACATATTCATATTCGTTCACAACAAAATGATTATTTCAATTGATTTAATCATTAAAAATGTTTTGTTTAAGAATGTAAACTAGCCTGTGTCTGAAGGTCCTTGCCATGTCGCCCAGCCCCTCCTCTGTTCCCCCTCTCTCAGTCATATCCCATCCGAGTCAGTGTTGCCACTTCCACTGCTGTTGTCTAGGTGACAAGGTGTGTGTTCCTTCCATGTGGGCTTTGACCTGAGGACACGTTTCCTGTTGTTGAAGGATGAAATTATTATTTAAAAAATTCTAAGAACAAGCAGCATAAAACAAGCCTCGTTACCGTACCAAAATCACTCCCATGCATAACCCCTATGGAGACAATTTATGACAAAATACAGATTTCAACAAATGTTCCCTGAAACATATGAACCAACCTTCTGTAGTAGTTACACCTCGATCTGGGCTTGCTGCAGCCTAAGACCTCATCCACTCTTTCCTGGCGCATGAAACAAAGAAAAATAAATTTTCAATACACATTAACTTCATATCGGTTTCCTTTTAAACTGAAACAAAATTTGACGTGTGTTCCATCCAGATGGAGAGAAGTGATTTCAGTTGACACGACTACTGATAAGTGGTTTGCTATGTACGGTAATAAGAAAACCTCAACTAGTCAAGAGATAAACAATTGAAGGTACTTACTGTTGAGATATTCTCCTCCCTGGGCCCTCCTGCACACAGCTGGTTGTCTTGCGACGCAATGCACACATACTCCCCTGATGTCGGACTTTGCAGCTCCACACTACTTGCTGTGATAAAAAAAAATTAAAAAGCTAACATAGAATGCTAGGATTTCAAAAAAGCACGGTCAAATCACATCTTAAACTAAGCTCATGATTAGCCAGAGCACAACAACTAGAACTTTTCTGATCATTATTGAATATCTTTTTTGTTGTTGTGATGGTTATTTGTCACTTGTCATGGATTTCTTGCCTTTGGTTAATTTATCTTTGCAGTCTTCCTCACTGGTCTGGCTTTTCTGTGGAAGAGAACACACGGGAAAAAAAGCACACTCAATCTAAAGTGGGTTGCAGAGACAGGAAAACACATGAGTTGCCTAAACAGAAACACCGATTTCAAAAGTAATAATACCGCATTGTTATAAATCAGGAAGCAAATTACATTTACAATTTCTCCAAGGAAACATCCTCAAAGTCTGACGTCTGAGACTGAAAGACGTTAATTCATGTAAATATGTTTCCAAAATCAAAAGGCTATCCTAGGCTATCCTTTCCCAAAACGTTTTATGGAAACAATTAATGGAGAGAGAATCTGAGAAGCTTGCAATTCAGTGAATCCAGTAATATTCTAGGTTTGAATTAAAACAGATCTAAATGAAAGCGGTTGGTGGAACCCATTCTCACATCATGTTTGGAGCAGGTGTGTCTGTGAAGCCTGGTCTGTAGTGCAATAACCTCTCCCTCTGTCCGGAACAACTGGACCTGCAGCTCATCACAGCGCTCACCCAGCTCCCGAATCTGTTTCCGGTACTGGTCCTTATCCTGGAGGCTCCGGCAATTCTCCTGGTGGTACTCCTCTCGAGAGGCGATGGCCTATCGCAACAATAGAGGAAAGACAAAACAGGGGCTTTGGTTTGCTTTGCTGTAGTGGTTTATATGAAACAGATGGCAAGTGTGGTTGGATGAACATCTGATCACAACCACGCAGATAGTCAATTCTTTCATTTTGACCAAACAGAAGTAAACTCTTTCGGATCAAATTAAAAGAAGCACTACGGGACGAATCTTAGCCTTCACTTGAATTTTCACTTAGTCATGCATTGACATCAATGCATGACTAAGTGAAAGGGGAAGTTAGGATTTGCCACGAAGCCAGTGAAGTCGTAGAATGACACAGTTCTAGAATCATAGCATGTTCACCTTGTCTCTCTCCCTGATAACCTCATCCATCTGTTTCAGGATACCCTCCAATCGGTCACGATACATTTTGGCATCCTTCTTCAATGTTGTGCATTTCAAGTCAAGAACCTCGTTCGCCTCCAAGTACTGCAAGAATAAATCAAACTTACTTATTACAATTAGAACAACAGAACTTTCCCCATCACGGGAAAACCCAACTTGCACAATTTAACACACAGGCAGCTATTCCAATGAATGAGGAACAAGCTTGGGCAGATGACAAAAATAAGGACATTTATGTATTCCGATGCTGAGGATCAGCATTCTGAGGAAATAATGTGATTTGTGTTATACATTCTGCACCTGTGTTGAAAGAGCAGTTGAATAATTTATATTTAAAAAAATGCTAATATAATCAGTAGTCTTCTCTACAACTAATCCTAAACAGTGCTCATTGTTGTGGAAAAATATCAGGTTGTGATGTATACCCTATTCCGCAGTGCCTCAGCATCGTGCAGATCTCTGCGCAGGGTGTAGATGTTGTCGACCAGCTCCTGGTGCTGAGCCTGAGAGTGCTGCTTGTAGTCCTCTAGACTTTCAGCGCTCAGCCTCTCTTGATCCAAGGGGGCTGGAGCTGTCCCCTGTTGGGACATAAAGATGAATCCTGTCACACTACTCAACCACACTACTGTACCGGCCTGAATCGTACTGTTGCAGATTCAGATATTTTCTTTTCACGTTGTCCTTTTGAGCAGAGTTCCCTCAAACTATAGTGGATGCGTAACCAAGTACCACAGTACAGCTCTGCTCTGCTCAGCACGACTTGGCTCAGGAGTGCGAAAAAGGTACAATTGTGCATCTGAAAAATCACATGTACTTTATTTGCAAATACATTTTTCTTGCGGCACACCAAATGGCACTCCTAGTTGTTATTCCAAAATGGGTCCAGTGCAGCGCATTGTCCTTTTTATTTCACTGCATATCCAAACATTTGTTGAGAAATGATCACTGAAACTGATTGAGGAGAGATTAAAGGTACCTGAGCAGACGCCTCCAGTTCCTGGACGCGCGCTGTGAGCAGATGATTGTGTCTCTGGAGCTGCAACATCCTGTCCTGACTGGGTCTCTGCTCCATGGCATTCTTCAGTTTCACAGTTCTGATTTTCGAGTCGCTCTCTGCGTTCATCAGGCAGTGCTTCAGCTTCTCTATCTATTGATCAATAAAAATCCCGTAAAAACTGTATTCGCTGTTGCTGATTGAGTTTGTGCTGTTCTCTAACAAAATGTGTCAACATGTATGACTGCAGAGGTCTTTTTATACTGAAAATGTTAACCATTCGTACCCCCCCCCACTCCCCCCACCATCTCACCTCCAGCTGCAGATCACGGTTGGACATGAGGGCACTGTTCTTCTCTTCGCTCAGCTTGGTAACATTGTGCATTAGGCTGTAGTTCTCATCCTTCAGGTGGCGTACCTCCTCCCACTGCCGGTCCTTCTCTTCCCGCATACGACGCACACGCTCCTGTTGCTTCCGCAGCTCCCTCTCCCTAACCTGGTGCTGGCGGACAGCGTCCTCCTGCGCGGCTACAGCCGCAGCGGCCTCTTGTCTGCGCCGGCGTTCCTCCTGCAGTCCCTTCTGCAGACGTGTGACCTCATTCATCAAGAACTGAGTCAGTCCTGACTCACCCACCGTGTCTATGATGTCAGAGAGAGGACAGTATGTTATGCAGTGGAGGCTGCTGAAGTGAGGACAGATCATAATAATGGCTGGAAGGGAGTAAATGGAATGTCAAACACATGGAAACCATGTGTTTGATACCATTCCGCTCCAGCCATTACCACGAGTCCGTCCTCCCCAATTAAGGTGCCACCAACCTCCTGTGATGTTATATTACGGTAAAATCCATTGTCACAGTCAGACATTGGCACTCTGAAGGATCTGAGCAATACATTTAACTCATAACTTACAAAAATGTATAAAAGCTTGAATGGAAAATACACAACTTTTCTACAGACAGATGGTTCATAGCTACTCACCAACTAGTATAGAGAAGACCCGGGCAGGTTCTTTGCCAGTAATTTTGCGATACAGTTGAGGATAGTCCAGCTCCAAACTCTCGAGGAATGCCACGTAGCCTTTGTGTCCAGTTCTTTGAAGAATATCCAATAGTGCACCTGTGAGCATGAATCGGAGGTTTAAAAGTAAGGCATGGACATGCATTTCAGGTCATCTTTATTTGGCAGATTATCACATCTCTCAATGGCTGAACTTATATATAGCAATCTTCTGAGATGCGCAGTGCAATTGCAATAAAGATGACCTGGAATGCAACTCAATTGTTGTAGTTCAAAGTAAAAAGTGGAACACTTGACCGTTTTCTCAGTAACCTGAAATAGAAGACAGTGCCTTACCTACTTTACGTCGGCGGACGACCAGATTGGGGTCATTGAATATCTGCTCCTCATCATCACAGTTTAGCACCTTGCACTGCCGCAGGTAGGGAGTGATTTGCGACGGCTCAATGGTCTTTATCAGCAGCAGTCTGTATTCCTCCAGCTGGACCCAGCACTCCTCATCCTCCATGTCTGACACACTGACTGTCAGTCCAAATTGTCTCTGGGTCCCTGCTGGTCTAATAACTCCTTCACTAAGGGTTTATCAACTTGGTGCGAACTCTAGTTGTTAAAGTGGCTACAATCCAAATGTGGAACTGTTAAGTGGAACTGCTGTTTTATGATGCAAGTCAAGTTCCTTTTTTGTAGAAGTTATTTCAGTTTTTCCATTTCCCCCATTTCACAAGTATTTGTGCTGAGACAAACTCTTCAAGAAATGTTTAATAGGGAAAATGTAACAACAGTAGTGACTTCTTGAAAAGGTGTTAATAATCGACCTACCAACATACAGCATGTTCCTTTTTCCTAATAAGCCAACACAGAATTATGGAGTGATTAGAGTGATAGAGTATTGGCAGTAGCACGGACATCTGCAGTTACTCACCCTCTCCTTTAATGACTTTGAGGCAATGACTGACTGACTCGCTCAATAATTTTCTTTCATCTTGTTTGTTGCTAAAACAGTTCTGGTGATAAAACGACTTAATTACTCTAGTTTTGAAAGTTAAGGTAAAATCATGGATTTTCTTCATTGCAAATAATATTCAAAAAAAGTTCCACATTGAGTATTGACTAGTTTTTATATACACACATACAATATAATATTAATACATTTATTAACTAGGATTGCAGAATTCCAGTAACTTTCCCAAAATTCCCAGGTTTTCCCAGAAATCCTGGTTAGAGAATGTCAGATTTCCTGCTTATTCCCTCCTGATCCCGGGAATATTTCAGCCAGGATTTTTGGGAAAGTTACCAGAATTTTGCATCACTATTAGCTCATGAAACCGCACAATTGTTCGTTTTAGGCTAATAAACTTTTGCATCCTGGATAAATAAAACATTTGTTCACAGGCAGAGAGGTGTGCCCCTTTGAGGACATTTCTGGCCAAACTTTGACCACAATTAAACCAACCTGCCAGATTATAATGAGTGTTATAAACCAGGTGATTTGAGCCCTGAATGCTGATTGGCTGAATGCTGTATTATTTCAGACCATATACCATGGGTGTGACAAACAATTACTATTTACTGGTCTAATTACAATGGTAACCAGTTTATAATAGCAATAAGGCACCTTGGGGGGTTGTGGTATATGGCCAATATACAGTGCCTTCAGAAAGTATTCAGACCCCTTGACTTTTTCCACATTTTGTTACGTTACAGCCTTATTCAAAAATGTATTAAATAAAAAATAATCCTCAGCAATGCAAAGTACCTGGATGCAGCCCTTAGCCATGGTACTTTAGACAGGTGTGTGCCTTTCCAAATCATGTCCAACCAATTGAATTTACCACAGGTGGACTCCAATCATGTTGTAGAAACATCTCAAGGATGATCAATGGAAACAGGATGCACCGGAGATACATTTCCAGTCTCATAGCAAAGGGTCTGAATACTCAGACTGGAAATGTATCTCCGGTGCATCCTGTTTCCATTGATCATCCTTGAGATGTTTCTACAACTTGATTGGAGTCCACCTGTGGTAAATTCAATTGGTTGGACATGATTTGGAAAGGCACAAACCTGTCTTCAGTACCATGGCTAAGGGCTGCATCCAGGTACTTTGGGTTGCATTGTGCCCAAGAACAGCCCTTAGCTGTGGTATATTGGCCATATATACCACACCTGTTCAGGCCTTATTGCTTAAAGTATTTTTTGCAGATTTCTACTACACTGAACAAAAATATGAATGCAACATGTAAATTGTTGGCCCATGTTTCATGAGCTGAAATAAAAGATCCCAGATATGTTCCATATGCACAAAAATCTTATTTCTGTCAAATGTTGTGTTTACATCCCTGTTAGTGAGCATTTCTGCTTTGCCAAGATAATCCATCCACCTGACAGGTGTGGCATATCAAGAAGCTGATTAAATCGCGTGATCATTACACAAGTGCACCTTGTGCTGGGGGACAATAAAATGCCACTCTAAAATGTGCAGTTTTGTCACACAATGCCACAGATGTCTCAAGTTTTGAAGGCGTGTGCAATTGGCATGCTGACTGCAGGAATATCCACCAGAGGTGTTGCCAGAGGATCGAATGTTCATTTCTCAACAACAATCCACCTCCAACGTCATTTTAGAGAATTTGGCAGTACGTCCAACCGGCCTCAACCGCAGACCACGTGTATAGTGTCGCGTGGGCGAGTGGTTTGCGGATGTCAACGTTTTCAACAGGTTGTCCCATGGTGGAGGTGGGGTCACGGTATGGGCCGGCATAAGCTATGGACATCAAACACAATTGCATTTTATCGATAGCAATTGAAATACAGATACCGTAAAGATATCCTGAGGACCATTGTCATGCCATCCATCCGCCGCCATCACCTCGTGTTTCACGACAATGCACGGCCCCATGGCATACGGATCTGTACACAATTCCGGGAAGCTGAAAATGTCCTAGTTTTTCCATGGCCTGCATACTTACCAGACATGTCACTCACTGAGCATGTTTGAGATGCTCTAGATCGACGTGTATGACAGCGTGTTTCAATTCCCGTCAATATCCAGCAACTTGGCATAACAATTTTAGAGGAGTGGGACAACATTCCACAATCAACAGCCTGATCAACTCTAGGCAAAAGAGATGTGTCGCACTGCATGAGGCAAGTGGTGGTCACACCAGATACTGACTGGTTTTCTGATCCACGCCCCTACTTTCTTTGAAAGGTATCTGTGACCAACATATCTGTATTCCTAGTCATGTGAAATACATAGATTAGGGCCTAATAAATTCACCCCATTTCCTTATATGAACTGTAACTCAGTAAAATCTTTGACATTTTTGCATGTTGCTTTTATTTTTGTTCAGTATATTACGGACCATGAAAATGGGTATATAAACTGTGATCTGCAAATAAATTGTTGAGGGTCAACTTGAGCCAAGTGCTCTGAAGATCCATCCAGACATTTATTTTTAAACAAGTAGAATGATTTATTACAAAATATGTACAAGTCAACATAACTCTCTCTTTTCACAATATGTATAAGAAAAATTCAATTATGAACAAAAACAAGTACAAATATGAACCATTAGTTTAGTGCAGTGGTCACCAACCGGTCGATCTCCAAGGCATTCCTAGTTGATCACCAACCATTTCTGTAAAAAAACGGAAAAAAAACTAAGCCATGCTATTTTTTTTTTTTTGCACTGTTGGCAGTAGGTGCACTTGATTCAGCAGCCCTAGCACAGGGAAGACTGTTTTCCCATTTTTATACATTTCGTGTGTGAAGGTAGAGCAAATCAAGTGAACCTATAGGCCTGCCACTAACCAATCAGATAGATCACCATGTCTGCAGTGTCCTTGTGCCTTAGACTGTAAAAAGAAGCCTTGAACTCACAGCAAAGTTGATACTGTCAGAATTAAAAACCATGACTCGAGAGACTCAACAAATACAGCAAAGAGCTGCTGTTTTTCTAAGTTCATGTTTAAGTTATTCAGCCCTGTCAACACTTTTATAAGCCATCATAGAATGCACGTTCCCCCTACTTCCAATCACGCTGCAATGAATGAGTATAGAAAAGCATTCCGATAAGCTTATTATTAGCCGCTTGTCTTTAATATTGAGGAATATTTCACTTTCTCTGGTTATAGGAGTAACAACATTAATTTGTGCACGAGGCAGAAATAATGCAGTGCAACTTGACTTTTGCCATCAGCTGGAAGACTGTGTCCCCTTTTCTCAGCAGAGGGCGGGAGAGCGGAGGGATGGCGAGTCGGGTGAGAGGAAGCCTCAGAGCTGCTCCTTCTCCTCAGATTGACCATCAGATGCAAGCCATCAGTCCAGTAAAAAAATAAAGGCAAATTATGCTCACTCAGCTGTGTCTCACAAGTAATAAAACAAATGATCTATTACCAGTGTGATGCTATACCAAATGTTGTGTGTGATAGATATATTTATTTTCAAACTGGTCTGAGAAGGACATTGCCAGGGCAATTTGAACAGAACAAATATGCAGTGATAATGTATTGGGGCCTATAGCCTACTGCACTAACTTCATGGCTACAGAACTGTTTTTAACTGGTTAATGTTACATAGGCTTACATTTTTTTAAGTCATGTTTATTTAAAATATGAGCAGTAGATCGGCTTGCATTTTGACTCAAAGTGATCTTAATTCAGAACAGGTTGGTGACCACTGGTTTAGTGCAAATTCAACAGCTTAAAATTCGTCTGAACTATTCCGTATTGAGGGAAATAGAACACATCTATCCACTGCTATCAATTCCAGTAACATTGCTTTCTATGACAGTGACATCACAACAAAATTGGCAAGAACTTTCAAACACAAAACCTGGTTAACCCGTAAAACCACACGTCATTCCAAAACGACTCCATTTACTCTGTCCGTGTTGAGGTAGCGACTTTTATTTCTTGTGGTGATTCCAGAGAAGAAGGTGGCAGGAGGTCCTTTTCCGTCAGTGCTTAGCAGAGGAGCCTGAGAAAAGATCATAACACAAGCTAAGCGGTTCAGTGAAAGGAGGAGGACAGCATGGCAGTGTTTACGAACACATGGCTTGAGACTGAACTCACCTGGAGTGTTGTTGTCTGCGCCACTGGCCGGTTCCTGAAAGGTTCCTCCTCCACATCACCGTGGTCCGGGGTGGGGGACTTGGAGAGTTTCACCGGATTGATAGTAGCCAAAAGAGCAGGCATGGTGAAACAGGACAAGAAGCGAGCCTTCAGGAGCAGGTAGCCTGGGTTATGGCTGAAGCGCTCTGCCACAAAGCTCCGCACTGCAGCTACCTGCTTCTGCTCTTCCTGGTTCTCTTTCTCCTCTGGGGGCAGGAGCTGCATTGCACGAACTGCCAACGTCTTTTTACATTTCAGGAGGCCCGATAGGGTATTAAGACTGCTGACAAAGGGGGGTAGGTAGGGCAGAGTGACGTCCAAATCCGGAAGAGAAACTCCTCGTTTGCCGCTCAACCACTCTCTCACTTGTGCCGGGTCCTCCATGAACATCAGGTTGGGATCAAACTGCATTAGCTCCGGATTGCGGGGTGGAGGGACACTTTTAGGGTGGTTAAGCTGCACAATTCGGAGGGCTCCCTGAGGGAATGAGGCTGGAAGGGAGCCTGGAGGGACGTTGAGGACTGAAGCCTGTGGACGGCCAGTCTGTGGTCTGATGGGAGCCGAGATGACCGTGTTCATGGGAACAGGTGAAACTGCATTGAGCTGAGGACAAGTGGTTGCCACAGTCTGCATGACTGGGTTAGATATTCTCATGCGTTTCACTGGGTTGGTCATTCTTAGAGCAGTGTTGCTTGTGATGGTAATGGAGGTGGAGAGAGAGGTTAACACAGATGGGGAGGCAGTTCCCTGTGCTACGGATGAAGCAGGAGATACCATGAGGGCAGATGGGTCTTTAGGGGTAGAGGGAGATGGGCAGACATAGGTCATATTGGGAGAGGCTTGTGTTGCAGCAGCATTTAGTGTTAGAGGGACTTGCTGGTTGATAATAATAGGAGATGGACAAGCAGGTGCAAGAGCATTTCGTGGTAGATTCTGAGGTGTCATCTGGATGCCAATGCCACTGATTGGCACAAGTCCAATGGGCGTCAGGACCCAGGCAGTTTGTGGAGGGGACACAACCACGTTAGGCTGGACAACTAGGCTCTCTTTGGTACGGGCTTTCTTGCGTTTGGGCGACTCTTCCACTGACTTTTTAGCTATCGCAGCATCCTTGAGGGCCTGTGCTTTCTCAGTAGGTTTACGATTGCGTTTCTTTCCTGAATGATTCTCATTAGCCTCCTCATTCACCCGGTCTATTGTAGTTGAGGATTGGATGGAAAGGGAAAGGGGAGCAGGGAGTATAGGTCGGTTGGGGGTCGAGGGTATAAGTTGACCAGGTGTGGAGGGTATGGGTAGGCTGGGGGTCGAGAGTACAGGTTGACCGGGTGTGGAGGGTATGGGTAGGCTGGGGGTAGAGAGTACAAGTTGACCAGGTGTGGAGGGTATGGGTAGGCTGGGGGTAGAGAGTACAGGTTGACCGGGTGTGGAGGGTATGGGTAGGCTGGGGGTAGAGAGTACAGGTTGACCGGGTGTGGAGGGTATGAGTAGGCTGGGGGTAGAGAGTATAGGTCGGCTGGGGGTAGAGGGTCTGAGTTGGGTGGGGGTAGAGGGTCTGAGTTGGGTAAGTGTGGAAAGCATGAGTTGTTGTCTGGAAGTTGGAGTGGAGGGGACCGCAGGATGTGGGATGGACTGTACTACAGGCGGTGCAATGACAAAGGTCTGAGGGATCATCATCACAAGTTGACTGTTCTGCTGCTTACTGTTCTGCTGCTCGTTTCCCTTCTGGTTTAGCATACTGGCCACTGTTCTGGGACCATGGCGTTGCTTTGGGTTTTTCAATGAAGCTAGAAAAAGTAAATAAAAACAGGGGTATTTACATTAAACTCACATTATAAATGTAATATCGATGAATAGATGTATTTAAAAACAATATATATAAAATACTGTGACCAGTTGACCATCACTGATCTGAGTACTGAGCCTCTTAGCTAATGTATAAGTGATTTTGGGTAGTAAAAATACACTGAAAGTAACCAGGAAGTGACTGCCCCTCAGCCTTGTAGTTTTTAAACATTTGTATTTTTAAAAAATTTTTTTATGGTCTTCAATACCCAAAGACGTAGCGTACTGGTCTTCAAGCACAGAACTTCATAAAAGGCATCTGGTAGAAGTAAATTCCTCTACAAACACACATCATTTTATATCTTAACTGACAGCGTTAAGATGAATTTCATGACAAAATCCCAAAGCCAATTCAAAACAGCATGGTAAACGATACGGAAGTACAGCGGAAGTGGCCGTCACTTTCACAGGGTATGACATATTCAAGGCCATATACAAATATAATGTTACCCTGTTTCGCTTCCAAAGATTTGTTTCCCGTGAGTACAGCCTGAAACAGATAAATTGACATCAGAATTGTTACAATAAGCCCAGTTCTAATTAATTCTAAGTAGAAATGACTTTAGATGCAAAAATGTAAAACCGTATGAAGGTTGTAAAGCAGGATCACTTTTTGTTTATAGCGTAGTAAATTATACTCACTTGGTTGTTACGCATTTTAATGATCTGCTTACAGCCTTCTGCATCTAAACGGAGGACCTGTTTCAGATCACAACATTGGAAAATGAGCAATGCATAATATAAATTGGTCATACTATCAGGATCGGCTGGATGGATTCAAAACATGGTACTTTAATCAGTTAACCTTTTTCAGATATTCTGGGCTGATGTTATGATGCATTAATTGTGTACCGTAATAACTAGTCATGTGCTCTTGATATGCCAATAAAGAACATTTGTAAAACGTGTTCAATCTTTCCTGTACACTACCTTTCAAGAGTTGGGGTCACTTAGAAATGTCCTTGTTTTTGAGAGATAAGCACATTTTTTTGTCCATTAAAATAACATCAAATTGATTAGAAATACAGTGTACAGTCGTGGCCAAAAGTTTTGAGAATGACACAAATATTAATTTCCAAAGTTTGCTGCTTCAGTGTCTTTAGATATTTTTGTCAGATGTTACTATGGAATACTGAAGTATAATTACAAGCATTTCATAAGTGCCAAAGGCTTTTATTGACAATTACATGAAGTTGATGCAAAGAGTCAATATTTGCAGTGTTGACCCTTCTTTTTCAAGACATCTGCAATCCGCCCTGGCATGCTGTCAATTAACTTCTGGGCCACATCCTGACTGACGGCAGCCCATTCTTGCATAATCAATGCTTGGAGTTTGTGGGTTTCTGTTTGTCCACCCGCCTCTTGAGGATTGACCACGAAGTTCTCAATGGAATTAAGGTCTGGGGAGTTTCCTGGCCATTGTTTCCTCGAGCCACTTAGTTATCACTTTTGCCTTATGGCAAGGTGCTCCATCATGCTGGAAAAGGCATTGTTCGTCACCAAACTGTTCCTGGATGGTTGGGAGAAGTTGCTCTCGGAGGATGTGTTGGTACCATTCTTTATTCATGGTTGTGTTCTTAGGCAAAATTGTGAGTGAGCCCACTCCCTTGGCTGAGACGCAACCCCGCACATGAATGGTCTCAGGATGCTTTACTGTTGGCATGACACAGGACTGATGGTAGCGCTCACCTTGTCTTCTCCGGCCAAGCTTTTTTCCGGATGCCCCAAACAATCAGCAAGGGGATTCAGAGAAAATGACTTTACCCCAGTCCTCAGCAGTCCAATCCCTGTACCTTTTGCATAAAATCAGTCTGTCCCTGATGTTTTTCCTGGAGAGAAGTGGATTCTTTGCTGCCCTTCTTGACACCAGGCCATCCTCCAAAAGTCTTCGCCTCATTGTGCGTGCAGATGCACTCACACCTGCCTGCTGCCATTCCTGAGCAAGCTCTGTACTGGTGATGCCCTGATCCCGCAGCTGAATCAACTTTAGGAGACGGTCCTGGCGCTTGCTGAACTTTCTTGGGCGCTCTGAAGACTTCTTCAGAACAATTGAACCGCTCTCCTTGAAGTTCTTGATGATCTGATAAATGGTTGATTTAGGTGCAATCTTACTGGCAGCAATATCCTTGCCTGTGAAGCCCTTTTTGTGCAAAGCAATGATGACGGCACATGTTTCCTTGCAGGTAACCATCGTTGACAGAGGAAGAACAATGATTCCAAGCACCACCCTCCTTTTGAAGCTTCCAGTCTGTTATTTGAACTCAATCAGCATGACAGAGTGACATGATGTCAGCTGGTCCTTTTGTGGCAGGGCTAAAATGCAGTGGAATTGTTTTTTGGGGAGTCAGATCATTTGCATGGCAAAGAGGGACTTTGAAATTAATTGCAATTCATCTGATCACTCTTCATAACATTCTGGAGTATATGCAAATTGCCATCATACAAACTGAGGCAGCAGACTTTGTGATAATTAATATTTGTGTCATTCTCAAAACTTTTGGCCACGACCGTAGACATTGTTAATGTTGTAAGTGACTATTGTAGCCGGAAACGGCTACAATAATGGGCCTCTTTACATAGGCGTAAAGAGGCCCATTATCAGCAACCATCACTCCTGTGTTCCAATGGCACGTTGTGTTAGCTAATCCAAGTTTATCATTTTAAAAAGGCTAATTGATCATTAGAAGACCCTTTTGCAATTCTGTTAGCACAGCTGAAAACTGTTGTTCTGATTAAAAAAAACAATAAAACTGGCCTTCTTTAGACTAGTTGAGTATCTGGAGCATCAGCATTTGTGGGTTTAATTACAGGCTCAAAATGGACAGAAACAAATAACTTTCTTCTGAAACTCGTCAGTCTATTCTTTTTCTGAGAAATGAAGGCTAGTCCATGCGAGAAATTGCCACGCAACTGACGATCTCGTACAACGCTGTGTACTACTCCCTTCACAGAACAGTGCAAACTTGCTCTAACCAGAATAGAAAGAGGAGAGGGAGGCCCTGATTCACAACTGAGCAAGAGGACAAGTACATTAGAGTGTCTAGTTTGAGAAACAGACGCTTCACAAGTCCTCAACTGGCAGCTTCATTAAATAGTACCTGCAAAACACCAGTCTCAACTTCAACAGTGAAGAGGCGACTCCGGGATGCTGGCCTTCTAGGCCCTCAAACTTAGATTTGTCTGTCCATAACACTTTTTTCCAATCTTCCTCTGTCCAGTCTCTGTTCTTTTGCCCATCTTAATTATTTTATTTTTTATTGGCCAGTCTGAGATATGGCTTTTTCTTTGCAATTCTGCCTAGACGACCAGCATCCCGGAGTCGCCTCTTCACTGTTGAAGTTGAGACTGGTGTTTTGCAGGTACTATTTAATGAAGCTGCCAGTTGAGGACTTGTGAGGCGTCTTTCTCAAAAACAAGGACATTTCTAAGTGAGCCCAAGCTGTTGAACGGTAGTGTATGTTACTATACTGGCCAGAATATCTGCATAGGCCTACATCAGGGGTTCGCAAACCTTTTTGGCCCATGACCCCATTTGAATATATAAAAAGTGAATGTAATCAGCCAATGTTTACTTTTTAATTCTATTCAGTCTATTACTACGTTTGACAGTACAGTATTTCAATACGAAGGTAGTATGGTTTAAATGACTGAAATGCATCAGAAAGGTATTGGGAAGTACAGACGATCATCAGGCAATAATTTTGAATGATCTTTTGTGTAGAAAAGCACATCATTGATGTTATTTTCTCCCCCCAGTCTGAGTTAGTGCCTGGTCTGTTCACTCTGTCCTAATGAGGCCTGCTCGGCTTGTGGGTAAATATACACTGAGTGTACAAAAAACACCTTCCTAATATTTGAGTTGCACCCCCCCCTTTTTTGCCCTCAGAACAGCCTCAATTTGTCGGGGCATGGACTCTACAAGGTGTCGAAAGCATTCCACAGGGATGCTGGCCCATGTTTACTACAATGCTTCCCACAGTTGTGTCAAGTTGGCTGGATGTCCTTTGGGTGGTGGACCATTCTTGATGCACACGGGAAACTGTTGAAGGGGAAAAAAACAGCAGCGTTGCAGTTCTTGACACAAACCGGTGTGCCTGGCATCTACCACCATACCTCGTTCAAAGGCACTTAAATATTTTGTCTTGCCCATTCACCCTCTGAATGGCACACATACACAATCCATGTCTCAATTGTCTCAAGGATTACAAATCCTTCTTTAACCCATCTTCTCCCCTTCATCTACACTGATTGAAGTGGATTTAACAAGAGACATCAATAAGGGATCATAGTTTCCAACTGGTCAGTCTATATCATGGATAGCGCAGCTGTCCTTAATGTTTTGTACACTCAGTGAACGTGTTCCTGAAAGTCTTTCAGTGATGGGGTCATAATATTTTGTAGCTTAAACGGTTCAAAAGATAGAGGCACATTTGTAGGAAAAAACATAACCCCCCCCGTTTATTACAACCACTGACGTAACCCCGGTTCTATGAAACCAAGCACAATTTGATTTATTTCACTCAGAGTTTCTCTCACGACCCCATTTTCAAATCAGGCGATCTCGACCCCTAGTTTGGAAAACGCTGGCCTAGGAGCTTGAATCCTTAAGTAAAACCTGACTGGCATAATATGAAATTACATAATTGTGCTCATTCATAGAAAATGTTATATTTGTGGGTTCATCTCCTACCTGCAGAAAGAACAAGAACACGGGGCTATTGGTGAGTCCAATGCTCTCTGCTCTCTCTCGCACCATGTCCGCTAAAAAAAAAAACAAGAGATCGTAGGATCAAGTCATCGGTTCAGCCCTGAAACAACTATGAAACCACCAAAATGCAAATTGTCGTTTTCTACAAGTGAGAGAGAAGTTGTGACTTATTGCCTTGACATCTCGTAAAGTACCTTCACAGCGCTTGTTTGAAGAGGGTGGTGGGGGCATAAGCACATTGCCCACCCAGGGAGTGACTGCCAACTGAAGGGAATAGTTCAGAGTGATGCAGGTTTCACTGTTGGCAGAGGACTCCTTTTGTCTTGAGGACTTGTGGGCTGTCCCCTGGTCACCGCTCATAGACCCACTGTTTTTCTGCAGAGACAAATGCATGGGATAGAAAACAGAAGACCTGTATCGCAGGCTTCACAAGGAGAAGACCTCTGTACTAACAAAGCTCAATCTGGGTCATAGATTGAGCTGGATGGGCCATGCAACTAACGTGTCGAGCACACAACTATGACAACATATTTTGTTCACTCCCTTCCAACCTTGATTCAACAGTTTATAATCTACGTATTTGTATGAAATGGTGAGATGCATTGATGGATTGTAATAATAATAAGCAAGATTTTTATTAAAATTTATACAGACAAATGAATAAAAATGTACCCACTGGAAACAACTTTGTTTGGGATAAAAAATTTAAAAAAAATTGAAACACCTGTTTCACCACAAAGAGAGCGTCACCTGGCGACTTACGTGTTTTCTGGCATTGGCTTTCTTCCAAGCGATCAGGTTTCTCACCTCTCCGTAGCACACCTTCAGCATGGCCAGGTCACTGTTGTAATCCTTTAGAAGGAACACGTACAGAGAATGTCACATGCTACTTTATGTCACAAAGCCGGATCAATGGGTTAGCTTGCCAACTTTCCCACCATATTCTGAAATAAGAATCATATTTTAGAGGTCATAAACAGTGACACTCACTTCAAAATGAGCATGGTGTAATTGACGCCACACTCCAAACCGCTGATTAATGTTAACTGCCTAGCTTAATGATCCTGTTTTGTGATCCACTCTGATTAAGTAAATATTTATGGTTACCGATGCAGATCCAAAGTGTGCTTTATGATGAGTGCTATTTAGGAACAAAATGACAATAGGGACAGGTGTTGAAAATGTGCATAAGTTCAACACATAATGGTGCAACACACCACATGACTGTTTAAAAAGAAATAAATGCCGGTACCTTCTTTGCTAGGATTGGGGGGTTTTGTCCGATGACAGTGGCAGCAGGCTTGCCAAAGCGGTCCAGGATGGTGGAACGTACCACTATGACCTTGCGTGCTGCATCCTGGCTGTCCGTCGTTGCCTGCTCTTGCGTTGTGTTCTTGCTGGGCCGTTCAACCATTATGCTCCTCACCTTCCCCAGCCCTTCAAACTCCTTCTCTAGCACGGGGATCCATTGCTCCATGTCTGGTTGGGTGTAGTCTTTGATAATGTCCCTTTCCTGATCAGACCAGTGCGGTTCAATGAACTTCTTCTCTTTCTTCTCGTCGTCACTATCCATAAACTCAATCTCGACGTTCTCCTCCTCATCGGAGCTTGAGTGCACATCATCGTCTAGCCTCATCAGCTTACTCTTGATGCTCCTCACAGCCGCGACCTTTCTCCTTCGCTGCAATGCTCTGTTGCTTCTGTCCCTCTGTCTGGGCTGTTTACAAAAACAAGAGAAGAATTAACTGTGTCCAGTGTCACAGATTGAGTTAACCTGTTGTGGTATAGGGGGCAGTATTTTCACAGCCGGATAAAAAACGTACCCGATTTAATCTGGTTACTACTCCTGCCCAGAAACTAGAATATGCATATAATTAGATTTGGATAGAAAACACTCTAAAGTTTCTAAAACTGTTTGAATGGTGTCTGTGAGTATAACAGAACTCATATGGCAGGCCAAAACCTGAGAAGATTCCATACAGGAAGTGCCCTGTCTGACAATTGGTTGTCCTTCTGTTGCATCTCTATCGAAAATACAGCATCTGTGCTGTAACGTGACACTTTCAAAGGCTTCCATTGGCTCTCTAAAGCCGCCAGAAAGTGGAATGGGGTGTCTGCTGTCTCTGGGCAAAGTACAGCAGCTCTGTTTGAGTGGTCAGCCTGGGGACAGTGAGACTGAGATGTGCGTTCACGAGACTTCTCCATTTTTTTTCTTTCAGCATTTGAATGAATACAACGTCGCCCGGTTGGAATATTATCGCTATTTTACGAGAAAAGTAGCATAAAAATTGATTTTAAACAGCGTTTGACATGCTTCTAAAGTACGGTAATGGAATATTTAGAATTTTTTGTCACGATTTATTTTTTTAAAATTGAACCTTTATTTAACCAGGAAGGGCTCATTGAGATTTAAAATCTCTTTTTCAAGAGCGTCCTGGCCAAGATAGGCAGCGCCAAGTCATTACAAAAATTACAGACAAACAACATGAAAAACTGCAAGTAATCTAGTAAAAACCATAGAATTAACAAAGAATATAACAAAATCAAAAACAGCAAATTAGAAACATTGACAGGTCAGGGAATCAGTCTCCAGATCATTCATCCGTGATTTGAAAATACCAAATCGGGACAAGTTCATCCAGTTTAAAAGTATTTTGTAAGGCATTCCAAGACGATGGCGCAGAGTACATAAAAGCCCTTTTACCAAATTCAGTTAGGACATTTGGAACAGTTAGCAGGATAAAGTCCCGCGAACGAAGAGAGTACCCACCACATTTCTGAACAATAAAAATGCCCAAATAAAAAAGGTAGTAAACCCAAAATGGCTTTGTAAATAAAAGTATACCAGTGACTGAGCCTACAAGTGACTAGAGAAGGCCAGCCAACCCTGGTATACAAAGTGCAGTGGTGCGTAAGGGTTTTGCAATTTAAAATAAATCTCAGAGTGCCATGGTAAAGGGTATCAATTGATCTCAAACACTGAGCGGAAGCATTCATATATAAAATATCCCCATAGTCTAGTAAAGGCATAAATATAGCTGATACTAGCCTCCTCCTGGCTTCAAAAGAAAAACAAGCCTTATTCCTAAAATAAAATCCTAATTTCAGCTTAAATTTTTTTGTAAGTTGTTGAATATGCATTTTAAAAGAGAGGCCATCATCAATCAAAATTCCAAGATATTTATATGAGGTTACAACCTCAATCTCCTTGCCCTGACAGGTAGTAATAGGTGAAAGGTTCAGAGGTCTATTTCTTGCTTTAGAAAACACCAGTAGTTTTGTTTTGTCAGTATTGAGGATAAGCTTCAATTGAGACAAGGTATGTTGAACAGTATTAAAAGCAGTTTGCAAGTTCTGGAAAGCTTTTGTAAGAGATGAAGCACAACAGTAAATAACAGTATCATCAGCATAAAAATGAAGTTGTGCATTTTGGACATTTTTGTCTATATTATTTATATAAATAGTGAATAAGAGAGGACCAAGTACAGAGCCTTGGGGCACACCATTTAGGACAGACAATTTAACAGACCTAAGCCCATCAAATTGAGTGCACTGAGTTCTATCAGACAGATAGTTAACAAACCATGCAACTGCATGCTCTGAAAGACCTACACTCGACAATCTCTGCCTTAGTATAGCATGATCAACTGTATCAAAAGCCTTAGAGAGATCAATAAAAAGTGAGACACAATGCTGTTTCTTGTCAAGAGCGTCAGTGATATCATTTAAAACCTTCATGGCTGCTGTAATTGTGCTGTGCTTCTTCCTGAAACCCGATTGGTACATTGATAAAATAGAGTTAGTATATAAAAACTCTTTTAGCTGGTCACTCACAAGGGTTTCAAGTATTTTCACCAGGGGTGACAGCTTTGAGATTGGACTATAATTATTTAAAAGAGTTGGATCTCCCCCTTTTAAAAGTGGCAGGACATGTGCTGATTACCAGATCTTTGGAATTTCATTACATTCCAGGGTTAGATTAAACAGATATGTAAGTGGTTCAGCTATGAAATCAGCTGCCAGATTTAAAAAGCAGGGATCCAAAAGATCAGGACCTGCAGGCTTTCTCTGGTCTAAGGATTTCAGGGCCTTATGTACCACCTGCACTGAGAATGGCAAAAAGCTAAAAGTTTGACCAGCTCTCACTGGTTCATCCACACAAGGTTGTACAGAGACAGAGGACACTGAATCAAACAGCCTACCAGATGATACAAAGTGCTCATTGAAACAATTCAGCATTTCAGTTTTGTCATATATAGCAACAGAGTCCTTCAATACACATGACGGTAATTCATTAACATTACTGTTACCAGACATAGACTTAATAGCCTTCCAAAACTTTCTAGGGTCATTCAGGTTATCAGTGGTAACAGACATAAAATAATCAGACTTGGCCATCCTGAGAAGAGAAGAACATTTGTTTCGTAACTGCCTAAAAACAAGCCAATCAGCATCAGAACACGATTTCCGTGCTTTAGCCCAGGCTAGATTACGGTCGTGAACAATGCAAGAAAGCTCAGACGAAAACCAAGGATTATCCCTCCCTTTAACCCTGAACCTGCGGAATGGAGCATGTCTGTTTACTATTTGGAGAAAACCATCATGAAAGAATTTCCAGGCAGTTTCCACATCAGGGATAAGCTCAATCTTGCTCCAGTCAAAATAAAACAGATCATGAAAGAAAGCCTGCTCAATGAAACACTTCAGATTTCTCTTACGAATAAAACGCGGGTTAGACTTAGAAATCTTAGTATTTCTAATAGCAACAACAGCACAATGGTCACTTAAATCATTACAAAAAACACCAACCGCAGAATATTTATGTGGAACATTTGTCAATATCAAATCAATCAGGGTAGATTTATCTGGGCATTTTAGATTTGGGCGAGTGGGTGAGTTAATCAACTGGGTAAGATTCATAGAATTACAAAACATTTTTAAATCATCAGACACCGGCATTAACCAACACCAGTTGAGATCACCAATCAAAATAATTTCACTGTAAAGAAGTTTAGACATAAGGTGCGTCAAAGAAGAAAATGCATCACCGAGAGCAGAGGGGGGTCTATAACAGCCAATCACAGTTATAGAAAGACCCTTTGAAACCTCAATATTCAAAGCAAGAAATTCCAACTGTTTACAAATAGTTTCAGACTTTGCCACACTTACAGGGAATTTCGTTTTTACATATATAGCCACACCCCCACCTTTCTTAACCCGATCAGTGCGATAAACATTGTAACCAGTTATACAAATATCCGTATCAAGAACAGACTTGCTGGGCCAGGTTTCAGAAAACACAATTATATCAGCATCAGTTGATTTAGCCCAAATCCTAACCCCATCCATTTTTGACAACAGGCTGCGTACATTTAAATGAAAAATACCAAGACCAGATCTTGATTTAAAATCAGAGGGGGTTTGGAGACATTGCATATCAGGGCCAGGGTTAGGCTGCACGTTACCTGATATCAACAATAAAATAATAACTAGGCACCTCTGTTTAATAACTTTGCATGGCTTCTCTTTTTTAAGAGACCTACTGCAAGCGAAGTCCACAAGTGAGTTTCCAGACAATACAAAACAGTCATTTAAAACCATTAGACTTTGGTAGTGACACAAAGTCGTAATGTTCACATCATGCCACAAATACATCGGCACTTGGACGAGTGGAATGAGTGAAAAAGAGGGAGTTCCTGCAAACAAAATGTCCAATGGACGGGAGAGCACATTGTCAGATGTACTCACCCAGCGACAATGTTCGTTTTCTCCAGATCTCGTTAAAGTCAGTGCACAAAGCAATACCACGAAAATTGTCATTTTCTCTGACAAATGTAAATAATAGAGCCCAATGAAGGTAAGGGGAGAGAGGGACAGCGTATATGTAAGTCTGAATGTGAGTATTTCACGTGTGAGTAGATTGGGTGTCGAGGTCGATTGAGAGAGCGGGTTGGGGATTGTTGAGCTGCCACTGACAGCCAGACGAAGAGCAAAAAGGAGCGGCTTAGACGAGACACTCCGTGGATGAAGAAGGAACTCAGGCCAGCCAGAGATGGAGTTACTTTGGTAAACTTCAGTGGCGAGTTGAAGTGCCAAGTTGCGGAAGACCCGTAATCTTTACAGCAGCAAAAATAACATAGTTTGCACTACACAACAAGGAAGTTACTCAGCCATAAATAAATAGGTTATTAGTAGGTTAAAATGTACTAGTCACAGACAAACGACTTGACATGCTACCATCTTGGATCTGCGGCTTTATATAGAATATAAAGCCAGGGTTAGATATGGTATATCTATACGCTCGCGCGTCACCGTTTGGATAGTTACCTGAACGCATGAACAAAACGGCGGTATTTGGATATAACTATGGATTATTTGGAACCAAAACAACATTTGTTGTTGAAGTAGAAGTCCTGGGAGTGCATTCTGACGAAGAACAGCAAAGGTAATCCAATTTTTCTAATAGTAATTCTGAGTTTAGGTGACCCCGAAGTTGGCGGATGTCAAAATAGCTAGCCGTGATGGCCGAGCTATGTACTCAGAATATTGCAAAATGTGCTTTCGCCGAAAAGCTATTTTAAAATCGGACATAGCGATTGCATAAAGGAGTTCTGTATCTATAATTCTTAAAAATAATTATGTATTTTGTCAACGTTTATCGTAATTTAGTAAATTCACCGGAAGTTTTCGGTGGGTATGCTAGTTCTGAACATCACATGCTAATGTAAAAAGCTGTTTTTTGATATAAATATGAACTTGATTGAACAAAACATGCATGTATTGTATAACATAATGTCCTAGGAGTGTCATCTGATGAAGAGCATCAAAGGTTAGTGCTGCATTTAGCTGTGGTTTGGGTTTATGTGACATATATGCTTGCTTGGAAAATGGCTGTGTGATTATTTGTGTCTATGTACTCTCCTAACATAATCTAATGTTTTGCTTTCGCTGTAAAGCCTTTTGGAAATCGGACAACGTGGTTCGATTCAGGAGAAGTGTATCTATAAAATGTTGTAAAATAGAGAGAACTTTGAATTATGACATTTTGTGGTTTTAAATTTGGCGCTCTGATTTGTCACTGGCTGTTGAATAGTGTGGGACGATTTCGTCCCACCTCCCCTAGAGAGGTTAAGAGGGACATGAACGCTACATAGTCAACACTGACCTTGTACCCGGTCATTCTCCTCCACTGTTGAAGGACCTGACAGTCAATTCTGTTGGGAATCTCAGCAGCTATCTTCGACCATTTACCTATTAAAAAAAAGGACAAAATGAACTGTTAGACGATTATTATCAAGAAAGACGATGGATTATTTTGATATAGTTTCTGTGCAAGTCATCTTTCTATAACAGTTCTTACGTCCATATTTCTCCACCAATCGTCTGAGCTGTGCCTTTTCCTTCTCGTCAAAGGGCCCCTTCTTCACGTTCCCAACCAGGACGTCCACGTACCTACAGAATAAAACAAAGTTTGTCAGTGACCGTATGTTCTAACACTTTCTAAGTTTGAGTTGGGTTGGCCATCAGGGAAATGGTCAGGGAATGTTGTGAACGTTTGGTCAATGTATTAGCTCTATCGATGAGTCCCTATTAGTCCTCACCTGTCCCTACACTGGCCATCATTTCTGCCAGGCACATCCTGACGGATCTTCCACCAGTTCCCCACCCCGTGTTTAGCCACTGCTCTCAGTAGCATCTGCAACAACCAAAAATCGGAGCAGAGCTTATATTATCAAATAACTATACACTACCATTCAAAAGTTTAGGGTCACTTAGAAATGTCCTTGTTTTTGAAAGAAAAGCACATTCAAATAACAAATTGTCCATAAAAATAACACCAAATTGATCAGAAATACAGTGTAGACATTGTTAATCTTGTAAATGACTATTGTAGCTGGAAACGGCAGATTTTTTTATGGAATATCTACATAAGCGTAGAGAGGCCCATTATTAGCAACCACCACTCCTGTGTTCCAATGGCACGTTGTGTTAGCGAATCCAAGTTTATCATTTTAAAAGTCTAATTGATCATTAGAAGACCCTTTTGCAATTATGTTAGCACAGCTGAAAACTGTTGTTCTGATTAAAGAAGCAATAAACTGGCCTTCTTTAGACTAGTTGAGTATCTGGAGCATCAGCATTTGTGAGTTCGATTACAGGCTCAAAATGGACAGAAACAAATAACTTTCTTCTGAAACTTGTCAGTCTATTCTTTTTCTGAGAAATTAAGGCAATTCCATGTGAGAAATTGCCAAGAAACTGAAGATCTCGTACAACGCCGTGTTCTTCACAGAACAGTACAAACTGGCTCTAACCAGAATAGAAAGAGGAGTGGGAGGCCCTGGTGCACACCAGAGCAAGAGGACAAGTACATTAGAGTGTCTAGTTTGAGAAACAGATGCCTCACATGTCCTCAACTGGCAGCTTCATTAAATAGTACCTGCAAAACACCAGTCTCAACGTCAACAGTGAAGAGGCGACTCCGGGATGCTGGCCTTCTAGGCAGAGTTGCAAAGAAAAAGCCATATCATCTCAGACTGGCCAATAAAAATAAAAGATTAAGATGGGCAAAAGAACACAGACACAGGAAGATTGGAAAAAAAGTGTTATGGACAGACAAATCTAAGTTTGAGGTGTTCGGGTCACAAAGAAGAACATGTGAGATGCAGAAAAAATGAAAATATGCTGGGGGAGTGCTTGACGCCATCTGTCAAGCATGGTGGAGGCAATGTGATGGTCTGGGGGTGCTTTGGTGGTGGTAAAGTGAGAGATTTGTACAGGGTAAAAAGGATCTTGAAGAAGGAAGGCTATCACTCTATTTTGCAACGCCATGATATACCGTGGACGGCGCTTAAATTGGAGCCAATTTCCTCCTACAACAGGACAATGACCCAAAGCACAGCTCCAAACTATGCAAGAACGAGTTAGGGAATTAGCAGTCAGCTGGTATTCTGTCTATAATGGAGTGGCAAGCACAGTCACCAGATCTCTACCCTATTGAGCTGTTGTGGGAGCAGCTTGACCGTATGGTATGTAAAAAGTGCCCATCAAGCCAATCCAACTAGTGGGAGGAAGCATGGGGTGAAATCTCTTCAGATTACCTCAACAAATTGACAACTAGAATGCCAAAAGGTCTGCAAGGCTGTAATTGCTGCAAATGGAGGATTCTTTGACGAAAGCAGTTATTTCAATTGAAAAAAAAAACATTTATAACCTTGTCAACATCTTGACTATATTTCCTATTCATTTTGCAACTCATTTCATGTATGTTTTCATGGAAAACAAGGACATTTCTAAGTGACCCCAAACTTTTGAACGGTAGTGTACATATCTCAAAATGTCCTTGTAACAGATTCGATGAATCACATCAATTTCCCAACAAAAAAATCCCCAAACCCTCCTGACCATACCTCATCTTCTTCTTTAGACCAATAGCCTTTTTTGAGGGTGGGGTCCAGAACCTGAGTCCACCGATACATCAGCTGGCATGAATCCCGGCCCTCCATGAAATAGGAGACTGGAGTAAAACAGAAATCACGGAGAAAGCAAGTGAAATTTCCAGAACCCAACACACGATGCACTACAACGACAAGCTACAGTATCTTGTATTGAACAAGCACTTTGTCTAGAGAAACTAGTTTGTAGACTAGAGCAGTGGACAGTAAGTAGTATCCCGAGAGCTTTTCGCCCCACTGGAGCATAACAGTGAAGGGGACATCAATAACAACAACCGTCATCGATGTGCACAAACAATTAAAAAAATGTTCACGCGTAAAACCCCAGGGTGTACACTGGGTGGCGGGGACTTACTCTGGGTGTACGGGATGTAGTTCCCGATACGCATCTTCTCCACCAGCTCTCGAAGGATCTCGTCCTCCACGCCGCCCCACCTCCTCCTCCTGAAGTCGGTGCAGATGTAGCGCTGGTACGTCTGGAGACACATGAAGGCTGTCCTGTTGGTCTGTGTGTGAGACGGGGGGGAGACACATGAGATCAGAATGGATAACGCTGAATCGTTTACACATTCAAAGAAATGGTTGTGTGAAGACGTTCGGGGAATTACACTTCATCTACCTACTACCGAGAAACGTAAACAGTTCAGTCAGGCACTTGTCTCTAAGCAAAGTCCAATCAATCAAACTGTACAAATCAGGACTGGAAATAGCGCCTCTGGATCCCACTGATAGGAAGGGGTAAAGACCACGAGTCATGATTGGCCAATACTATACATCTGCTCTTACCCCAAGTTTATCAGCAATCTGATCCCAGTTGCGGTGCCCATGTTTTACAGCGACTTTCTTGAGCATCTCAATTTCGTTTTCCTTCCAACTGGATTTGTTAATGGAGGGATGCAGGTAGTTCTGCCAAAAGCTTTTTATGTGTTCAGCTTCACGGATGCCTTCAAACTGGATAGGAATAAGATTTCAGAGTCAACACTTAAGCCTTTTTAACAATAGGAAAACTAACGGGGGAGATGACAGAAGTTACTCAACCCACGTCAATATTGGAAATCTTTTGCCAATCATGGTCATCATAGCGGCCACCCATCAGCTCATCCTCCTTCAGTGCACTGCAAGGTAAAGCAGATCCGGAAACAGTTATACAGCAATGGTTTGTGAACTGTGAAGGACCTGATCTCTCTTTTGACAAACATATCAAGACTGTTTCAAGGAGAGCTTTTTTCCCCATCTACGTAACGTTGCAAAAATCAGAAACTTTCTGTCCAAAAATGATGCAGAAAAATGAATCCATGCTTTTGTCACTTCTAGGTTAGACTACTGCAATGCTCTACTTTCCGGCTACCCGGATAAAGCTCTAAATAAACTTCAGATAGTGCTAAACACGGCTGCTAGAATCTTTAATAGAACCAAAAAAATTGATCATATTACTCCATTGCCAGCCTCTACACTGGCTTCCTGTTAAGGCAAGGGCTGATTTCAAGGTTTTACTGCTAACCTACAAAGCATTACATGGGCTTGCTCCTACCTATCTTTCCGATTTGGTCCTGCCGTACATACCTACACGTATGCTACGGTCACATGACGCAGGCCTCCTTACTGTCCCTATAATTTCTAAACAAACAGCTGGAGGCAGGGCTCTCTCCTACAGAGCTCCATTTTTATGGAATGGTCTGCCTACCCATGTGAGAGACGCAGACTCGGTCTCAACCTTTAAGTCTTTACTGAAGACTCCTCTCTTCAGTAGGTCCTATGATTGAGTGTAGTCTTGCCCAGGAGTGTGAAGGTGAACGGAAAGGCACTGGAGCAACGAAACGCCCTTGCTGTCTCTGCCTGGCCGGTTCCCCTCTCTCCACTGGGATTCTCTGCCTCTAACCCTATTACAGGGGCTGAGTCACTGGCTTACTGGTGCTCTTCCATGCCGTCCCTGGGAGGGGTGCGTCACTTGAGTGGGTTGAGTCATTGACGTGATTTCCTGTCTGGGTTGGCGCCCCCCCTTGGGTTGTGCCGTGGCGGAGATCTTTGTGGGCTATACCCGGCCTTGTCTCAGGATGGTAAGTTGGTGGTTAAAGATATCCCTCTAGTGGATTGGGGGCGCTGTGCTTTGGCAAAGTGTGTGGGGTTATATCCTGCCTGTTTGGCCCTGTCTGGGGGTATCGTCGGATGGGGCCACAGTGTCTCCTGACCACTCCTGTCTCAGCTGCCAGTATTTATGCTGCAGTAGTTTGTGTCTCGGGGGGCTAGGGACAGTCTGTTATATCTGGAGTATTTCTCCTGTCTTATCCGGTGTCCTGTGTGAATTTAAGTATGCCCTCTCTTTCTCAGAGGACCTGAGCCCTAGGACCATGCCTCAGGACTATCTGACCTGATGACTCCTTGCTGTCCCCGGACGTGCTACCTGTCCCAGACCTGCTGTTTTCAACTCTCTAGAGACAGCAGGAGCGGTTGAGATATTCTGAATGATCGGCTATGAAAAGCCAACTGACATTTACTCCTGAGGTGCTGACCTGTTGCACCCTCGACATCCACTGTGGTTATTATTATTTGACCCTGCTGGTCACCTATGAACATTTGAACATCTTGGCCATGTTCTGTTATAATCTCCACCCGGCACAGCCAGAAGAGGACTGGCCACCCCTCATAGCCTGGTTCCTCTCTAGGTTTCTTCCTAGGTTCTGGCCTTTCTAGGGAGTTTTTCCTAGCCACCGTGCTTCTACACCTGCATTGCTTGCTGTTTGGGGTTTTAGGCTGGGTTTCTGTACAGCACTTGGAGATATCAAGTGAGTCAGGAATGAACATTACAATACATATTGATTAAACAATTAAAATCCATTTAACCTCTTCGCGTAAAGTGAGAACAAACTCAAAACAGACCTGTCTGACAAGATAACCTGACGCATCTTGGAATTAATAGGCTAGATCATTATTTCCCATTAGAGTTATGACGGTAATCACCTGATGGCCTCAATGTCCTTTTCAATTTCAGTGACTTGTTTCCGCAGGATTTGCTTTTCCACATTTTCAGCGTTGACCATTTTCTGTGTAAGGTACTCCACCCTATGAGACAAAAGAAACTTCATGTCATTCATGAAGGCCATTGGGTTAATAATCATAATCTATTCAACTTCTATAGCGCTTTTCTTTACAGAAATAATCTCAAAGTGCTTGAAAACACAAAACAAAGAGGAATAAAATACAACAGCTATGATAGGTCTGCACTACTATTTTCAGCCAGAGTAGAACGTTTTCAGTTGTAAAAGCCTCCAGATGGGCCGACACCAATCCTCAATAAATGTTAACCTACATTTCATACACCCTGTGTAAAAATCTGAAGTTTTGCTACATTTTGAAAAAGCACAGGAGCGAATAACAAATAATAATAAATTACCATTTCAAATCCTATCTACACTATTTTCACATTTTGTTGCTTTACAAAGTAAGATTGAAATCGATTTAACTGTAATTTTTTGTCAATGATCTACATAAAACACTAATGTCGGTGGAAGAAAAATTCAAATATTTTTTAAAGATGAATGAAAACTTAACACTAATATAGCGTGAATAGATAAGTATTCACCCCGAGTCAATAAATGTTAGAAACACCTTTAGCAAGTGTGCAAAGCTCATGCACACCTGTATTGTGCAATATTTGCCGATTATTATTTTCAAAATTCTTCGAGCTCTGTCAAGATGTTGGGGATCATGACTAGACATACATTTTCCAGTCTTGCTATAGATTTTCAAGCAGATTTAAGTCAAAACTGTAACTTGGCCACTCAGTAACATTCACTGTCTTCTTGGTAAGCAACTCCAGTGTAAGTGTGGCTTTGTGTTGTAGTTTATCGTCCTGCTGAAAGGTGAATTCCTCTCTCAGTGTCTGGGGTAAAGCAGACTGAAGCATGTTTTCCTTTAAGATTTTGCCTGTGCTTAGCTCCATCCCGAAAAACTCCCCAGTCTTTGTTGATGTCAAGCATACCCATTCCATGATGCAGCCACCACCATGCCCTAAACATAAGGCTTTGCATTTAGGCCAAAAAGTGTACTCCTTTGACATGCTTTTTTGCAGTATTACTTTTGTGCCTTGTTAAATACACATTCATGTTTTGGAATATTTTTTAATTCTGCATATTTTTCTTGTCCTTTAGGTCATTATTTTTGAGTCACTACAGTGTTGTTGATCCATCCTCAATTCTCCCATCACAGCCACACTCTGTAGCCTTTTTAAAATCACCTATTGCCTCATGGGTGACATCCTTAAGAAAATGTCCTTCCTGTCCTGAAACTCAGTTCAGAAGGACGACTGAATCTTGTATGTGTCTGGGTGGTTTAATACATCATCCACAACATCATTATTAACTTGACCATGCTTAAAGATATATTCAAATGTCTGATTTATTATTGTTACCCATCTACCAATCACTGCCGTTCTTCATGAGGCTTTTGAAAATCTCCCTGGTCTTTGTAGTTGAATCTGTGCTTGAAATTCAATACTTGACTGAGGGACCTTACAGATGTTGTATTTATGGAGGACAGAGGTAGTCATTCAAAAATCATGTCAACCCCTATTATTTCACACAGAATCCATATAACTTTTGTGATTTAAGCCAAATTTGACTTCTGACCTAATTTAGTCTTGCCTAAACAAAGTAGGTGATACTTATACAACAACTATACTTTTTTTTTTTTTTTTTTTTTAAATATGCATTTTCTTTTCGCTTTGACACTACGGTGTGTTTTATGTAGATCAACGACCCCAAAAAATATCACAATTACATCTATTTCAATCCCACATTAAAATGCAACAAAATGTGAAAAAAGTTCAAACGTTGCAGTTTAAATTTGTGTTATGGATTCTTCTTCCATAGGCTCAAGTGGGTGTAGACTTTCTATAGGCACAGTACATGATGGAAAAAAATAATAATAATAATTAATAAAATACTTTTCAGGGGAAAAAAAACCTTTACTCTTTACTTACTTGGACAGCTTGGGCTGTATCATGCGTTTCATGCTGTCTTTCATGACAGCATTTATCAGCAGAGTCTTCTGCCACCCTTCCCCTGAAAATACAAAATCGGCAATTTAAAAAGTAATCAAGACGCCACATTCTGATAGTGGTGATGTCACAAAACAAGGATGCAAGAAGCACTAAGGTCTAACAATTATTATTTTTGTACTCACATCTTTTCATTTTGACGTCGTCAGTAGGTCCGATCCTTTTACTCATCTTCTCTCTGGCTTCTGGATTAGCAGGTGGGCCCTGTGGGAGTCGGAGAGGTAATGTTAAAACATGGAGATATACAGTACCAGTCAAAAGTTCGGACACACCTACTCATTCCTGGATTTTCTTTATTTTTACTATTTTCTACATTGTAGAATAATAGTGAAGACATCAAAACTATGAAATAACACATATGGAATGATGCTGTAAACAAAAAAAGTGTTAAACAAATCAAAATACAGTTTATATTTGAGATTCTTCAAAGTAGCCACCCTTTGCCTTGATGACAGCTTTGCACACTCTTTGCATTCTCTCAACCAGCTTCACCTGGAATGCTTTTCCAACAGTCTTAAAGGAATTCCCACATATGCTGAGCACTTGCTGGCTGCTTTTCCTTCACTCTGTGGACCAACTCATCCCAAACCATCTCAATTGGGTTGCAGTCTGGTGATTGTGAAGGCCAGGTCTCCTT
Organism: Salmo trutta; assembly: GCF_901001165.1. Classification (NCBI taxonomy): domain Eukaryota; kingdom Metazoa; phylum Chordata; class Actinopteri; order Salmoniformes; family Salmonidae; genus Salmo; species Salmo trutta. Next base: position 8,311,861 of record NC_042965.1, read on the forward strand.
CTTGGTCAAATGGCCATTCCACAGCCTGGAGGTGTGTTGGGTCATTGTCCTGTTGAAAAACAAATGATAGTGGGACTAAGCGCAAACCAGATGGGATGGCGTACCGCTACACAATGCTGTGGTAGCCATGCTGGTTAAGTGTGCCTTGAATTCTAAATAAATCACAGACAGTGTCACCAGCAAAGCCCCCCCACACCTCCATGCTTCATGGTGGGAACCATACATGCGGCGAACATCCATTCACCTACTCTGCATCTCACAAACACACGGCTGTTGGAACCAAAAATCTCTGATTTGGACTCATCAGACCAAAGGATAGATTTCCACCAGTCTGATGTCCATTGCTCATGTTTCTTGGCCCAAGCAAGTCTCTTCTTATTGGTGTCTTTTAGTGGTTTCTTTGTAGCAATTCGATCATGAAGGCTTAATTCACGCAGTCTCCTCTGAACAGTTGATGTTAAAATGTGTCTGTTACTTGGAACTCTGTGAAGCATTCATTTGGGATGGAATTTCTGAGTCTGGTAACTCCAATGAACTTATCCTCTGCAGCAGATGTAACTCTGGGTCTTCCTTTCCTGTGGCGGTCGTCATGAGAGCCAGTTTCATCATAGCGCTTGATGGTTTTTGCGACTGCACTTGAAGAAACTTTCAAAGTTCCTGAAATTTTCCGGATTGATTGACCTTCATGTCTTTCAATAATGGTAGACTGTCGTTTCTGTTTGCTTATTTGAGCTGTGCTTGCCATAATATGGATGTGGTCTTTTACAAATTAGGACTATCTTGTCACAACTGACTGGCTCAAACACATTAAGTAGGAAAGAAATGACAAATTAACTTTTAACAAGAAACACCTGCTAATTAAAATGCATTCCAGGCGACTACCTCATGAAGCTGGTTGAGAGAATGCCTGGAGTGTGCGAAGCTGTCATCAAGGCAAAGGGTGGCTACTTTGAAGAATCTCAAATATATTTTGATTTGTTTAACACTTTTTTAGTTACTACATGATTCCATGTGTTATTTCATAGTTTTTATGTCTTCACTATTATTCTACAATGTAGAAAATAGTACAAATAAAGAAAAAACCTTGAATGAGTAGGTGTGTCCAAACTTTTTTACTGGTACTGTAGTAACCAAAAAAGTGTTTAAACAAAGCAAAATATATTTTATATTTGAGATTCTTCAAAGTAGCCACCCTTTGCCTTGATGACAGCGTCGCACACTCCAGGCATTCTCTTAACCAGCTTCATGAGGTAGTCAATTAACAGGTGTGCCTTATTAAAAGTTAATTTGTGGAATTTCTTTCCTTTTTAAAGCGTTTGAGCCAATCAGTTGTGTTGTGACAAGGTAGGGGTGGTATACAGAAGATAGCCCTATTTGGTAAAACACCAAGTCCATATTATGGCAAGAGCAGCTCAAATAAGCTAAGAGAAATGACAGTCCATCATTACTTTAAGACATGAAGGTCAGTCAATTGGGGAATTTAAGAACTTTGAAAGTTTCTTCAAGTGCAGTCACAAAAACTGTCTCATGACCGCCACAGGAAAGGAAGACCCAGAGTTACCTATGCTGAAGAGGATAAGTTCATTAGAGTTACCAGCCTCAGAAATTGCAGCCAAAATAAATGCTTCAGAGCTCAAGTAACAGACACATCTCAACATCAACTGTTCAGAGGAGACTGCGTGAATCAAGCCTTCATGATCGAATTGCTGCAAAGAAACCGCTACTAAAGGACACCAATAAGAAGAAGAGACTTGCTTGGGCCAAGAAACACGAGCAATGGACATTAGATCGTGGAAATCTGTCCTTTGGTCTGATGAGTCCAAATCAGAGATTTTTGGTTCCAACAGCCGTGTCTTTGTGAGATGCAGAGTAGGTGAACGGATGTTCGCCGCATGTGTGGCTCCCACTATGTAGCATGGAGGAGGAGGTGTGATGGTGCTTTGCTGGTGACACTGTCAGTGGTTTACTTAGATTTCAAGGCACACTTAACCAGCATGGCTACCACAGCATTCTGCTGCGATAAGCCATTCCATCTGGTTTGGGCTTAGTTGGACTATCATTTGTTTTTCAACAGGACAATGACCTAACACACCTCCAGGCTGTGTAAGGGCCATTTGACCAAGAAGGAGAGTGATGAGTGCTGCATCAGATGACCTGCCCTCCACAATCACCCGACCGCAACCCAATTGAGATGGTTTGGGATGAGTTTGACCACAGAGTAAAGGAAAAGCATCCAACAAGTGCTCAGCATATGTGGGAACTCCTTCAAGACTGTTGGAAAAGCATTCCAGGTGAAGCTGGTTGAGATAATGCCAAGAGCGTGCAAATCTGTCATCAAGACAAAGGGTGGCTACTTTGAAGAATCTCAAATATAAAATATATTTTGATTCGTTTAACACTTTTTTGGTTACTACATGATTCCATATGTGTTATTTCATAGTTTATGTCTTCACTACTATTCTACAATGTAGAAAATAGTCAAATAAAGAAAAACCCTTCAATGAGTAGGTGTGTCCAAACTTTTAACTGGTACTGTACCTTTGACCAAAGCTATATTCGCCTGACCCTGCTCATATTGTGCTGAATCTGCAGTCTGATACCCACCAGAAATGTGACTTTATCTCTGAAATAGGGCTTCAGAAAGCTCCCCAAGAAAAGCTTCAGTGTGGGTTGTCCAGATGTGGTAGCCTGGGGAGTTCCTGTGCCAGACAGCTGAGTCATAATCTCTTTCTGTAGGAAAAGACGGACATTATTACATGGCACAGCTTCATTTAACAGATTCCATACGGCCCCTTTAAGAAAAGCTGTATGCTTTTAGTTGTTGGCCTCTTACTTGTTGGTGTTGATTGGCTGATAACAGTTGCTCCAGCTCCTCTAATTTCTCTTTCAACACTTCCTGGTAAACAAGGTTCATTTGCAGACATGTATCTGTGTTCTGGGGTAGATCCAGCTCCTCAGCACTGTCCTCTTTGCTCTATCAGACGTGGGAGAAAGGAGAGGGCAGGCATTTTACAGACACCTTACTTGACATACTGTATTATTTACATCATGTGATAAACTGGAGTGATAGAATAGTGAAAATGATAATCAATACGAACCGATTCTGTTTCACTTCCTTGGACATCCTCATCTGTTTCAACACATTATAAAAAAAGAAGTCACACGTGGTAGAAATGCAGGAAAACGTATTCATGAAACAATGCATAACCTGTTTAAAGAACACAAGGCAAGGGCAATGGCTACCTGACATAATCTCAGTATTAGATGCATTTGGGCCAAGAGTGCACTCCAACTCTTCAATCTCTCTCTGTATTTGCTCCCGCTCTGCCTCCAGGTTCCCCGGAGGACCCTAGAAGAGCAGGTTAACATTATTTCTCAATTCATCTGAGATAAATCACACGGTACTATTGGTGATGTCAATGAGTCTTACCAAATCTTCTGGTTGAGATGCATTATCGTCTGATCCGTCATCTGACAACAGTAAAAAAATAAAAAAGTTAATGTACATTTAGGAAGCCCTTAGCCAAGCAAACACAGCCAAGGAGTTGGAGACTAAATTGCATTCTATGATTAGACTAGGGTCCAGTTTTTCAAGTTATCGATAGGATTAAAAGCATAGAAATAGAATTAATAGAATGGAAGTTCCATTCATGTCAATGATTTGTAATTGTTATACATTTAATACTATCCATAGGCGAAACCTTTATCGATAACTTCTGAAAAACTGGGGGTCAGGGTCTCTCTCTGCAAGCTCACTGCAACAATAATGCAGAAGCAACCCCCCACCCCCCCTTCCCAAAAAAATAATGAATAAACATAATAATTTTCTGTGTTTCATCATTTTCCTTCAATTCGCAACTGGCTGAATGTACTTCACAAGAGAAAGCATCCAAGCGAGCGAAACAGCGCCCCCCCCCCGCCCCCCCCCCCCCATCTCTACGTGTAAGCCATCTATCTGACGCGGTCTGGTTCAAACGAGTATGACATTGTTGTCGCCCGTAACATTGAAGGCAAGGGAAGCCAGCGAGGATCTGGCCTCCGTTGACCAAAAAAAGTATTACAAAATGTGCCAATCAGCGTTGAGCTAAACTGAGCGAGCTCAACAGTGAATGGTCCTGGCTCACCAAAAAAGGTATCAAGGGAAGCCAGTTTGGATTTGGCACCACTCCTATCAAATCCCATTGAGAGCATGCCTCATTGACAGAAAACCATGAATAGTTGCATCATTGTGTTGTTGTCCTCCGGTGGCTACCTAGCCAGCTAGCTAGAATTGACCCTTTCCTAAATTAGCCATGGAGATATGGATTTGGACTTGTGGTTTTACTTAATTCTCCGTACTGGCCAATGATTATAATGGTGATTCTGATCCAACCATTAATTCATACATTGTTGTTGCCCTGGTCTTAAGAGGATGGAAGTTCAATCTGTAGAAGGCTAATGTTGACTAGCTAACGTTGTCCATGAATAGAAGTTAGGCTAGTGAGCAAGCATTTCAGCCAGGTAGCCTAGGACAACAAAAAAACATAAGCATGTACTGTATGACAGAGTGATAGACCGTTTCGTCAACATGAAAAAAAGGTAATTGGCGTTTCTCTACAAGTAGGGTGAGTCAACATGTTTTCGACTTGCCCAAACGCACAGAAATCAGAACCATGGACAGCCACATGATATTTAGCTAACATTGATTGGAATAAACAGTCACTGTATTAGACTAAGCAGAGGTGATTTTATGATGTTGAAATTTGCGACTTGCAGTAACTCGGTGATTCTAAATCAATAGTTGTTTAGTGGTCCGAAGATTTCATTAACATTAACTTGCTAGGTCATGTAACTGTCTGTCACAATACAGGCAATATGCTGAGTGGACTTCTCGGGACAGAGGTTGCTACCGGTTTTGTGATAAACCAAGGTGTGGTTGAATTTATTCTGCAACTGTCGTCTTATAGTCTCGGCCGGCCTTGTGTGTGTGTGTAGTAACGACCCTGGGTTTATAAGCTTGGGTATCGAATCTGCCGCTTGAGCATGCTTTTGTGGCACAGTCGATAGCGCGCTGGACTTTTGGCTAGAAGGTTGAGGGTTCGAGACCTGCTCCCTGCCCGTTTCATTACTAGATATTGTAATGAAAGAGCAGGGAGCAGGTCTCGAACCCTCAACCTTCTAGCCAAAAGTCCAGCGCGCTATCGACTGTGCCACAAAAGCATGCTCAAGCGGCAGAGTCGATACCCAAGCTTATAAACCCAGGGTCGTTATACTACTCCCACCTTTCAAAGAGCGGGTCCTCGCGCCAGCTTGCGACTAAGTTTTACAGGTACGCGCGCACCGGCCAAGCATGCAAGGTTCGATCACTTCTGACACCAATGTAATGAAACAGGCAGGGAGCAGGTCTCGAACCCTCAACCTTCTAGCGCGCTATCGACTGTGCCGCAAAAGCATGCTCGAGCAGTAGAGTGGATATCCGCGCTGGACTTCGGGCTAGAAGGTCGAGGGTTCGAGACCTGCTCCCTGCCGGTTTCATTATATTGGTGTACAGTTGTGGCCAAAAGTTGAGAATGACACAAATATTCATTTTCACGAAGTCTGCTGCCTCAGTTTGTATGATGGCAATTTCCATATACTCCAGAATGTTATGAAGAGTGATCAGATGAATTGCAAAGTCCCTTTTTGCCATGCAAATGAACTGAATCCCCAAAAAACATTTCCACTGCATTTCAGCCCTGCCACAAAAGGACCAGCTGACATCATGTCAGTGATTCTCACGTTAACACGTGTGAGTGTTGACGAGGACAAGGCTGGAGATCACTCTCATGCTGATTGAGTTCGAATAACAGACTGGAAGCTTCAAAAGGAGGGTGGTGCTTGGAATCATTGTTCTTCCTGTCAACCATGGTTACCTGCAAGGAAACACGTGCCGTCATCATTTCTTTGCACAAAAAGGGCTTCACAGGAAAGGATATTGCACCTAAATCAACCATTTATCAGATCATCAAGAACTTCAAGGAGAGCGGTTCAATTGTTGTAAAGGCGGCTTCAGGGCGCCCAAGAAAGTCCAGCAAGCGCCAGGACCATCTCCTAAAGTGGATTCAGCTGCGGGATCGGGGCACCACCAGTACAGAGCTTGCTCAGGAATGGCAGCACGCAGGTGTGAGTGCATCTGCACGCACAGTGAAGCAAAGACTTTTGGAGGATGGCCTGGTGTCAAGAAGGACAGCAAAGAAGCCACTTCACTCCAGGAAAAACATCAGGGACAGACTGATATTCTGCAAAAGTTACTGGGATTGGACTGCTGAGGACTGGGGTAAAGTCATTTTCTCTGAATCCCCTTTCCGATTGTTTGGGGCATCCGGAAAAAAGCTTGTCCGGAGAAGACAAGGTGAGCGCTACCATCAATCCTGTGTCATGCCAACAGTAAAGCATCATGAGACCATTCATGTGTGGGGTTGCTTCTCAGCCAAGGGAGTGGGCTCACTCACAATTTTCCCCAAGAACACAGCCATAAATAAAGAATGGTACCAACACATCCTCCGAGAGCAACTTCTCCCAACCATCCAGGAACAGTTGTGACGAACAATGCCTTTTCCAGCATGATGGAGCACCTTGTCATAAGGCTAAATTGATAACTAAGTGGCTCGAGGAACAAAACGTAGATATTTTGGGTCCATGGCCATTAAACTCCCCAGACCTTAATCCCATTAAGAACTTGTTGTCAATCCTCAAGAGGTGGGTGGACAAAAAAAAACACAAATTCTGACAAACTCCAAGCATTGATTATGAAAGAATGGGCTGCCATCAGTCAGGCCCAGAAGTTAATTGACAGCATGCCAGGGCAGATTGCAGAGGTCTTGAAAAAGAAGGGTCAACACTGCAAATGTTGACTCTTTGCAACAACTTCATGTAATTGTCAAAAGCCTTTGACGCTTATGAAATGCATGTAATTATACTTCACTATCCCATAGTAACATCTGACAAAAATATCTAAAGACACAGCAAACTTTGTGTCATTCTCAACTGTTGGCTACAACTGTGTGTGTGTGTGTGTGTATATATATATATATATATATATATATAAATATAAATAAAACAACGCAATTATCACAACACATAGGTTGTAATATGTCTTCCCTAATGATTTTAACCACGCAGCCCTAACTTACTGCTTTAATATACTTCAGATACCCACCAGATGAACAACTGTCTGAAGATAGTTCAATGGAGTTGCTTTCAGGACCAAGGGTGCGCTCGAGCACCAAAATTTGGCGTTCGACTTTCTCCCTCTGTGCAAGAAGGTCATCCGAGGACATAATGGATGAGACACCTTTATAAAAATAAAAAAATAAAATAAAAAGTTAAATGAATGATAACAAAACCAGGGATCAATTTATTGTAGGACAATATGCATTGAAAATACAGGACGTTACAGTAGCTAGCTGACAACATTGAAAGGAAGCAGGGGGAGCGTGCTGGAATCCAACCCCATTCGCGAGCAACAACGTCACATTTGCAGGTAGCTAACGTACTTTAGTAACTAGCAAACAACATCTGAACTAAACCCAACGTGCATAAAAAAGAAACATCCCTCAACTTAAGAATCAGTCAAAAGTGTTCTAATTTAGCTAGCTAGCTAGCCATGCAGTCTTGACCAGGAGGAGCATCTGAAAGCTTGCTAACGCTACTTACCAAGACTGTCATCCAAGTTAACAGATGTGTCTTCTTATGTTATACATAAAATATTATGTAGAAACAAATATATTTAACTAGCTAAGTCCCAATTAAATTGTCTGACATGCTATTTCACTGAAGATCTCTACGTGCTACAAACGACACTGCTGGAATATTAACATATTTCCCAGAGTGCAATTGTGAAGGAATTAAAGTTTATGTTGTTTTTAAAATTATATTATTGTTTATCATGCATAAACAATCTAGACACATATTCACCGAATATTCCTACTCAAATACTATTACTTGATTAAAAATAATCAGATGTTACGTTGTAATATTCAAATAACCACAATGCAACGCGGGTATCATAGTAAACGTCACAGCCTTGTACAGAGTCGCTAACGTTGTTGAAGCCAAAGATTATCGATATACTGACAAGATACATGTCTCTTCGCCATAATAATGGGAGTCGTTGTCCACAAAGAGGCAACGCCTATCCTTTCTTTGGATTGGTGAATACATCTCATTATTGTAATCAGTTTTGGATTATTCGATAACGGTTGTTGACGCCTGTATTCAATGGGAGAGATGCTAGTATGCTACTAGCCTCATACCATGAATACACATAGCCATCTCAAATATAAATTGTTTTTCCTCAAAGTTGCCGGGATATCACGTGTCCTACTTATGTCAGTAAACTCATAACGTAAGCATTACGAAACTTCTATTAGTGCAAATAAACCTCAGGTAGCAAATAAGCCATGAAATACTTTGTTGACCAATTCGACTCTCGTTGGCCTCCATACAAAAACGCTCGGAAGGGTTCGGGTCCCCGTTTTTGGCCTTGTGTGAGATCTGTCGACGTGCCCTTGAGCAGGGCATTGACCGTAGATGTTTCTGTGTGTCGCTCTGAATGGGAGTCTGTTGGGTGACTGGTGTGGTGTAGTTGTTGAGCGGCTTCACTGAAAGTATATTGCATGTTTTGGAAATTCCATAAAATAAAAACTCATGACTTGGTGGGCGAAACGCCGAAAAAACGCCACCTGCTAGTGGGAGACAGATTTTTCCTCCGAGTTGGGCCTCTCTCTTCCTCTCTGTTGCAGCACAAGCTTATCAAAGCCACCACACAATTGTGACAAACTGCTGGAGCAGTTCAACCTTATTGGGCACAGGGGGAGGGTAGTGTTTTTTCCCCCTGGTTTACATTCGCTCTTTTGCAGGTTTTAATATACCATTTCTTCCATTCTTGCCAAATTCCTAATCTGCTTGCATGCGCCTCCCCTATATCGAAGTGTTTTGGTACTTCCCTTATGCGCTATGCTTTTCAGTGTGCTAACTTTTATTATAAATAAGGTATATATCTATATATGGGTTTTTTTAGGTGCAAAAACATCTAAACCTGTTTTTGCTTTGTTGTTATAGGGTATTGTGTGGAGATTGTTGAGGAAATGTTTTCATTTAATCAATTTTAGAATAAGGCTGTAACGTAACAAAATGTGGAAAAAGTAAATGGGTCTGAATACTTTCCGAAGGCACTGTACCACGACTAAGGGCTGTTCCCTGCACGACACAGCCTTTAGCCGTGGTATATTGGCCATATCACAAACCCCCGAGGTGCATTATTGCTATTATTAGCAACATAATTAGAGCAGTTAAACTAAATGTTTTGTCATACCTGTGGTATACGATCTGATATACCACAGCTGTCAGCCAATCAGCATTCAGGCCTCGAACCACCTAGTTTATATAAGTATTCAGACCCTTTGCTATGAGACTCAAAATTGAGCTCATGTACACCTTGTTTCCATTGATCATCCTTGAGATGTTTCTACAACTTGATTGGAGTCCACCTGTGGTAAATTCAATTAACTGGACATGTTTTGGAAAGGCACACACCTGTCAATATAAGGTCCCACAGTTGACAGTGCATTTCAGTGCAAAAACCAAACCATGAGGTCGAAGGAATTGTACGTACTGCTCCGAGACAAGATTGTGTTGAGACACAGATCTGGGGAAGGGTACCGAAACATTTCTGCAGCATTGAAGGTCCCCAAGAACACAGTGGCCTCCATCATTCTTAAATGGAAGAAATGTGGAAGCACCAAGACTTCCTAGAGCTGGCCACCCGGCCAAACTGAGCAGTCGGGGGAGAAGGGCCTTGGTCAGGGAAGTGACCAAGAACCCGATGGTCACTCTGACAGAGGTCCAGAGTTCCTCTGTGGAGATGGGAGAACCTTCCAGAAGGACAACCATCTCTGCAGCACTCCACCAATCAGGCTTTTATGGTAGTGGCCAGACGGAAGCCACTCCTCAGTAAAAGGCACATGACATCCCGCTTGGAGTTTACCAAAAGGCACCTAAAGACTCTCAGACTTATGAGAAACAAGATTCTCTGGTCTGATGAAACCAAGATTAAGCTCTTTGGCCTGAACACCAAGCGTCACGTCTGGAGGAAACCTGGCACCATCCCTACGGTGAAGCATGGTGGTGGCAGCATCATGCTGTGGGGATGTTTTTCAGCGGCTGAGAGACCAGTCAGGATCGAGGGAAAGACCATCTCTGCAGCAACCATCTCTGCAGCACTCCACTAATCAGGCCTTTATGGTAGAGTGGCCAGACGGAAGCCACTCCTCAGTAAAAGGCACATGACAGCCCACTTGGAGTTTGCCAAAAGGCACGTTGGATGAACTTTTTAAGGTTTTGCAAAGGCCTTTGCTGTGATGGCCGAGAACATCCTGACAAAGATGGAGGGTTTTTGTTTATTTATCTCGGGTTGTGAGGTGGACTGAATACTCTCCTCAATTGGAGCTGTGGCACTATTTCGGCCTGCTAGATACAGAAAATGATCAGGTACTTCTGTAGGCCTACATAGATTTAATGTTTTTATGTTTCGTGTTCATCAACCATTTTTCTCACATGAACATGTTGCTAATGTTGAGGCACTGGAAAATATATAAAAGTGGCAATACTATTGATTAGCTGATAGACTTACGTGTGCAATGCTCCTCCTCATGGGGAACCTTAATGTGGTTTCAAAAGAAAAACAATGTAAACAATCACAAATGGAATTCTTAAAACACCATAACTTTTTCAACAACAATTCAAAGGGTTGTTCATTGAAAACTAGTACTAAATTTCATAGTGTGGAGCAAGATAACATATAGGCCTACCTATAACAATACTTAATAATGAAACTTAAACCAGAAGCATTTATGGTATACCTTGAGGATGATTCTGAACGTGGTGATCTTTGATAGAAATCTGAACATCCATTTGCCTTGTTTCACTGCCTGTGGAGACCTGGAATCACTACTGGCCTGCTCCTCAGACCCAGTGGCTATGACAAATGCCTCTCTGTCAAGGATGTTGTCAGCCATTTTAACTGTAAGAACTTCAGCTGGGAAAGTCACTTTTCCACAGTGTTCGGCCTCCATTGTGGGACTAGAGGTCACTGACAGATCGCCCTTGTGAACAGATCACGATATTATTGTAAATGTGTGAGAAACTGCCAGACACCAGAGAGCTACTACCATCAAGAACAGTCACTTGAGAAGTAGTGAAACTTGAGCTACGGCGGCTTGATGCTCTGGATGGAAAATCATGAAGATCTCTGCTTGTGGTGGCCAAAAGTTGAGAGTAAATTCCCTCAGCATATTCTGCGACCTTTTAGCAAGCCTAAGCACCCCGGGTAGAGATTTCACTTTTGTAAAAACTGATTGTGCGATACACTTCATATGCCTCACAAAGGAATCCATCATTTCAGAGGCTTCAGAACCCACATTAACTGTAGTAGTTAAATGTTCCTCTGGCATAGCTGGCAGATTTGTTTGACTGGCCAGATTACTTGTAGGAGACTCAGGTGTGCAAGCAGAAATTTGTGCAGGTAGACATCTGCTAGACCTAATGAGCACCTCGATAATAGCTTTACTCGCTTCTGACTTTAGGTCAACACTAGAGTTTCTTAACGGTTGACATTACTGTGTCACGCCCTGATCTGTTTCACCTGTCCTTGTGATTGTCTCCACCCCCTCCAGGTGTCACTTATTTTCCCTGGTGTATTTACCCCTGTGTTTCCTGTCTCTCTGTGCCAGTTTGTCTTGTACGTTCAAGTCAACCAGGGTGGTTTTCCCCCCTGTGCTCCTGCTTTTCTATTCTCTTTTATTAGTCCTCCTGGTTTTGACCTTTGCCTTTTTTTCTGAACTCCATTCCTGCCTGCCTGACCATTCCGCCTGCCCTGACCTCGAGCCTGCCTGCCATTCTGTACCTCGGAACTGGTTTTGACCTTTTGCCTGTCCATGACCATTCTCTTGCCTACCCCTTTTGGATTGTTAATAAACATGTTGGACTCTAACCATCTGCCTCCTGTGTCTGCATCTGGGTCTCGCCTTGTGCCCTTATATACAGGAGATCCAATCATTGTGTCAGAGGGTGAATGTATGAGCATGTTTTGACTCACCATGCTGCCAGAGGATACTGTCTCTTTTGAATATGCTTTTCTCTGATGCAGAGTCTACCAGAATATGACCACCAACACAATCCCTTGATGCTAAAATAAGTTTGTGTGCAAATCATGAAACACATCCATTGTTCCTTGCTCTCGTCCCTGGCATTCTCCTGAGTCCAAAATGGCAGCAATGACTTCTTCTGTCAATGGTGCAAGGCAAGTCCCTATCCTCCTTAGATGCAGTGGTCTTGGATTGAGGCGCAGTCTGGCCAGTGACTTCAAAAGCGCCGCAGAGATAACAGACACCATCTTTTCAGTGGCTTGTATGGCATATCGCCTCCCACACAGGGCTTGATTTACCTGAGCTGGAACAGGAGATGATCAGTGAGATGTTAGAGTTAACCTGACCCACGACATCTCTGACCATAGATCTGGCCAATCCAGGTGAGCCAGAAGAGCTGGATTGATCACCCAGTGCCTGAAGAATTGTGTCCTCGGTGATCCCAAAGAGGACATTCAAAGAATTTGTCAGGGGAGCCTCTCCTCCATGTACCCTCTGCAACAAGGTCAGGGATCTTGATCAATCTTGTCTAATGTTTACAGATCACTAACAATTGTTACTTTGAATTAACCAATACTTCATTATCTAACCAATGTGTAATAGTTTGTTATCTTAAGTGTTTATACACTGAGTGTACAAAACATTAAGAACACCTGTTCTTTCCATGACATAGAGTGACCAGGTGAAAGCTATGATCCCTTATTGATGTCACTTGTTAAATCCACTTCAGTCAGTGTAGATGAAGGGGAGGAGACAGGTTAAAGAAGGATTTTTAAGTCTTGAGACAATTGAGACACAGATTGTGTATGTGCCATTCAGAGGGTAAAAGGGCAAGACAAAATATTTCAGTGCCTTTGAACGGGGTATGGTAGTAGGTGCCAGACGCACCGGTTTGTGTCAAGAACTGCAACGCTGCTGGGTTTTTCACACTCAACAGTTTCCCGTGTTTATCAAGAATGGTCCACCACCCAAAGGACATCCAGTCAACTTGACACAACTGTGGAAAGCATTGGAGTCAACATGGGCCAGCATCCCTGTGGAACGCTTTCGACACCTTGTAGAGTCCATGGCCCGATGAATTGAGGCTGTTCTGAGGGCAAAAGGGGAGGTGCAACTCAATATAAGAAGGTGTTCCTAATGTTTTGTATACTTAGTGTATGTGGTGTCTGCATTCTTTACAATAAACATTTTAGTTTCTTCACTTTGTAACCTTAACTGTGAAATGCTGTGTAATGTGTGGAAAAGTTAACCTGAATGGAGTAGTGGGGAAAGGGGGATACCTAGTCAGTTGTACAACTGAATGCCTTCAACTGAAATGTGTCTTCTGCATTTAACCCAACCCCTCTGAATCAGAGAGGTGCAGGGGGCTGCTTTTATCAACATCCACGTCTTCGGCGCCCGGGGAACAGTGGGTTAACTGCCTTGCTCAGGGGCAGAACGACAGATATTTACCTTTCGATTACTGGCCCAACGCTCTAACCACTAGGCTACCTGCCACCCATTTGGGTCAGGCACACCGTTGAGGTGTGGTTGGTGAACAGACAGTACAGACAGAAGAAGAACGTGGGGTGGGTGTGCGGGAGCTAAAATAATGTCTGCCGCTGCTGCTCTTCCTCAATTCTTTGCTGTGGTAACTGTGTTCGCGGATCAACACCAAGCTCTGTTCAAATTCAGTGGATGAGGAGTAGGGAGCCTTGATCCCTTGACTGCACAGAAACCTTCCACTGCTAGGCCTTGTGGGTAGATCTTTGTCATTAAACTTCACCATGCGTGACTGCTTAAAGTGAGTGGTGGAGGGGTAGGGAGTCTTGACCCATTGGCAGCACAGAGACTTTTCATTGCCAAGCCTCTTTGGTAGACATTCTTCATTAAACCTCACCACACGTTCCTGAATGCTTGTAATGGTGTAGCACTCTGATCCAAAAATATATCCCTTGATGCCGCTTGCTTAGCGGCGTCAAGCTTTAATATGTGTGCAAGGGATGAGGATCTCAATCGCCATATGGGAAACCATGTTCGCTATCACATTTTGGTAAGATGTACTTTGGTCATCTGTTTCAATACAAAAAAATCATATTTATTTTTGATAGATTGTGGTGTAAAGTGCTAAGTAATCAATATGATAAACTTTGTCAAACTTTCTATGAAATTATCACAGATAAGCTGACCCGATCGCTCATGCCCTCTTGAATCACCTTCCACTGCCTGATAAAGAAAACAAAAGTAAACGTGTTCAGTTGTTTTGTCGTGATGAGCCAGGTTGTTGTATATAGAATGCATAGTACTGAAAGATTTCCTCTAAGAGTTAAATTGCTGTTGCTCTGTTTTGGTATTGATCCGAAGACTGAGCTCTGGATGAACAGAATACCACATGGGGACCTAAAGGACAACAAGCAAAATGACTGAGGTCTAATCCAAATACCTATACAACATTTACCATGATCTCAATACTCTACTACTAGACCAAATTCATTTTAAATTTTTGTCATTGGCTAAACTAGGATATTAATTGCATTAATGAAAGCCACCTGCCCTTTTATCAAATGAATCTTCCTTTGAATTGATTGTGTGACTTTTAAGTGGTTTTGATTGAAATACTGAATCTGCACAAGAAATGACACACTAATACTAAACAGAGTAACATCAAGTCAAAGCAGCCCATTATTTAGCAAATGCATAGACAGATAGATTCAAACCTAGCAAAGAACCCAAATGACCAGAAAACCAATCTTACCTTCCCAGACTTCTCCTTCTTCTCTTTTAGCTGAGCAACTGGCTCTTTTTCCTTTACCTCCTTCTCCATCTGTTTCTCCTGGTGACTATCTTCCAAGTCCTGTTATAATCAAGTGTTGTTACAATCATCATAGCCTATACAAAATTAAGCTTTTTACAATGTTTGTAGACATTGTAGACCATTTTTGTTGAAAACGCTAACTCCAAGCTGCCAAAATAGACCTACCTTCTTTTTCGTCTGACATTAAATCAAGTTTATAAAAACGAAACCAACAAGTGCAGATGTGTGCTAGTGCTAGTCCACTAAACATGTACTGTATATACCGTGGACACAGCAGAGGGTCTGAACTGCAGAAACCAAAGTAGCCTAAAGATAAACCCATATTGACCTTGATGTCATAGTGGACAACAGTGGCCCTTGACAGGAACTTGCATGCATGCAACCATGTCCCATTAAATTAGCCTAATAATGTAGTAATAATTCAGCCTGTTGTAGGCATAGGCCCAATAACTGGTTCTACATAGCTAGGTCTATGTGACAATATTTCCTTCATCACTCGCAAGTCAACTTATTCTTAAAAGTTAAACCTGGTCATTGATTTTTTTTTTTAAAGACTGCTATTCCTTGCTCGCCATTTTGTACATTCTGTCTTCATCCATGTTCATGCACTATTTTGAAGACCTGTGTGGTGACTTTGTCACAGGACTATTCTTAAAAGTTAGACGGTGCTAAGTAGGCCTAAACAACAAATAGCCGGGATCAGAGATTCAGCACCATTCTACCGGACAGCGACTGAATCAGAATCTCATGATCTGACTTTCAGCACCACAGTGCAGAGGACAGCGGCCCTCTCAATCGCAGTCCAATTCCTGTTACAGCAACAAACAAAAAAGTGTGGTGGGGCTACCGTGACCTTTGGCTGAAATAAGCATTGTAGCTTTAAGACAAATGTGGGCAAAAAAAAAACAAGGACATGTGTCGCCCATAGTAGGCTACTAAATCAGTAAATTCTTATTCTAGGGCTATTTTTTACGAATATACAATAAATGGTAACGTGGGTAGGCTAACTTACTGGGTAACATGGGTTATAGGCGATTCCATAGCAAGACTAACCTACCAAGATATCAATGCACAGTTCAGTCATAAGCTAACCAAATTGGTATAGTTGTATTCAGGGGTGGAAATTGGAAGAAATCACTCCTGAAACCCTCCAACGTAAAATCCATGTATTCAACGTAACAAAATAAAATAATAATATTTTAAAAAGTGTAAACAATTATTCCACTCACAGAACCTAGAACTTCCTGTGGTTGGATGTATTAGATCAGGTAGTGGTAGCCCCAGGGGTACGCTGAATGCTGTCGGGGGTACGCCAAATAAAAATGTGATTCAAATGTGATTTATTTGAAAACAGTTTTTCTTCTTCACATTTTCAAACAGTCCATTTATATCTTCCAACGGGGCTATACATTTGGGTGAGGTTTTTTTCTCGCCTGAGTATCCTCGTTTCACTGTCAAAAATCAAATTAAACATTTAGTGTTCAGCGAAATAACAACACAATGTCAAATACAGGTAGCCTAGTCAAATAATTAACATCCAATCACATTAACCGTTACTCTCTCGAGGGAAACCTTCATTCTTGCGCAGACATTTAGAAACGAAACATGACAATTTGAAAAATAAGCCAGATTTTTTTTGCGTGAATAAAGACAACTTTCAAGTAGTAAGACATGTATAAAAGCAACAGATATCATTAATATATGGTGAGCTACCGATTGGCTAGGACAGGCAAGACCAATACTATTGTGGAGGACTTAATTATTCCTGCTGCCGCGGATATGGCTGGGACAATGCTGGGGGAAAAGGCCCCAAAAAAGCTATACAGACAATTCCTTCATCAAACAACACTGTTTCACAACGTATCAGTGACATGGCAGGAGATGTTTTGGAACAATTACTGCTTTGCATACAAGCCAGTGAATTCTATACGTTTCAGCTGGATGAGTCAACAGACGTGGCGGGCCTGGCACAGCTCCTGGTGTATGTCCGTTACGTTTATGGGGGGGTCAATTAAGGAAGACATCCTCTTCTGCAAACCACTGGAAACCAGGACAACATGAAATGATATTTTTTAAGTACTGGATAGCTTTTGTGACATCAAATGGACTTTGGTGGTCAAGATGTGTTGGTATCTGTACTGATGGCGCCATGGCAGGGAGACAGTGGAGTGGTAACACGCGTGCAAGCAGTTGCTCCTGACGCCACTTGGGTCCACTGCAGCATCCACCGAGAGGGAATGCCTGACAGCTTGAAATACATTTTGGACACTACAGTGAAAATGATTAGCCTTGTTAATTAAAGCAAGGCCCTTGAGCTCTCGTGTATTTTCTGCACTATGCAATGATATGGGCAGCGAGCATGTAACGCTTTTACAACATACAGAAGTGTGCTGGTTATCAAGGAGCAACGTATTGACATGTTTTTTTAATTGAGAGACGAGCTTAAAGTTTTCTTTACTGACCGTCATTTTCACTTGTCTGACCGCTTGCATGATGATGAGTTTCTCACACGACTGGCCTATCTGGGTGATATTTTTCTCGCCTGAATGAACTGAATCTAGGATTACAGGGACTCTCCTCTACTATATTCAATGTGCGGGACAAAATTGAGGCTTTGATTAAGAAGTTAGAGCTCTTTTCTGTCTGCATTAACAAGGACAACACACAGGTCTTTCCATTATTTTATGATTTTCTGTGTGCAAATGAACTCAAGCTTGCAGACAATGTCAAATGTGATATAGTGAAGCACCTGAGTGAGCTGGGTGGGCAATTACACAGGTACTTTGCCCAAAACAAACAACACAAACAACTGGATTCGTTATCCCTTTCATGCCCTGCCTCCAGTCCACTTACCAATATCTGAACAAGAGAGCCTCATTGAAATTGCAACAAGCGGTTCTGTGAAAATTCAATTTAATCAGAAGCCACTGCCAGATTTCTTGATAGGACTGTACTCAGAGTATCCTGCCGTTGGCAAATAGCACTGTTAAGACACTGATGCCCTTTGCAACCACATACCTATGTGAGTGGATTCTCGGCCCTCACTAGCATGAAAACTAAATACAGGCAGTGACTGTGTGTGGAAAATGATTTAAGACTGAGAGTCTCTCCAATATAACCCAACATTGCAGAGTTATGTGCATCCTTTCAAGCACACCCTTCTCATTAACCTGTGGTGAGTTATTCACAATTTTTGTTGAACAAATCAGGTTTTATATGTAAGATGGCTAAATAAGAGCAAAATTGATTATTATATTATTATATATCGTATAGTGTGTGTGTGTGGCAGGCTTACAATGATGGCAAAAAACAACATTTGAGAGTGCGCTGACCCTGGTGCTAGAGGGGGTACGCAGCTGGAGGTTGAATGTTTGAAGGGGTACAGGTCTATAAAAAGTTTGGGAACCACTGTATTAGATTATGATGGAAAGTACAAATCCAAACTTTTCCTTGTCATATTACTGTTATACATCAGAGCAGAGGAGGCTGGTGGGTGGAGATATGTTTGATACCATTCCAGCCATTACAATGAGCCTGTCCTCCTATAGCGCCTCCTCTGAATCAGAGGTGTGTGTGTTTGTGTTGGGGGGCACAGAGATACAGTATTAAGATTGAGGATTGAGACGTGCGCCCGTTTCTTTTATAGCTCTCTGCCTCTCTCCAGTGGTTAAAATAATACATGATACCAGAGATGATTTAGAGCAGGGGTATTCAACTCTAACCAGCAGGATCCGGACCTCGTAGGGTTTCTGTATCAAAGTCACTCATCGCAAATACCCTCATTACTAACCAGACTTTCTGAGAGTCTCAGAAAAAGTGGATGAAACACAATACATTAAAGGGGGTCAGAGGTCGGAAAACTTGGCCAATAATTGAGCTAGCTACAAACGATCTCCAGAGAATCTCTACTCTATTGAATGGCTATGTTCAAGCAAAGTTTGTGGAACAAATGCAGTGTAAAATGCTCACAAAATAAAAACAACCAACTTCGAAGGATGTCCAGTCACATGTTTATTAATCACAATATTTGAGTCATATTTGCCTCAGTGGTAAATACATCTGTTGTTAGTATATATTGTTTTCAAATCACCTGTTAAAGTGATTTAAAACTAAACATGTTATAATGTACAAGTAAAAAAGATGTGCACAATTTTTGGGGGGGGTCACAAATCAGTGCACCCACCACAACTTAAAATTCTCGTTTGAGTGTTGTGTGACACCATAATTGTTTTCCAGTTCCTTGTTGCTGGATGGTACTAGATCTGAAATCTCTAGTGTCCTTTAAACTCCATCAGCCTTCATTGTGAATCTCAGATAGGTTGTCGATGGACTGCAGCAGTTGAGATACTAGACAAAGACTCTCTGCGCTTGTAAGTAATTGCCTGTGGACAGAATCAAACCGATAGCCTGAACTTGGAGCAAATACCACAATGTTTAATTAGGGGTTATGTAGAAAACACTATGAACTGATATTGCACATTACCCAACACCCACACAATCAATATGAGGGACTGTTTTTATCCCACCTGTATGTAGATGACACTATGGGAGAGAACTCACTTGATGGAAGTCTCTGCATTGAGTGCTGCTTTGTTGAGGTACTCTGAGGCCACTTGCGCATTATGTTTCATTGTATTTAAGGCAGCTGTCTCTCCGGCTCGAAGTCTCTCATTCTCATACCGGTACCCCTCTACTTGGCCCTGCAATATAAAGAGGATCACATTATGCAATCATATGTCACTGAAGTTCACCAACCAGTAACACCAGTAAAGGTCAAACCTGTAATTGATGCAGCTCCTGTTTGAGTTTTGATACAATGTTTTCAGCCTTAACTGCTCGTTTCTGTCAAGAAAAAGGTCAAAATAATGAATTAAGACTTCATCTCAACACACTTCTGTTTAGTAACTAATCATGCCATTTGCTTGTAATCTTATTGAGACATATTTCAGATAATCAGTGAACAAAGATTATTCTTCATCTTTGTCAAACGGATGAACTAGGAGAAAGAGGGACAGATGCATACGGTCATTAACTGCAGGTTCTGCTCGACGGAATGAACCATGGTCTCTAAAGCCTGAGCCTCCTTCTCTTCCTGCAGTCTTCTCTTGTGCAACTCATCTGTGACGTGTCGAATTCTATGGGGCAGTCAGAGAGACATGATGATGAGCATAGGTTAAACACTACTCCTTCAAGGGTTATTCTTTATTTTTACTATTTTCTACATTGTAGAATAAAAGTGAAGACATCAAAACTATGAAATAACACATATGGGATCATGTAGTAACCAAAAAAAAGTGTTAAACAAATCAAAATATAGTTTATATTTTAGATTCTTTAAAGTAGCCACCCTTTGCCTTGACAGCTTTGCACGCTCTTGGCATTCTCTCAACCAGCTTCACCTGGAATGCTTTTCCAACAGTCTTGAAGGAGTTCCCACATATGCTGAGCACTTGTTGGCTGCTTTTCCTTCACTCTGCGGTCCAACTCATCCCAAACCATCTCAATTGGGTGGAGGTCAGGTGATGGTGGAGGCCAAGTCATCTGATGCAGCACTCCATCACTCTCCTTCTTGGTCAAATAGCCCTCACACAGCCTAGAAGTGTGTTTTGGGTAATTGTCCTGTCTAAAAACAAATGATAGTCCCACTAAGAGCAAACCAGATGGGATGGCGTACTGCTGCAGAATGCTGTGGTAGCCATGCTGGTTAAGTGTGCCTTGAATTCCAAACAAATCACTGACGGTGTCACCAGCAAAGCACCATCACACCTCCTACTCTAGGCTTCATGGTGGGAACCACACATGCAGAGATCATCCGTTCACCTACCCTGCATCTCACAAATACAAGGCTGTTGGAACCAAAAATCTCCAAATTTGGACTCATCAGACCAAAGGATAGATTTCCACCGGTGTAATGTCCATTGCTCATGTTTCTTGGCCCAAGCAAGTATCTTCTTATTGGTGTCCTATGCAGTAGTTTCTTTGCAGCAATTCGACCATGAAGGCCTGATTCACGCAGTCTCCTCTGAAGAGTTGATGTTGATGTATCTGAAGCTTTTATTTGGGCTGCAATTTCTGAGGCAGGTAACTATAATGAACTTATCCTCTCCAGCAGAGGTAACTCTGGGTCTTCCTTTCCTGTGGCGGTCCTCATGAGAGCCATCTTCATCATAGCGCTTGATGGTTTTTGTGACTGCACTTAGTTATTGAAATTTTCCATATTGACTGACCTTCATGTCTTAAAGTAACGATGGACCGTTGTTTCTCTTTGCTTATTTGAGCTGTTTTTACCATAATATGGACTTGATCTTTTACCAAATAGGGCTATCTTCTGTATACCATCCCTACCATGTCACAACACAACTGATTGGTTCAAACGCATTAAGGAAAGAAATTCAACAAATGAACAAGGCACAACTGTTAATTGAAATGCATTCCTGGTGACTACCACATGAAGCTAGTTGAGAGAATGCCAAGAGCATACAAAGCTGTCATCAAGGCAAAGGGTAGCTACTTTGAAGAATCTCAAATATAAAATATATTTTGATTTGTTTGACATGATTCCATGTTTTGATGTCTTCGTTATTATTCTACAATGTAGAAAATAGTACAAATAAAGAAAATCTCTGGAATGAGGTGGTGTCCAAACTTTTGACTGGTACTGTATGTGTACAGTTGACATCTAAAATGAACATCTAAAGAGTAATATTCAAAGCATTACTCCCATGCCATAACATAATATAGGCTTTAACACCGTCCCTTAAACCCTTCTCATGCACCAGGTAGGTCTGTACTCTGCAGACCATATCACCTGGCAATTCTATCCACCTACCTTCGATCATCATACTCAGACTTTTTCACAAGATCTTTAATGTGCTTCCTGAGCTGCGCATTTTCCTCCCTCAGCTTAAAAAGAGAAACAGAAATAATCAAAATAAAGGACTTGCGACTAATCCCACGTGATATCCAATCACACGTGTGCATCTGTAAGCAAAGCCTTGAGAGAGGAAAATGACCTTTTGTTGATCCCTATTGCCATTCTCGGTACTACTCTTCTTGGTCTTGTAGGTGAGCTCTGCCATTGATGTCTCGTCATCTCCCTCATAATTCACTGGGGCCCTTCTGGACTGGTGGGCCTCTGGTGAGAACTCTTCATCCACCTGCCATTGGGAGGTTGAAGTCTCCTCTTCTTCCTCTGTGCACAGGGAGGACTGACCAGAGCATGTGCTGCTGTCTGCTGCTGCAGTGCCACACAGTCCAAACTCATGTGCCTCCTCAATGGCTGATGGCTGGTAACTCCCAGCCCACTCCTCCTTAGTGTCATTTTCCAGAAACTGAGGAAACGGTGTGTGGTCCATGTAAAACTGACCCTGGAAATCTTGATCGAAGCTCTTTGGGGCAGTATATTCCCCCTCTGCCAGGAATGTGCTCCCATATGCCTTCTACAACACAAGAAGCAGCAGTAAGGTAAGTCACATTCACACCAAAATTCCACCAAAAGTAATATTTTTAACAGTCTGACCAGGCCTTGTATATTATGCTGTGACTATTTCCAAGGACCTAACACCTCATTTCATGCACAGGCTTTGTAACAGTTCACCTCTGGGGTTTAATGTAAGACTGGTTCATTTTAAATGTTCAGCACCTTTCGCGTTGAGTAATTCTTCTCATCTGGATCCCCTTTCATATCTGGGTACTGGTTTTTACTGCGGATGAACTCCTTGAAGGAGAAAGGATTCATCTCTCCATCTTCATCTATGAAATAAGACATGTCGGTAAATATTTGGATGATAGTTATTTTCAAACTGTCTGGCTGCCATTATTGGAGAAATACAAGAGCTGGATTTTGTTGTGGATGTGTAGGTGTAGGGGCCAATACCCCATCCTACTCCAGCAACAAGTGCCATGGGATTTGTAAATCCAGATTGTCTCACTAAAGGATAGCACTGTGCCAGGGCAGGGTGTCTGGGTCATGGAGTTCTTAGACCAGAGGAAAGAGTGCCACACTATTGGCCCTCCAACACCATGCCAGCAGAAATAACTGATCCTGGTACCAACCATGCCAAACCCAGCACTAGACACTTGTAACACAAATTAATGCACCATCACTTGCTGATCACTCTTCGATGGTGCTAAACAGATGTGCCCCTGTCTCAGGTAGATTAGATGTGTGTTATTGCATCCAACGATGTGAATATCAAGTAGCCTATGTCTATGGTTGCATGCATCATGTTATTTAAATACTGGATCAGCTAGATATCGCTAGTTTAGAACCTACAACTGAATATTGGACAGATGGATTTGCTATGGAAGTAACAACTTACCAACTTCGATTATATTATTTTTTTCAGAGGTTTTATGCTTTGCCATGTTGACGGTTAACCAGTCAATCGGTGATGGTATGAGCGGTTGTCAGCTAACTTCAGTGGCTAACGCGTAGTTAGCTAGCTAACACAGACAGTTTACGTTACCTAGCTAGCTAGCTAGCTTGCTGAAAACAGAAGCGTGTGCATTGATTATTAACTATCGAAATAATGTACTAGCAAATTACTGGATGTCGACTAAATTACCTGTCATACGAAAGATAATTGATCAAAATGGCATATTTCTGATGTGGTTGTTGTTAGTCAGCTGTGTGCGTCGACGCACGAAAGGTTAGCTAGCTGCTGAAAATCACGTGGACAATCCTAAACTTATCACTGGCTACGACTCAGATGACGTTTTAGGGAAAATAAACAACATTTCCCAGGAGTCGATTCGATTTCCCGGCTAATTTTACACGTGCCGCGATTCATTCGAAATCCTGGTAAGTGTAAAAGTGTATTTGATTAAATTGTCATTCTCATACATGTTTAAAATATTGCCATGTTCAGTTATACACGTTATAGCCGGCGAGTCGTCACATTTATTCGGTTAGCAAACAACCACTTAATTTCGCCGTCGTGCTAACTGGACTAGCTAGCTAACTACAACAACGGAAATGAATAGGGCACTTGTGAAACTGATTTAGATTTGCTTTATTTGTGCTTTGTGAGGATAAAAATACAGTTAACTCGCATGACAGGTTAGTCAATAACACTATTGGCAAGAAAGGGGCAGAACGACAGATTTTTACCTTGTCAGCTCGGGGATTTGGTTTGAATACTAAGATCAAATCCCCGAGTTGACAAGGTAAAAAGCTGTCGTTCTGCCCCTGAACAAGGCAGTTAACCCACTATTCCTAGGCTGTCATTGAAAATAAGAATTTGTTCTAAACTGACTTGCCTAGTTAAATAAAGGTAAAAAAAATATATATATGTGTATATATATTCTCTCAATGTATCAGTTTGGATAAAGGTAAAATTTGGAAGACAGTGGCATAGGTTTAGAATCTTCTGGCTAGCTACAAGAGTTGGCAAGATTATGGATTTTCCAGAATGAATACATGGGCAGATCATTCATATCAATCTTTCATTCATATTCATGATGCACAGGGGGGGGGGGGGGCTAGGATTCTCCGATGCAAGTTATAGATGAGGACTTTGCTTAGTTTACGGACGTGGGGAACATTGTTTTGGAAAATTGAAAGATGTCATGATAACCTGAATGATGTGTTATTATTTACTTTAATAGACTCAGACTGAGGAGAAATATTGATCATGTCCCAGGAGAAGCCAGATGCTGGCAGCCAGACACAGACACAGTCGCAGCCTCTGACTCAGTCCCAGACTCAGTCCCAGAGTGGCTCCAGCTCCTCCTCTGGGTCAGGCACTGTCAGCTCAGTGGACACCATCCCTGTTAGGGACCTTGGCTCCATACCAGAGGAGCCTGAGCCACAGCCATGGGGTCGCCTGCTGCCTATGCAGAGAGGCTTCAGAGCCCACAGTGAGTGCAACCACAAGACATGCCCCGGTTTTATGGGTAGATAGGATACCTTCAGTTTGGTCTGTGACAGTCATGGAGTTTTGGATGACAAATATTGGTCAGCCAAATGATCGTGGTCACCGTTTTAATCGTTTGAATAGCCAAAATAATAGACGCACATTTTCTCCTCTGCTCTGCTCCTGACTGTATGTGCTGCTGCAGCAGTCGGGATGGGGGCCTTGCCCAAGGAAACCCGAAGACTGTTTGTTACAACACCTTGCTGTTTCAGCCATAGAGATCCATTCTAATTCCTAATTCTATGGTTTCAGCAAGGAGCAACTAAGTTTGATCACGTTGTAGAGTCCATGTTACAGCAGAAACGGACTCAACTGCACAAATGCTCAGCTGGCAATTTTTTTTTTTACGCCATTGTGACTGTTCTTTTATTTTCATGAAGGTCTTCATCCATAACCGTCGGTTATACAGTATTTGTGCCAGCCCTACCTTCAGGCACAGCTATGGAATTGTAACACGATATGTGATGGCTCCATATCTATCTGGCGTTATGGCTTAGCTTCTGGAAAACGCTGCCACACATTTTTCAACTAACCTGGTCTTGGAGATACTTTCTTCGTTTTGATATCTTATAAATGTCTGTGTGTAATTACAGGTGGTTCTACAAAAAAAAAAGTGAACATTTTGGAAGCTGTAAAAATCCATGTTTTTGTACTGGGCAAGGAACCTCCTTGCAATCTTAGCTGCTGCACATCTAGCATTTCCCAGCATCTTTGCGCGAGTCGGTTCTACGCGGTCACGTGTAGAAGTAGATGACGGTGCAGCCAAAACAAAGATCTACACACATGCCATTTTTCACTCGATACAAAACATGGGTTTAATATCTTTCTGAATTTCCTGGTTTTTGAAGAACCACTTGCAACTGGACACGGACATTTCTAAGATACTTTCTTAGTCATCGATTTAGAAGAAAAGTGTATCACCAAGACTAGGTAAAAAAAAACATGTAGCAGTGTTTTCTATTAGCTAAGCTGTAAACCCAGATACGGAGCCATCACATATCGCGTTACAATTCCGTTGCTACTTTAGGCAGTGAATACAGGGGCACATTTTAGTTATTAAACTTTTTGCTACAGTTTGTACTGAACGACATGTTTTCCCACCACTGTGCGCACCATTCCTCAACATTCTTTGAAGTATATTTGATCCCGTGTCCTGCTGAACGCGGTCCATGTGGAAACTGTGTGTGTGTCTGTGTGAAGTTTGCTTTGTTTGTGTGAAATTCTTTGTATTTCTCATCTGTGTATTCTCTTCTCTATTGAAGTGATGGTGTTTCGTTTGACTTTTTTTTCAGACTGTGTTGAGGACGACACTTGGTTTGGCCGGGACAGTAAATGTAACTATTGCTTTGATGACCCCATACTGAAGGAATCGCCCAGATTTGCTACATACAGCAAAAAACACTTCCGAATATTCCGAGTAGGTCTATTCATTTGACAAAATGATGCATTTCATATTTTGTTTACAGAAGCAAATTGTTTTGTTCACAATGTTTGCTCAGTAATGACGGTTAGATCGTTACCTTGCAGGAGCAGAACATTGTCTATGTCTTTGACAACAGTGGCAATGGCACGTATGTTGACGGTATACTTCTTGGGCAAGGAAACACTTTGCCTCTAGCAAACAATGCAGTGCTGTCCCTAGCTGAGGAACGCCATAAAGGTAACCTTGTTGCAGAGTTTTATTTTCAAGTCATTTCTGTTTTAGGTCACTGATACTCAAAAGTCTAGCATTCCACTATATTCCCTGTCGCTCTCAATGTGAAGTGTACTGCATCATTCCCTTATTGGTGATGCCTGTTTTAGTTTTTGCATTTATAATCAATGAGATTGATAGTTTCTCCCCTCATTAGTGTTTGTGTTCATTGATCTCATGGCGGATGAACAGTCCAACCTCCCCAAAGAGTTCAGTGAGAAATACCTGATTACCAAAAAGATTGGAGCGTAAGTGAGCATTTTGATTAATTTCAATTTGTGTATTTTACAAAATCCAGATATTTGTTTTGAATTACAGAGTGACATTCTAATATGATCAATGTGTGTAAACGTGGCTGATAACGATTTGTTATACCAGTGGTGTGTGCGGGGAAGTGAAGCTGGCCTTTGAGAGGGCCACTTGCAAAAAGGTGGCTGTGAAGACAATCAACAAGAAGGACTTCCCAGCATCTCTCGGCGTAAGTCTTTTCACCATTTTCCTCGTTTTCTAGTTGATGAATATTACTGCAATAAAAGTAACTCTTCTTTGTGCAATTATAGACTGCCACACGAAATGCGGAACGAGAGATCCAGATCCTCAAAAAGATAGACCATGTAAGTAAGTATTTTTTTAAATAGCCTGTTTATACACTGTGTACCAAACATTATGAACACCTGCTCTTTCCATGACTGATCAGGTAAATCCAGGTGAAAGCGATGATCCCTTATTGGTGTCACTTGTTAAATCCACTTCAATCAGTGTCGATGAAGGGGAGGAGACATGTTAAGGAAGGATTTTTAAGCCTTAAGACATGGATTGTTTACGTGTGCCATTCAGAGGGTAAATGGGCAAGACAAAATATTTAAGTGCCGTTGAACGGGGTATGGTAGTAACTGTCAAGAACTGCAACTCTGCTGGGTTTTTCACCCTCAACAGTTTCTTGTGTGTATCAAGAATGGTCCACCACCCAAAGGATATCTAGCCAACTTGACACAACTGTGGGAAGCATTGGAGTCAACATGGGCCAGCATCCCTATGGAACGACATCTTGTAGAGTCCATGCCCTGACGAACTCAATATTAGGAAGGTCTTCATAATGTTTTTTACACTCAGTGTACATCTAGAATGTATTATGCTGTAATGACTGCCAAGGAAAGGAGCCTAGTAAAGCAATGGTTATATTCATGACCAACCATGTTTTCTGGGGTAGTCAAATACCATAGAAGTAGTCATTTTCAACTTGTTTTCTAATGGACAAAGCCAGTCATAACACTTAAAAAAAAAAAAATTATTCAACCACTTTGTATCAAAAACACTTGTAGTATTTGCCTGCAATTTTTCTGTGTAACTTTTTCCTCCTGTCTTTTCCAGCCATGTCTGATCAAAACAGAAGACTTCTTCCAAACAGACGACTCCTACTACATTGTTTTAGAGCTGTGAGTTTAGTATTTTATTCAAGCAGACTTTTTTTTTTTTATCAATGACAAACCATTATCATTACACTGCATGTAATATTTTCTGTAGCCCACCTCAGAAGTGCAATTTTCACAAGCATCGTATTTCCTTTCCCCTTTGATTTATTTTTGTTTCAACTGACCGCATGTATATGTTTCAGCATGGAGGGTGGAGAACTCTTTGACAGGGTCAAAAGCAAGAACCAGATAGAGGAGTCAATTGCCAAGCTCTATTTTTACCAGATGTTGAAAGCAGTAGAGGTGGGTGGATTGATGTATTTCTCCATTTTTTTCCATTCGAATTTCTAGAAGAGTGGTAGGCTTTATTAAATAGGCTCTGCTGTGATATCAAAATACGCCATACCCATCTTGTTTTATACTGGAGATAGTTACTGTCGCTTGTGTAGTTTTACACTGCTTCCTTATTCTGGTTTATTTCACATTCCTTCCACTAGTATCTTCACAACAATGGCATCATCCACAGAGACCTCAAACCTGAAAATGTGCTGCTTTCGTCTCAGGATGATGTTTGTGTCATCAAGGTAAGATTTGTCAAGTCATCGTGTGGGTAATTTTTCCACAATATTTGAACATGGTAAGTGAGGGTAGATAAAGTTATCCACCTGAAAACTCATTGTCTTCATGAGGGGGGGCTGAAAACTTGGTTGAAGAGTGACAGGCCTCTCTATGTGACAGATCACAGACTTTAATCAGTCCAAGATACTGGAGGAGTCTGCCCTGATGAGGACCCTTTGTGGAACACCCACATACCTTGCACCTGAGGTGTTCACCGACGCAGTCACCGTGGGCTACAGCAGAGCCGTAGATGCCTGGAGTTTAGGGGTCGTCTTGTTTGTGTGGTAGGGATCCATACTCCTGATGACAGGGTTACATAAATGACAGCGCTGCGTGCTCTGACTAGTAGGAAGTGGCATGTAACTTGTTTCTGTCAACATTTAAAGGGAATTGTAGTGCAATTATTTCAAATCATTTGCAAATAACTTGGGCCAAGAGCACGCAAGGTTTTCCTGTTCACAGATTCACATAATTTATTAAACTGGAGCTTACTTCCTGTCTCCCTCACAGCTTGGCAGGCTATCCCCCGTTCCACCCTAATGCACAAACTGGTTTGTCAGTCAGGGATCAGATCACGCAGGGAATTTATACATTTATTCCATCCAAATGGGACGGCATCTCGGATGACGGTAAGAGACTACTGCCAACCCAGTTTGGCTCTGTCGTGTGTGAGAGCACATAGAAATTCGAAAACAGATTCTTCCTGTCTCAGGTTGGGAAAGAACTTTGGGTACTTTACTACAGTCATATTGATAATTCAGTAAATGCTGTCCAATAGTTATTTTACTTATCCAATCATGTCTAGCTAAAGACGTCGTGAAGAGGCTGCTTTTAGTGGACCCCAATGCCCGCCTCACCATTGAGGAGGCTTTACACCATCCCTGGCTGATGGTAAGAGCTTTATTGCCGTCTCTCATTGCCTGGCCCTAGTGCCATCAAGGCGGGTACGTTTACTGGATAGAGGGGTATTTGGGGCGAGGCAGTGTTGTAAGTGGCAACAGTGAATAATCTCTGGTCCCATCAATCTCCGTCTCAGGATGAGGCCATGAAGGAGACTGCTGAATGCATCATGTACCCCAGGGACTCCGGAGATGCCGCAGCAGGAGATGCCGCAGCAGGAGATGCCGCAGCAGGAGATGCCGCAGCAGCTGATGCCGCAGCAGACTCTGTAGACGCCACAGTAGTGAGAAACAATGTCATTCTACTACAGCAGTGTTTCCCACCCCTCTCCTGGGGGGACCACTAGACAGTTCATATTTTTGTTGTAGCCCTGCACTGACACACCTGGTTTAACGAAGGTCTTGGTGATTAGTGATTCCGTGTAGGGCTAGAACGCACACACACACAGAGAGGGGTGTTGCTAACAAAATTGAACTATGTCTCTTGTTACTTTAGGCTTCAACTACAAAGAGGTCAAGAGAAGATGATGATGATGAGCAGCAGCCAGCAAAGAGACCAGGCCCATCCACAGAGGCAACATGAGTCACATTTCATCATCACCACATTGGAGACTCCCCCCAGGTAGTTTTCCACCGGCAACTAGGCTCCCTGGAAATCTACCAGTATATTGTATTTTATCACACTTCTATAGCTCCATTTCCGTTAACTTGTCCAATGATTTTAGACATTTAGAACGTTCGAATAGAAAAATAGATCCGACAATTGCCTTCTGCGGTGTGTTTCCATTTAACTCTCGTCGATAGAAACAGCTATATGTAATGGTCACACGTACTTTTTTTTGCAAAAAAAAATCGTTTATCATAAAAATGAGGTGGTTGAAGTGTTTCCATTAATAAATTGGCCACAGCCTGTATGCCCTCCCACCTATCTGTTTCATGTCTCAGGTAGCCCGCAAAAGCCAGCATGGATAGAATGCAAGAATTGCCATATTTTAGTCATTCTTATGTGGCAACATATCGCCATGGTGAAACTTGCATCCAGCCAACCAGAATAGCAAGGCGAAGCAATTCAGGCTTTCTTGAAAGTACAGACAATTGCCCTGCAAAGAAACATTATTTTTATAGTTGAAAAATAGATTGAGCAAGCAGTAGGCATTTAGAATTAAATGTGGAGTGGAGCTTCCAAATTCGGCAATCATCATTTATTCGAAAAACTACTTTTCCATCAAGTTCGAGAAACGTAAAATCCACCCGTCGAACAGATAAAAATGTTGATCTTTGGAACATGTCTTCTATAGCTGCCGTTTCTATTACATCATGGTGCAATCATCTGAAATGTACTTGATTAACGTTACTATATACTGAACAAAAATATAAACGCAACCATTTTACTGAGTTAGAGTTCATATAAGGAAATCAGTCAATTGAAATAAGAGGCTCTAATCTATGGATTTCACATGACTGGGAATACAGATATGCATCCGTTGGTCACAGATACCTTTAGAAATATGGGAGTCAGGATCTCGTCAGTGTCTCTGTGCATTCAAATTGCTATCAATACAATTTTATTTTGTTTGTTGGCCGTAGCTTATGCCTGCACATACTATAACCCCACCGCCACCATGGGGCACTGTTCACAACCGCTTGCCCAGACAACGCCATACACGTGGTCTGCGGTTGTGAGGCCTGTTGGACGTACTGCTAAATTGTCTAAAACGGTGGCGGCTTTTGGTAGAGAAATTAATATTAAATTCTCTGGCAACAGCTCTGGTATACATTCCTGCAGTCACCATGCTAATTGCACACTCCCTCGACTTGAGATGTCTATGGCATTGTGTTGTGACAAAACTGCACATTTTAGAGTGGCCTTTTATTGTCCCCAGAACAAGGTGCACCTGTGTAATGATCATGCTTCTTGATATGCCACAACTGTCAGGTGGATGGAATATCTTGGCAAAGGAGAAATGCCCACTAACAGGGATGTAAACAAATTTGAGAGAAATCATATTTTTGTGCGTATGGAAAATTTCTGGGATCTTTTTCAGCTCATGAAACATGGGACCAATACTTTACATGTTGCATTTATTTTTGTTCAGTGTACATGTTGATTTCCAACTTGTGGGCACATAATGAGCTATGCCTACTGGAAATCCACTCCTGTTTTGTAAATAATTGGTTTTGTACAGCTACTATTGAATAAAACATTTTCCACTTGTTTTTGTTATGCATCCCTTAATTCTAGGCATTTATGTCATTGAGAAATATATTATCTTACTCTATTCAACATTTCCCATCTCCACTCCAGATCAAGGTCCATAATGCTGAACCATCTAGCTAGTAATTTTGTAGCAGATCATACAGAGGTTAATGTAAGACAATGATCACTCTCCCATTGAGCCAATAAACAACCTCAATCTCGAGGTCAACATGGACAGCACAAACATAATCAGTGAAGACATCTGGTAGTAGTGTTGCTTTCAAGCATTGTGCAAGCTTTTATATCAAACCATATTGAGATTTCATAGCTTTGCTTTGGACCTGTCCCGGAGACTGTACAGCACTGTGTGTGCCTTGTCAAAGGAATCACCCAGCGCAGACTGGACACGACTTTTCCAGCTCAACAGCTTGGGACGATCCTTCAGGATGTCTCTGCCGCCACCTAGGGGCTGAGAACAAAGCAGTCAATTCATTTAGTAGGCTGAAATGGGTAGCAATCCATACATCAAAATGTATTGTAAGTGGTCAAACAGACAGTCTGAGATTTGACATATTCCTGACTACATTGTAGGACCATTTTCTCAGTAGAGGTGGCTGGTTCACCCAGTGGCTAAGCTCTGATGGACCAGTTGACCCACTGCTCCTCACCTGCATGAGTTCACACATGGCCAGCAGGTCAGCCAGGCTGATGTCATCTCCACAGAGGAAGGGTTGCCTCTTGAGGAACATGTTCTCCAGCTTCTCCAGAGTGTCACTCAGGTCTGCCAAAGCCCTCTCCACCTTCAGTGGGTCTGCTGGCTGCCCAGTCATATGGGGCAGTAAAACCTACAGCACAAAGCAGCGATGCGTGCCATCAACAACAACCACAGAACATGAGATATAACATGTTCCATAACAGTAAAATGATATTGCATAAATGTGTAATACCCTGCAAAAAGATGGCTGTGGGACTAGACTACATTTCACCTGCCAAGTTCCATGAGTAAGCCTTACCTCCATGAGAAAGACCTTGGCCGCATGTGGCCGGGTGTTGGTATGGTGCCAGGCTGTGTATTCATCCACTCTCGCCCTCCTCTCTGGGTGGCGTGGGTACCAGTTACCTGGGACATCGTATTTGGTGGCCAGGTATTTTAATATGGCATCACTGTAACAAGATGAGGGAAGGGAAATGCCCCTTTTATTTTTTTTCATTTTGAAAAAGTTTTTTGGAAACATTTTAAACTACAAAGTGAATGAAGAGTGTTACCTCTCAGTCAGAACAAAGTCCTTGTCGACCATCACAGGGACCTTCTGCATGGGATTGAGTTTTGTATACTCTGGTGTCCTATTCTCTCCTATATATAAACAAAGTTATTGAGATACAGTATGTTAATTACATTTCTTCTACATTTCTAATTACATTTCTATATTGAACAAAAATATAAATGCAATATGCAACAATTTCAAAGTTTTTAAGAAGCCGGATGTGGAGGTCCTGGGCTGGTGTCGTTACACGCGGTCTGCCGTTGTGAGGCGGGTTGGACGTACTGACAAATTCTCTAAAATGACGTTGGAAGCAGTTTATGGTAGAGAAATTAACATTCAATTCTCTGGCAACAGCTCTGGTGGACATTCCTGCAGTCAACATGCCAATTGCATGCTCCCTCAACTTGAGACATCTGTGGCATTGTGTTGTGACAAAACTGCACATTTTAGAGTGGCCTTTTATTGTCCCCAGCACAAGGTGCACCTGTGTAATGATCATGCCATTTAGTCCACTTCTTGATACGCCACACTTGTCAGTTGGATGGATTATCTTGGCAAAGGAGAAACGCTCACTAACGGGAATGTAAACAAATGTGTGCACAACATTTTACATGTTGGGTTTATATTTTTGTTCAGCGTATTTGTCCAAATTTGAAGACATGGACGATTGTGAAATAATAATAGCATACTGTTGTCATTCTGAATAGCTAGTTGTCTAGCTAGTAACACATTCGGGACAACTATCAACAGACAACACGTATGCTGCTGTACAGAGTAGGACAAAGTTCAAGGTACAGTAGGTCTAAGTTCAATGCAGGACAGAGCAGATACATTTAGCTTTTTAAACAATGTGGCGTTCAGTCTGTTTATAAATATATCAAACATATATATGCATTTCCAATTAACATTAACAATCTTGCTTTAGTAGCAACCAAAACGATAGCTATATTGATTGCATGTTTAGCTAGATGATGTTGGTAACTAAAGTTAAACGTTAGTTAACGTTCGCCCAGCCCGCTTGAAACTCACCTTTTCGTATTGCAACTGTTCTCACCTTGTGTGGAATTTTATTGCAGTTAAGAAATATATGTATTGCTCTACATGGTTGTGACAATAAATCTAAATACACTTCTAGTTCTACGGCCTTTCTACCAGCCATGATAAACGTATTTGTATTGCTTGCCAACGTTAGCTAGGCACTATTAGTATTTTGCCAGCAGCACAAATTATGTCACTTTGTAGGGTAATGACGAAACCTTCCAAATAAAAGCCCCCGTTTCAAACCATTGCAAGGTGGATAACTAATTCAAATTATATTGCATTTTAATCAATGGCCACTTTAATTGTGCCAACATGAAAATGCAAGAAGTAATTTATGAAAACAAATAAAAAATGTGGCGGCAGGCAGCCTAGCGGTTAAGAGCGTTAGGCCAGTAACCAAAAGGTTGCTGGTCCGAGTCCCCAAGCCGACTAGGTACAAAATCTGTCGCTGTGCCCTTGAGTAAGGCACTTAACGCTAATTGGTCCTGTAAGTCACTCTGGATAAGAGTGTCATGTAAAAAAAAACAATCTTGACACTGCTATGTTGAGAACATTGGGCTGCAGCGAGAACTTTTCTACCTGTCTCAGCTAAAGTGGGGTGGAAAATACTCAGTAGGGTCTCTACTAACCAAATATGGTTAGTTTTGGATGGGGACTGTGTCGCCCGGCCTGCTGCTGGCTTTTCACTCTGCCCGTCCATAGCTCCCAATGCAATACACTGTAATAGACTGTACATGGGATACATATTGACTGTAGAAAGAACTGTTCTTCCTGTCTCAGCCAAAGTAAGGTGGGAAATACTCAGTAGGGTCTCTACTAAACAAATATGTGTCCCCCCTCCAAAACGAACCATATTTGGTTAGTAGAGACCCTACTGATTATTTCCCATCCCACTTTAGCTGAGACGGGTAGAAAAAATGTCTCTCCACAAGCCAACAAGTATCCCATATACTGTGTATTGCATTGCAGTAAATGGAGTGGGTGTTAGGAGTCACCAGTACTCTGTATTAAACCTGTTGCCCAGCACAATTGACCCATTTAAGTTTTGCAGACTCTATTGCGTAATTCCAATAACAAATATTTGTATTTTATTAAAGTGTATTTCTTTAAATATACACTGAGTGTACAAAACATTAAGGACACATTCCTAGTATTGAGTTGCACCCCCTTTTGCCCCCAGAACAGTCTCAATTCGTCAGGGCATGGACTCTACAAGGTGTTGAAAGCGTTCCACAAGGATGCTGGCACATGTTGACTCCAATGCTTCCCACAGTTGTGTCACGTTGGCTGGATGTCCTTTGGGTGGTGCACCATTCTTGATACACACGGGAAACTGTTGAGTATGAAAACCTCAGCAGCGTTGCAGTTCTTGACACAAACCGGTGCACCTGGCACCTACCATACCTCAAAGGCACTTAAATATTTTGTCTTGCCCATTCACCCTCTGAATGGCACACATACATAATCCGTGTCTCAATTGTCTCAAGGCTTAAAATACTTCTTTATCCTGTCTCCTCACTTTCATCTACACTGATTGAAGTGGATTTAACAAGTGTCATCAATACGGGGTCATAGCGTTCACCTTTATTCACCTGGTCAGTCTATCTATGTCATGAAAAGGGCAGGTGTCCTTAATGTTTTGTAAACTCTGTGTAGTCTACACAGTAGCTTTCAACATACCAGTATGTGTAAACTTTCAAAATAAATGATTGTATAAATAATCCAACATACAATAAAATACGTCAAATTATATATTTTTCAAAGGTGGTTGCAGTGCTGTTCAAAAACAGTTGTACTGCACTAGACTGCAAAACAAATTATATTCCCAATTTAGTGTGTCTTTGCAGGGGACTCTTGTTTTGAAAAGAAACAACCGCGATCGTAACACCAGCATACTATTCTGTTGCCAGGAGAACGGTAATCTGTAAAGCAAATGGTCATCAACTGAGTCAAAACAAAAGTCATGCAGGGCGTGATCAATGGATGGTCGAGCGGAAGATTTCCCATAATCTTTTTTAGATTTTAGCTGAGGGTTTAAGATTTTTTTTCTAGCATAAAAGAACGCTTAAAATCTATTTCGTGAGTACATGTTTGTAGTTCATGCTCCGTTTTTTAAAGTTTACATTATGGCTGTAAAAACAACAACAACATTATACACCGTCAGTTAAAATTGTATATTTAGTTGAACCTAGATAATGGATTTACGCGATAACGTCATGCGAATATTACAAAAGCGTGATTACTAGGCTTCTAAATGAGAACTAAGTTTTTCCAGGAACGACATTGGGGAGAGTTTCTGTTCACATGGCAGAAAGTGCCCTACTGACTAGTTGTCATTCAGCTTGTGCTTTACCATCTTTAGCTGTGAGGTACTCGCAGGTTGACTCTTGTCAGTGCGATAGGTATGCATGAACAGGACGGGGCTCATTCTCAGAATGTACTTTTACGAAAATTGACCATTAGTTTGTGCGATATCAGTTGAGATCACAGCTTTGCAAATGCCTGTATATAGCAGCAAGCATGAAGCACAGACTGAGCATGGGGTGGCATCAGTTTCTTGTTTTAAATGACAAGGAATATATTAGGTTTCTTGTTTTAATTCATGGAAGATATATCTCCATCTGTGTTTTCAATATAAAATTGATCTCTCAATTTCTGTAATAACTTATTTTATTTGTATCTATACCCGTTATGGCATTTTCCTTCCTCTTTACCCTGAATTATTCGAACATCATAGTGTGGAAATATATGTAAAACACAGGAAAATCACGTTTTAGACTACTGGGCCTAATAGAATAAACATGGCAAAAACAAATGTAGACATTAATAAATGCATTTATATAGCCTCTAAAATATTTTATACAATGGTGGGGGAGTGCCAAGATGGAGAAGCGATGGTCGTGTCAGCGGTGGTCTCGTCGCAAAATTAAGATGGTTCTGCCGAGTTCATCTTCAGAGTTATTCGAGGAAGGAAAAGAGGAAGGCCCCGTACCACTCTCTCACTTGAGTATCTTAACTAGTTATTTTCAGATGATCTCATTTTGCTCTTTTGTAGCTTTGAACACTATGTGTGTGTTTTCTATACTTGTTCGCTCCTCTCCTTGTAGGCTTTACAGACGCTCCCCAACCCTTGGCTGCAACCCTTCTAATTTAGTGTACCCTGCACACACAACCCATCTGGAATTCCTGGTTTCTGGCAGCGTTTGGAACTGTCAAGTTCATCTCAGCCTATGCTGCCCTTCAGTCCCTTGACTTTTTGGCCCTGACGGAGACATGGATCACACCAGAGAACTCCAGATGCTCTCTCTTCATCTGACTATGTTTTCTCTCATAGTACAAGAGAATCTGGTCGTTGCGGTGGTGGCACAGGGCTACTCATTTCTCCTGAGTGGAGATTTTCTATTTTTCCCCTTGCTCACCTGTCCATCTCCTCATTTGATTTCCATGCTGTCACTGTCACTTGGCAACTCAAGCTTAACACTGTTGTCATCTATCGCCCAGCAGAGTTCCTGAATGAGCTTGACACCTTAATAAGTACATTTCCTGATGATGGCTCACCGCTCTTCATGCTTGGCGACTTCAACCTCCCAACATCTGCTTTCGATTTATTTCTTTCCAACTCTTTCTTTCTACCCTCCTTGCCTCTTTTGACCTCACCCTTTCCCAGTCCCCTCCCATTCACAAGGCAGGCAATACGCTTGACCTCATCTTTACTACAGTCTGTTCGCCTACTAATCTCACTGCAACCGCCCCTACTCTCCTTCCTTTCCGGTCCCCATCCCATCCCCCCTTCTCCAGACCATCTCTGGAGAACTTTTCCCATTCCTCACTTCCCTGATCAACTCATCCCTGACCACTGGCTGTATCCCCTTTGACTTCAAAATGACTCGAGTCGCTCCCCTCCTCAAGAAACCAACACTCAACTCCTCTGACGTCAATAACTACAGATCAGTATCCCTTCTATCTTTTCTTTACAAAACACTTGAGCGTGCTGTCTCTGACCAACTCTCACTATCTCTCTCAGAACAATCTCCTTGACCCTAACCAGTCAGGCTTCAAGATGAGTCATTCAACCGAGACTGCTCTTCTCTGTGTCACGGAGGCTCTCTGCACTGCCAAAGCTGACTCTCTCCTCTGTTCTCCTCCTAGGTCTATCTGCTACCTTCGATACGTGAAACATCAGATCCTCCTCTACACCCTCTCAGGTCTGGGTGTCTCAGGCTCTGCACACTCTTGAATTGCATCCTACCCGAAAGGCCGCTCCAACCAGGTGATGCGGAGAGGATCTGTGTCTGCACTACATACTCTCACTACTGGTGTCCAAAGGGCTCAGTTCTAGGCCCTCTCCTTTTCACACTATACACAAAGTAACTCGGCTCTGTCATATCCTCAAATGGTCTCTCTATCGTTGCTATGCGGATGACACTGAGCAACTAATCTCCTTCTCATGACACCCAGGTGGCGACACGCACCTCTGCAAGCCTGGCCGATATCTCAGCTTGGATGTTGGCCCACCACCTCAAGCTCAACCTCGACAAGACGGAGCTGCTCTTCCTCCCGGGGATGGCCTGCCCGCTCCAAGTCCTCTCCATCACGGTTGACAACTCCACGGTGTCCCCCTCCAAGAGTGCAAAGAACCTTGGCGGGACCCTGGACAACACCCTTTTGTTCTCTACAAACATCAAAGCAGTGACTCGCTCCTGTAGATTCATGCTCTATAACGGCCGTAGAGTACAACCCTACTTCACACAGGAAGCGGCGCAGGTCCTAATCCAGGCACTTGTCATGTCCCGTCTGGACTACTGCAACTCGCTGTTGGCTGGCTCCCTGCTTGTGCCATCAAACCCCTGCAACTTATCCAGAACGCTGCAGCCTGCCTGGTGTTCAACTTTCCCAAGTTCTTCCATGTCACACTGCTCCTCCGCACACTCCACTGGCTTCCAGTCGAAGCTCGCATCCACTACAAGACCATGGTACTTGCCTACGGAGCAGCAATTGGAATTGTCCCTCCCTACCTTCAGGCTATGCTCAAACCCTACACCCCAACCCGAGCACTCCGTTCTGCCACCTCTGGTTTCTTGGCCCTCCCAACCCTACTGGAGGGCAGCTCCTGCTCAGCCCAGTCCAAGGTCTTCTCTGTCCTGGCACCCCAAAGGTGGAACCAGCTTCCCCCTGAAGCTAGGACAGCAGAGTCTCTGTCCATCTTTAGAAAACATCTAAAACCCTACCTCCTCAAAGAATATCTTAAATAATCCTACAGCACCGACCCTCTCACCCTGACACCCCCCCAAAAAACAGCCTTTTGTGAACAAATACTCACACTTGACCTTTTCCCCCTTACTAGCTCTGACTTTGCTGATAGCTGCTTTATTGAGGAAAATACACTAACTGTAAGTCGCTCTGAACAAGAGCGTATGCTAAATGAATAAAATGTAAAATGTAAATCTCATGCATATATAAATCATTGATCTGGACTTATCAGCAACATTAAAGGGATACTTAAGG
Organism: Salmo trutta; assembly: GCF_901001165.1. Classification (NCBI taxonomy): domain Eukaryota; kingdom Metazoa; phylum Chordata; class Actinopteri; order Salmoniformes; family Salmonidae; genus Salmo; species Salmo trutta. Next base: position 8,351,366 of record NC_042965.1, read on the forward strand.
ATTTTTGCTTTGAGACCCTTTATCTACTTCCCCAGAGTCAGATTAGCATAATGTCTGGATTAGCATAATGTCTGGAAGTCAATGGTATCTGCTAGCAGATACCCATAAACGTTATTTAGCAATTACGCTAGCACTAGTTAGCAATTTTCGTTAAACTGCACGCAGACACATAAAAATGGTATCTCCGTTCATCTGACTCTGGGGAAGTAGATAAATGGCCTCATTGCCAACATCCCAGAGTATCCCTTTAACAGTGCCTAGTTCATTTTGTTGATTCCTGTGTTCCAATTACTATAATGTCTACACTTCACAATCCCTGACAAAGAACACACATTCTGGAACTTTGTATCAATATGACAATGAGATATTCATAGCACTGCCAGTTGTTGAATAATAAGTAATGTGGTACAGGTTTGACAAGTCCTTTCAGCAAACACTGGAGCTGTGTTTCACAGAGGGGTTGACAACAATGTTGTCCTTGGGCCGTCATCTGCTTTTGAAGCCTTCCTCTTGTCTCCGGACTGGAACTCCGTATGGATCTCCAGGAAGGTTTTGTTCTTGGTCTCAGGGACTACCAGGAATATGTATACAGCCACCAAGACAGAAATCACCAAGAACACCAGGAAACAGTACTGCTGCAACTTAGTCTGTGGAGGTAAAAGAGCAGACCAAACCCATCTAGAACCAGCTCTCAAAACAGCCATCTCTCCTAATTTAATATCAACCGACAGTACGGATCAAACTACTCTAGTATTGTATAACCTACTGTTACACAATTTATTTGTATTTTTTATTTAACCTTTATTTAACTAGGCAAGTCAGTTAAGAACAAATTCTTATTTACAATGACGGCCTACCCTGGCCAAACCCGGATGACGCTGGGCCAATTGTGCGCCGCCCTATGGGACTCCTAATCATGGCCAGATGTGATACAGCCTGGATTCGAACCAGGGACTGTATTGACACCTCTTGCACTGAGATGCAGTGCCTTAGACTGCTGCGACACTAACCATACTCCTTAATTTAAAGTTGAAGTACCACGGTTGCAAACACTTGGAACCTACCACAATAAATGGAAACACCATGCCAATGACGAAGAAGCTGAGCCAGTTCACGGACCCTCCGATCATGTACGCAGCAGGCCGACTGGTTTGAGTGAATAACTCAGTGGTCAAGATGTTTGTCACACCACCTCCAAAGGACAAAGTGAAGGTATAGTGTTAGTTTTAAATACATTTATAATCACATAATGAATAATATTGTTGCCAGATCACAAAGTTTGGCAATACTGGCATAAATGGGCGATAAGTAAGTTCTGTCGGTTACCTGGTCCCAAGCCAAAGCTGAGTATGAAAGCAAAGACGCATCCCATGCTAAGATAAGGCATCCATAGGCCTGCTCCCTGCGTTCAACGGAAGACGACAACAATTCGATCATAGAAAACTAGTGTTCTCAAAGTGGCCAGCCAAGCAACACGAAATGTCCAATGCAGCCATTTTTATCTCAATATCAAATAATTTATGTGTAAAAATGAACTACCTTACTGTGATTGTTTTCAATTAAAATTGTCAAAAAGAAACAAAATAGGCTTCTTAGCAAAGAGCAATTTCTAAAGCAAGAATTTTGCTAGGACTGTCTGAGAGTGTGGAGGGGAAAACTGAAAACTAGCTGTTATTGGCAGAGGTTTTGAACTTTCTTTTTTTATTGGTCTATTAACTAATTTACTGCCTGGTGATGTGACCAGGCAGGCCTAAACTCCATTCCACCAAAACAGCCTAAAATTTCAGGCGGTCTTTTCAAACAACTCTTACACCAAAAGGGCATTATCATAATTGTTTAAATGTCACAGTATTATTCCAACCTCATAGTGTGGAAATATATACAGTAAAACACAGGAAAATCACATTTTTGACTGCACTGGGGCTTGTTACCCAGAAATGATTTGATATTGAGATACAAATTGCTACATTGGACCTTTTAAGGGTTGGTTTAATCAACCATAACTTAAGTGCAACACAGGTCTCTTATTCTGATTAATAAGAGACTGAAATGGAATTGTTAGATCAAATATACTTTACTTGGAAGGTGAGGGTCAGAGTGAAGCAAATGCACCAGAAAGCCATGAGGGTGTACCCTCCGATGATAAGCACTTTTCGTCCCAGAGAGTCGATCAGCATGCCCTGAAAGACACAGCATCTCATATGGCATACCAGCAGAAGTATACGATCGTGGAGAAATAAGATCAGAGTTTTAAAAAACTACAGATGTAGGATATTAATTTGATTAACCTGTTGCAAGAGAACTTTCCTTTAATGCAGGACATTGAAAACTTGTAGTGTATTTGAGGTTTAAAAATGCTTCTGAAGTTTGGAATTTCGACTTTAAAATTTCAGACTTGATTTTCCCTTACGAAAAATGTATCAACTCCTACAAAAATGTCCATTAATTATAAATCCACATTTCCTGTTGCTGCGGGATTAAGATCCTACAGCTGTAGTCAACACATCTTAAATATGTTAATCAACCAGATGAATAGTAACATAGCATAGCATTCAATGAGAACAGTACTGTCATACCAGCATAACATGATGAAATTAGCGATCAGTCATTGAAGAGGATTCTAAAAGACTCATAAATCCATGCAAAGAGGCATGGGGTTATATGATATTTCCGCTCTACGATGGACTCTATGCATGCTACTAAATACTTGGCAATATACAGTACCAGTCAAAAGTTGACACACCTACTCATTCCAGGGTTCTTCTTTATTTTTACTATTTTCTACATTGTAGAATAGTAGTGAAGACAAACTATTAAATAACACATATGGAATCATGTAATAATCCCCCAAAAAAGTGTTAAATCAAAATATATTTTATATTTGAAATTCTTCAAAGAAGCCACCCTTTGCCTTGATGACAGCTTTGCACACTTGGCATTCTCTCAACCAGCTTCATGAGGTAGTGTAACGAGTGCGCTGAGAGTCGCAAAGCAATTACAGGGAGTGAATATTTAATAAATGGAACATAATACAAAACAAGAAACACGAACAGTACATAGACATGAAACTGAAATAATAACGCCTGGGGAAGGAACCAAAGGGATCCCGGGGATCAGGAGCGGACCTGTCACCTCTGCTGAGGCGCGGGAACCTGTCGAACCGGCTGAGGCACGGGAGCCTGGCGACCTAGAGCGCCGGAGAGAGAGTATATGTGACATTACCCCCTCCCTGGCGCATGGCTCCAGCCGCAGGACGCTGACCAAGGGGACGATCCCGGGGGTCAGGAGCGGACCGGTCGCTCCGCTGAGGCGTGGAAACCCAACGAACCGGCCGAGGCGTGAGAGCTCGACGAGCCGGCCGAGGCGTGGGAGCCCGACGAGCCGGCCGAGGCGTGGGAGCCCGACGAGCCGGGCCGAGGCGTGGGAGCCCGACGAGCCGGGCCGAGGCGTGGGAGCCCGACGAGCCGGGCCGAGGCGTGGGAGCCCGACGAGCCGGGCCGAGGCGTGGGAGCCCGACGAGCCGGCCGAGGCGTGGGAGCCCGACGAGCCGGCTGAGGACACCCGGACCCGACATCCCTTCCAACGCAAAAAAAAAAAAAAAAACACTCCGTAATGCTTCCCTTAGGTGAGGCATTATTCTGTAACGAGTGCGCTGAGAGTCGGGACGCAAGTACAGGGAGTGAATATTTCATAAATAAACGGAACATAATACAAAACAAGAAACACGAACAGCACACAGACATGAAACTGAAATAATAACACCTGGGGAAGGAACCAAAGGGAATGACATAAATAGGGAAGGTAATCAAGGAGGTGATGGAGTCCAGGTGAGTCTGATGATGCGCTGGTGCGTGTAACGATGGTGACAGGTGTGCGCCATCATGAGCAGCCTGGTGATCGAGAGCGTGAGTGACAGTATATGTGACAAGTAGTCACCTGGAATGCATTTAAATGAACAGGTGTGCCTTGTTAAAAGTTAATTAAGTAATGCGTTTGAGCCAATCAGTTGTGTTGTGACAAGGTAGGGGTGGTATACAGAAGATAGCCCTATTTGGTAACAGACCAAGTCCATATTATAGCAAGAACAGCTCAAATAACCAAAGCGAAACAACAGTCCATCATTACTTTAAGACATGAAGGTCAGTCAATCTGAAAAATGTAAAATCCTTGGAAAGTTTCTTCAAGTGCAGTCGCAAAAACCATCAAGCACTATGATGAAACTGCCTCTCATAAGGACCGCCACAGGAAAGATAGACCCAGAGGATAAGTTCAGTAGAGTTACCAGCCTCAGAAATTGCAGCCCAAATAAATGCTTCACAAGTAACAGACATATCTCAACATCAACTGTTCAGTGGAGACTGCGTGAATCAGGCCGTCATGGTTGACTTGCTGCAAAGAAACCACTACTAAAGGACACCAATAAGAAGAAGAGACTTGCTCGGGCCAAGAAACACGAGTAATGGACATTAGACCGGTGGAAATCTGTCCTTTGGTCTGATGAGTCCAAATTTGAGATTTTTGTTCCAACTGCCGTGTCTTTGTGAGACACAAAGTAGGTGAACGGATGATCTCTGCATGTGTGCTTCCACCATGAAGCATGGAGGAGGAGGTGTGATGGTGCTTTGCTGGTGACACTGTCTGTGATTTATTTTGAATTCAAGGCACACATAACCAGCAAGGCTACCACAGCATTCTGCAGCGATACGCCATCCCATCTGGTTTGCGCTTAGTGGGACTACCATTTGTTTTTCAACAGGACAATGACCCAAACACAACTCCAGGCTGTGTAAGGGCTATTTGACCAAGAAGGAGAGTGATGGAGTGCCTCATCAGATGACCTGGCCTCCACAATCCCCCGACCTCAATCCAATTGAGATTGTTTGGGATGAGTTGGACCGCAGAGTGAATGAAAAGCAGCCAACAAGTGCTCAGCATATGTGGGAACTCCTTCAAGACTGTTGGAAAAGCATTCCAGGTGAATACCTCATCAAGCTGGTTGAGAGAATGCAAAGAGTGTGCAAAGCTGTCATCAAGGTTACTTTGAAGAATCTAAAATCCAAAATATATTTTGATTTGTTTAACACTTTTCTTGGTTACTACATGATTCCATATGTGTTATTTCATAATTTTGATGTCTTCACCATTATAATGCAATGTAGAAAATAGAAAAACTACCAACTGTTGAATGGTACTGTATGTACTATGACCAATAGTTGACACTCACACAGGTAAGGGCAGTGAGGCATTCACAGGCTCCTGTGCCCACAGTTACGTAGGGTATGTTAACATCTGGAATTCCGGCCTCCTTAAACACGTAATCTGTATAAAAATAAATCTGCAAGAGAGAGAGTGATAGAAAACAAATGAAACACAGGTCCTTCACACTATAGTGTATACCAGGGATGGACAACTTTGATGGGGGTGAACTCAAATCTGAACTCATCATGCAGTCAGAGCGAGCCCTAGCCTTTTGGGGCCATTAGTAAAATTTTGTTGGGGGGGGGGGGGGGCTGCAGCCAGTTGCCTATACCTGGTGTATACCATATCATATCACAGTTGAAGTCGGAAGTTGTGAAATGTCAGAATAATAGTACAGAGAATTATTTATTTCTGCTTTTATTTCTTTCATCACATTCCCAGTGGGTCAGAAATTTACATACACTCAATTAGTATTTGGTAGCATTGCCTTTAAATTGTTTAATTTTAACTTGGGTCAAACATTTCGGGTAGCCTTCCACAAGCTTCCCACAATAAGTTGGGTGAATTTTGGCCCATTCCTCTTGACAGAGCTGGTGTAACTGAATCAGGTTTGTAGGCCTCCTTGCTCGCACACGCTTTTTCAGTTCTGCCCACAAATTTTCTATGGGATTGAGGTCAGGGCTTCGTGATGGCCACTCCAATACCTTGACTTTGTTGTCCTTAAGCCATTTTGCCACAACTTTGGAAATATGCTTGGAGTCATTGTCCATTTGGAAGACCTATTTGCGATCAAGCTTTAACTTTAACTTTCATTTTTAGTAGAATTAAATGTCAGGAATTGTGAAAAACTGAGTTTAAATGTATTTGGCTACGGTGTATGTAAACTTCCGACTTCAACTGTATAGTTTCACAGACATATTGTTGCATTTTGTTCTGGTTTGTGTAAAATCGTTGAGAATAATATAAAACCAGTCTGCACACCACCAAGGTGACTTGGTTTAGTCTTGACTCTTGGTTGACAGTGTTGGGGGATGGGTAATGTATTGATGCTCGAGTGCCAAATCAATACATTTGTTTCTATTTGTCTTTGTTACTTCTTAGATATTTATGAGTCTTATTTTTGTATATATTTTTTATATTTATATAGTTTTCAATGTTATGATTACTTATTTGTGTTATTCCAATTACAGTTAGTACAGAATTTTGCTTTTTTGGGGGGGGGGGCTGAAGGGGGGGTTCGCCCATGGAGCCATACAAGCTAGAACCGCCACTGTGTATGCCCTATAACAATCTGAATGTCCTGCAGGTATATCCATTTAACATGAGAGTTCTGTGAATGGAATATTGTACATTTAAACCAACGTCTTCTGATCTCAACTGACTTGAGTTCATACTGATAAACGTTGCAGCCCCGAGGGGACATAGGGTCATGTGTGGGAAATATGGTCTGTTGCTAACATACAGCGTTGATGCCGTTGAGCTGCTGGGCAGCGTTGAGCAGGATGATGGTGAGGACTTGCCAGCGGAGGCTGCGGTCCATGAACAGCTGCCAGGGCTTCTTGGGTTTAATGCCAATGGCGCTGACCCTCTCCCTCTCCATGTCCTCCCACTCGCGATCAAAGTTATCCGCGCCGTGGAGTTGCTTCATCGCTGTCCACAGGAAACACAAGACACAGCTCACATGGTCTCTCTCCACTCCACGCTTCATTTATTATCCCTCATACTCATAACAGGAATCCACTCATTCACCCAGCCAGCGTAACCAAACCAAACCAGACAGACACAGTGGGATACAGTGAGGTATTTATTTGATTAGCAAGGATTGTGTGAGTAATGAGAGACATTGCCTATTCGCAGTGTAACATGCTGTTACAGTATGCACTGCAGTCATGTGCTTGACCCAGTATGTCTCTCAAGGGGAAAGATTTGTACAATTGATGTTTCCCGACCCTTCTGATCTCAGATAAAGGAAGAATCATCACCCCCTCCAAACTTTCCGTAATGTCAAATCAATGTTCAGGTACGGAGTGACACAGCTCGGCTCTCTTTTTTTAGGTGAATGATCGTAGGTTACGTTACAATTTAGGTTTGCACACTTTGATCCTGTTTTTTTGCTAAAACAACTGTTTTCTGTCTCAATAGTTTTCAGCACGATGACTGTTGTCAGTCCTTATGCGAGAGAGCTCGTGGTAGATCTTTTGACATGTGATTGGAACATACCTTTTCTACATCCGACGTCATCCCCTCTGTCGATCAGCAGGTAGCGAGGGCTCTCTGGGAACCAGGGCAGTATGATGAGCTGCAGGAACGCTGGGATACAGGTGGTGCAGAGCAGGATGGGCCAGTGTTCTTCTTTACCGAGGAGCTCACTGCAGGATCATAGACACTCATTATAGGAACGCACACAAGACATTATGCGCGGTCTTCATTTCAAAGTACTCTGGAAGTTAGTGGGCAATAGTCCAGGATGATCTAAACTTACTTAAGCCCAATCACCTGTCCAGTAAGGATGCCCCCGGTGATGAAAATAGAAGTCCCCATTGCCATGGCACCACGAAGTGCCCTTGGGGCGATTTCCCCCAGATACAGTGGCTGAACGCATATGCCGATACCTGGCAATCAGCATATTATTAGAACAAAGTGTGGCACATTAACTTACAGACAAGACAGAACCTTCAATAAATCTACATTTTTTTCAACACATCCAGCTTAGAAATAAAGACTGCAAACTGCTGATGTCAACACTTCACTTGACTAACGCACTGACATATTTACCCGCATTTACTCCTGTGAAAAATCGTCCAACGATGAGCAGTTCAAATAATCCAGTGGGGTAGCTCAGGCCCATCAACAGAGCAGCCAGCAAGGCAAATCCGTTGTTCATCATTAGTGTCCCCTTTCTTTGACACAGAATAATTGCCGTTAATTCAACTTGTATTGAAAGTGCCTTGTTTGGCGAAAAAAATGCATGCAGTCTAATGGATATTGCCAAAATAGTAATAGCCTATGTGTAAAATTGGAGACTGACACAAATATCCAAATGAAGATTCAAGCCACTATTAACAAAACACTTCTTTATACCTCCCAAATCTAATGGCCAGTGTTCCACCTATACTTGCTCCAATAAATCCTCCGATTGTGAAAATGGACACGATGTTGGACCACAGGAGAGTGAGGTATTGCTCTGAGATGTCCTCATCATAGCGCTCCAGCCAGGTCTGGTTGATGAAATTCTGCACAGACTGAGAAAAAAAAGCACCCCTAACTCAACATAGCCTTGAAAATCAGATGCACTGCTCACAGCTGAAATGGAATTGTAATTTGCATGACTTAAGAACGTATTATACCTCTGAATGTGCGTGACAAATGTACCAACACACAGCAGTTGCACAATACTGAAATGACATGGTAAAATTCATCTGTTTTTACTCAAAAGGATTACATGTTACATGCTCGTAAGTGGTACATTTTTTTGTCACGATTCCCTTGTAATGTGCCCTAAGATTTACATGGAGCCTCCAGGGCTGCGTGTGACTGCTTAGACTGACTGTTTTCTGAACACACAGACATGGTCCAATGAGGGCAGAATACAAATGATTATCCAATGTCAGTATCAACCTCTCATTAATTCAATAACACCAAAACATTTTCTATTTAGCCATCTAAGTATATTAAACTTAAAGGAGCAATCTGCGGTTGAAAGAATGACAAAATGTAATCCCCTCCACTGTTTCAGTTAAAAGCTGAGGGAGGGGTCTGGATAAATGTAACCAAGCTCAAATTCATAGACCGAACTATTGATGCAATGGCTGGACCATCCATGATATACAAATTATAGTTTAAACCATGTTTTAAGGCTATAAAGTGTTTACATTTACTTTGTTTACGAACATTGGAATAAAATAAGCTCACATTTTGGGTTGTGATGGGGTACAGCAGTTGAACTAAGTTATATTTAAAAGTTATATTCTTAAAGAATAAGTAGGTCCATGTCATTAATTTAGTCCCAAAATGGATGTAGCAACTTCCGATCCCCCCCTTTAAGTAGACACATATTGACAATGATGTCTTACCTTGGTGGGGGCATTGATGATCGAAATATTATAACCATATTGAAAGGTTCCTCCAATGCAAGCTGCACAAATTGCCAGTAGAAGGGATTTGTTTGGACGCTGCAACCAATAACACACACAATGGGTGGTTTAGCATCAGAGAATATGTGCGGATTCTGTGCTGTACTTTTCAACTTTCAGTATTGAACAGAAAAAAGGATAACTCTAACAGGTGTAGCCCAACCATGATCATATTTTACTATTAGATAGCTGTTAGAAGTTCAAATGAGGCACAAATACATATCAAATATATCTTAGCTAAGGTTATTAATTACAATAGCCAAGTATAGACAATGAAATAGGCTATAGGTTGCTTTAATTAAATAACTTTATAATAATTTGAGTCCCTGTTTGCAGGTGAAAGACACCAAAAACAGTGGGCTTAGTTAGTTTAAAACAAGATATGTATTATAATGCATGTATTTGTTATTTATCATTGATTAAATATAACTTAGAATTCACACTAATGATAATAATAATAACAACAACAACAATAAAAATAATAACAATACATGCGTTATTACTGTTGTTATTTTTATTACTAATATAGCAATAACACTTCTTCTTCTCCTTCTTATTTATTATTATTATACATACCTTAATTTTCTCTTTTGTTTCTGTGCTGCCTTCAAGCAAAAGTTGATATTCCGTATCTCTTTTAGTCATTTTGAGTCCTGTTTTTTGTTTTATCTACAGTATGTACAACTTCAGATTGTATACAGGTTTTTCTGTCTAGCCAAAGGCAAAGTGCAAAAGTTGCTCTCTCCTAGGCTAATGTAGACTACTCATCCTCAAGTGGAGTGCCTTTCGAGGATGTGGTCGGGACGCGCAGTAAATATAGTGAGGAAAATACAATTGATCAGTTGTTCCTTGGATGACCCAGTGTCCCCTCGTCTGAGCATAACATTGCAATACAGACGTCTCTCTTTTTTACGAGTGGGAAACTCTGCACTCTTTAGACACAGTAACCATTAAATATGCCATGAAACACATTTCTCTATCACACACCGGTTACAGATAATACATTTTGTGCGGATATCTTCATCAAGCAGTAGGCTATTTTTACCTTTCTCATGAATAAAAGTCCTACCTCTTTCTTTAATTCTGCAGACACTTCATTGCTATCCATTTTGAATTTCGTTCATTGAGCCCAACAAATAAAAAGGCACTATTTATTCAAGTAAAGCAACTGCAGCCTACTTATGGATTAAACCTAGGCTATTTATGGTCTGGTCACACCCATACTAGTTGTAGGTGTGATGATTCCATTGTAGCCTAGGCTGTGTTATTATCACTAGTACGAAGGTGTTTAATGAACTCTTGGCAGCATTCCTTTAGGCTACTCTGTGCTGTCAGTAGACCTATGAAAGGTGCAATTTAAAAGGTATAGCCCAGGTCTTATTTGAAAACCATGTACAAAAACTAAGAAGAGGTATATTGAATTATTGGATTTGACCTATTTTATGGTCATCAGTGTGGCAATTTTCCTTTTTTGATTATAAAGACCTCATTGTTTGTGAAGTCAAGTGACCAGAAAAGCTCATAAGCCCCTTCTTGGTTAGCAGGATGGTCATTCCACTGTTTCCGGATAGGCTACATGCCTTTGCTATAATTTCTATGATTTCCATTTCTACATTAATTTTCACAATGGGAAAAAACTGAAACCTCTTTCTTCAGTTTATTGACTATAGCCTATAGAGTCTAGCTAGCCCTAGGGACTACAGACCTTTCACTAGACCTACAGTATATAGTAGCCTAACCTTACAAGTTTACACAAACATATTGGACTTGGAATGTCAAAATGCCTAAATTCTTACCCAATTTGTAGACAAAGAGACCCTTGTATTTACTTATATTATATGATGTATAGTCTACTAAATTAATACTACTGTGAACAGTGCTACTGACATAGGCCTTGTTCTTTTGAGCTGTACTTCTACATTTTAGTCTCTGGGCGGCGCTGTCAAGCCTTCTAAGGGATGTGACTAGACAGAATACGGTTAATGTCAGAATGGCACAGAATATATTTTTTACGTAGTTAGTTAGAATTTACGCAGCAGGTTAGGAGAATTAACGTAGCAGGTTAGGATAATTAACGTAGCAGGTTTGGATAATTCAATTATTACACAGATTACACTATTCCAAAACCAAACTGCATAGGATATTTCCTGGTACATCCCCTATGTGTGATAAATGTCAGGCTGAGCAGGGTACACTACTTCACTGCTTTGCGCTATGCTCTAACCTGTATGGGTATTGGTGTGGAATTTTTGGGGTCCTCTCTGAAGTTCTGGAGACTTCAATAGACCCAGACCCGCTTCTGATAATCCTGGGAGTGTCCGATTCCCTAAACGGATTAACCAACTCCCAAAAACAACTCATCTCTTACAGTCTCATTTGGGCAAAAAAAATAATCTTGTTGTTTTGGAAAAAGAGGGAAGCGCCCTCTACCAAATTATGGCTCAGCGAATTGGCAAACACTGTACACTTAGAAAGAATTAGATATATTCTGAACAATAAATTATCAACATTTGATCAAATCTGGCAGCCTTTCCTCTCTTACTTGGCCCAGGCGGCGCTGTGAATTTGCACTTTTTAACGCACTCTCAATTGTCATATGGTAATCTACCTTTGGGCAGCATGTGCTGGCCCCGCCACCCGAGCAGTTGGGAGGGGAATAGGGTGGAATAAGGGGGGATAAAGGGGGGTATAAGTGGGGGGGTTACATCGACCCTTTTTTCTCTCTACCTGTCCTTGTTCTGTATGTCTTGTTTTGTAATATTTGTTTTGTGCCCAGAACTCTGGCTCTTTTGGTTAATGTCTGTTCTCTTATGTTTAGATAAAAACTGTAAACTTGTCTTTTATACCTATACACCATTCTTGTGTGTGTGTTCAATAAAAAATATTTGAACGAGGATAATTCAATTAAGGTTCGGAAAAATGTTGAGTTAGCTAAAATGCTAAACTGCACACAAAACAAATCTACTTTAGACGTCAATTTGGCAACTGTATTCAATCTAGCCGTAACCTCGTCTAAAACGCAAATTGTTCTATCTGTGAGCAAATCATAGACACTGTGCAACACCGTAAACGTTCCCCCTGTCATTTTAAAGATGGTGGAAGGTAGTTCTGCAGCTGTCATGTCGGGCGGGAGAAAGCCCCGTTCTGTGGCAAACCCTCTGGAATCCGCGATCACCACACCTAGTGAACGAATCTTGAGAGAATGCCACAATTTATATATCGACAGCGACAACGGTAAATAGCAAGCTATTTCTACACACATAGCCTATAGGATCAATAGAACAGCCGTGCATATTCGTCATGCCTGCTGTGCAACAAAGTAGCAATTTATTTAAAAGTTCATGCTTGTGTTACACGTGTTCGAATATTCTACTCTGGTCATCAAGCGTTGTCTGTCACTATCCAGTAATATGTCACCCACCCCAAACAAACAGGGTATTTTACAGTGGTAAACGTCTTTGTGTTGTTGTTTTAACCAAGTCTTTAACCAAGTGTTTGGGTGTGTATTTGGCATTAAAGAAAATGTACAATATTGGTCATATGTCATATTTGTCATATTTTAAATAAGAAATATAGCCTACAGTTTGTCAGTGGTGGAAAAAGTACTCAATTGTCATACTTGAGTAAAAGTAAAGATACCTTAATAGAAAATGACTCAAGTAAAAGTTAGAGACCCAGTAAAATACCACTTGAGTAAAAGTCCAAAAGTATTTGGTTTTAAATATACTTACTTAAGTGTCAAACGTAAATGGAATTGCTAAAATGTACTTAAGTATCAAAAGTAAAAGTATAAACCATTCCAAATTCCTTATAATAAGCAAACCAGACGGCATCATTTTCTTTTTATGTATTTATTGGCAAATAGCCAGAGGCACAATCCAACACGCAGACATCATTTACAAATGAAGCGTTTGTGTTTAGTGAGTCCGCCAGATTAGAGGCAGCAGGGATGACCATTAAGTGTGTTAATTGGACCATTTTCCTGTCAAATTGTAACGAGTACTTTTGGGTGTCAGGGAAAATGTATTGAGTAAAAAGTACATTATTTTCTTTAGGGATATAGTGAAGTAAAAGTTGGAAAAAATATAATTAGTAAAGTACAGATACCCTAAAAAAAAAATGTAAGTAGTACTTTATTAAAGTATTTTTACTTAAATACTTTACACCACTGCAGTTTGTTGACCAGATCATGCTCTCGGGGCCTAGGGCCTACTCTATGTTCATGGCCTATTCCCTGAACTAGATAACATCATATGTTCATTTTTGGGAAATGAATGCATAGATACATTTTTAAACCATTTTTTTTCTTCTTATAAATGTGGCATAAGTACATGTTGTGATATCTGGATAAAGATGGAAAATGGGTCTTAGAAAACATTGTTGGAAAAAGGACCCAAAAGTAAGCATTTCACTGTTAGTCTACACCTGTTGTCTACAAAGCATGTGGCAAATAAAATTAGATTAGATTTGATATCACGGCTTGCCTGACCCATACTGAAACGGTAGTGTCCGAATGAAACGAAAGCCAGCTGATCTGTGTATGTCTGTGTGTGTTCAGGGCTGGTGAAGATAGCAAGCCGACTGGGTCTCCGGCTCCTTCCTCCACGGAAGAAGATCATTGTGATGATAATGGGGAACCACTCTGCTGGAAAAAGCTCATTTATTAATTGGTAATATAGCTCCCTAGTATAACTGCTAAGGATCAGCACAGGCTAGGCCACAATCAAGAGCCGAGTCGAGTGTAGGAAGGAAGGAAAGAGAGCAAGAGAAAGGAAGAGGCAAGAATGTTTGTTAAAATGAGGCTGACGAATGTCCACACAGGGACGTGGATTGGAGGTGCTACAAGATGCAGTATTAGCCTAGACGTTGTGGTCTAACAATCCGGTGACTTATTTATCCGAGACCTTTCCTAATGGAAAGAAAGGAATCTATCAATTTAGCGAGGATGTGAAATACCTAAGAATGTAGATGTATGAGTCTGTTTAATGAATATGACATGTAGAGATTCTGTTTTTGTTTTGCATTTGCTTTGTGTAACATTTTCATTATCACTTTATCCTAAAGGATATCATGAATCTCATAGTCGCACATACATTTGAAATCAATAATAACTAGCAAGTTTGATTCTGTGATTTAAAAAAATAATAATAATCCCCCAGTGATGGAATTTGTCAATGTGCAGTGGGTTTCACACAATTGTTGACCCAATTTCAATTTCACTTGCTGCCATTTCAGGTATGTGGAAGAACATATACAGAAAACAGGCGTTGCCATAGAAACGCAGGGATTTACATTCATAACAAGTGGTCGGAAAAGAGAATCACTGACGGTAAGTTTGTAGCACCACGCCACCGCTGCTGCGAATGTCTCTCAAAGCACTTTTAACCATGTTGTGAAGAACTTGCTTCGTATTCAGCCAGGGGCGATTGAATAGCATAATAATAAGCCTTGTGGTATGCTAATAATTGCTTACCAATGGTTTACTGTTGCTGGCGCCATGAATCTCACTCATTATAGCCATAACTATGATCACTGGAGCCTGTTGTTGGTCACCACTGGTACATATTCAGGAAATCTTTACAGCGTTGGTGCTGTCATGTTAGATGTACACTTTCAAATCATTTCCACTCATTTGGGATTTAGGCAAATGGCTGGATCTACACATTGATGTACAGTGCCCTCCGTAATTATTGAGACAGTGACACACTTGTTGTTTTGACTCTGTACTGCAGCACTTGCAAGTATAAATGATATAATGACTACGAGGTTAGACTGTCAGCTTTCATTTGAGAGTATTTTCATCTATACCGGGTGAGCCGTTTAGAAATTACAGCACTTTTTGTACATAGTCCCCCTGTTTTAGGGGACCGAAAGTATTAGTACAAATTAACCTATACCGTATATATTAAAGTAGTCAAAAGTTTAGTATTTGGTCCCAAATTCCTAGCACGTAATGATTACGCCAAGCTTGTAACTCTACACACTTGTTGGATGCATTGGCTATTTGTTTTGGTTGTGTTTCAGACTATTTTGTGCCCAATATAAATGAATGCTAAATAATGTATTGTGTCATTTTTGGAGTCACTTTTATTGTAAATTATAATATAATATGTTTCTTAACACTTCTACATTCATGTGGATGCTACCATGAATATGGATAGTCCTGAATGAATCGTGAATAACGACAAGTCAAAGTTAAGAAATGCTAACCACTCACCATAACAATAACAGGGGAGGTTAGCATTTTTGGGGTATGATATTTGTGTGTCTTAACTTTCTCACTCATCATTATTCACAATTAATTCAGGACTATCTGTAATCATGGTAGCATCCACATGAATGTAGAAGTGTTTAGAAGCATATTATATTCTTATTTACAATAAAAGTGACTTGAAAATTACACTACATTATTTACCATTTGTATTTATTGACTTTTTGTATTTGTATTAATTAGGGATCCCCATTAGCTGTCGCCAAGGCAGCAGCTACTCTTCCTGGGGTCTAAACACATTAAGGCACTTACATTACATGTACAATAAAACAGTACGTCATATGGCATTATTACACTGCTACATATCTACAACACAAAATGTATAATACCACCATACTACAATGTACGTGTGTGTACTAGCGCTTGTGTGCGTATGCAATGTTTCTGTACTTTGTGTGTGTCTCTTCACAGTCCCCGCTGTTCCATAAGGTGTATTTTTACCAATTATATTCTATTGGGCACAAAATAATCTAAAACGCAACCAAAACAAACAGCAAATTCATCCGACAACGTAGGTTAACAAGCTTGATGTAATTATTGTGTGCTAGGAATATGGGACCAAATACTACACTTTTGACTACTTTAATATACATATAAGTGAATTTGTCCCAATACTTTGGGTCTCCTAAAATGGGGGGACTATGTATAAAAAGTGCTGTAATTTCTACACAGTTCCCCCGATATGGATGAAAATACCCTCAAATTAAAGGGGATAGTCTGCACTGTGTCATTTCAAATCCAAGTGCTGGAGTACAGAGCTAAAAGAAGAAAATATGCTTCACTATCCCAGTAATTATGGAGGGCACTGTATTCACGTATGAATGTAAGTTGCTTTGGATAAAAGCTTCTGCTAAATTACATATGATATATTCTGTATATTACATTGGGACGTGGTTGCATCTTGATATATTACTCTACTTTTGAGGTCTGTAAAAAATCGAACAAACTTTCATTTGATGACTTGAATAATATCACTGCAGTGAAATTGCGCTCGTATGAGTTAGGTTTGTTTAAATAAACCAATTGTGCAGGTACCATGCAACACGCAGATAATGCCGCACGCATTACATCTAGTTTTGACATTATATTAACTCCGTATAGTTGTACAATGCGATGAGATGCATGTATGCCTGTGTAAACGTAATGGTACATACAGTGGTGACGGCTCACTCTGCATGCTGCTACATCCCCAGAGGGGCTGGGCTGCACGCAGAGAGAGAGAGAGAGTGGCATATTTGCAGTATCATCAGGCTAGGCAACAAGCTTCTTTCTCTCTCTCGCTCTCCCTCCCCTACCTTGGTGAAGGAGATGAAGATGAATAATGTAATTATAGTGAAGGACTGGAAGGATGATCTGCTTTATATACAGGAAGGGCCATGCGCAAGCTGCAGCAAAGCCCCTGGCATTGAGACCAAGAATATCGCCTCGCCTGGAGGAAGACATCTTTCTGACCAGCTGGGCTCCCAACAAGTCCACACGTAGCTAGACATTTTCTGTCTGTTCCTACCACCTCTCTCACTATCTTTTTATCTTCCACAGGGAAATGCCACGCTCCATCTCTACCCTCATTTCCGACCACTCCTGGAGTTTAAAGGTAGGGTTTCCCCTGTCGTCAGAAACCTTTTCCAGTGTACCTGGTACGAGTCTGTTTGTGGCACAATTTATGTTTTTCTCTTGCGTGAGTAGTTACAGAGTAAAAACTTCCACAGCTTTATATTCTGCCTATTTCACAGTTTTTTTTTTTGAATGCTGTATTCCTATTTTGAACCCATTGTCGTTTTCACAGCGGCAGGAAAGTCTGCACACCTGTAACTTCATGACTCATTTGTGTGCTTCTGTCCATTATTCTTATGGTAGGCACATTTTGGTGCACCTCAGAACCACCTAAAAGTGTTTACTCTGGAGCAGATTTTGCTCCTGTTAAGTTTTCATCTATTCTGTTCAGGGAGGACTAAAACACAGAAATGTTAGTAAATACAGACCATTTCACGGTAAACGGTTTTAATTCCCTTTAATTAATGCAAACTTTACGCTGGTGTAAAGGCTTAAAAGAGCAATGCAGTCAAAAACATGATTTTCCAGTGTTTTATATATATTTCCACACTGAGGTTGGAATAATACTGTGAAATTGTGAGAATTATGATTAATGCAATTTTAGTGTATGCTCTGTTTGAAAAGACCGCCTGAAATTTCATATTCATTTTCACTCTGTCAGGCGGTCTATGTTTTTAATAGACCAATAACAAACAACAGATAGTTTTCAAGTTACACGTCCCTCCCATTCGGCTCCTCCAATTAGGCCCCTCTCTCAGACCACTCCCAGACAGTCCTAGCACAATTCTTGCTTGAGAAATTGCATTTTGCTAAGAGGCAATTTTTTATTGTTTTCAATTAAAAGTGTAAAAATGATCACAGTAATTGTTACCCAGAAATGATTTGATATTGAGATTAAAAATGTCCTGGATACAGCTAGCTATTTATCTCCACATCACCACCCACACCAACGCCGTTCTCCAAAGACATGTTGAGATGTTATTAAGCGGTGGAGGATGACTCATCGAAATCTGTCCTCCGTGAGATTATTGCCATTTGTTTGCTGGTTTACACTGTCTTTCAAGACTAATGTCTCTATTTGCTTGATACTCTTGTCAGAACAAGAGTGTGCACTCTTGAGGAACAGGTGTTTAATCCAGTAATATGTTTAGTGTCATTTCCACAGTGTTAGAACAGCATTCTTTAATCAAAGTCATGTCAAGAGGTTACATGTTCAGATCTCAAATTTGATGTACTGCATCGAAATGGCATGTCAAGTTATCCGTTTTGACAGCCGTCAGTTTGGTCCAACTCTGGTTGGGTAATCTATACTACAGTACTTGAGTTTGCCTGGATTGGGTTTAACACAGGCGGCTCTGGAGCCATGTGTATCAAACTAGATCGGCGTCCCCTGTCCCTACAATCTTATTAATTGTGACCTAAACGGCAAAACTGATCATAAATTGGTACTTCTACTTCGAGACACTTGATATAAACACCCCCCATGCCCTGTGCTGCCCCGCAGGGTCACGTTGTCTTGCAGTCTTGGGTGATGCAGCATTTTGTTGCAGCCTTTGACCTTATCCTGGTGCACTGGATATGCCGGGTATCTATCCCTCTGTCTGAGGGGGCAAGCCCAGCACTAGCAGGGCCAGAATAGAATATCTCACTCTCTTTACCTTTTCACCTTTCAAGAAGCTTATTGGTGGGGGCCTCTTGCAATGAAGGATTCTATCCCATACTGGGGCAGCATGTCTGTATCTAATCTATTTGATTTGGCTATTTTTTAGATGTTCTTCTTGTATAACGACAATGGTAAAAGCACAAGTTGTCTTCTGTCTGTCAACCCCTATAGGGACAGACACAGGAGTCTGCGCTGCACCCTTAACGTCTTAGAACTGGACCCAACTGGCGCGCAGTTATGGGTGCTGGACCTCATTAACTGTGTTTGACATGCCCCTCTGTTGTGCTGTGAAAGGGACCTTGTCCTTGAGTCTTGGTTGTGCCGTGATTGGAGACAGGGCCGTGTGGGTGGAAGTCTATGGAGACGTCTCATCTCGTCTCGAGCCGCTAGGGAGATTGACGCATTAGGGGAGCGAGCAGCCGCGTTGATATAGGAGAATGTTGGGAATGCTAATGTGCACCAACGGCAAGAGCAGCACAAGGCTGTGATTTGTACTGGCTGGTAACACCTGCCTCTCGCAATGATAAAGCCCCAGTGTCATCCCAAGTGGGGGAGGAAGGTGGGTATGTGTCTCTCAACAGTCATCCTGTTCTGATTCTGAGAGGGAAGGGGGGGGGGGGGGGTGTCAGTCATAGCTAGAGTACATGGTGTGTGTGTGTGTGTCATGTAACCCCCACTGTGCGTTGCTTCACAGTCGTTCTTCACTGGCTAGCTTTATGTCTCACTCCCCTCTGTAAAGCTGCCAGTTGAAGAGCTGTTGTGGGTAACTATGACTACAGACCTCTCTGCAGATGGGGACGGTAAAGGCATAATTCAGACCTTACGAGTCAAATTGAGGGTTGATCTGAGGCCGTGTTTTGTTTTTGTCTGAGTAGAGGGTTTTTAGTGAAGTAGCCTACTGCACTGCACTACTCGTTCTGGATCCAATCAAAAGGTTATTGAAATTGTTTACAAATGGTTCATCCTAATTGTTACTGCAGGCGTATGCAAAATCGTAAAAATAAAAAGTAGAATAGACAGTCCTTGCATTCTTGCAGACTAGCGCTGCGGGCATCGTCCTCAGCTTTCCAAGTATTGACCGCACTGCAGCTTTATGGGCAACAAATAAAACAGATTTTAGTGCTGACAGCCTTCAACGGGACTCCACTTCTTATTTATCACCCACAAGTTCTCCACAAGGGCCACACTTTAGTCCAGCCTCCTTTACAGCGCCTTTGACTTTTTCCACATTTTATTGTGTTACAGCCTGAATTTAAAATGGATTCAATTTAGATTTTTTTTGTCACTGGTCTACACAAATAATGTCACTGGTCTACACACAATACCACATAATGTCAAAGTGGAATCATGTTTTCCATTTTTTTTTAACAACTCAAGCTGAAATGTCTTGAGTCAATAAGTATTCAACCCATTTGTTATTGGCAAGCCTAAATAAGTTAGGAGTACAAATGTGCTTAACAAGTCACATAATAAGTAGCATGGACTCACTCTGCATGCAATAATAGTGTTTAACATGGTTTTTGAATGACTACCTCATCTCTGTACCGCAATTATCTTTAAGGTCCCTTAGTCGAGCAGTGAAATTCACAGATTCAACCGCAAAGACCAGGGAGGTTTTCCAATGCCTCGCAAAGAAGGGCACCCATTGGTAGATGGGTAAAAAATTAAAAGCAGACATTGAATATCCATTTGAGCATGGTGAAGTTATTAATTAAAATTGGTGTCTCAATACACCCAGTCACTACAAAGATACAGGCGTCCTTCCTAACTTAGTTGCCGGGTGAGGAATGAAACCGCCCAGGGCTTTTCACCATACCAATGGTGACATTAAAACAGTTACAGAGTTTAATGGCTGTGATAGAAAACTGAGGATAGATCAACAGCATTGTAGTTACTCCACAATGTTAACCTAATTGACAGAGTGAAAAGCAAGAAGCCTGTACAGAATTTTTTTTAAAGATTCCAAACATGCATCCTGTTTGCAACAAGGCACTAAAGTAATACTGCAAAGCAATTCACTTTTTGTCAAGAATACAAAGTGTTATGTTTGGGGCAAATCCAATACAACCCATTACTGTGTACCACTCTCCATATTTTTAAGCATAGTGGTGGCTGCATCATGTTATGGGTATGCTTGTAATCGTTAAGGACTGGGGAGTTTTTCCAGGATTAAAAAGAAATGGAAAGGAGCTAAGCACAGGCAAACTCCTAGAGGAAAACCTGGTTCAGTCTGCTTTCCACCAGACACTGGGAGATGAATTCACCTTTCAGCAGGATAATAACCTAAAACACAAGGCCAAATCTACACTGGAGTTGCTTACCAAGACGACAGTGAATGTTCCTGAGTGGCCAAGTTACATTTTAGACTTAAATCTACTTGGAAAATCTATGGCAAGACCTGAAAATGGTTGTCTATCAATGATCAACAACCATTTTGACTGAAGAATTTTTAAAGAATAATGGACAAATGTTGCACAATCCAGGTGTGGAAAGCTCTTAGAGACTTACCCAGAAAGACTCACAGCTGTAATCGCTGCCAAAGATGCTTCCACAAAGTATTGACGCAGTGAATACTTATGTAAATGAGATATTTATGTATTTAATTTGCAAACATTAAAAAAAACATGTTTTCAGTTTGTCATTATGGAGTATTGTGTGTAGATGGGTGAGGGAAAAAATATATTTAATTAATTTTGAATTCAGGCTGTAACACAACAAGATGTATTCCACAACAAGTGGAATATGTCAAAGGGTATGAATACGGTATGAATACTTCCTGAAGGCACTGTATGCACACAGACAGTCCCGATTCACTCCTTACCTCTTCCTCTTGGCTCGTCCAATGTTTGCAGATATGGAAGGTAGAAGCAATATGGTGGAAGCTCCACCACTACACTGCTTACACCTATCCAGACCTTACAGACCTGATCAAGTTAAAGGGTCCGGGCCAAGGGGGAGGGATAGGGAGCAAATTGGGTCCGGCTGACTTTGTTGGCGTGTGTTGTAGGTGTTACGGACTATCTGTCGGCTGAGATCTCCACCTCCAAGCAGAAGAAGTTTAGTCTGGTGACGTTCGTGGACACACCGGGCCTGGTGGATGGGGACATGGTCTATCCCTTTGATGTCAACCGCGCGATCACCTCGTTTGGTATGACTCATTCCCTTCGCTGGTGTGGCTTGATATACTGTTAAAGCACACGTTCTCACCCACACACACGCCCTGATCCCGTCACATAGGCAGGACTGCATCACCTTGTGTAATCATTCTGGTATGTTGGTGCGTGGGGGAGGATGGGATAGCACAAAGAGGATCTTTTGTAATCACTCTGATGCCTAGACACTTTACCCTGCCTTCATGTACATATCTACCTCAAATACCTCCTACCCCTGCACATTATCTGGTACCGCTACTCCCTGTATATAGCTACATTTTTGTTTATTTTATTCCTCTTGTGTTGCTATTTTTAAACTCTGCAATGTTGGGAAGGGCTCTTAAGCAAGCATTTCACGGTAAAGTCTACACCAGTTATTCGGCGCATGTGACAAATATTTATTTTGGGGGGGATTTGATTGTATCTTTTATAAACACATTCTACGTGGGGGTGCCTCTTTCCAGGGGAGCAGGCGGACCTGGTCTTTGTGTTCTTCGACCCCATGGGCCAGGCGCTGTGCAAGCGCACACTCAACATCGTGGAGAAGCTGAGCGATAAGGTTGCGGACAAGCTGCGCTTCTACCTCAGCAAGGCAGATGAAGCCGGGAGGGAGACGGACAGACAGGTCAGTTACTCTTTGACGATGTACTGTCCATTTAACCTCCATCTAGATCCCTCTGCTGTCCATGCAGTGACTGGATCGATGTCTGTGGAGAGAAATGTGTGTTGGTTTATGCTAGCTGGTTCAGAATGGATTAGATTTTGAAGCCCATTATAGCAGTTGCTGTGTGGTATAACAAATGTATTTAACTTACCAATTTGAATTACATCTACTATTTTTATCACATCATAATTAAGCAATAAGGCCCGAGGAGGTGTGGTATATGGCCAATATACAACGGCTAAGGGCGGTGTCCAGGCACTCTGCGTATACCATAGCCCTTAGCCGTTAAATATTGGCCATATTCACAAATCCCTGAGGTGCCTTATTGCTATTATAAACTGGTTACCAATGTAATTAAAGTAGTAAAAATAAATGTTTTGTCATACCCGTGCCATACGATCCAATACAGTGTATTCAAAAAGTATTCAGACCCCTCCCCCTTTTCCACATGTTGTTACTTTACAGCCTTATTCTAAAATGGATGAAATAAATTAAAATCCTCATCAATCTACACACAATACCCCATAATGAGGATTTTAGAAATGTTTGCACATTTATTAAAAATAAAAAAGATACATAAGTATTCAGACCCTTTGCTATGAGACTCGAAATTAAGCTCAGGTGCATCCTGTTTCTATTGATCATCCTTGAGATATTTCTACAACTTGATTGGAGTCCACCTATGCAAAATTAAAAATGATTGGACATGATTTGGAAAGGCACAAACCTGACTATATAAGGTCCCACTGTTGACAGTGCATGTCAAAACAAAAACCAAGCCATGATGTCCAAGGAACATAGAGCTCTGAGACAGGATTGTGTCAGCACAGATCTGGGTACCAAAACATTTCTGCAGCATTGAAGGTCCCCAAGAACACAGTGGCCTCCATCATTCTTAAATGGAAGAAATGTGGAAGCACCAAGACTCTTCCTAGAGCTGGCCGCCCGGCCAAACTGAGCAATCGGGGGAGAAGGGCCTTAGTCGGGGAGGTGACCAAGAGCACGATGGTCACTCTGACAAAGCTCCAGAGTTCCTCTGTGGAGAACCTTCCAGAAGGAGAACCATCTC
This sequence comes from Salmo trutta, assembly GCF_901001165.1. Taxonomy (NCBI): domain Eukaryota; kingdom Metazoa; phylum Chordata; class Actinopteri; order Salmoniformes; family Salmonidae; genus Salmo; species Salmo trutta. The sequence continues at coordinate 8,375,071 of NC_042965.1, forward strand.
TGCAACACTCCACCAATCAGGCCTTTATGGTAGAATGGCCAGACGGAAGCCACTCCTCAATAAAAGGCACAAACCAAGATTGAACTCTTTGGCCTGAATGCCAAGCGTCACGTCTGAAGGAAACCTGGCACCATCCCTATGGTGAAGCATGGTGGTGGCAGCATCATGCTGTGGGGATGTTTTTCAGAGGCAGGGACTGGGAGACTAGTTAGGATCGAGGGAAAGATGAACGGCGCAAAGTACAGAGATCCCTGATGAAAACTTGCTCCAGAGCACTCAGGACCTCAGACTGGGGTGAAGGTTCACCTTCCAACAGGACAACGACCCTTAGCTCACACCCAAGACAACGCAGGAGTGGCTTCGGGACAAGTCTCTGAATGTCCTTGAGTGGCCCAGCCTGTGCTCGGACTTGAACCGGATCGAACATTTTCTGGAGAGACCTGAAAATAGCTGTGCAGCAACGCTCCTCATCCAACCTGACAGAGCTTGACAAGATCTGCAGAGAGGAATGGGACAAACTCCCCAAATACAGGTGTGCCAAGCTTGTAGCGTCATACCCAAGAAGACACGAGGCTGTAATTGATGCCAAAGGTGCTTCAGCAAAGTGCTGAGTAAAGTAAGTCTGATATTTCAGTTTTTGCCTTGTCATAATGGGGTATTGTGTGTAGATGGATGAGGGGGAATAAACAATTTAATCCATTTTACAGTAAAGCTGTAACGTAACAAAATGTGGAAAAAGTCAAGGGATCTGAATATTTTTCGAATACACTGTAAATCACAGCTGTCAGCCAAGCAGCATTCAGGGCTCGAACCAACAAACTTATAATATGTGTTATAGCACATATTACTTCCCCAAGCTTAGAATATTGCATACATGGAATCTCTCTAGAATACTTTTGTTTTCTTTTGTTGTTTTCCCATGAACAGCGTGTCATGATGCAGATAGTTCAGGAACTGTGTCGCCGACCGGGGCTGAACAAGTGTGGCTTTGAGATGCCCACCATATACATCCCTAACCCCCAGAAGGTAAGACATCATGGACTAAGGCTAGACAAGTCTATCCCAGAGGCCTCGTTCAATATAAAACTCTGCGCAAAGTCACAAATGTAGGTTAAAAAGTATTCTCAAAGCATTTCCTGATATTTCAATGTGTGTGTACAATGAGAACAAAATGTATTGGTGTTTTTTCACAGGATATTTAGGCCCTACCGCTCTCTGCCCCGTTTAGCTTGCCTCACAGTTAATTTGACAAAGTCATTCAAGTAGTGGTAAAGATTAAGATTTCCTTTTCAGCTACTACTTTACCAGGTATTTTTTTTTATACATTTCTACAGAACTGATCATTAATAGGGCAAGTAGGATATATATGAGGCTTTTATGTGCAAAATAATTACATTTTGAAACCATGTGGACGGATGAGAATTAAACCCATGACACTGTCCTCTGGAGGGAGGCTATGGTGTTGTTTTAGAGCATTTCCGTCAAGTGTAGCCTACTCCCTTTAATCGATCTTCAGCTGTTGAACGTAGTTTGGTTAGGTCTGGATTTAAGGCACTCTTGCTGTGGAAGGTAAATCCTCCTGATCAGGAGATCTGATGGCTGTGGATGGCTGAGAACAGGATGAATCACTTGTGTTATGACAGCTGGGAGAGTTATATTCCGTCTCAGTGGGACTAGGGGTTATAAACCAACTGGCCTGATCAGCCACCTTTAGCAGCCTCAGACCTGAGTAATGGATCCCTCATCCGGTGATCAATGGTCGTCAGGCTGTGCGATGGATGGTCGGTGGATTTTTGCATTCGTCCTGCACCGATGAATTACTGCTGAGAGAGGGGGAGGCCCCACTATACCAGAAAGTACACGATGTGACGGAGTCAGTGATCTAAGCACCCGACTCTGGACTACAAAGTCCCCTGGCAACAAAGGTTCGAGCCCCGTCTCGGCCGCTCTCTCTCTATACTCCTACTATCTGTCTCCCTCTCTACATTTACCGCTGTACTGTGAAGAAGAAAAGAAAAAACGTTTAAAACGTGTATGTATATATATATATATTTCTGAGGCATAAATCAAAGTGCACATGGCTGTTAAAAAGAACTAACACATCTTTAGATTTTAGCACCAAACTTTCCAGTCTTTCCTTCTCAAAACTCCAAGACACATACAGTAAATCAACATCAGAAGTGAATCAAAATGCATTGTGTACTTTATGGACGATGATGTAGTGTGACCAAGAGGTTGGCTGCTTATTCCTCTGTCCTGTTGTCCAGCCGAGCCGGTGTGTGAACCAGATCGACGGAGTGTGTCAGACGATAGAGAAGACCATCAACCAGGCCGTCCAGAAGACTCTGGACCAGCTGGAGAAGGACTGTGACCTCATCTCCTCCACAATCGACAGCAAATTGTCCCAGGACAGGTAAGAGAAGGAAACAGTAGGTATCCTAGTGGTTTGAGAGGTGGACCAGTAACACGAAAGGTTGCTCGTTCAAGTCCCGGGACGGGTGACGGAAAAGTGGGGCTTGAACTGGCCACTGGAGAGTTGCTGGTGTCATTCTACCCTTGTGCCCTTAAGCAAGGCACTGAACCCCAAAAATAGGGGACCAGGCTATTCCTCTCTTATTGCCTTTACATGCCACAAAGCTCCATTAACCCCAGGGCCTCTGTCTGTCTGTGTTCCTGCAGGGCGGACGTGAGTTTCAACAGCAGTGTCCGTCTGCACTCCTTCCTGTGTGGGGCACTGGGCATCCTACTGCCGTGCCTTTTCATCCTCAGCTTCATCGTTAACACCCTCACCCCAGAGGAGCTGCAGGAGCTACTGGGAGATGGGCTGGCCAAAGCCCTTGGGCTCTCCATGGTAGGTAACCTCTGACTCCTAACCCCTGACTCTAACATTCATACCCTGAATTTCAAATCGCCCCCCTAGCCCCTCTTCCCGAGGCACTCCTGTAGATGCATTACGATGCAGCTCTAATGCATTTTAAGACTTGTCATGAGCATGACCAACCAAGAATATGAATAATATCCCGTTTGCCTCAAAATACTGTTCTAAATACTGCTGTTGTTATGCTCATCTCAACAGGGTGTAGTTGTCTTTCTGTGGACCTGGATACCAGAGGATTTCCAGATATTGTTTATGATCATATTTGGTGTACTCTGCTACTTTTTCTTTTGTCTTGCCAAGTATTTTGCCCGGTAAGCAGAATCACTGTTTCTCTCTTTTTCTCACGCACAAAAAAACACACACTAATCCATTGCTTACTCCATTTTTTTCCCCCTCATGGAAAACGTTTCCCACTTTGATTGACAGCCGTTGTCATGTGATTGTGTCCTCAGCCAAGGGAATAGGACTCTGACGAAGAAGGAGAAGAGAAGCCTCACAGAGTACAGCGATTACGTCCAGGATGTCGTCAAAGCCAAGAAGGTGCGATTTCATTGCAATAATTCTCATTCGGCAATTCGGTCGAAGAAGTTGGGTATTCAAGTGTGTCGTTTTAGATATATTTCTGAGGCATGAAATGCGCTACTGGGTACATATCATCTGTATTCCATCCTCAACTTATTTCAACAGGGAAAGCTATACGAGGAGTATCTCGCGCAGTGTGCTGCTGAATATGACTTCTGATAAGGGGCGGATCCATCGGAAATCTACATGCCGGACTTTCTCGTGGATTAATTGTTTTGTAGGACGTCTTCGTAAGTGTTTTCATAATCACACTGGTCAAGGGCTCACATGCCTAGGATTTCACAATTTGGGAAGCTTTCTGGTACATTTATAAACATTTACATGCCACTGGGGGGGGGGGGGGGGGGAGTAGTTATTTCTGTAAAAAAACTCATTCTGATTGGCTGGGCCTGGTTCCCAAGTGTGTGGGCCTATGCCCTCCCAGGCCCACCGATGGCTGTGCCCCTGCCCAGTCATGTGAAATCTGTAGATTAGGGCCTAATTTATTTATTTATATTGACCGATTTCCTTATACAAACTATAACTGAGTAAAATCTTTGAAATTGTTGCAGTTTGCATTCATATTTTTGTTCAGTGTATAACTCAATTTGTGAGATACAGTATATACTGTGAGAGAAATATAAAGTGCCTTTTTAGTTGGAAAACTGTGATTTTAAGAAGTATCTCAATCGGAAATTTCTCGGGACTTTTTCAGGACGTGTATGTATTTACATCTGAAAGCACGTATGGGACTGTTTACTTGTTTATAGGCTACCTTTCTTAAATGACTCTCTAAGCTAAAAAAAAAAAGGTGTTTCTTGATGTCTTTTTGAAACATCTTAGATTATAATGTTGGAACGTGCTTGGGGGATCCTTTGACATTTTGTAATGAATATGTTGTATTACAAACTACAGTATCAGTAGAAGTGTCTACTCTGGACAAGAAATCAAAAATCTCCATAATGCTGATTAACACGAACAAGTGTGTCGACGGTGATTTTAGTTTTCTTCTATGGGAATGCAAAGGTAGAGATGATGATGACGTGGCAACACTGTGTGGCAGGGAATGCTGTTTTATAGCAATACATGGAGACACGTCAACTATTTTAAAAGGCCTGACTTTTTTTTACCAGACTGCTTCCGCATGGTTAGCAAATGAAATAGAACGGTCAGTTCGGTCAGTGCTTTCTCCTGCCTCCTATTTCCTTTCATGAGAAATATTCCCAATACAGAATGTAGAATGGTTCACACAGCACAGTATAGTAGTGAAAGGTGTGAGAAGTATTTTTAAGCAATAAGGCCAGAGGTGTGGTATATCGCCAATATACCACGGCTAAGGGCTCTTCTTAAGCACGACGCAACGCGGAGTGCCTGGACACAGCCCTTAGCCGTGGTATATTGGCCATATATCACAAACCCCCCCCAGGTGCCTTATTGCTACTATAAACTGGTTACGAATGTAATTAGAGCAGCACAAATGTTTTGTCATACCCGTGGTATACGGACTGATACACCACGGCTGTCAGCCAATCAGCATTCAGGGCTCGACCCACCCAGTTTATAATCCTGCTTGTGAAGTGAAGCCCTGACTAAGCACTGATGTGTATTTCACCTCCTGAATGTCTCATGTTGTTTAGTAGTACATGGTTATAATACACTTAATTATATGGATTAGTATACCGTTTGTCTTACTGCTAGTCGTTGGATCAGTGAA